>NC_053148.1:5866480-6491341 GCF_016808335.1 Panicum virgatum
ATGTATAAAGTAAGGTACTGCAAAACATAGTTTAAATTCTAGCGGGAGCAAAAATGACTTTTCACAAGCATACATATTTTTCCTCTGTAGACCTTGATCTAACAAATCTAACAAAACTAGTTTTACGTTTTTAGCATTTTTCTTTAATTTGTTATGCATTTTACAAGTTTCAGACAAAATAGACTAAAAACATTTGACGTAAAAATAGTGACAACGGCAGCACAGCCACGCCATGGCCACCAGGGCCTTGGCCGGCGGCGTGGCGCGGCGTTCCCGGCGGCGGCAAGGCCGGCCGGCGGTGGGGCTCGGCAGCGTAGCGGCCAGCAGGCCCGCCCGGTGCCGGCGTGTGGGGTGGCACGGCGGGAGGCAGCGCAGACAGTGGCCCGCGGCGGCGCCAGTGGCTCGTAGCGGCGGCGCGACGGCGTTCCGGCCGATTGGCCGGCGAACGCGATGAAGTAAGGGAAGCATGAGCATCATGGGGGCGAGGGGAGCCGATTCCTATACCTGGCTTGAGCGGAGGGAGGCCGAAAACGGGTTGTCGACGTGGGGGCAGAGCTTTGGGCGGAGCTCCAATGGCTGCAGGGTCACACGAGGTCGATTCCGATCGGGAAACGGCCGGAGTAGTTCAGGTGAGTGGCGGGGAAGGTGGAGGGGCTGGTGAGGAAGGTCGGGGCGCGATGAATCGAAGGGAGATGGAGCGTGGGAGGCGGATTTTGGCCGGCAACGGAAGCTCGGCTCGGCTCGGCTGGAAGTTGAAGAAAGGAAACCAGGGGCTGAGTCAAGGGAGAAGATGAGGCCAGGGCGAAGTCGGCGGCATGGGCACGGCATGCCAGGTAGTCGTGGCAGTCTCGGGGCCTCGTTCGGTTTCCGTGGGGTTTTTTTTACGTATTTACCACTACAAGGAGAGGCACTCGCTCGTTTAGCATTTTTAAAAAGACGTCTACATATTTAGCACTACTGTAGCTGCGATTACTACATTTTTACCACTTTGTCCTACGTGGCACGACACGGCGGCAGGACACGGTGGCGTCCGGTCAGCAAGGCGATGTGAAATGTCGTTATTGCCCCTGCCCAGCTCCTCTCTTCTCCCTCTCCGACAGATGGGTCCCGCAGCTCATCTCACTGCCAGGTGGGCCCCATTCGTCAGGTTCGTCTTCCACCTCCGACGCCCTTGCCCACGAACACGACGGCTCTGCATCCCCGCGGCGGCCAGCCAGCAGCCGCGGAGGCAGCCACGGCCGCCGCCGACCCGGACGCGCCGCCTCTTGGGGCCTGCCCTCTCCGCGCCGCCGGCCTTGATCCCCTCGCGGGCGCCGCCCCTCACTGTGGAGTTCAGTCTCGGAGGAAAAAAACAAAGAGAAAAAATCTCCTCGTGCTCTTCCCGTTTGGCGTCGCCCGCCGCTACCATCCTCGTGCTCCTCGTGCTGGAGACAGGATTAGTTACTCCCCATGATTAGGAGGTGGGATTAGCCGATGGGGATTAGATTAATCGGGTGGATCCGGAGGGGGTGACCAGGGTGTGGTGCTGGAGATGCCTGCGGGTGGCAGCGCGGCCGGCCGGCGCTTCACTGCATGGCGTGGCGAACAGCGGCATGGGCGACACGGCGGCCGAGGCAAGCCCAGTGGCACGGGAGCTCCAGCAGGCCTGAGCAGGCGCTGGCCGGTGGCGCTGCAGCAGCGAGCGCGTGCCCAGCCGGCGCGGCGCGGGTCCTGCAGCAGGTGCGCAGGCGGGGAGCCAGGGGCTCGGCTCAGCCGCGCGGGGAGGGGAGCTGCGCAGGCGAGAAAGACGAAGCTGACAAGTGTGGCCCACCTGGCAGTGAGAGAAGCTGCGGGACCCAGCTGTCGGAAAGGGAGAAGAGAGAAAGACATCAGGGGCAGCAAAGACATTTCGCATGAGCTTGATGACTCAGCGTCACCGTGTCATGCCACGTCAGTCAAAGTGGTAAAAATGTAAGAGTTGGAGCTACAGTAGTGCTAAATATGTAAGAGCTCTTTTAAGAGTGGTAAACGAGCGAGTGCTCTTCCTTATAATGGTAAATATGTAAAAACCCCGTTTCCGTGGGAGCCGGCGCGTGGCACACACAGCACGCCAACGAGCAGAGGCTCGCCGCGCGTCGAGCGTCCCTGAGCGCCGCCCAACATTTTTGACTTCACCGTTGACGCAATTTTGAAATTTTTAACTTTGTTTAAACACAATTTAAAGCTTTCTAGACCTTGTTTGGTTGGGAGAGTAGCACAAGTAGTACAAACTTTGACTAATAATTAGAGTTACTAAATAAAAGCAGTTTAAAAAATTAACTTCACAACCCCTGCGTTACTTCGAGAGACGAATCTAATGAGGTCTTGGGCCTCACAATTAGAGAATGGTTACTGTAGCATCACTGTAGCCAATCATCGAATAATTATCATCATTAGAATCGTCGCGCAAAGTTACCCCGATCTGTAAAAAAAATTTACAAATAAATTTTATTTAATACTTTATATATGAAAAAAAAATTGTAGCGCGAGTAGCGCAAAAGGCCCTAATTGAGCAGGGGTTACAGAGCGGGCGGCGCTCAAAGCTGGCGGCATGGGCGCATGGCAGCCCAGTTTGGAGCGACAGGGACGAGCTGCCGAGCAGGGAGCAGCTCGGGAGAGAGCCTGAGCTAACAATGGCAGCCATTCGGCCAAGTAGCAGAATGGAAATGCGATAGATATAAGATATCGCTGAAGAAGATAAGGCCGAGAAAAAAAATAAGTATCACACGTGGGAACGTAGGGTCCATGGGCGACATATGGGTCCCACAATTAACAGGGAGGAGCTCAAATCTTTTCCGGCGATTCGTCGTCCTGGCACCAAAACTCAATTTCCGTCCAACACCAAAAATAAAAAATCCGTCCCAACACCGAAATCAATCATCGTTTAAAACTTTCCATGTCTCTTCGTTTCTCGTGCGCGTCTCTTCTCGTCGACGCCACGACCGGCTCGCGACCGGCGCCGCGAATCCCGCCGGCGCCTCCTTTTCTTTTTCTCCCTTTTTTTCTCCCTCTCTTCCCTTTTCTCCTTTTTCTTTCCCTCTCTTCCCTTTTCTCCTTTTTCTTTTTCTCCTTTTTCTTTTTGCCTTCTCCTTTCTTCCTTCTTCCCTCCTGCTCCCTGCCCACGCGCGCTGCTCCCTGCCCACGCGCTGCACATGCAGCTCACTGCTCCCACGTGCTCCACGCGCACCCGGGATGCTCGCCGCGCTGCTCGCCCCTGCCCGACCTGTCCTATCGCCCTATGCCGCCTCGCCGCTCACGCCGCCGCTCTGCGACGCCGAGCGCCATTAATGCCCCCCCCCGAGATGCTCGCCAACCGGCTACCGCTGCCCCCTCCCCTCCACCGCCTCTCCTCGCCTATAAATAGGCCCTCCGCGCAGCCCTCCTCCTCCAAAACCTCCATCGCCCCCGCGCGCCCCCTCCTCAGCCTCGCATTGCCGCCGCCATAGCCGCCGCCGCCCACCTCTACCGGCCGTCGTGGGCGCGCCTCCTCGAGCCACCTCTGTCCAAGGTGAGGAGGGGAACCGAACCCCCTCATCCCCCTCGTCGTTTTGCCCCACTCTCCGGCCGCCGTGGCGCCCTAGGCCTCCGGCGCCAGCGCCCCATCCCTCCCCCCCTCCTCTGTTCTGTGTCGAGAGGTAGAAGGCGATTTTGCCCTGAGCCCCCTCCCATGTTTTCTTTTCTGTTAAGAACGCCTCCACTCTCTAGTACTTTTCCAAAGGAGCCCCCACCTTCTTTCTTTTCAAAAGTAAACCCCTCCACCATGCAAGGATAGTTGCAAATAAGTCCCTGCCACTTCTAGAGTAGCCCGAACATTTTCCAAAATTCTATTCAAGTCCTTTCACTTCTAGAAATAATTACAAATAGGCCCCCGGATCCCTGTTTAGCCCCCTAAACCCCTCTATAACCTATCATTACATGCGCCAAAAAATTCTCCAATTACCTAGAAACTTTACCATGCCCTTTCCAGTAGTATTTCGGTCAACTCCATTTAAAAATCCTTCCAAAAATATTTTCCCATCTTTATTTCTTCATTTCCTCCGATTCGAGCTCAATGATAAAGCATGTGTTTCTTTTCTTGATTGTGTGCGCCGTAGATCACGGAGTGACCGAGGAAGAACCCGTCAATGAGCAGTACCGCGAGCAAGTGTGCGAGGACCAGTACCGCGACCCCGAACCCGAAGCACAGTACCTCGATCAGGACTTCCCGGAAGGCTTTGTGAACGGCAAGTTCAATCTCATCCTTTGATGCATATTTTGTTCCAATTTTATAAACACAACCTATTGACCTGTTTTAAAAATTGCATATTGCTTTACTGCTAAAACCCGGTTGGATAGCCACCCCTTGATTTTTATAACCATTCCTTGATAACCTAGGTTTGTCTCTAAATATGATTTACTCTGTTTGGATGATAAACCATGCTAGAATGCTTAAGACCCAGTTACTCATTACACTTCAAATATTATTACAAAGTATTTCCAAAACAAAGAAAAGTGTGAGTATTAAAATGGGAAAAATGGGATTTTTGGGAAATAAAAGAAAGACATGCTTAGATGAGATGGATGGTGATTCCTGTGTGGGACGCCAAATGGTGTGCTCGTACCTGTGTGGTTGAGTAAGGCTGTGAGATATCCATCTTGTCACAATTAAGGACCGAGTTGGTGTGTCATCTTACTTAACTCAACTATCGTGCAAACCACTCAACCGTTGTGTGTGGCAACGGCTTAGCATAAACCCCACTTGTTAGTCTAATAGCCATCAGGAGAGCTAAGAGCAATGGGTGATCAAGGAGAAGAGATAAGATCATGGGGACTTATGCCTCAAATAAACCTCAGTGAAAGGTCAATGACCCCTTGGTGGATTCCGTGTTGGCTAGTCAGGTCTAGCTAAGGTGGGTAATGGCTTTGTTGGGATCTGCACCGATACTAAGGTGCTCGTGCTGTGGTACCCCACTTGTGGGTAAAGTTGCACACCTGTGCAGAGTTAAAACCTATTCGAATAGCCATGCCCATAGTACTGGGCGAGTTACAGTTTGGTCACATAACTAGTACTTCTTCTGGGAATGGATGGGTTGGCGTGAGTTATTTTGGAAAAGTGTCCGGCAGCTGTGCCGTGTGCTACGGCGGATGAGGAGTCCGGTAGCAATTTAAAACTTGGATCCTTTGCGTAGGATCAACCCTACTCAGTTACTAAAGATTTGTTTTAACAAAAACCTTGTTTCAAAATAAACTCATGCATAAAAATTAACTTTCCGCAAATTAAACCTTAGCCTTATCCTTGATTGACTCTGTGCATATATTCTGTTTATACGCCCCTCCGTGGGTGTGGTTGAACTTACTGAGTATGTTTGTACTCACCCTTACTTAATTTTTACAGAGGAAGATCCAGAATTTATTCCCGAGGACGTTGAGTAGGGGTTCCGTTCTATACCCAACCTTGCCTGTGGTTAGGGTCACCCGCCGGAAACTTCGTGGTTCACGTTCTTGTTTGGGTTTTAATTCTTGTCCTCGCGATAGTGGCGCTTCATTGCCCATTACCGCGTAGAGTTGTACGGTGATGTACCATCTGATGTAATAAATATGTTATCGGCCTCCTGGGACTGATATTTGTATCATTTTGAGTCACCTCTTATGAGGGGATGCTTCAGCGCCGTCCCCTTCCTGCTCTCTCTCCCATCTCCTCTACGCGTGACGGCCTCCCCTGCTCTCGAGCTCTGACCATTCTTGGCGCTCCTCCCTCCGCGGCGCCGTCCCTCCCCGGCACGCTCACTTCGCGGTTGTAGAGTCGAGATGGCAGACTAGAGGGGGTGAATAGTCCTTTTAAAAACTTAAAATGTTGCCGGCTAACCGAAACAAATGCGGAATTAAACTAAACGGTCTAACCAAGACTACACCCCCTCTATCTATTATTTGCACCTAACAAAAAGATCCTAATTGAGCAACTAAGGTGCCGGGCTAGGTAGAGCTCACCTACACAATTCTAGTTTACAAGGTCACACAAGTCTATGCAACTAGTACTCAAACAACCGGGGAGCTCCTACACATACTAGTAAGTAAAGCACACAAAAACTAAGCACAACTAGTAGTTCTCAAGAGCAAGACTACGAAAACCAAACTAGGGAGCTCGAATTACTTAGCTACACAAACTAAGCAAAGTGAATAACAAGACTACTCAAGCCAATTAGTCACACAAGGGAGCTACTTCTATGCTACACAAGCAAGAAAGAAAACTAGCAAGTTACACAAGCTAATTAATAATAAGAGCAACTACACAAGCACAATATATGAGTAAGTAAATACAAACTTGTGTATCGGAGATGCAAGCCGATCCTCTTGCTAGTGGTAACTCTTAAGTCACGCTCTCCCATGTGGAGTGCTCACACCGAGCTCTAGCACATGATCCGGCCGGACCACTTGTTGCTTTTCAAGTCTCACTCAACTAGAGTTGCTCTTCGCGGCTCCCGCGGGGTGAGCACAATACCCCTCACAATCACTTCTTCGGAGCACCGTACAATCTTTTTGTGGGCTTCACGACGGAGACACGCTACCAAGCTGTCTAGGAGGTGGCAACCTCCAAGAGTAACAAGCACCACGAGCTTGCAGCTCGATCACCTAGTGCCAAATTCTTGCAACCTCTCAATGCAACGCACTAGAATCACTCTCTGACTTAGTAAATATGATTTGCACTAGTCACAAGTGAGTTGGAGAGCTCCCAAGCACTCTCACACAAGGACATCAAGTCCCCAAAGTGCTCAACACCTCAAATGGCCGACCACCTCCTCTATTTATAGAGGAGAGCCTCAAACTAGACGTTACAGTCAAATCCTGTGAAAACAGAGCTTTCACAGACTCTCCGCCTCACAAAAATCGGACCGTCCGCCATTCAAACCCAACGATTAGAAGTGCAATGATTGCGTGTCAGAGTCGACCATTGGAGCCCGGACGGACTGTCCGCACCCCATGGGCAGACCGTCTGCGGTTAAAAACCCCGAGCACACCGAGTTCGAAAATGTCTCTGACTAAATCTAAAAGTGATCGGCGGACCGTCCGCTCCCCAGAAGCGGACTGTCCGCCGTTCAACCTGTGCACCACACTAGAAACCACACGGTTTCAATAGGTGGCGGACGGTCTGCCCCCAAGGGCCGGACGGTCCACAGTACAATTTAGAACAACACTAAGAGTCCAGAACGGTTCTGTTCAAGCTCAAATTAGAAACCAGCGGACTGTCCACCCCCCTGTAGCGGACCGTCCGCAGGTCTATTTCCAGCAAAACTGATCTTCGGTAAAATGCTCATAACTTTTAACTCCGACAACCAAATTAGGTGATCTTGAAGTCTATGAAAAGCTTATTTAGAGGACTACACAACCCAACTGAATAAATGATCCAAAACAAAATGGATCAATCCAGAAATCCATTCTAAGATCCAACTCATAGTTAGGAGCACAACAAAAAAAAACTCTTTTTCCAAAGCATACCAACTCCAAATGATCTTCCACCGCGGGATGACCAACACCTTTAAGCTTTAGTTGTCATTTTCAAATCATTTTTGTATAACTTTCAACATTACTCGGTCCTAGCAAAATATGCAAAGTTAGATCGCTCAAGTGGCACTAGATGGCCGATATGCAAACAAGTTTGGCCCTCTTGATAGTACGGCCATTTATCTTAAATTCGGTCATGCACTTCTCTACACACCTATGACCGGTAAAATGAAATGCCCTACAAGTCATACTGTAAGAATATGGGGTAGCAAAAATAAAAAAAATTACCGCATAAACCAGGATTACTGCAGTTATAGATCACGGGATTACCACTAGACGCGCTGTTGCGGAACTTCTGTAGCGCGTCGGTGTAGTGCAGATGGAAGCCGGCAGTGCAGTTACGTGAATCACCTCACGAACGGCTCGTCCTTTTTGTAGCAAGCGCAACACCTCCATGAAATCCACACGTACGGGAAGAACCGTCGCACTCCGGATTGCTAGATCCGGGAGAACAACCAGGGCCGATGCACGAGGAGGAACAGGGAAAGGGGGTGCTACTGTAGCACAGTACCGTTCACGTGTGGGTACTGTAGCAAAGATTAGGGTTAGCCTTTGGCGCCCCCATTTTTGCTTTTATAGCCCTTGGGGCGCCCCATAGGTGGGCTCCTCTTGGGCCCCACCTTGGGCGTCCCCTAATGGACAAACTGAAGCTCATTAGTGCATCTAGACCCAGTCTAATTTGAATCTCATTCTCATTAGACTTCTGATCCTATGGGCTCACACGCGAATAGACATGGTCCGAGTACTCCTACTCGTCAATAGTTGATAGCGGTCTCTAGCAAGACGTGTCAATTCCTATACACACGCAAATCATATATGACGAGCCGTCGCAATCTTATATATGTTGTTCCCTTTACCTCACGATATTTGATCTAGCTCCAATCCGACCACTCTTTCTCGATTATGTGATTTGGAATCATTGGTTAACTCTTAACCCCAGCATGGCCATGTATTTTCTGATCCGAATCACTCGAGGGGCCCAGAGATATCTCTCTCTTGTAGAGCGGGGCAAATCCCATCTTAACCGACTATGTCTCACAGCATGCTTCTTGGCAGACCCGAAAGCCACCTTTATGACTACCTTATTACGATGTAGCGTTTGATGGCTCCTAAGTAACTCAGTTCACATCTTGAGTACATACGACGATCTCAGGTCTTAGGACATAGCGTACATATTGTGTAATGAGAAGTCATCATCTCGTGTTGGGTTAGTTCATTCTCATGTCTCACATGAGCCCACATTATTAGTTTGACATCTCCATGTCCATAACTTGTGAAACGTAGTCAATCTACTAATACATGTGCTAGTCTAATATTCATGTGTGTCCTCATATGAACTCCGACTAGGAACATTCTAGAATATCCATACATGTAAAGAGTTTCACAAATACTTCACAAAAGCATTAATCAATACAAGTTGTCATCCATGAATATTCAAGGAACACTTTATTAATCATGAATACAAGGAAATATGATTGCCTCTAGGGCATATTTCCAACACATACCTTTACCTTGCACATTCCATTTCATCTTCTCAATTGTTGATGCCACACAAACACCAACCTCCATCAAGCATTTTAATCATCATCATGAGTCAACATTTGGCTTGGTCTTTCTTGAATGATATGATCCACTTCATATCATCATGTGACCTTATTGGTTCATCGATCTCAACTTAACTTGCTCTTCACCGTTGCCTTGATCCATCGGCGCCAAGTCTTTGCTCAACCTTTCCCGCTATATGCGGTTTGTCGCTTCAAAGCCTCCAACTTGCCCTTCACACTTGCAACCGGTTCATCGACGCAAAGTCTTGTCTTGATCTTCTCGATCTAGCCACAAGACTCCATATTATGTCTCATATGCAATGAGTTCCTTCATCATATTATATGAGCATAGCATCAACACTTAGTCATTTCTCCTCCATGGTATATGTTGCTCATACTAGTGTCTTTATGTGGACTAATCACATGTGTTTCTTAACATAAACACTTATTAGTCCACCTAAGTTGTCACTCAATTACCAAAACCTAACAAGGGCCTTTCAGTGGCGCCCTCCCTCTCCGGCGCCGCCGCGGGCGGGCGAGCAGCCGCACCGGACTCCCGTGCGCCCGCCGGCCTCCCCTGCCCTCGATCTCCAGCAGCGAAGGCCCGCGTGGGGCGGCGCGAGGCGAGCAGAGGCGGCCGGCGTTGGAGGAGCGAGGCGAGGCGGAGCTGCGGGGCGGCGCGAGGCGAGCAGAGACGGCCGGCGGCGGAGGAGCGGGCCGATGGCAGAGGAGCAGGGGCGCCGGGAGGAGGAAGGGGGGCCATGCCCTGCCGCGTGGAGAGAATAGCGGGAGTCCAGTATCGCGCCAGATATAGAGGAACAGGAGCCAAATGGGGAGATAGTGTACGAGATAGAGGAGACCGGTGCGGGCTCTTCTACACTAAAATGGTACTGCAGGATGGCGTACCATTTGGCTTACAGGACCCGGTGGAGGCAGCCTCATTCTCAATCCATTCAACCAAACAAAATTAATAGAATGGACCTATCCCACTTAACCAAACATAATATGAAATAACTCTATCCTGAAAAACAGGAATGGGTCTATTCAAACCCATATCGTCTCTATACCAAACACATGTTTAGGTTTGACAAATTTATAAAATATTATTAATATATGATATAAAAATATATCTATAAATCTAATTATAATTATTTCATATCATAAATAATAATATTTTTTATATATTTAGTCAAAGTTAAAGGTAGATCGAATATTGCGTTTTCTTTATTAAAGGAGGGAGCAGGTACTTTGAAACAAGCGAGCAAACCGAAACAGGACGTGGAGCAGCAGAAGGCTAGCTAGGCTGCTGCCGGCTACTGGTGCAGCAGCTGTACATTATTTATAAAATAGACTGCTGCCGCCTCCTGGTGCAGCGACCTGTGCATTATTTAGAAGCTATGGACTCTCACGGTCCATACTGATGACACATACTCGCAGGCACCGGGAGGCGCTCTCCGGGCAAGCCTACATCTACTTGCCTCCCTTGCGGAGGTCCTGGAAGTAGCCCTGAGGGTTGGACTCGAAGCCAGGGCGGGAGATGTACGCGCCGCCGCTGCCGGGCGCCTTCATCATCTTGCCGCCGCCTCCACCAGGGTTGGCCGAGCCACCATGACCTCCCGAGGAAGCAGAGCCACCACCTCCTCCACCGCCACTCCAGACGCTACCCATGTTTCTCCCTGGATCACCGTTAGCTAGCATGTAAATGTGCAGAGGAAAAATTCAGTGCAGATATATCTATGTGGCAATCACAACCGCAAATAATAAAATTTACAGATGTAATAACAGGAAACATAGCTAAAAAGTGGCCATGCCTGCCTTATATCAAGTGGAAATAATATTGTCCCAAGTGCAAATTCCGAACCGACAAAAGATTGAGACTGAGCAATAAGGACAGTATATATCAAAAGTAGATCAACAGGGTTAGTAAAGATTTTGATCACATGTAACTGTCTCAGTAATGGGGTGCATCAGAGTTAGTATTGTTGGACTAGAGCAATCCAGACTACATTATAGAAGAGTAAATTTCCCAATGCAGCTGTATGTTTCAAAAAATGAAACGCCCACTCGGGCGCCTGCCATGGATTTTTGCCTTCAAATTCACCATACAGGATTCTCAACGATAAACACATGCACAGATTTCCTTCAAACATTGAGAATGATAGCTTCAAAAGAAAAGGTGAATTCAAGTGGAAATTAGACCCGACAGGTGTTTTTACAGTTAAAACACATTATCGCGGGTTAATCAACCAGAATGTTCCCAATGCAACTAAAAAACTTTGGAAGCTGAAGGCACCCCTAAAAATTAAAATCTTTCTCTGGTACCTCAAAAGAGGTGTTATCCTCACAAAATATAACCTCACAAAACGAAACTGGCAAGGTAGCCAACAGTGTTGTTTCTGTCATGAAAATGAAATGATTTAGCATCTGTTCTTTGACTGCCGCCTCACACGAATGGTATGGGCAACAGTTCACGTGGCATGGGGGCTATGTAAACCTACCAACATAGTCAATCTGTTTAGCGGGTGGCTTAATGGAATACCTAAACCTTATAAAACTCTCATCCTTGTAGGTGTGGCAGCCCTTTGTTGGTCTGTCTGCAGAAATGCTGTTGTATTTGAAAACAAACGATCTTCTTTTTTGCAAGTACTCTACATGACTACACATTGGCTACGTATTTGGGCTACTCTACAACAGCCTACTTCTAGGGAGGCGCTTGTTGCGGATTCTCATTTTTTGGAGCAGGTGGCCAAGGATGTTTTTACCCAGGCACATGTGTGGCGATATAGTCTGAGGATTGATAGTCACTAGTATCCCCTCGATGCTTTCGAGCAGAGGCCGAGAATTTTTCAAGGAGTTGTATCCCCTGGATGTAACGACTTGAAATTAATAAAGTTTACCTTTTCCAAAAAAAAGGTGAAATGAAAGGTAAGTAGTTCATTTTTCATCAAGACAACAAGGCTCCAAATGGCACCCTTACATTAATCAGAAACAGTACCGTATGTTTATCTGCAGATAACAGGCATAGCTCCTTAACTTGCATCAAGAACAACTATACACAACAGGCACATAAAATTCAAGTGAAGATTGCTCTTTAAAAGTGATCATCGATGAAGTTATGCAAATTTTGACTACTGCCTCGAGATACCAAAATGGTTTCATAAAAAATTCTTTTCAGAGGAGGCAAGCTTAGACTGTGATTTGCTTGTTGCGCTGGAGTTCTAGAACTAAATCCCCGAGACAACAAACTGTTTACTGAACCCATCTTCTAGGAAAGTTCCCGTAACAAAGCAAATATAATAGGCCCCAATATCTGCAAATATTGCTGCAACAAAACATTGCCTGCTCCTGCTTATCACTCAACGCTTCTAAATTCTAATAATCTACACGAGCTTACCAGTCCTTCCATTCCGATCAAATGGGCCTTACGCATCCGAACAGCCCAAGACGACCTCCGCGCAAAGCGCACCAGAACACAGCAAGGAAAACAAGCGGTCGACCAAACAAAATCTCAAGACGGCACAGATGGATCAGATCGGCACCACTTTCGCGACGACTCGACAGAACTGGGAGGAGCGGAATTGACCTAGGCGGGTCGGGGGAATGAGGGGTAGCGCAGAATCGGATAGATGCAGGCAGCCCAGAGGCCAGAGCACGATCGAGCTGGGGATATTCACCTCGGGACGGTCGCCGGAGGCGAGGAGGTGCGGGGGTCGCCGGCCTCGTGGCTTGCGTCGGCAGTCGCGGTCGGGGTGGTGATCTGGCGAAGTGTGAACTGTGAAGGGCCGAAGGCAGCAAAGAAGACTGACGACGGAGGGGGAGGGGGAGGGGGAGGGGAGGAACTGAAGAAAAGGAAAGGTGCGAAGGGGGGAACGGCCGTGGCGTGACCAACGGGGGACGCGGGGAATCGCCTGTAGTGGCTTTCGCTTTCCGCCTTTCCGGGCTGAGTTTGTGCTCCGGCTGTACGAGTGCATACGGAATGAGATACTCTGAGCTATCTTAGAGGGAGTGTAAACGGAATGAGATTCTCTCAAGTAGCTGAAAGCTACCTCGAAGCGATGAGGGCGCATCTTACCACAGCTTCTCCTTCAAGCTTTTATTTTTCTGAGCGGTGACTGCTCGGAGTACTTTCCTCTTAACTATAGTAAAGTTTTCACCAATAGTACCAAGTTAGCTAGCTCGTAGCTATATTCTATAATATTTTTAGAGTAAATTGCACCTCAGGTCTCAAAACTTGTCTCGGGATTTCGGACTTTCAAATCATACATCTGGGCCCCTAAACTCTGTTAATTGTTTCATCTGAGGTCCCAAACACGCCACGCAAGCGTCCGAACCCGACGTGGCATGCCACGTGGCTCCACGGTGATAAATATTTGCAAAAATCCCCATGTATATTTTTGTCTTCTCCCACTTGCTCCATTTCTCCATCTCTCTCCCTCTCTCTAGCACCGGTGGCAGCCACGGGCGTGCTCCTCCGGCTGCTGCTCCGAAACTCGGCATGGAGGTCCGCGGCCTCGCCTCCTGCGCGCAGCGCCTGGAGGAGGAGCAGCTCGAGCGTGGCGTGCAGGCCCGCGACGGCAGCCTCGTGCCCGCTGGCGATGCCCCACCACGCCTAGCTCCCGGCGTCCACCTACCAGAGCCGCTCGCCGAGCTCCGTGCCGCCCACCTGTTGGGAAGAGATTCCACCAAGACAGCTGAGAGAAGAGGAATAAGAGAGCGAGTGAGAAATGCTCAACCGGGAGAGAGATCCCCCTTGACTCCTAGGGTCAGCTATATATAGGAGGGGAGGGGGTGGCAATTTTCTTCCGCCCCCCTGGCGAGTACAAGATTTACAAACAGGCTCATGGGCCGCCACATGAGGCCCATTTCAACATGGTCTGGGCCATTCCCCCAACAGTAGCCCATCAGCTATTTTGTTTTGATTGGTACAACAAAGCATAGTAGCTGAATATATAGGAAGTGGCCCAGCCCTATCTATGACCTTGGCTACGAGGATTGTTCTCATGACCGCTCGCTCGTACGCCTCGCTAAAAACTCCATCCAAAAACCCAGTGGGACAAAACAGATGGAGAAAAGAGCACGCACGTCTAGCGGGCCCACATATAAATGAAGATAACACTCCAGCTACTTCGGCGGTGACGAAGGTCTTCGGTAATGATGAAGGTCTTCGGCGATGATGAAGGTCTCCGGTGATGATGAGGGTCTTTGGTGATGATGAAGGCGGAATCTTCGTCGTTTGACTACTTCACGTAGGCCTTGGATCCTTGGCTCTCGGGCGCTCACACCCTTGGCACTGGTTGAACCCCATCGTCTCCTTGGATCACTCTTCGTCATAGCTGGTGTAGTCGAAGTAGGGGATGCAGCGTCTTTGGCTCTCCGCTCTCGAGCGCCGGACAAGACTTGATGCGCAAAGTGATGCTAGTCCGCCCTGTCCCCAACCCCTCTTGGCTGGGGTTCGTAGCGGAGGGTGCGAAGATTCTTCAGGAGGCGTAGTCAAAACAGCTGATGTAGTGGATGAGAACATGGGATGAAATAGTCCTCGGCGAGCCCCTCGAGTCGAGCCGTGTCGGCGAAGGCGAGGATCGAAGTAGTCGCCGCCAAAGTAGAAGGCGAGCCCCTCGAATCGAACTGTGTCGGCGAGGGCGAAGACCGAAGTAGGGATGGCAACGGGTCGGGTAAGGTGTGGGTAGAGAAAATAACTGCCCGCGACAATACCTAAAACTATAAGGCATACCCGTACCCGCGAAATCTAGCGGGTAAAATTTTATACCCGTACCCCTACCCACCGGGTACGGGTTGGGTTTTGGGTACCCATCGGGTATTTTAATAATAACATAAATAACCTATCATTTGGGCGTACTGACAAGCATATTTTGAATTTATCATGCATATAAGCGAACACAATGTATTAGTAAAAAATAGAGAACTAAACGATCATCTTGCACCATTTTTTCTTATTTTCAGCATATATTTTGTTGTTATATGTAAGTACATATGTTCACTTCTTGTTATGTATTTCATCTAAAAAAATGTAACAATGATAAGACGCTTCACTACAAATAATAAGCAAAATGTCAAAGTCATTTTCACATCTATTAGTTCACATAATCTAACTATCCGTTTATTTAGTTCATACAATTATAAGAAAATGAGACATACAATTTGTGAATGATTTGAGTTCACTAGATTATTTTTTGTATTTCGGATACCCAATGGGTACCCGCGGGTAAAAACTTTTACCCGCGCTCTACCCGCTGGTGAAATTCTATACCCATACCTATACCCGTGGGTAAAATTTCATACCCATACCCTCATCCGTTGGGTCGGGTACCCGCACCCGCGAGTGAAATTGCCATCCCTAGGCCGAAGTTGTCGTTGCCGAAGTAGAAAGCGAGCCCCTCGAGCCGAACTGTGTCGGCGAGGGTGAAGGCCGAAGAAGTTGTTGCCGAAGTAGAAGGCGAGTCCCTCGAGCCGAACTGTGACTACAAAGGCGAAGGCCGAAGAAGTCATCGCCGAAGTAGAGGACAAGACCCTCGAGCCGAACTGTGTCGACGAGGGCGAAGGCAGTAGTAGTTGTCGCCGAAGTAGAAGGCGAGCCCTTCGAGCCGAACTGTGTCGACGAGGGCGAGGTTCGAAGTCGTCCTCGCCGAAGTAGAAGGCGAGCTCCTCGAGTCGAACTGTGTCGACGAGGGCGAAGGCCGTAGTAGTCGTCGCCAAAATAGAAGGCGAGCCCCTCGAGCCGAATTGTGTCGGCGAGGGGGAAGGCCGAAGAAGTCGTCGCAGAAGTAGAAGGCGAGCCCCTCGAGTCGAATTGTATCAACGAGGGCGAAGGTCGAAGTTAGAGGGCAGGCTTATGCATGCCGACGGCCCCTCCAAAGTTGTCCTGCGACGAAGATTGTTGATGTTGATGACTTGTTTTTTCCACAATAATGCGAAAATCAAAGATAGAATTTCGGTATTCCGAAGATGCCAATTTGTACACCTGCAAGGCCTACATCATTTTTACTTGAGAGAACGATATTTTTCAAATATATTACGATGCCTCCGGCTCTTTGGCTCGGGTAGGTCTCGTCCTAGCCTTCGGCATTACGCACGATAGGACTTTTCATGCTTTTGGCATTTCGCACGAAAGGACTTCTCTTAGGGGACCTTCGGCTCTTTAGCTCGCATAGGTAAGCCCTAGCCTTCGGCTTTCGCACGATAGGACTTTCTATGCCTTCGGTATCTCGCACGATAGGACTTTCCGTATCAGCGTGAGCATCTTCGGCTCCCCGCTACCATGCAATGCAATGCAACGTGATTCAAAGATTGCAGTATGAGATGAATGAATGAGTGAATGATATTGCAAAGAGTAAAATACGAAGGACTTTAATGTCTGCGAAGTGAAGCTAAGAGGTGCAGGGCAATTCTGCTTCTGTGGCCCGTGTTTACTTCTTTCAATCATTCTTGCTTGCTACGCACCGATGACTCCCCTCTTCGCTTGACGAAGAGGGATAGACGCTTCGGTGCACCCTTGTCCATTTGGACTCTCATTCTTTCTCTGGGAGCCAATCAGTACCGAAGGCCAAATAGAAATCCATAAAACCAAGGTATGGTTATTTTCATATATAACTTAGATAGCTCCAAGGTGAAAACCAATAACCCGGAGATGGTGTCCTGCATAAGACTTAGATAACCGAGATCTTATATAGAATTTGCTTCGGGGTGAAAACCAATAGCCCCAAAGGAGGTATCTTGCATAAAACATGGATCTTGCATACAACATGGATGGCCGAAGCCCCACGTAGAGTGTTATTTGTTTCGGGGTGAAAACCAATAGCCCGAAGGTAGTATTCTTGGTGGGCTTTATCAAGAGATAAGAGTCCAAAAATTCCTAGGACCCGAAGGGTAGACGTCATTTGTATAGATCCTTTGTGAATTAACCGAAGTCCAATAATTACAGAAATACCGAAGTCCATAATTATGAAATGTCGAAGCCCATAATCAGCAAAGCTCAATAATCTTGTGAATGTTGAAATCCAATAACAATGATGACCGAAGTGGTGACTACGGAAGCCGTGTTATTGAGGGTGCTGCAGCCCTATTTGAAGAGTAAAATTGATTTATATATGGTGTTAGTACTCATAAAATGAAGAGTAAAATTGCGAAGCACTATCTTTGACATTGAAAAGTAAGACATGATAGCACTATTTTTGTTGACCGAAGGGGTAGAATAACAAATACTTTGCTTAGCTGGTCGGAGCGCATGCTCATCCGGATGTCCTGGTTTCAAAATCAGAGTGGCCGAAGCCCCTGGTGGCTTCCGAAGCCCAGTAACAATTGCCGTTAATGACCGGCAATTCGGTGCTTAACATGCTGTTGTCACATTCCTGGAGCCTTCGACGGGGTCGGTCCAGGAATCGACCCCTGCTTCTGCATTTTCGGGGATTTGAGGTTCTATGCAAGGATATAAGTGGTCGTGGTATCCGTAGAGATAGGGTGGTACAGGAGAGTTTGATTACAGTTGATGGCAAAGCTTTCTGCTCCTGCATGAAGCCTAAGTTATTGCATATGCCATGCTCCCATCTCATTGCGGCATGTGCAGAGTCTGCGTTACAGCCAGGACTATTTGTTTCACCGTACTTCAGCAAGGAAGCAGTTGTATCCACATGGGGACATGAGGAATACGGGATTGGAATTGTGGGGCCTTTCACTCAGGATAATGAGAATAAGATGTTTATTCCTGATCCAGCCACTAAGAAAGGCAAAGGCCGCCATCAGACACGTCGTATTCGGAATGGTATGGACGAGTCGGAAGCAAGCAAGGCACAAAAGCGTTGCAGCCAATGTGGAGCATTGAGTCACAACTACAAGAAGTGTCCTCAGAATGCACTCCACGATGCTACTGACGTCGGTCCTTCCGGAAATCCCAGAGATGGAGCACCTCCTACGTTCAGACGAGCATCGGCGAGAATTGCTCGTGGAAGGCATTCGGTGTCATGATCCACAATTGTATTTCATTATTTGTAATATGTAGTAATGAAATATGGCAGGTATGTAATGAAGTATTATTGTATTTATGTGTCCAGTTTGTATGAAATATATATTTACCTATGTGTTCTCATATATTTTTGAATGCAGGTATGGAGATGGACTCCTTGCTAGACCCAGTGATCGACTCGAGCCACAGGTCTTACTTTGCAGCTGTTGAGCACCGAGCCCTAGAGGTGCTACGTCCTCGTCCACCCGGCGAGGCGATCTCTATACACCACGATTGGTGAGACCGGTATGTAATGAAATATTATTGTTTATCACTTATGTATTCGCCGGTATTCCATTGTTTCGACATTTTTTGTTTTTTTGCAGGTTACGTGAGGCCGGCCTACTGACTCTGAGCCGTCTTGTCGAGGTTGGGCCTATTCAGCTCGACCAATCCCTCCTGACGGCGCTCGTTGACAGATGGAGGCCGGAGACACACACGTTCCACCTCCCGTGTGGGGAGATGACTCCTACGCTGCAGGACGTGGCCTACCTCCTCGGCCTCGCTATCATCGGGGAGGCTGTAGGTCCGCGTGTGGTGGCGGCCTCATGGAAGGATGAGCTGGAGGCCCGTTTTGCCCTGGTTGACCGCGTGGAAGAAGCAGGTCCGATCAACCCGCACCCGCGAGCAGCAGGTCCTTCGAAAACCTGGTTCCTACAGTTTACAGTACATATTCATTCCATATATAAATTTAATTGTTACAATTCACATGTTCCATTGATAGTTGAAACCATTAATCTTAATTGTTTATGCAGCCTGCCCTATTGGCTGCGGATGCCGACGAGTACAGTGTGACCAGATCGCTGGAGGCGTACCTACTTTGGTTGTTTGGTTACATCATTTTCAACAACACTCATGGCAACTCGGTCGATAGGATTCTCCTTCCGTATGCACGGGAGATTGCGGATGGGGACGAGAACGTACCGCCCTACAGCTGGGGTGAGGCGGTACTTGCAGCCACTTACCGTGGACTCTGTGACGGCTGCATGAAGACACAAGGGAACGCTATCCTGTCAGGGTGCCCACTACTGCTACAGCTTTGGTCGTACGAGAGGCTAGCCGTTGGTCGGCCCTTTGTCAGCCACGAGCCTTACCACGGGGGCATGTACGGCGACGAGGAGGACGAGAGGCCCACTATGGGAACTATCTGGATCTGGCGTCAGGTACGATCGCAACAAATCTAATTTTGTTATTCATTATTACATGATGTATTAGCGCACTTTTAATTTTACTTATTCGGAATGCAGAGGTCCTGGGCACATGCGCGGGTTAGACGCGCATATCCTGAGTTTGTTTCGGAGCTCGACATGCTGACGCCCGAGGACGTTGTCTGGGAGCCTTACAGCCCAGAGGCTGTGGCTACCCGTGCACCAGCAGGCCTGTCTTCGCACTGCTCCGCGAATGCGAGCCTGTGGCTTACTTCCGCCGTCCTGGTTTATGACATCGCAGTTGAGGCATATTACCCCTGGAGAGTCAGGAGACAGTTTGGGCAGCACCAGGAGTTTCCGGTGCCCACCACGTTGGAGCGTGTCAGTCGCCAGGACCACAGGTAATTATGAATGAACTTGGCTCATACATTCGTGTCGAATCTAACGATTCTTCGTGGTCCACTTTGTAGGTTGTCAAGGAGTGGCTTGGCGTGCTCTGATGATTGGCTCACCAAGATCTAGCCGTGGGTGGACCAATGGGAACAGGCAGACGAGCTCTTGGTCCATCCAACAGGACCACACACAGACAGCTCCTTTAGGGCTTACCTCACTTGGTACTTACCCCGGACTCGGGCTCGTCTGGTTTTTGTTGACACTCACCCGCAGCCACACCAGGCGAGGCCTCAGGATGGCTATGGCCGGCACCACGTGGAGGCACTAGCTGGCGCGGTGGGTCTCTTGATCATATTTGCATATATATATATATAATCATAAGATAATTCATATGTTTGTAACTGTACCTTTACTGAATTGATGCAGCTTCGCCTTTGCAACATGATGGAGACGGACTGCTCGACTTACTTAACGAGGGTACGTGCCGGATCCCCAATGACCCAGTTTGAGCAGACAGAGGTATGGTCGAGGCAGCGTGATCAGTTGCGTCAGGTAGTGCACAACTTCGGAAACCGTGTGCAGTACGAAGACAGCCACGGGTCGTCTCAGGCCTCGTCGTCGTTCCCGTGTTCGTCGACCATACACGGGCCGACGTCGCAGTTCTTCCCAAGTGCAGGTAACGTACATATCTCTTTAAAATTACATCAAGTGTTCCTACATATTTACTAATATCACATACAGGATACGATTCAGCTACTGCGTTCGGCCATACTGGAATGTTTAGAAGGACAGCACCAGTTGGCGGACCGTATCCAGGGATAGTACCGGGGCCACAGATACCGGCCTACACAGGTTAGTTTATGTTTCGTATTTCGGTTTCTACATGACATGACAAAATATACGAGCGTACGTTAACATCCACATTTTTTGCGTAGGATTCTACCCCCATGCGAGCGCCGGACCTTCTTCTTCCTCCTTTCGATCAGATAACGAGACCTTCACCTTAGACGACTTCGACAGCTTGAGTCCAGAAGAGTCTGCCGCGCAAGGTGACCCCGATGTCTTGGGGTATTCACAGCTAGGAGGAGCACCACTTGGGATCTCTCAGCAGCAGACACCGCAGCCCCTTGCGCGTCCTGAGCAACAGGTGAGGTCTCCGGATGTTCTCATCTACTCCGAGGGCCATGTCCGTGCCCAGCAGAGGGCTAAGAGGGTCCGACACCCTAAGGGTGGTTAGATGTATCTGATGTTTGTATCTCTAATGTTTATTTGTAATGAGATAGCTGTGGACCGTTTATTTGTATTCGATGTTTATGATTGTGGTAGGTTACTTGTCATTTGTTTCTTTAGATACTATTGATGTGAATTTATTATGTTTGTGGGTTCCATAATGCTCGTGAAATAAGGGAAGTTCTTGCGATTTTTTCCCGTAATTTAATGAAGGACAAGTTAGGTGCGGTAGGAGTCAGCGGCCGAGATCCTGCCGACGATGATAACGAATACACGCTCGAATAGCTCAAAATAGGTCCTTGGAAAAAAAAAGGGGGCTTGTCGGCCCCCCCCCCCAACGGGCGACAAGCCCCTGTCGCCCGAGGGGTGGGCGACAGGCCCCTGTCGCCCGTTGGGGGGCGACATACCCCCTTTTTTTTCTCCAGGGACTTCGTTGCAAATTTGAAGAAAACAAATTACACTTTGGACCTGTCGCCCTATGGGAGGGCGACCGGGGTATATTTTTGAAATATTTCAAAACGGACATATATTTTTGAAATTTTAATTTTTTTAAATATAAAAAAGAAAAAAGGGCGTTGGAGCTGCGGCTTGCTGTGAGTGATCGCCGAAGCCTTGGACGCGCGTGGGCCAAAAACACGGGGCGCACCATGCTGGGCCGTGAGTGGCCTCCTTCGCCGGGGGGCCGAAGCTGAGATCTGCACATCACAACAAAAAATGGTGCTTCGGTGGTGCAGGCCGAAGTGTTGGTGAGTGTCGGTGGGTGACCGAAGGGAGGTCTGGGTTCTGTCCTTTTTGGAAATAAAAAAGGTGAAAACAGCCGAAGGCTTCGAAGCTTAATTATTACATGAAACGAAGAATCTTTGTTCCTCCTACGAAGGTTTGTTGATTGCGGAAGACTAAAAATTAATTGATGAACAACCGAAGACTAAAAATAAATGATTGCGGAAGGTAAGAGCCAACTCCGACACAGCTCCGAAGAATATAATAATAAATTGGAACCATGGCCGAAGGGAGGTATCTACAAAATTTGTAATGCATAAGAGCTGTTGGAAAATCTAAGTGACAGGACACCGAAGCCCCAGTAATAACCAGCTCAGGTCGCCGCCAAAGGTGAAGACCACCTGAGCGCATAAATGCATTTCTGGCCCTATGCCGAAGGCAGCGAAAATAGCAGTATTCATCGATCAAGAAAGTGGCTCCGAAGCCCCCAATTATTTGATCCGAAAGGTGCTAGAATGATACTTCAACAATGAAACCCGAAGTCCACATATGGGGTCCATCTATTTGCACGCACGAGAACCGTAGGAGCCGAAGCTGCTCATGCCACGCACAAGCTACTAGGCAGGAGCTCAAAATGCGCCACGAACCAAAACCGCTAACGTTAATGCGGGCCAGTATGAGAATTATACTTCGGTGAGCACATGCCGAAGCCCCAAAGAGCAGCGGTGCTGAAATCCAAAAAGCATGCCTCGATTGCCGGCAGCCAGGGCCGAAGTGCTGGGCGCTGGGGCGAAGACAAACGAAGGCCATTTTTGATGTAAAACGAAGACCATGATTCGTTCATTTTAACCAATAAATAAAAATTAGAGATAATCTTATCTGCAAAAGGTTGCGATTAGTCGCAGATGTACACACTTCGGCATGAAGATTGTGGAACATAAAATAATAGATGTAAGGGCCGTTCCAACGAACGCTTCGGTGCCTCGAATGAATGTGGCAGCATACTTTCAAATACCCTCCACATCATAGTTCTCAGAGCACTACGGCGACTCGTGGCGACCTACCCCCTCACAACGCCTAGGCGTATAAGGCGCGCAGCGAGGCGACGCCATAGACATCCTAAAATATACATATGACAGCAAAATTTAGTAGTATATACATACCTTTGTTGAGCTGTATACCCAGCAATATACATGATAGCAATATACCCAGCAAGCAGCAGAGCCAGCACTAGCAGCAAAGCAAGCAGCAGAGCCAGCGCGAGTAGCAGAGCAAGCAAGAGCAGCGAAGCAGAGGGGAGGGGACGGGGAGACTACAGATGAATTACCTGGCCAGTGCAGTCTTGCAAAGGGCAGAGGAGCAGGGCCAGTTGCCGTCGACCAGCAGGAGAGGTGCAGAGGAACCCGGGCAGCACAGCGGCGTAGAGGAGCCGGGGCCGCCGACCAGCAGATGTGGCGCAGAGGAGCAGGGCCGCATGGGGCAGTGGCCTCGCGGATAGGCGGAGATGCGCGACGGCGTAGGGGTCGCCGTCGCCCAAGATTCGCCCAGGCGCCGCGAGTTCGACCGCCTCCCTCAGTCCCTCTCGTTCTTCCCTCTCTCTTTCTATTCTCTCTCGATTTTGCAGGGATTGGGTGGTTTTGCCGCTCGATTTCGCGCCCGCACCCTCGATTTCCCGCCCGCCCCTGTCCGCGCTTAGATTTCCCGCTGGACCCTCCGATTTCCAGCCCGCCCCTGGATTTCCCGCGCGAAACCCCATCTATGGCGCCCGCCTCGTCCTCTGGGACGCCCAGATGACGCCTTGCGACGCCCAGGAGGACGCCTCGTGCCTAAGGCGGATGCCTACCACCACGAGCACGCCTTATCGCCTAGTCGTCGCCTAGGTGACGCCTTAAAAACCATGCTCGACATACACTCCAACCAAGGGAGACCGAAGTTGCATAAAATAAGCACGTCATTGATGTGTGCCTCCATGCGACCGAATCCATTATTGAATATTATAAAGCATCATGCATTCAATAAAGAAATGAAGTAGCTGAGATGGTAGGAGCGTTACCTCGTAAGCCGGGAGGGCCGAGGTTCGATCCCTGGTGCCCGCTACGCTTAGCTATTTTTGCTTCTATGTACCTGTGCGCTTGCCGAAGATGCTAGAGCAGGCCGCGCGTGGTGTTGGGCGCAGACGGCTGTGCACGGACCAGGAGCGCCGGGCCGAAACCTGGTGCACAGAGCGCCGAGCAGCTAGACCAGACCGACGAAGCTGGCGGAGCGAAGCGCCGAGCAGGTAGAAGAGCCCGAGCCGAAGCTGGGCCGGCGAAGCCGAAAAGCCAGAGCCGAAGCTGGAGCCTGCGAAGTCGAAGCTGAAGCCAAAGAGCCAGAGCCGAAGCTAGAGCCTGCGAAGCTGAAGCTGAAGCTTGTGACCCGAAGAGCTAGAGCCGGCGAAGCTGAAGCCGATGCTTGTGAGCCGAAGTCAAAGCCGAAGCTAGAGCTGAAGGGTGAGGAAACTTGGCTACATTGTGTGGTACATGTGTGCTTCATTTTCGTGCCAAACACGCGGTGGGCGTCAAACTGTTCGGAAGAGACTCCACCAAGACAGCTGAGAGGAGAGGAATAAGAGAGCGAGTGAGAAATGTTCAACCAGGAGAGAGATCCCCCTTCACCCCTAGGGTCAGCTATATATATGAGGGGAGACCAGGAGCACAGACGGCTGTGCACGTCACGGGCCGAAGACCAGGAGCGCCGGGCCGAAACCTGGTGCACAGAGCGCCGAGCAGGTAGACCCTTCGCCACAGACCGACGAAGCTGGAGAACCGAAGCCGACGAAGCTGGCGGAGCGAAGCGCCGAGCAGGTTGGCCCTTCGCCACAGATCGACGAAGCTGAAGAACCGAAGCCGACGAAGCTAGTGGGGCGAAGCCGGTCGAAGCTAGCTCGAAGTTGGAGCCGGAACTAATGCCGAAGAGGCCGAGCCGAAGCTGGGCCGGCGAAGCCGAAAAGCCAGAGCCGAAGCTGGAGCCTGCGAAGTCGAAGCTGAAGCCGAAGAGCCAGAGCCGAAGCCTGCTAGCCAAAGAGCCAGAGCCGAAGCTAGAGCCTGCGAAGCTGAAGCTGAAGCTTGTGACCCGAAGAGCCAGAGCCGAAGCTAGAGCCGGCGAAGTTGAAGCCGATGCTTGTGAGCCGAAGTCAAAGCCGAAGCTAGAGCTGAAGGGTGAGGAAACTTGGCTACATTATGTGGTACACGTGGGCTTCATTTTCGTGCCAAACACGTGGTATGCGCCAAACTGTTCGGAAAAGACTCCACCAAGACAGCTGAGAGGAGAGAGGAATAAGAGAGCGAGTGAGAAATACTCAACCGGGAGAGATGTGCCAAACATGCGGTGGGCGTCAAACTGTTGGGAAGAGACTCCACCAAGACAGTTGAGAGGAGAGGAATAAGAGAGCGAGTGAGAAATGCTCAACCAGGAGAGAGATCCCCCTTCACCCTTAGGGTCAGCTATATATAGGAGGGGAGGGGTGGCAATTTTCTCCCGACCCCCTGACGAATGCAAGATTTACAAACAGGCCCATAGACCGCCACATGAGGCATATTTCAACATGGGCTGGGCCATTCCCCTAACATGTAACACCCTAATTTAAATTCTAGTATTTAGTAATAAATTTAATTGGCTTTATTTAATTTTCTAAGGTTTTATATGCTTAGACTTGCATTTAATCTAATTTTGTTCCACAAGTAATTAAAATTTTGGCTAAGTTTAAAATTTGTTGTTGCATTCATGCTGGTGCATTGGTCTTTTTGTTTGAGTGCGAGGGTTGAATTCAAATTTGAACTTGAATTCAAAGAGTTTTAGTTTGAGTTAGTTTGATATAGGAAAAGAGAAAGAAATAGAGAAGGAAAAGAAACCCAGCCCAACCAAACCCAGCCCGACCCCTCCTCCCTTCCTTTCCTGTGCTCGGGCCGCCCACGGCCCATCTCTCTCTCCGTTCCTCGCAAGCCATCCACTGCCCCACACGCCGCTCGGTCCAAACCAACGCCGCAGCCCAGCTTCAGCGCACGCGGCGCCCAGCCGCTGACAGCCTGGCCCCCTCGTCAGCGTCTCCCCCCCCCCCCACCTTCCTTTCTTCCTCCTCCTCGGCCGAGCTCCTCTGCCCCACTCGAGCCCGCTGCGCCGTGGGCCGCCTGCTTTACCGAGCTGCCTCGGGCACGAGCCCCACCGCACCCCTTTTCCTTCTAGAAGCCGCACCCCGAGTCCAGTACCACGTCGAATCGTCGCGTGATCCGGTTTCCTCGCACCAGCCGCACCCGACCTCGCCGCCGTGATCTCCGTGATGGCCTCCCATTGCGTGCACGCCGAGATCTTCAGCGCTCTTCCTTTTAACCACCCGCGTGGACCCCCCCTGCGCTCTCATCCACCCATCCCGCAGCCGCCACCTCTGCACCGTACCACCCCCGCGACCTCCGCACCGGAGCAGAGCCTCGCGCCGCCGCGGCCATGCCGCTCCGTCGCAATAGAGCCCCGTCCAAGCAGCGTAGCAGCACCGCCTCGCCGCCTGGAATATCCCCGAAGCATCCTCCCTCGACCCCAGCCCGGACCTCGCTGAATTCCGCCAGGAGCGCCGTCGAAGGTGAGCTCGGAGCTCGCCACATTTTGCTCACCGCCGGTGGACCACGGGTGCCCTAACCCCCTGCACACCTCCTCAAGCCCCGCCCGGACTTCCTCGACGAATCAGCAAGCCCGGACGACCACCGCAGCAGCCCGTCCCCGAGCGCCGCCCGCGATTCGCCGCCGATCTTCGCCGCCGAACTCCCTGCACGGCCGCCCTGCTCGATTTCGGGCCCCGGCGAGCACTTCCCGAGCCACGGATCCTTTTGCGCTAGTTTGTAAGCCCTGACCCATGCCCAGAACAGACTACACACCTCACGCCGGTGAACTCTGGCTGCGCCGAGCCGCCCTTGTCGGCGAGAACCTTTTTCCCAGCCCCGTACCACCTCCTTGAGTGCCCTAGTGGGTTACGCATGTCGAGCACTTCCTTTTGCACCAAACCCTAGGCCAAAAGACCCCCTGTAGCGCCTAGGCCGCCCTCTCCGACGAGCCCTGGTGAAGCGCCACTGCGGAAACGTCACCTGCGGGCGAGCGCCGCCGCCTCCCCCACGCGGGTTGAATCCCAACCGCCCGATCTTCCATGGACGCTTAGGATTAGATCAACTTACCTCTTTGATCCGAGCCACAAGATCCAGATCTGACGGCTGATATCCTTAGATACCGGTTCAGCCTGGACTTTTTGCCAAAGAGACCCTAAGCTTTTTAGAAATCAACCCGTCGTCCTGGTTAGTTCAAAAATAATTCCAGTTTGACCCTGTTTTTAGCACTTAGGCCCCTGCGCTTTTCTTTTTTTGAACCCACAGTCCAGACCCACCGGTTTTGCAAGTCAGACCCCAGATCTATAGTTTAATTACGTTTAAGTCCCCAGTTTTGCCCAGAACCCCCTGTAGCTCAGTTTTTCTCGCAGATAGGTCCCTGGATATTGTTTTAAGCTTAGTTTTCACGTTCTAGCTCCGTTTTAGGCGTTCTTTATGTCCACGCGATCGTTGTAACACGTAGAATAGATCTAGCTTAGTTTTGTTCACTATTTTTATGTATTGTTGTACTGTTTCTTAGCGTTAGCCTTTGTTTGCATGTATGTTTATGTTGTTGCCTTGTTTTTGGCCATGTGTTCATGAGCAGACATTGAGCTACCGGAGGAGCACCAGCACCAGTACCCAGAGCAGCCACCACCTTCTGAGCAGTTTGAGCAGCAGGAGCAGTTTGAGGAAGGAAAGTATAATATGAACAACACCTATCACTTTAAATACATTTTTATGCTGTATTTTAATATTGTATACTTATGAGGACTTTCCTAGCCACTTTATATCCTTTATATATCCCTTGGGTTGCATTTTGGTTAGTTGTGCTAGGTTGTTGCGCTCTCACACATAATGGTCCTTTTTAATTAATTTGATTAATGGTATATGCAACTTAATTCTGGGAGTGGCCCGTTTGAGGGGCTCACGTCTTGTTATACTTTGGTTTTTGTTAGAAACATGGTTTAGGGGGCCAGCACGGTGCTTAGTGCTGGGTTGGCCACTCTCCATAAGGACCGGTTCATAGAGCGACAACTTGGGACAACAGCGCTACCACAAGACTGGAATGGGACGGTCTTGGCGTAATAATTAGTTCTTTTTAGTTTGGAGTAACTTACCGACGGGGCAAGGGTGGTAAGCTTCTATGGCCCTCATACTGAGTGGCCTCGTCTGTGGTATTCTTGACGCCCACTAGACCTGCTCCATAGTCGCCGATCCAACCCTCGCGGTTACTCCTTACCAATGAGATTCTTTGTAAAGGCCTCGTAGTGAGTTTGCTAGCCATCTCACCTAAGGAAGTGTGATGAACAACTAGCGTAGCTCACGGCTTGTGGGTAAAGATGTGCAACCTCTGCAGAGTGTAAAACTGGTATACTAGCCGTGCTCACGGTCATGAGCGGCCCAGATCCTCCTTTTGATTAGTCGGGTTATCTTCCTTTGGTTAGGAGGGTTTCCCCGGGTGGTTGGTTTGGTTTGGTTCGGTTCTTAGTTGTATCATAATTAATTCTGATTAATTACTATTTAATTGGGTTATGATAATTCATCAACTTGTAGTAAATAGCTGTAACAAAACATTGCCAAGACTTAAAAGCTAATGCAGTTGAGTCAGCCAACTTTAGAGCCTCATAGTTTGTGTTATACTTGTTGAGTACGAGTTGTAGACTCACTCTTGCCTACTCTACTCTTTTTCCTCTTGGTGATACTCTACTGCTGCTCAGTTCCTGCCGACGCGAGGGAGTTCATCCGGAGCTACAAGGAGTACGAGGACTTCTAGGCGTTCGTCTCCCAGTCGACGTCCCTGTGGCGCCCAGCTTCCGAGAGTTTATGTATATGTTTTTACGCTTCCGCTGTATCAGACATTTTATCATTAATGTAATAAATAATATTTGTATTCGCTTTATTATATCTTTTTACGTGATATGTGCTGCGATATATTGTTCATTCTGTTGTATATACGTGTGACTTGATCCTGGCACGTATATGATTGCTCGGTTTATGTCCTTTTATAAACTGGGTGTTACACAACACCACCTGCTGCTCCTCCTCTCTCCCTCCCTCCCTATCCAATCTCTCTCTCTCTTTCTCTCTCTCTCCCTTTCCTCTTCTCCACCCCCTTTCCATCGAGCATCTCCGCCCGCCGGCCATGGCGAAGCTTGCGCTAGCGCTGCTGCCGCGACCTTCACGGCGGCGGCCTGTGCACTTGAAAGGCCCTTGTTTGGTTTTGGTAATTGAGTGACAACTTAGGTGGACTAATAAGTGTTTTTGTTGAGATACACAGGAGATTAGTCCACACAAAGACACTAGTATGAGCAACATGTGCCATGGAGGAGAAATGGCTAAAGGGTTGATGCTATGCTCATATAGTGTGATCGAGGAGCTCATTGCATATGAGACATGACATGGAGTTATGTGACCAAAGTGGAGAAGATCAAGACAAGGCTTGGCTTGATGGACCGGTTGCAATGGAGAAGGGCAAGTCAAGGCTTTGAAGCGAGGGACCGCGAGGCAGTGAAGCTTGGGCAAGATTTGGCGCCGATGGACCGAGGCAACGGTGAAGAGCAAGCAAGGTCAAGATCGATGGACCAAAGAGGTCATGTGATGATATGGAGTGGATCATATCATTTAAGAAAGATCAAGCCAAGTGTTGACTCATGATGATGATCAAAAGGCTTGATGGAGTTTGGTGCTT
Organism: Panicum virgatum; assembly: GCF_016808335.1. Taxonomy (NCBI): domain Eukaryota; kingdom Viridiplantae; phylum Streptophyta; class Magnoliopsida; order Poales; family Poaceae; genus Panicum; species Panicum virgatum. Next base: position 5,895,886 of record NC_053148.1, read on the forward strand.
GTGTGGCATCAACATTTGGGAAGATGAAATGGAATGCGCAAGACAAAGGTATGACTTGTAGGGCATTTCATTTCACCGGTCAAAGGTTGTGTAGAGAAGTGCATGACCGGATTTAGGATAGATGGCCGTACTATCAAGAGAGGCAAACTTGTTTGCATATCGGTCATCTAGTGCCACTTGAGCGATCTAACTTTGTGATGTTGCTAGGATTGAGTGGCGTGGTGAGATCAAGTGAAAATCCTTTAAAAATGTTTGTGAAATGCTAACACACATGCACATGGTGTTGTTCACGTGGTGGTGTTGGCACATTTGCAAAGGAGAAAGAGTTGGAGTTGATGTTGATCAACTTTGGGAAGCAAGAAAGGTTTTTCGGTTTTCTCCGGAAATTAGGTGGTCTCTTGGAGTGGAATACTGCTTTGATCCATTGTGTTTTGGATCAAGTATTTAGTTGGGTTGTGTAGCCCTCTGAATTAGCTTTCCATAGAGTCCAAGATCACCTAATTTGGACATCGGAGCTAAGAGTTATGGCCGTTTTACCGAGGTACATTTCTGCTGAAAATATACCTGCGAACGGTCCGCTCAAGGGGGGCGGACGGTCCGCCGTTATCTCGGATGAGCCCGAACAGAACCGTTTTTTGGCTCTGTTGGTGGTCCAAAATGAACTGCGGACCGTCCGGTCCATGGGGGCGGACGGTCCGCCTTTAAAAGCTGAAACGGGCGCAGAAACTTGGTAGTTCTGTCTTGGGTGTCCAAAATGAACTGCGGACCGTCCGGTCCTTGGGGGCGGACGGTCCGCCTCCTACTGAAATTTCTGGGACAGAAACACTGCGGTTTCTGTGTGTGCTGACCTTTTGAACGGCGGACGGTCCGCCCCTGGGGAGCGGACAGTCCGCCGGTCACTTCCAGATTTAGTCAGAGACATTTGCAAATCGGTTGGTTTGATGTTTTGAACCGCGGACAGTCCGCCCGGGGCTCTAACGGTCGACTCTGACACATAATCATTGCAGTTCTAGCCGTTGGTTTTGAATGGCGGACAGTCCGGTTTTTGTGAGGCGGACAGTCTGCGAAAACTCTGTTTTCACGGGATTTGAGTGTAACGGCTAGTTTGGGACCTCCCTCTATAAATAGAGGGTGTGGCCGGCCATTTGAGGTTGCTGAGCACCTTGGGGACTTGGTGTCCATGTGTGAGAGTGCTTGAGAGCCCTCTACTCACTCTAACTTGATAGTAATCATCCGATCGAGTGAGAGAGCGATTCTAGTGCGATTGCTTTGAGAGATTGCATCGAGTGGCACTAGGTGATCGTGTTGCAAGATGGTGTGCTTGTTACTCTTGGAGGTTGCCACCTCCTAGACGGCTTGGTGGCAAGAGACTCTGTTGAAGCCCGCAAGAAGATTGTGCGGTGCTCCGGAGAAGAGATTGTGAGGGGTATTGTGCTCACCCCGCGGGAGCCGCGAAGAGCAACTCTAGTTGAGCGAGACGTGAAGAGCAACAATTGGTTCGGCCGGATCATGTGCTAGAGCTCGGTGTGAGCACTCCACGTGGGAGAGTGTGACTTGAGAGTCACCACTAGCAAGAGGATCGGCGGCAACCTTGGAGCTTGTCTCAACGGGGATTAGCTTGGTGGCAACCAAGTCTTGTGTTTACATTCTTCTATATCTTGTGCTTGTGTAGTTGCTCTCTAGTGATTAGTTAGCTTGTGTAGTTTGCTAATCATCTTCTTGCTTGTGTAGCTAGAAGTAGAGATCCTAGTGTACTAGTTAGCTTGTGTAGCTTAATTAGTTGCTCTTGCTTAGATTGTGTAGCTAAGCAAGTTGAGCTCTTGGATTTGGATTGTGTATCCTTGTCCTTGAGCATCTAGTGAGCTTAGGTTTGGCTTTGTGCTTTTGCTCATTAGAATTGTGTAGGAGCTCCCCCGGTTTGTGAAGTACTAGTGCTTAGGCTTGTATGACTAGGCATTAGAATCATTAGGAGAGCTCTTACTAGCTTGGCACTCCATTTGCTTTGTGTAGGACCTTTTTGGAGGTGCCTTAGAGTCATAGTTAGAGGGGTGAAGTCTTGGCTAAGCGAATAGTTTCAATTCCGCATAAGTTTCGGTTAGCCGGCGTAATTAGTTTTAGAAAGGACTATTCACCCCCCCTCTAGTCCGCCATCTCGACCCTACAGCACTGCGGCGGCCCGCACGACTGGCACAGCGGCAGCCGGCGCAGCGACGGCGCCCGCCCAATCGGCTGCGGCAGCCTGCGCAGTGCCTGCGGCCCACACTGCCGACGTGGCGGCGGCTTGCACCCCGCCTCTTTGAGGCCACTCGGAGCGCAGCGGCCTGCGCACAGTGGCTGCCCGCACGACCAGCGCGGCGACAGCCGGCGCAGCGATGGCGGCCCGCACAGCATGCCGCGCGGCGGCCCACACAATCGGCGGCAGCAGCCTGCGCAGCGCCATTGGCCCGCATTGCCGGCGCGGCGGCGGCTTACGCCTTGCTTCTTCGAGGCCACTCAGAGCGTGCTGGAGCGTGCGAAGCACTCGGAGCGTGGAGGCCACGACGCGGATGCGAAGGAACACGCACGGTGACGGGGAGGTGGAGGATGGGTTCCCGGCGGGGGTCCGGCGTGAGCAGCATCTAGAGGTCCTTGAGGGACAAGGAGGGAAAGGAGAGGCACGGGGATGCGCCGGCGGCGACGAGCGCGTGGAGGTGGACGCCGTGGCATAGTCGGAGCTGCGTGTCTTCACCCACGACGGCCACATGGGCGGGATTGGGTAGGGATACCGTGCGACCGTGCCTGCTGGAGTGCGTCAGCAGGATGGAATGAATGGGAAGAAGGCGGCCTTGTCGTGCTGGGGGCATGCAGGACGATGGCGCTATGCTTGCGGCACGCGAGCCCATCGACGAAGAAGAAACGAGGATGAGCATCATGGAGGAGGATGACGAGCTGGCAGCGGAGGCGGACCTGGTCGAGCGGAGGATGAGGAGCACGCGCGCCGGTCTTGCCCTCGGGAAGCTCGGGTAGGAGCATGAGATTGGGGAGGGGGAGGAGAGGAGGAAGAAGACATTAAGTGAATGATGATAGAATTAGGGAGGATTTTTGTAAATGTTTGCCACCGCGGCGCTACGTGACATGCCACGTCAGCTTCGGACACTTGCGTGGCACGTTTGGGACCTCAGATGAAATACATAACAGAGTTTAGGGACCTAGATACACGATTTGAGAGTTTAGGGACCCAACCGAAATCTCGGGACAAGTTTAGGGACATGAGGTGCAATTTACTCATATTTTTATCTATGTAGATGAAGAGGCTTAACAACCCCTTATTCTTATAACATCTTTAGCAATAGGGAAAACTGGTCTCATAGCACCGAAAGAAGGCGACTTCCGGAAAATACCACAAAAAAACATTGGCTCCGTAAAATACCATCGAAAAGTGTGCGGTGTCACCTGAAAATAGCATTCTGTCACGGAAGCCGTTCGTCTAGCTCACGGCCTTCGTCCCTTCGCTCGGCCATGCACCACCGCACGCACAGGAGTTGAAGCTCCGGGCCAAGGACACCAAGGCCGAGCTCCTCCCGGCCACCGCGCGCATAGGAGCCCGAGCTCCGATGCTGGCCGCACACTAGGGCCGCACTCGCCGATGCCGGCTGTCCGCATGACGCCTACTAAGGGGCCGCACGTCAGGACCATAATACACTGCCCGTACAAGGCCGCGCCCCGCCGGTGCAGCCACGCGCCTGGCTGCACCGCGTTTTGGAGCTCCCTTGCCACCAAGTGCTCCGGTCCCGCCTCATCCCCTTCTGCTCGTCCTCCCTGGCCAACTCGCGGTGGCCGCGCTCACTGGCTTGGTCTCGGCGAAGGTGCGCCGCTGAGGCCTCGTCGCCGTCCTTGTGCAGCGCCGCCCCCTGAGTGCCGCCGCCACGCTCGCCAGCTAGCCAGCACCGTAGCCGCGCCGGGTTCGCCCCTCCAGCCGCGCTGTCCCTGAGCATATGAGCCGCGCTGCCGCTGCTTCGTGCGCTGCCTCCGGTGCCTGCTCGGCTCGACCGTTCGCCGTCCCCTGCGAGCCGCCGCCGCCTGCAACGTTGTTGCCCCTCGGCCGCCTTTCTCCGCCACTCTAGTGAGCTGACAAGAGCAGCGTCAATGGCCAACCCAAGGAGCCGTGACCGTCTCCTCCCTCCCTTCCTATACGTCCCAGATGTGGCTGGCGGCTTAGCCATGGTGGGCCGGAGAAAGGTCTGGGCGCAGCGGCCCGCCCCAGGTCGAGCCCGACTCCGCCCAAAGCTGCTGCTCCCAGAACCCTACGCCCAGCCTAACTCCGCTCGGTGCCGCCGCCGGCGATGAGGGTAGGGCTGGATAACGAGCCAGCTCGGCTCGCTCAAGCTCGGAATCTTACCGAGCTAGCTCAACTCGGCACATTAACCTAACGAGGAAAAAAATGAGCTCGGCTCGGCTCGTTTTTAGCTCGAGCAAGCTCGGTTTGGCTCGCGAGCTGAAGAGGACGAGCACGTAAGCTACGCCGCAAAAGGCGAAGGCCGCACAGCAAACGACGGCGTGACCTAACAGTGAAGCGCGAGTTGGCAACCAAGTTCATCTCCATAGTTTCAGCAAGAAAGAGAACAGAAAGAGAACGGAGCAAAGGAGAATGGTGTGAATTTACGGAGCGGGATCAAGCGAGAAATCAGAAATGATGACCAAGAAAATCAACATTCAAGAAATTATAAGTGGCAGCATTCACAACACAGCGATCCACAGAGGTGATTAGGTGAATGGTCGTATCACGCACCACAAGCCTCCAAAAAAATCTTTAGCAAAAACTCAGCAAAATCATTAGCTGGTCAATCGGAAGGGAAAGGAGTAGCAGCGAGATTCCTGGGAGGTCTCCAATTATTTGGATCTAGAGAATACGGGTAGGAGGGCATGAGGAGGAACGGGATGGATGTGCGCACGCGAGATCTACCGCTCCGGCGGTGGAGCCTCCATGCTGCGTGTTGTGCGAGAGGAGGATTGACCAACTGGGCGACGCAGATGCAGGCGCTTTTTTTTATATTTTTTAAAAATAAAAATTTTAAAAATATATGTCCGTTTTGAAATATTTCAAAAATACCTCCTGGTCGCCCCCATAGGGCGACAGGCCTTAAGTGTAATTTTTTTTCTTCAAATTTGCAACGATGTCTCTGGAAAAAAGGGGCCTGTCGCCCCCCCCCCCCTCGGGCGACCGCTGGGCCCGGCCCCCGGGCGCGGCAGGGGGGCCTGTCGCCCCCCCCCCCACGGGCGACCGGGGCATATAAGCTCCAACCCCCCCTTCCCTCCTCATTTGAGCCCGAAAATTCCACCAAAAATCCAGAAAAAAAGAGAGAGGTGAGGAGAAGGGAAGCGGCGAAGCCCTGCCGGATTCAGCACTTGTGATCTGCAGGTTAGTACATTTAGTTTATATAATTTTTTATTTAAGTACTACGCATTTAAGTAGGAGTAATTTAAGTAAGGGTGAGTAATTTAATTTAATTAGTGCTATAGTAGAACCATTTAAGTAGGAGTTTAATGATACTTTAGTTTTTAGTTACGTAGTAGTAAATTAGTTTAGAAAATTAGTACTACGCATTTATTATTACAATTGCAGTACTATTAGAGACGCGTTTATAAATTAATTATGATTTAGAATAGAATTTGGCATATGCAGTATAGAATTTGAGTGTCATCACGTAGTTATGAATACTTATACGTTGTAGTTGAATTTCATACTTAGTTTTTACGAATTATTGAATAAGGTAGTGAAGTAAAGAGTATAACTCGATAAGTATTCTGTGATAACGAGACATTCACCTTAGACGACTTCGACAGCTTGAGTCCAGAAGAGCCTGCCGCGCAAGGTGACCCCGATGTCTTGGGGTATTCACAGCTAGGAGGAGCACCACTTGGGATATCTCAACAGCAGACACCGCAGCTCCTTGCGCGTCCTGAGCGACAGGTGAGGTCTCCAGATGTTCTCACCTACTCCGAGGGTCATGTCCGTGCCCAGCAGAGGGCTAAGAGGGTCCGACGCCCTAGGGGTGGTTAGATATATCTGATATTTGTATCTCTGATGTTTATTTGTAATGAGATAGCTGTGGACCGCTTATTTGCATTCGACGTTTATGATTGTTCTAGTTTACTTGTCATTTGTTTCTATACATACTATTGATGTGAACTTATTATGTTTGTGGGTTCCATAATGCTCGTGAAATAAGGGAAGTTCTTGTTATTTTTTCGTGTGATACTACTGAAATTGTAATACTAAACGAGTATTCTAAAGCACCAAATCTAATTCAGCTAATCCGCTAATTAAATTTAATTGTTATACAATATCAATGGATTCATACGGAAGTTACCGGTAGATCACAAGTACGCAATTCGGCAGAGCTTCGCCGTTTTTCTTCTCCTCACCCCTATATTTTTTCCCGAATTTTTTGGCTCAAATGACAAAGGGAATGGCGGCATATGGCGGCCAGGGTGTATAGGGGAGGGGACCCTGTCGCCCCCCCCCCCCCCCAACGGGCGACAGGCCCCTGTCGCCCGTTGGGGGGGCGACAGGCCCCCCCTTTTTTCCAGGGACATCGTTGCGAATTTGAAGAAAAAAATTACACTTAAGGCCTGTCGCCTTATGGGGGGCGACCGGGGGTATTTTTGAAATATTTCAAAACGGACATATATTTTTGAAATTTTTATTTTTTAAAAATATAAAAAAGCCAGATGCAGGCTGAGCTCGGACGCTTGAAGGGTATACTTGTAAAAATTGGGCTGGACCACTGCCTATTGGGCCGGCTGGCCTGCTGCTTGTGCTCGGCTCATTGAGCTTGCGAGCTGCTCGCGAGCCGGCTCGAGCCAGTTTGTTATTTAAACTAGCTAAAATACCAGCTCAGCTCGTTTGAAAAATGTGGCGAGCCAAGCCGAGCCGAGCCGAGCGACCTAACGAGTTACGAGTTTTTTGTCCAGCCCTAGATGAGGGTGAGCGCGGGCATGGAGACGAGCGGGGCGTGCGAGCGGAGGAGGCAGAAGAGTGCTGAGAGCGCGCGGACGCAGGCGATCGTGAGCGCCACAGCTCGGAGCGGGGGCTCAGAGAACGGTTGGCGGGGGATGAGGCGAAGGAGGCGGAGGGGAAGGGCCGTTGCGGGCAAAGGTGGCGCGGGGAGCGCGCCCGACGGCATGAGGGGATGGAGACCGGGAGCAGACAGAGAGAGATGAGCTGTGAGGTAGACGGACGGCTTTCGTGATGGAATGCTATTTTCAGGTGACGCCGCACACTTTTGATGGTATTTTACGGGACAAATGTTTTTTAGTGGTATTTTCCGGAAGTCGCATCCTTTCGGTGCTATGAGACCAATTTTTTCTCGATATATCTGGTTTCAACTCATTTCAATTTATTTTAGCTTATTCTTTATCATCACATCTTCTAAACACAAGACATGAGCTCAAACCGAGCGTTTCAATAGGGCCACGTCGCTTGTATAATTCTGGACTGTTGGATGATGCGTGAATGCTGAGATCACTACTAGAGAACAGGTCAAAGATCCTAGTCAAAAGTACCAGTTGTTGTTTCAACCGATACTAATGTGATGCATCAGCATCGGCTGCAACAGCAGCCGATACTCGTGGTCTGTACGAGCCCCGCACTAGACATTGGGTACCGGGTCGTGGCATGACCCGGTTCCAATGCTTCAACATGGGCACCGGGTCGTGCCACAAACCGGTACCAAATGGAGAAGACGACAAAGGCACCAGTTTGTGACATTAACCGGTGCCCATTTTACCGTCATTGGCACCGAGTGAATGAATGCACCGGGACCAAAAGATGGTTGCCCCTTCCTTCTCGATATTTTTAAACCTGGCCGGTCGCGGCCAATGAAAGAGATGCTTTGTAGTCCCGGGTCGTTTCACAGCCCGGTACTAAAAGCTGATTTTCGGCACCGGTGAAAACTATCAACCGGTACCAAAGATGGACGACCTCTCCGTGCTAGATATTTTTAACTCACCGACAGTCAACTCCTCTCTCTTATCCTCTACTTCTCATCTCTCTCGCTACCTTATCCTCTAGAGCCGGCCACCGTAGAGCGCGCGGGCCGCTGCGCCGCCGTTGCTTCCCTCATCGGCTCCAAGGCGGCGAGCCTCGGCGAGTACGACGTCCTCTTCACGCTCGCGGAGTCCGGCCGCCTCCCACACCCGCCGGCTGGCCGCATCTCCACTCTCTCCGACAACGACCGCACCGACCTCGTCTGCTCCGTGCTCCGCCAGGCCGCCGACCTCCGCTCCTCCGAGATCCTTGCCGCGCTCCGTTTCTTCCGCCACCACCGTGGGGCGGGCAGGCAGGAGCCAGCTGGCCCCAAATCCGGAGCCCTTTCCCCACCATGGCGTCTCTCTCCCCGGCCGCTGCTGTCGCCTTGCCGAAGAGGCTGAGGGTCTACTCGTCGCCTGCCGACAGCGCGGGGAGCGGCATGCGAGTCGGGACCCACAACGGTAGCTTCCACAGCTATGAGACGCTCGGCTGCTTCCTTATCCGCCTCACCTCCCAGTTCGCCGGTGCCAACATCGTCCGCACCCACGACTCACAGGTCCCTTCCTCGCTTCCCTATCGTTTTTTCCTTAAATAATTTTGGGTTGTTGAGGACTGGAGAAGTGAAGGTTGTTTGTGTCTGGACTCTTGCTGCTGGCTTATAGGTTAGTGTGCGGAAACTTCACCGACCGTGGGAGCCACTGTAGGGCGCAGGCACGTAGGCACGCCGGTCGCCGCCGCGGGAGCCGGCCTTGGGTGTTTTTTCTTCTTCTTTTTTGAATTTTTTTCTAAAATAGAGATGTATGTGGAATTGTATTGAATGTATCAATCTTGTAATCAATTCTTTGAATGATTTGTGAGATTTATGAAATTTATATCGGTTGATTTAATATTTTGTGGTTGATTCTTGGAATGATTGTTGGCACTAGAACGGGGGAGAGGATAACATGGAACGGCGAGCGAACGGGTACCGGAGCCGTTGGTACCAACCGGTACCAAAAACCTTAGGTACCGGGTGATTTATCCGGTGTTTTAGATGGTCATATTGGTTTCGATTTCGGGGTACCGGTTGCAAAACCGGTACCTAAGCACATTTTTAACCGGCACCGATGGCTCTTCTAGTAGTGGATCGTGGAAGAGCTCGGGCCACCGCGCCGGCTTCGGGAGACATCTACCACTGTTCGTCGTGTCCTTTTTCCTCGACCGCTACTGCTGGGACAGCTTCAGTTCACGCAGCTGTGCGCCGTGCGTAAGTCTGGGTGTGGAGAGCTGAACGCGGAGCTTGCGGAGAAGGGCCAGCCGGAGATCTCCACCTGTTAGATATCTAGGCAACTTTCGGTATATTTTAATTCTAAATATTAATATCAATTTCATGATATAGATGAGTGATAAGTTGTGTACAAGATATGTCCATGTGTTCATGTTATTCTCACTAATAAGCATGAACAAAGAATTAAACCAGAGTAGGTTTAGTAAGTACCCCAAGGCGGGACCAGTGCCGGAGGCACCGGTTGCGCCGTTACCAGCTGGAATAGACATGCTATTCGACTGGTCTTGCTCGAAGTAGCCGAACTATGTCGATGCAGGAAGATGTTCGCAGTGCAGTCCCACGAACGGTTACGCCGGGAAGTAGACGAAGTAGTCGTTCGCACGAGCGGTTACGCCGGGAAGTAGACGAAGGAGTCGTTCAGGGAGCGAGCAGTCGCGTCAAGACGCTCCCCAAAAACCTAATTGCCCGCGTCCCGTGCAGGACCTTCAGCGAGCAGAGGTTCCGGAGGCCCTGCTCTCGCTAGACCTGTGCGCGCAGTGCTAGCGGTGGGGAAGGCAGAAAGCAGCTGAGGGAGAAGGGAGAGGTCTCCTGAAGAGGAGTACCTGGATGAGTGCTTGAGATGAGTGAGGATGAGAGGAGAGGGTGCTGGTTTATATAGGCACGATATGCCTCAGGTTCAACGAACCTGGACGTCATGAATGGCTTTGATGAGCGGCAGTTAATGTGCCTCAGGTTCAACGAACCTGGACGTCGTAAAGAGCCTTCAATGTCCGGTCATTAGTGACGACATTAACCCTCTGTTTTAATATTCTTTACTGCAAAACATCCTTCTCATCTCAGCACATCACGTCGCACCGCACCGCACCGCACCGCACGCGCACGCGCACGCGCACGCGCACGCGCACGCGCACCGCACCGCCCATTCGGCCGGCCGGCCGCGCCGCGCCGCGCCTCGTCTCGTCTCGGCCTCGGCCACGGCCCGGCCCGGCCCGGCCCGGCTCGGCGAGGCAAGCGAGCGCGCGAGCGTGTGGTTCACCGTCCTCTTCTTACCGGCTTCACAAGTGGTGTACACGAAGTCCACCTTTTAAGTCGGTTGAGATCCTCCTCAATTCCCGGTACGGAATTAAGCATTGATTCCCTAGCATTAATAGTGGGCTTTAAATTCTTTTAATGCTTTAGAAGTAATGGGCCAAGCCCATTACTCCAACAATCCCCACCAAGAAATTCAAGCCACACTAGAAATACCCTCATTCCCTCATTGATATACCAGTATTCGACAGAGACTGTTAAGTTGAACTTCCATCTAGGACAAAGGCTACACTTATTCACAACTGTGCAATGGACTATGCCTTGAATTGCCAGTTTTGTGCAAACAAGTTTGACCAGAGCCCTACACTGGTACTAGGCTGAAAAAGCATCCCCGCGGTTTGGAGCTTATAAGTCATACTCCAGGCCCTTCATGAGTTTCTAGAGAATACCCAATTCTCATAGACCATGACCAGTGGTCAAACTCATATAGGTGTGTTCCTTTCAGATGTTCTGTAGGACAACATCTTTGTTTCAAGAAAACAACTCATTTGTTTAAAAGAAACCACCTGGCACACATTAAGGTATAGACCAACCTGCCATACAGATTAGAAGAGAAATGCACCTTATACACGGAATGAGCCCTTTTCACAAAGGTTCTCTTCTCACAGTCAGACTTTAGTTTGTTTCACCATCCTAATTCACGGGATCTCCGATCACATAGGACAGGTTTCCAATATAGAATGACTCACGTGGGTCTCAAGTCCAATTCCATAGATGCATTGTCTATCACATTTCGTGAAAGACCCTTTGTAAACTGATCTGCCAGATTTTTAGCCGTCTGAACATAGTCCAGGGCTATAACTCCGGAGTTTCTCAATTTTCTGACAGATTTCAACCGCCTTTTCACATGTCTAGATGACTTCATGTTATCCTTTGAACTATTCACCTTGACAATTACCGTTTGATTGTCACAGTTCATTAGGATTGCCGGTAACGGTTTTTCAACTATCGGCAAATCCATAAGGAGCTCACGAAGCCACTCAGCCTCAACAGTGGCGGTATCTAATGTTGTGAGTTCTGCTTCCATAGTTGACCTCGTTAAGATGGTCTGCTTGCAAGACTTCCAGGAAACAGCTCCACCACCAAGTGTAAACACATATCCACTTGTGGCCTTTATCTCATCAGTATCAGAAATCCAATTTGAATCACTATACCCTTCTAGTACCCTTGGGTACCCGGTGTAGTGAATTCCATAGTTCATTGTCCCCTTCAGATAGCGCATTACTCTTTCAAGAGCCTTCCAATGATCATCTCCCGGGTTTGAAACAAACCGGCTCAGTTTGCTTACAGCAAACGAGATGTCAGGTCTTGTAGCGCTCGCTAAATACATTAATGAACCAATGATCTGAGAATATCTCAGCTGATCTCGCATTATCCTTTTGTTCTTTCTAAGAATTAAACTGGCATCATATGGTGTTGAGACAGGCTTATAGTCGCTATAACCAAAGCGACTTAACACCTTCTCCACATAGTGAGACTGTGTAAGAATCACCCCACCATTGATCTCTTTTACCAGTTTTATATTAAGGATAACATCAGCTTCTCCCAGATCCTTCATCTCAAAATTTTGAGATAAAAACTCTTTGACTTCCTTAATCACATTAAGGCTAGTGCCAAAGATCAGTATGTCATCCACATACAAGCACAAAATCACTCCTTCAGCCCCACCATAGCGATAGTACACACATCTGTCAGCTTCGTTCACAACAAAGCCGGCAGAGGTCAAAGTTCTATCAAACTTTTCATGCCACTGCTTAGGCGCTTGCTTGAGACCATATAAAGATTTTAACAACTTACAAACCATTCCTTCTTGACCCTTTGATACAAACCCATCCGGCTGATCCATATAGATCTCCTCTTCTAACTCTCCATTGAGGAAAGCCGTCTTAACGTCCATCTGATGAACGAGAACACCATAAGAGGCTGCCAGGGAAAGTAACACTCGAATTGTGGTCAATCGGGCAACTGGTGAATAAGTGTCAAAGAAATCTTCTCCTTCTTTTTGGGTATAACCCTTGGCCACAAGCCTAGCCTTGTACTTTTCAATAGTACCATCTGGCCTAAGCTTTTTCTTGAACACCCACTTGCATCCAACCGGTTTACATCCATAAGGACGTTCAACGACCTCCCAGGTTCCATTAGACATAATAGAATCCATCTCACTCCTTACTGCTTCCTTCCAATAGTCAGCATCAGGAGATGAATATGCCTCTTCTATGGTTCTGGGTGTATCATCTATGAGGTATACAATGAAATCATCACCAAAAGACTTTACAGTCCTTTGTCTCTTGCTCTTTCTCGGAGCATCATTGTTATCCTCCTCAGGATTTTCTACAAGTGTATGTTCATTGTGTTCTATCGGCTCAGCAGAGCCATCATCCTCGATGAACTCTTGCCTAGATGAACTTGTTTCATCTCTCATGGGAAAAATATTTTCAAAAAATGTAGCATCTCTGGACTCCATTATAGTACCAACATGCATGTCAGGTACTCCAGATTTCACTATTAAAAATCTATATCCAACGATGTGAATAGCATAACCTAGAAAGATACAATCCACAGTTTTAGGTCCAAGCTTACGTTTCTTGGTTATTGGCACACTCACTTTTGCCAAACAACCCCATGCACGTAAGTATGACAGTGTTGGCCTTTTCTTCTCCCATTCCTCGAATGGAGTTATCTCTTTATTCTTTGTAGGAACACGGTTTAGGACATGACATGCAGTCAATATAGCCTCACCCCACCATTCCTTGGAAAGTCCCGCTGTATCTAACATGGCGTTAACCAAATCCGTTAGAGTGCGGTTCTTTCTTTCGGCAACCCCATTTGACTGAGGTGAATAGTGATGGCGGCCCGCACAGCATGCCGCGCGGCGGCCCACACAATCGGCGGCAGCAGCCTGCGCAGCGCCATTGGCCCGCATTGCCGGCGCGGCGGCGGCTTACGCCTTGCTTCTTCGAGGCCACTCAGAGCGTGCTGGAGCGTGCGAAGCACTCGGAGCGTGGAGGCCACGACGCGGATGAGAAGGAACACGCACGGTGACGGGGAGGTGGAGGATGGGTTCCCGGCGGGGGTCCGGCGTGAGCAGCATCTAGAGGTCCTTGAGGGACAAGGAGGGAAAGGAGAGGCACGGGGATGCGCCGGCGGCGACGAGCGCGTGGAGGTGGACGCCGTGGCATAGTCGGAGCTGCGTGTCTTCACCCACGACGGCCACATGGGCGGGATTGGGTAGGGATACCGTGCGACCGTGCCTGCTGGAGTGCGTCAGCAGGATGGAATGAATGGGAAGAAGGCGGCCTTGTCGTGCTGGGGGCATGCAGGACGATGGCGCTATGCTTGCGGCACGCGAGCCCATCGACGAAGAAGAAACGAGGATGAGCATCATGGAGGAGGATGACGAGCTGGCAGCGGAGGCGGACCTGGTCGAGCGGAGGATGAGGAGCACGCGCGCCGGTCTTGCCCTCGGGAAGCTCGGGTAGGAGCATGAGATTGGGGAGGGGGAGGAGAGGAGGAAGAAGACATTAAGTGAATGATGATAGAATTAGGGAGGATTTTTGTAAATGTTTGCCACCGCGGCGCTACGTGACATGCCACGTCAGCTTCGGACACTTGCGTGGCACGTTTGGGACCTCAGATGAAATACATAACAGAGTTTAGGGACCTAGATACACGATTTGAGAGTTTAGGGACCCAACCGAAATCTCGGGACAAGTTTAGGGACATGAGGTGCAATTTACTCATATTTTTATCTATGTAGATGAAGAGGCTTAACAACCCCTTATTCTTATAACATCTTTAGCAATAGGGAAAACTGGTCTCATAGCACCGAAAGAAGGCGACTTCCGGAAAATACCACTAAAAAACATTGGCTCCGTAAAATACCATCGAAAAGTGTGCGGTGTCACCTGAAAATAGCATTCTGTCACGGAAGCCGTTCGTCTAGCTCACGGCCTTCGTCCCTTCACTCGGCCATGCACCACCTCACGCACAGGAGTTGAAGCTCCGGGCCAAGGACACCAAGGCCGAGCTCCTCCCGGCCACCGCGCGCATAGGAGCCCGAGCTCCGATGCTGGCCGCACACTAGGGCCGCACTCGCCGATGCCGGCTGTCCGCACGACGCCTACTAAGGGGCCGCACGTCAGGACCATAATACACTGCCCGTACAAGGCCGCGCCCCGCCGGTGCAGCCACGCGCCTGGCTGCACCGCGTTTTGGAGCTCCCTTGCCACCAAGTGCTCCGGTCCCGCCTCATCCCCTTCTGCTCGTCCTCCCTGGCCAACTCGCGGTGGCCGCGCTCACTGGCTTGGTCTCGACGAAGGTGCGCCGCTGAGGCCTCGTCGCTGTCCTTGTGCAGCGCCGCCCCCTGAGTGCCGCCGCCACGCTCGCCAGCTAGCCAGCACCGTAGCCGCGCCGGGTTCGCCCCTCCAGCCGCGCTGTCCCTGAGCATATGAGCCGCGCTGCCGCTGCTTCGTGCGCTGCCGCCGGTGCCTGCTCGGCTCGACCGTTCGCTGTCCCCTGCGAGCCGCCGCCGCCTGCAACGTTGTTGCCCCTCGGCCGCCTTTCTCCGCCACTCTAGGGAGCTGACAAGAGCAGCGTCAATGGCCAACCCAAGGAGCCGTGACCGTCTCCTCCCTCCCTTCCTATACGTCCCAGATGTGGCTGGCGGCTTAGCCATGGTGGGCCGGAGAAAGGTCTGGGCGCAGCGGCCCGCCCCAGGTCGAGCCCGACTCCACCCAAAGCTGCTGCTCCCAGAACCCTACGCCCAGCCTAACTCCGCTCGGTGCCGCCGCCGGCGATGAGGGTAGGGCTGGATAACGAGCCAGCTCGGCTCGCTCAAGCTCGGAATCTTACCGAGCTAGCTCAACTCGGCACATTAACCTAACGAGGAAAAAAATGAGCTCGGCTCGGCTCGTTTTTAGCTCGAGCAAGCTCGGTTTGGCTCGCGAGCTGAAGAGGACGAGCACGTAAGCTACGCCGCAAAAGGCGAAGGCCGCACAGCAAACGACGGCGTGACCTAACAGTGAAGCGCGAGTTGGCAACCAAGTTCATCTCCATAGTTTCAGCAAGAAAGAGAACAGAAAGAGAACGGAGCAAAGGAGAATGGTGTGAATTTACGGAGCGGGATCAAGCGAGAAATCAGAAATGATGACCAAGAAAATCAACATTCAAGAAATTATAAGTGGCAGCATTCACAACACAGCGATCCACAGAGGTGATTAGGTGAATGGTCGTATCACGCACCACAAGCCTCCAAAAAAATCTTTAGCAAAAACTCAGCAAAATCATTAGCTGGTCAATCGGAAGGGAAAGGAGTAGCAGCGAGATTCCTGGGAGGTCTCCAATTATTTGGATCTAGAGAATACGGGTAGGAGGGCATGAGGAGGAACGGGATGGATGTGCGCACGCGAGATCTACCGCTCCGGCGGTGGAGCCTCCATGCTGCATGTTGTGCGAGAGGAGGATTGACCAACTGGGCGACGCAGATGCAGGCGCTTTTTTTTATATTTTTTAAAAATAAAAATTTCAAAAATATATGTCCCTTTTGAAATATTTCAAAAATACCTCCTGGTCGCCCCCATAGGGCGACAGGCCTTAAGTGTAATTTTTTTTCTTCAAATTTGCAACGATGTCTCTGGAAAAAAGGGGCCTGTCGCCCCCCCCACGGGCGACAGGGGGGCCTGTCGCCCCCCCCCCCCCTCGGGCGACCGCTGGGCCCGGCCCCCGGGCGCGGCAGGGGGGCCTGTCGCCCCCCCCCCCCCCGGGCGACCGGGGCATATAAGCTCCAACCCCCCCCTTCCCTCCTCATTTGAGCCCGAAAATTCCACCAAAAATCCAGAAAAAAAGAGAGAGGTGAGGAGAAGGGAAGCGGCGAAGCCCTGCCGGATTCAGCACTTGTGATCTGCAGGTTAGTACATTTAGTTTATATAATTTTTTATTTAAGTACTACGCATTTAAGTAGGAGTAATTTAAGTAAGGGTGAGTAATTTAATTTAATTAGTGCTATAGTAGAACCATTTAAGTAGGAGTTTAATGATACTTTAGTTTTTAGTTACGTAGTAGTAAATTAGTTTAGAAAATTAGTACTACGCATTTATTATTACAATTGCAGTACTATTAGAGACGCGTTTATAAATTAATTACGATTTAGAATAGAATTTGGCATATGCAGTATAGAATTTGAGTGTCATCACGTAGTTATGAATACTTATACGTTGTAGTTGAATTTCATACTTAGTTTTTACGGATTATTGAATAAGGTAGTGAAGTAAAGAGTATAACTCGATAAGTATTCTGTGATAACGAGACATTCACCTTAGACGACTTCGACAGCTTGAGTCCAGAAGAGCCTGCCGCGCAAGGTGACCCCGATGTCTTGGGGTATTCACAGCTAGGAGGAGCACCACTTGGGATATCTCAACAGCAGACACCGCAGCTCCTTGCGCGTCCTGAGCGACAGGTGAGGTCTCCAGATGTTCTCACCTACTCCGAGGGTCATGTCCGTGCCCAGCAGAGGGCTAAGAGGGTCCGACGCCCTAGGGGTGGTTAGATATATCTGATATTTGTATCTCTGATGTTTATTTGTAATGAGATAGCTGTGGACCGCTTATTTGTATTCGATGTTTATGATTGTTCTAGTTTACTTGTCATTTGTTTCTATACATACTATTGATGTGAACTTATTATGTTTGTGGGTTCCATAATGCTCGTGAAATAAGGGTGTAAGCATCTAGGCCCTCAAGGTATGTTTCGGTGATTAATGACAACCATTATTGTGACTAATGAGTTTGTGCAGTCTAATAGATCATTATCGCTCATTTGGTTATATGACAAAAGAGGCTCCTCAATTTCGGTTATTCTAAAAGGCGATCTCGGTTTTCAACTTATATATGTCAAGGCTAAGGATCTTTCTAGTCCTAAGTGTCACAAGGTTGAGAAGGACACTTAGGTTAGTATAGGTTTTATAGTTTTATAGTGATCGCACTATTAAGAGGGGTTAAGGCTTAGTAACTTGAGCATGGACATGGTCATTTGAAAATGGATGCACACTATGGTCACTCAGGTTTCTAGAAGTTCAAATAAGTGGTTCTCAAACTATATCTCAAGAATATTTGGATTTCATTCAAGACTCAAATCAGAAAAGACAAAATCAGAAAAAGTCTATACACCGGTTTAACCGACGCTCTCAATTTTCTATACGTCGGTTAAACGAAGTCAGCAGAGTCTGGACAAATTCAATACACCGGTTAAACCGACGTGTTTGAATTTAACGTCGGTGCATTAGTCCAGAGTTGGTTTTTTCCAGGGCAATTCAAGTTCTATTCACCGGATTAACCGACGCTGTTTGAATCAAGACGTCGGTGCAATTGACCAGTGAGATGGTTTTTCAGAGGAATTCAAAAGTTGTACTCACCGGTTAAACCGACGATAGGTTTGAGTTAACGTCGGTGCAGTTGTCCAGAGACTTGATTTTTCAGTGGTACAGTGGACAACTACACTCACCGGTTAAACCGATGCTACGTCGGTTAATCTGCCCCAGTTGTAACGGCTAGTTTTCAGAAGAGGCAGTTTACATTCACCGGTTAAACCGACGATGACAATGGGGGGTACGTCGGATTAACCGGCGCTACGCAGTTTTCTGGCAGCTTTTCTCCAACGGCTCTATTTGTGTGAGCTGCCTATATATACCCCTCCAATGGGTCATTTCGCCCACTCTTGACACCAGGCAACATCCAAACACTCATACCATAGTCAAGAGCCACCTTGAGCTTCATCATTCACATACTTGTGCTTTCAATCAATCAAGAAGCAAGATTAAGGACTTGAGTAGAGAGAAGCCAGTGTGCATCCGTTCTTGGTGATCGGTTCTTGCTCAAGTGAAGGCCTTAGCTTGTTACTCTTGGTGATTGGCATCACCTAGGCAATCTTGGTGATCGAGGTGTTTCTCGCGGAGCTTGCCAAGGATTGTGGGAGCCCGGAGAAGAAGATTGTACGTGG
Source organism: Panicum virgatum (assembly GCF_016808335.1). Taxonomy (NCBI): domain Eukaryota; kingdom Viridiplantae; phylum Streptophyta; class Magnoliopsida; order Poales; family Poaceae; genus Panicum; species Panicum virgatum. Next base: position 5,914,248 of record NC_053148.1, read on the forward strand.
CTTGAGCTCCACCACGCCGGGATGGTGAACGGAGACTCTTAGTGAGCGCCCAAGTCTCGGTGACATGGGAGGTGACAAGACTCTTAGTGAGTGTCACAACGTGGACTAGGGGTGTGTGCCAACACATCGACACCACGGGAAAAAATCCGGTCGTCTCTTGTCCACTCTCTTTATTCAAGCATTTTCTTTCATGCAATTTACTCATGAGCTTGACTTAGAGATCATAACTTAGCTCTACCTTGCTAGGCCTTACTTTGTTTTTATCTCTCTTAGTTTGTGTAGGTACCTTAGTTATCCGGTTGGTGAATTGGTGCCCTACTAGTATTGCATAGGTTAAGGTTGCTTTACCTTGCTTTAGAATTTGAAAAAGGCCCAATTCACCCCCCCTCTTGGTCCATCGATCCTTACAATTGGTATCAGAGCCTCGTTGCTCATTTGGATCATTAGGCTTCACCGCCTAGAGCTATGGCCAAGATGGGTGGTTCGCCGCCTCACTTCGAGGGCAAGAACTTTGCTTATTGGAAAGTTCGCATGGCCGCATACCTTGATGCGATTGCCCCCGAAGTGTGGTTGGCCACTAAGACCGGGTTCACCGGAACTCCCACCACCGAACAATTAAAATGGAATGCCAAGGCTAGAAATGCAATTTTCGAGGCCATAAGTGAGGAAGTCTTTGCTAGAGTTAATGGCATGGACTTAGCAAGTGATATTTGGAAGGAACTCATTGAAATTCATAAAGGCTCCACTAAAGTTCGTGAGCAAAAATATCACTTGTTTAGAGCTAAGTATGATTCCTTTAAAATGCTAGCTCATGAAAATTGCAATGATATGTACTCTCGCTTGAATGTCATTGTCAAGGACATTAATGCTCTTGAAGTTTCCAAAATTGACAGTGGCTCCATCAACCGCAAGATTCTCATGCTCCTTCCGAAGCCCAAGTACAACATTATCAATGCTATGCTTCAAAAGGAGAATCTTGATACAATGGAAGTGGGAGAGCTTGTGGGCGAAATTCGCGCTCATGAAATGAGTATCCTTGGTATGACCGAAGAGCCAACAACAAGCAAATCAATTGCTCTCAAAACCAAGGCCAACAAGCACCGCAAGCTCAAGATGGTCAAGCAAGAATCTAGCTCAAGCAATGAAGAAGAAGATCACCATGAAAGCTCATCCGATAATGAAGAAGATGGGGAACTTGCTCTCATGATGAGAAAGTTCACACGCTTGAGCGATAAGATAAACAAGAAGGGTTACAACTTTGACCCCAAAAGAAGGATGTTCCGGTATAAGGAAGATGTCAAGTACAAAACTTGCTATAATTGTGGAGAAAAAGGACACATCTCTCCCGATTGCCCCAAGCCGGACAAAAGGAAGAAGGACAACAAAGGCAAACATCGCCATGATTCAAGCGATGATGAAGAAGATGAGAAGAAGAACAAGAACAAGAAGCTTGGAAAGAAGAAGAGTCATGACAAGAAGACCAAGCTCTTCCCAAAGAAGAAAGGGCACACCAAGAGAAGCTTCTTGGTGGAAAAACAAGAATGGGTGACCGATGTCACATCAAGCGAAGATTCAAGTGATGAAGAAGACATCGTCACCATCGCCCTCACCAATGAAGAACCACCACTACCTCCGCCTCCTATGTGCCTAATGGCAAAAGGTAACACCAAGGTATGTGAGGTGGATAGTGAAGATGATAGTGATGAAGAGCTTGATCCTTATGAATTCACTAACCTCATTAATGAGTATACATCCGTCATCAAGAGGGAAAAGGGCAAAGTCAAAATTCTTGAGAGCACTCATGCCAAGTTAGAGCTTGCCCACTCCGACTTGCTTGGCAAGTACAATGACTTGCTCAAAAAGCACAATGAGTCACTTGTACTTGCTAAGCAAGTTGAAGAGAGCCACAAAAAGCTTAAACAAGAGCATAGGGAGTTGGCTCACAAATATCAAGAACTTGAATTTGCCTATGAAGCAATTGACCCAAGTCTTGAGAACTTTGCTCATGAAACTATTGAAAAGGTCAATGCTTCTACCTCATGTGATGACCTACTCATTAATGCAAATGCCACTAATATTGTGTCCAAGCTTGCTCCTTCTAGGGAAAAGGAGTTGATGGATCAAGTAGCTAGCCTCAAGAGTAGTGTGGAGAAGCTCTCAAGAGGAGAATACATCCACAAGGAAATTCTCTTCAACAATGCACGTGACTATGGCAAGAGAGGTCTTGGTTCATTTCCGGAGCCAAATCAAGGCACTACTCCTTCTCCGGAGATCAAGATAAGCTTCATCAAGGAAGTTGGTTCATATTGCCAACATTGCCAAGTCACCGGGCACCACACTAGGGAGTGCACCTTACCATCACGTCCTCTTCCCACTTTACCTAAGAATTACTCATCAATGTTTCAAAATAACCATTTTCTCTTGAGTAAAGTGAAGGGCAAGGTGAAGGCCAAATTCATTGGCAAACTCACTAAGGAGTCAAAGAAGAAGCTCCCCAAGCAACTTTGGGTCCCAAAAGCTCTTGTCACACATGTGCAAGGCCCAAAGCTTGTTTGGGTTCCTAAAACTCAAAAGTGAATTCTCATGTGTGTATGTGAACTACAAAGCCGGTGGAAAACATTGGGTACTTGATAGCGGTTGCTCTCAACACATGACCGGCAATGATAGCATGTTCACCTCCCTTGAAGACCCCGGCGATCATGAACACGTCACCTATGGTGATAACTCAAGGGGAAAAGTTTTAGGTTTGGGTAGAATAGCAATTTCTAAAGATTTATCTATTTCTAATGTTTTGTTTGTAGAAGCACTTAGTTTTAATCTTATTTCAATTGCTCAATTGTGTGATCTTGGACTAACGTGTGCCTTTGACAAGAATGGTGTTGTAGTAACTCATGAAAAAGACAAGTCATTGGTATTCACGGGGTTTAGGCATGGCAACATTTACTTGGTGGATTTCTCTTCAAAGCAAACAAGCACCATGACATGCCTCTTCACCAAGTCTTCTCTTGGGTGGCTTTGGCATAGAAGAATTGCTCATATTGGCATGAGCAACCTCAAGAAAGCCCACAAGAGAGGGATGATCACCGGCTTGAAGGACGTCACCTTTGACAAGAACAAGCTATGTAAAGCATGTCAAGCCGGGAAGCAAGTTGCAACACATCATCCCATCAAGACGATGTTGTCTACCTCCAAGCCGCTCGAGCTACTTCACATGGATCTCTTTGGTCCAACTACATACAAGAGCATTGGTGGTAACCTCTATTGCCTAGTAATTATTGATGATTTTTCACGTTACACTTGGGTTATGTTTCTAGGCGATAAGGGTGAAACTCCGGAACTCTTCAAGACATTTGCAAGAAGAGCTCAAAGGGAGTACAACTCCCCAATTGTGAAGATCCGGAGTGACAACAGCACCGAGTTCAAGAACATGAAGATTGAAGAATGGTGCGATGAAGAGGGCATCAAGCATGAGTTTTCCGCCACCTACACGCCTCAACAAAATGGAGCGGTGGAAAGAAAGAACAAGACACTCATCACCCTAGCTAGAGCAATGTTGGATGATTATGGCACGTCCGAGAAGTTTTGGATGGAAGCAATCAACACGGCGTGTCATGCATCCAACCGAGTATATCCTCACCGACTCCTCAAGAAAACTCCATATGAGCTCATCACCGGGAAGAAACCAAATATATCATACTTTCGAGTCTTTGGTTGCAAATGCTTCATCTATAAGAAGAAAAGGCTCGGTAAGTTTGAAAGTAGATGTAATGAAGGTTTCTTTCTTGGTATGCATCAAACTCCAAAGCATATAGAGTATTCAATCAAACCTCCGGGTTAGTTGAAGAAACATGTGATGTGGAGTTTGATGAATCTAATGGCTCCCAAGAGGAGGTTGTTGGCTATGAGAATGTAGGTGATGAGGAGATTGATGAAGCTTTGAAGAATATGTCCATTGGGGATATCAAGCCGGAAGAGGTGCATGAAGACAATGATCAAGGGGGAGGACCTTCCTCATCTACACCAAGCACCTCCACGGCGCCCCAAGTGGATGAAGATCAAGAAAAAGATGATACACCACCTCAAGAAGATGTGCCAACGCCAACACCCCAAGTTCAAGAACAAGAAGAGCAAAGTGTTCCACCACAAGCACAAGTCACACATGATCCACCCCAACAAGCATCCACGCAAGTACCGCTAGTGAAGCATGGTCGCATCTCCAAGGATCATCCAATTGGTCAAATCATTGGTAGTCCATCAAAGGGAGTAAGAACTCGCTCTAAACATGCTTCATTTTGCGAATATCACTCGTTTGTTTCTTGTATTGAACCCACTAGCATAGAGGAAGCGCTTGAGGACTCGGATTGGGTGATGGCCATGCAAGATGAGTTGAACAACTTCACCCGCAATGAAGTTTGGGTCCTCGAAGCTCCTCCGAAAGACAAGAACATCATCGGCACCAAGTGGGTCTTTCGAAACAAGCAAGATGAACATGGGGTGGTGATACGCAACAAAGCAAGACTTGTGGCAAAAGGGTTTTCTCAAGTCGAAGGTTTGGATTTTGGTGAAACCTTTGCTCCGGTCGCAAGACTTGAAGCTATCCGTATCCTTCTTGCTTACTCTTCACATCATAATATTAAGTTGTATCAAATGGATGTGAAAAGTGCATTCTTAAATGGCGTTATTAACGAACTTGTTTATGTTGAGCAACCTCCCGGGTTTGAAGATCCGAGGAATCCTAATCATGTTTATAGGTTGCACAAGGCACTCTATGGGCTCAAACAAGCTCCAAGGGCTTGGTATGAGAGGCTTCGTGACTTCCTAATCATGCAAGGCTTCAAGATCGGGAGGGTGGACACCACGTTGTTCACAAAAGATGTCAACGGGGATCTTTTCATTTGTCAAATTTATGTTGACGATATTATCTTTGGCTCAACTAATGATTTACTAAGCCATGAGTTTGCTACCATGATGTCTAGGGAATTCGAGATGTCCATGATTGGCGAATTGACCTTCTTCCTTGGTTTTCAAGTCAAACAAATGAAGGAAGGGACATTCATCCATCAAGAAAAATATACTAAAGATATCTTGAAGAAGTTCAAGATGGATGAGTGCAAGCCAATCAAGACACCCATGGCAACCAATGGGCATCTCGACTTGGATGTGGACGGTAAACCGATTGATCAATCCCTCTATCGTTCTATGATAGGGTCTTTGCTTTACCTTACCGCATCTAGGCCCGATATAATGTTTAGTGTGTGCTTGTGTGCCCGCTTTCAAGCTAACCCAAAGGAGTCACACCTTTCGGCTGTGAATAGGATCCTTCGGTATCTCAAGCACACTCCTAGCATAGGCTTGTGGTACCCCAAAGGCGCTAGTTTAGATCTCTTGGGATACTCGGATTCGGATTTTGCCGGAAGCCGTGTGGATCGCAAGAGTACCTCCGGGGGTTGCCACTTGCTTGGGCGTTCTCTAGTTTCTTGGTCAAGTAAGAAGCAAAACTCCGTGGCTTTGTCCACCGCGGAGGCGGAATATGTAGCGGCCGGTGCATGTTGTGCCCAAATCCTATATATGAAGCAAACCCTTTTGGACTTTGGTGTGAAACTAGATAGGATCCCACTCCTTTGTGACAATGAAAGTGCCGTAAAAATTGCCAAGAATCCGGTTCAACACTCTCGCACAAAGCACATTGATATTCGCCATCACTTCTTGCGTGATCACGAAGCCAAGGGGGACATTTCCCTTCAAGGTGTGAGATCCGAGGAGCAATTGGCGGATATTTTCACAAAACCTTTAGACGAGAGTACCTTTGTTAGGCTAAGGAATGAGCTTAATGTGTTAGATGCGGCAAACGTCATGTAAATTGCCATGTCATATAGAAAAATGCATACATATAGGACACTTGTCTAACCATGGTAAGATAGTGATGAGCAAGGGTTTAGCTAGAGGTGGTGGTCCACTTGTTTTCCTCTAGGCTTGTAGAAAGGCTCATCATGAAGAAGCTTCCCGTGGGTTCAAACTTGACAAGTAGATCTTAATTTCTTGTTATGCATTTCTTGTCATATAGATGTGCACTTCATGTTTACTTTACTTTCGCATGTGGTTGTAGTTTGCATCATCATTGCATGCGTAAGGGTCACAAAGGAGATCACTTGATGAAAATGAGACTTGTTTTCATATACAAGATCTTAATTCATGAAAAGTGAAAAGAGCAAAGTGTTAGGTGCGTTATTGCCTAGTGAGCAATGTCATGATGAGTTTGAAGCTTTCTATCTTCAATATTCCTATGACATGGCTCATACATTTCATTTGGCGCTTTGTCTCTCTTGCGGCTTTTCCTTGTGTTTAAAAAGAAATTTATTAAAGCAAGTGTGCTATCCTATTTATTTTGAGGGGTAAAGTCGCCTATGCAAGTCCATTAACTTGAGTTTATTTGAATCTTATAAGTTTATTGGACTTAGCATAGAAGAGTGAGCTGAGAGTGGGGTTTTTGCCTTCACCGGTTAAACCGACGTTCAAAGGATTTTTACCCATCGGATTAACCGGCGTTACTAAGTTTGTCTCAGCTCAGTCAAGTTTCAGGCATTCAACCGGCGTATTCAAAAGTCAGTGCATCGGATCAACCGGTGATCATAAATGCAAATCAGACCTAGCAATCAACCGGTGTTTTGATCAATCAACCGACGAGTTCATTTTTGACAGCATCGGTTCAACCGGCGTTCAAAAACAGATCTGGTAGAGTCTCGGGTGAAGTACACCGACGCAATCAACCGGCGTTCAAACCCTACGCGTCGGATCAACCGGTGTTGAAGAAAATCGCAGGCCCACCTGTCATATGTGTGTCTTGCCCGCTCAGCCGGTCTCTGATTCTTTTTCTCCCTTCACGCCGCCGCCGCCCGACTCAAGCCTCCACGCGCCGCCGCTCGCGCCGCCGCCGCCGTCCCACTGCGCCGCCACCTGCACACCGCCTCAACCGCCACATCTCGCCACTGCGCAGCAGCCCTTCTCCTCTGCGCCGCCCGCGCAACAGCTCTGCGCCGCCGCCTGCACGCGTAGCCGCCGCCGCCGCCGCCTGCACGCGTAGCCGCCGCCGCCGCACCACGCCCTCACCGCCGCACGAGTCTCCCTCGCCAAGTGCCGCCGTACTCCACGCCATCCTCGTGCTCAGAGCCGCAGCCCCGCGACGCAGCCACATCCGCAGCACCTTTTCACCCAGTGCTCGCCAGGTGCTCGACGTTTTGCCTGAGCCGCTGCTTTCGCGCCGCGTTCGTGTTCCGCACACCGACAGTCAAGATGGGTCGCGAAAAGAGAAAGGGGAAGGAAGTCGTGGTCGAGAAGCCCGCTCGCAAGCGGACTCGCACAGAAAAGGAGGCCGAGAGGGCCGAGATGGTGGCCAAGGCCGCCGAGGAGCAGGCATCAGGCCGTGCTCGTCCGTTCCAGATCAGGGAGGACCCCAGAGGCAGAGGCAGAGGCAGAGGCAGGGGCATGGGCAGAGTGAGAGGTGCCAGGGCCACCAGAGCCGCGACAGCAGCAGCAGCAGAGTCAGATCAGTCAGATACAGCTGCAGATTCAGATTCAGAGGCAGAGCAGTCCGAGCAGTCTCAGGGGCAGAGCACACAGGAGTCACCGACTCTACGACGGTCCGGCCGCACTCGGCAGACATCCCCAGCAGCAGAGACTTCACCAGCGACCGAGCGTCGCACTGGACCGAGGACGCGAGGAGGTCACCAGCCACAGGAGCCTCGCAGGTCCACAGCTGCAGCAGCAGCAGCTCGTAGAGCCGAGGCCCTAGAGGCCGAGCGCGCAGTGTTCCGTATGGACACTGTTGTGCGTCTGGAGCCAGGTGTGCTACTCCAGAACTTGACCAAGGCCAATGCGGCGAAGGTCAAGAGGCTCAGGTGGAGTGTTCAGGAGGAGGACTGTTTCCCCGTGACCCGTGACAGCCGAGTCGACCGTAGGTTCTGGACGCTTCTTCAGGCCAGTTTCTACGAGACTTACCAGAGGCGGGGTCACAGGATCTTCCCGCACAGAGTGCTTGACTGGGTGTCTCTGAGGACAGCCGCAGGGGGAGCAGATGTCAGAGAGCACTTCGCTCACTTCAGGGGCCTGCCCAGGTTACTCCAGATTGAGCAGAACAGATATATTGAGGACTGGGTCAGAGTCTTCTATGCCATGGCCTGGATTGCTCCTGAGCGTCGAGCAGTACACTTTGTTTATGGAGGCCAGGTCTTTGGTTTGTCGAGAGCGACGATAGCAGGGATTCTCGGAGTTGACTTAGTTGATGTCTCCCTGCACGAGATGGTTTACGGAGATGCAGATCCACCGCGCAGAGCGATGATTGGCGGGATTGCACCTTCTCATGAGGCGATCTCTCAGTGTTTCCGCCAGCCGTTCCCTGCCTCCTACGCCAGAGTTCCCAGCCTGCTGACCCCAGAGGCATACGCAGTACACATGGCACTCCGGAGGACTTTGCTACCGAGGAGTGGCTACCCAGAGGGGTTTACAGGACTGCAGCAGCTCCTGCTTCTACACATCCTCACTCACGAGCCGTTTGACATAGTTGACTTTATTCTGGCCGAGATAGAGGATGTGATCACAGATGGGATGGGTGTGGTGCGACAGTTTCCCTTTGCACACTGGATCAGCTATATATGTTCTATAATTGTGCCAGCAGAGTCACCCATCAGCGCTCCCTACCGTCACGACGAGGCTCCCCGGTTCCCAGTTTACCGACCGACAGCTCCACAGGACCGGAGGAGGGGCAGACAGGCAGAGAGAGCTGCCATGGCACAGTTGTCACCAGAGGCACAGGCCCGTGTAGCACAGGAGGACGAGGCACTGCTTGCCGCCGAGGCACAGCTTCCCGGAGGAGAGGATGAGATACACTGGTCTGAGCTTGAGTCAGACTCCTCCGAGGACGTAGAGTACTTCCCTGCAGCAGCCCCAGCTAGTCACGACCACGAGGCAGGGGGGTCTAGAGAGCCAGCTCCAGAGTCACCAGCAGCTGCTACAGTCTCTGAGTCTCAGGTGACTCAGCCGTCCGAGCTCACTTCACTACTACAGCAGCTCGTGACCCAGCAGAGGGAGGACAGACTTGCTCAGGAGGAGGCCAGGCGAGCCCATGAGGCTCAGATTGCTGCTATTCAGAGAGAGGCAGCCCGAGAGCGTGCAGCGACAGAGGAGCGTTTTGTCGGCCTCATTGACAGAGTTTCACAGAGGACAGACGCTCAGTTCCAGCAGATGCAGCAGGGCATGATGGCGATGTTCGGGATGATCTCCCAGCTTTACTCTCACACCGGACTCGCCCCACAGCAGCAGCAGCCCGGACTTCAGGGTGTAGGAGCACCTCAGCTTGCCGTCACACCAGCTCCTCCTCCTCCAGCCCCTACTGCAGCCCTAGCTACTACAGCGACACCGGAGACCACGTTCTCGATGTCAGCACTCTTTGGGTCTGCCGGTCGTCCGCTCTTTTCACCACTGCCGGCGACCACACTCTTTCAGGACTCACCGTTAGCGGTTCAGTCGGTCGCCCTCCCTTCCTCACTTCAGGCAGCACCTTCAGGGGGAGGAGCAGTAGAGGAGTCCCTGCTTCCACAGTCGACGCAGCCGGCAGCCTCAGCAGTCACCTCTTCAGATATTGATACTTCTTCTGCTGACCCGGTTACGACTTCTACGGATCCTCTACCAGGCAGTGCCAGCACGAGAGCCTCCACGACAGTTACTCCTCCAGTGAGCTCAGACCCAGACCAGCAGCTTCCGTCTGTCACCGAGGGTGAGAGTTCTCCGTCCGACGACGACGACCCGGACCGCTTCGTCGCCGTACCACGACAGCACGACCCGTAGCTCGCCTTTTGGTGCTTTGATGCCAAAGGGGGAGAGGTGTTAGGGGGAGCACCAGAGTTAGGGGGAGGGTAGAGCTAGAGAGAGCTCGTAGTTATCAGGACTTTGTTTCTTTGTATCACATTTGGTGTTAATTCATGGATATGTACTTTTGTCGCTTGAGTATGCCGTTCTTTGAGACATATCTATGGATTTCGTTTGAGCCGTTGAGCTCTTTGGTCCTGCTTTCGAGTTTGCTTGTGTTTATCCTGCTTTATCTTTCTCGCTCTCTCGTTATTTATGTTTGTGTTGTCATCAATCACCAAAAAGGGGGAGATTGTAAGCATCTAGGCCCTCAAGGTATGTTTCGGTGATTAATGACAACCATTATTGTGACTAATGAGTTTGTGCAGTCTAATAGATCATTATCGCTCATTTGGTTATATGACAAAAGAGGCCCCTCAATTTCGGTTATTCTAAAAGGCGATCTCGGTTTTCAACTTATATATGTCAAGGCTAAGGATCTTTCTAGTCCTAAGTGTCACAAGGTTGAGAAGGACACTTAGGTTAATATAGGTTTTATAGTTTTATAGTGATCGCACTATTAAGAGGGGTTAAGGCTTAGTAACTTGAGCATGGACATGGTCATTTGAAAATGGATGCACACTATGGTCACTCAGGTTTCTAGAAGTTCAAATAAGTGGTTCTCAAACTATATCTCAAGAATATTTGGATTTCATTCAAGACTCAAATCAGAAAAGACAAAATCAGAAAAAGTCTATACACCGATTTAACCGACGCTCTCAATTTTCTATACGTCGGTTAAATGAAGTCAGCAGAGTCTGGACAAATTCAATACACCGGTTAAACCGACGTGTTTGAATTTAACGTCGGTGCATTAGTCCAGAGTTGGTTTTTTCCAGGGCAATTCAAGTTCTATTCACCGGATTAACCGACGCTGTTTGAATCAAGACGTCGGTGCAATTGACCAGTGAGATGGTTTTTCAGAGGAATTCAAAAGTTGTACTCACCGGTTAAACCGACGATAGGTTTGAGTTAACGTCGGTGCAGTTGTCCAGAGACTTGATTTTTCAGTGGTACAGTGGACAACTACACTCACCGGTTAAACCGATGCTACGTCGGTTAATCTGCCCCAGTTGTAACGGCTAGTTTTCAGAAGAGGCAGTTTACATTCACCGGTTAAACCGACGATGACAATGGGGGGTACGTCGGATTAACCGGCGCTACGCAGTTTTCTGGCAGCTTTTCTCCAACGGCTCTATTTGTGTGAGCTGCCTATATATACCCCTCCAATGGGTCATTTCGCCCACTCTTGACACCAGGCAACATCCAAACACTCATACCATAGTCAAGAGCCACCTTGAGCTTCATCATTCACATACTTGTGCTTTCAATCAATCAAGAAGCAAGATTAAGGACTTGAGTAGAGAGAAGCCAGTGTGCATCCGTTCTTGGTGATCGGTTCTTGCTCAAGTGAAGGCCTTAGCTTGTTACTCTTGGTGATTGGCATCACCTAGGCGATCTTGGTGATCGAGGTGTTTCTCGCGGAGCTTGCCAAGGATTGTGGGAGCCCGGAGAAGAAGATTGTACGTGGATTGAGCTCCACCACGCCGGGATGGTGAACGGAGACTCTTAGTGAGCGCCCAAGTCTCGGTGACATGGGAGGTGACAAGACTCTTAGTGAGTGTCACAACGTGGACTAGGGGTGTGTGCCAACACATCGACACCACGGGAAAAAATCCGGTCGTCTCTTGTCCACTCTCTTTATTCAAGCATTTTCTTTCATGCAATTTCCTCATGAGCTTGACTTAGAGATCATAACTTAGCTCTACCTTGCTAGGCCTTACTTTGTTTTTATCTCTCTTAGCTTGTGTAGGTAGCTTAGTTATCCGGTTGGTGAATTGGTGCCCTACTAGTATTGCATAGGTTAAGGTTGCTTTACCTTGCTTTAGAATTTGAAAAAGGCCCAATTCACCCCCACTCTTGGTCCATCGATCCTTACAAAGGGAAGTTCTTGTGATTTTTTCGTGTGATACTACTGAAATTGTAATACTAAACGAGTGTTCTAAAGCACCAAATCTAATTCAGCTAATCCGCTAATTAAATTTAATTGTTATACAATATCAATGGATTCATACGGAAGTTACCGGTAGATCACAAGTACGCAATTCGGCAGAGCTTCGCCGTTTTTCTTCTCCTCACCCCTCTATTTTTTCCCGAATTTTTTGGCTCAAATGACAAAGGGAATGGCGGCATATGGCGGCCAGGGTGTATAGGGGAGGGGACCCTGTCGCCCCCCCCCAACGGGCGACAGGCCCCTGTCGCCCGTTGGGGGGGCGACAGGCCCCCCCTTTTTTTCCAGGGACATCGTTGCGAATTTGAAGAAAAAAATTACACTTAAGGCCTGTCGCCTTATGGGGGGCGACCGGGGGTATTTTTGAAATATTTCAAAACGGACATATATTTTTGAAATTTTTATTTTTTAAAAATATAAAAAAGCTAGATGCAGGCTGAGCTCGGATGCTTGAAGGGTATACTTGTAAAAATTGGGCTGGACCACTGCCTATTGGGCCGGCTGGCCTGCTGCTTGTGCTCGGCTCATTGAGCTTGCGAGCTGCTCGCGAGCCGGCTCGAGCCAGTTTGTTATTTAAACTAGCTAAAATACCAGCTCAGCTCGTTTGAAAAATGTGGCGAGCCAAGCCGAGCCGAGCCGAGCAACCTAACGAGTTACGAGTTTTTTGTCCAGCCCTAGATGAGGGTGAGCGCGGGCATGGAGACGAGCGGGGCGTGCCAGCGGAGGAGGCAGAAGAGTGCCGAGAGCGCGCGGACGCAGGCGATCGTGAGCGCCACAGCTCGGAGCGGGGGCTCAGAGAACGGTTGGCGGGGGATGAGGCGAAGGAGGCGGAGGGGAAGGGCCGTTGCGGGCAAAGGTGGCGCGGGGAGCGCGCCCGACGGCATGAGGGGATGGAGACCGGGAGCAGACAGAGAGAGATGAGCTGTGAGGTAGACGGACGGCTTTCGTGATGGAATGCTATTTTCAGGTGACGCCGCACACTTTTGATGGTATTTTACGGGACAAATGTTTTTTAGTGGTATTTTCCGGAAGTCGCATCCTTTCGGTGCTATGAGACCAATTTTTTCTCGATATATCTGGTTTCAACTCATTTCAATTTATTTTAGCTTATTCTTTATCATCACATCTTCTAAACACAAGACATGAGCTCAAACCGAGCGTTTCAATAGGGCCACGTCGCTTGTATAATTCTGGACTGTTGGATGATGCGTGAATGCTGAGATCACTACTAGAGAACAGGTCAAAGATCCTAGTCAAAAGTACCAGTTGTTGTTTCAACCGATACTAATGTGATGCATCAGCATCGGCTGCAACAGCAGCCGATACTCGTGGTCTGTACGAGCCCCGCACTAGACATTGGGTACCGGGTCGTGGCATGACCCGGTTCCAATGCTTCAACATGGGCACCGGGTCGTGCCACAAACCGGTACCAAATGGAGAAGACGACAAAGGCACCAGTTTGTGACATTAACCGGTGCCCATTTTACCGTCATTGGCACCGAGTGAATGAATGCACCGGGACCAAAAGATGGTTGCCCCTTCCTTCTCGATATTTTTAAACCTGGCCGGTCGCGGCCAATGAAAGAGATGCTTTGTAGTCCCGGGTCGTTTCACAGCCCGGTACTAAAAGCTGATTTTCGGCACCGGTGAAAACTATCAACCGGTACCAAAGATGGACGACCTCTCCGTGCTAGATATTTTTAACTCACCGACAGTCAACTCCTCTCTCTTATCCTCTACTTCTCATCTCTCTCGCTACCTTATCCTCTAGAGCCGGCCACCGTAGAGCGCGCGGGCCGCTACGCCGCCGTTGCTTCCCTCATCGGCTCCAAGGCGGCGAGCCTCGGCGAGTACGACGTCCTCTTCACGCTCGCGGAGTCCGGCCGCCTCCCACACCCGCCGGCTGGCCGCATCTCCACTCTCTCCGACAACGACCGCACCGACCTCGTCTGCTCCGTGCTCCGCCAGGCCGCCGACCTCCGCTCCTCCGAGATCCTCGCCGCGCTCCGTTTCTTCCGCCACCACCGTGGGGCGGGCAGGCAGGAGCCAGCTGGCCCCAAATCCGGAGCCCTTTCCCCACCATGGCGTCTCTCTCCCCGGCCGCTGCTGCCGCCTTGCCGAAGAGGCTGAGGGTCTACTCGTCGCCTGCCGACAGCGCGGGGAGCGGCATGCGAGTCGGGACCCACAACGGTAGCTTCCACAGCTATGAGACGCTCGGCTGCTTCCTTATCCGCCTCACCTCCCAGTTCGCCGGTGCCAACATCGTCCGCACCCACGACTCACAGGTCCCTTCCTCGCTTCCCTATCGTTTTTTCCTTAAATAATTTTGGGTTGTTGAGGACTGGAGAAGTGAAGGTTGTTTGTGTCTGGACTCTTGCTGCTGGCTTATAGGTTAGTGTGCGGAAACTTCACCGACCGTGGGAGCCACTGTAGGGCGCAGGCACGTAGGCACGCCGGTCGCCGCCGCGGGAGCCGGCCTTGGGTGTTTTTTCTTCTTCTTTTTTGAATTTTTTTCCAAAATAGAGATGTATGTGGAATTGTATTGAATGTATCAATCTTGTAATCAATTCTTTGAATGATTTGTGAGATTTATGAAATTTATATCGGTTGATTTAATATTTTGTGGTTGATTCTTGGAATGATTGTTGGCACTAGAACGGGGGAGAGGATAACATGGAACGGCGAGCGAACGGGTACCGGAGCCGTTGGTACCAACCGGTACCAAAAACCTTAGGTACCGGGTGATTTATCCGGTGTTTTAGATGGTCATATTGGTTTCGATTTCGGGGTACCGGTTGCAAAACCGGTACCTAAGCACATTTTTAACCGGCACCGATGGCTCTTCTAGTAGTGGATCGTGGAAGAGCTCGGGCCACCGCGCCGGCTTCGGGAGACATCTACCACTGTTCGTCGTGTCCTTTTTCCTCGACCGCTACTGCTGGGACAGCTTCAGTTCACGCAGCTGTGCGCCGTGCGTAAGTCTGGGTGTGGAGAGCTGAACGCGGAGCTTGCGGAGAAGGGCCAGCCGGAGATCTCCACCTGTTAGATATCTAGGCAACTTTCGGTATATTTTAATTCTAAATATTAATATCAATTTCATGATATAGATGAGTGATAAGTTGTGTACAAGATATGTCCATGTGTTCATGTTATTCTCACTAATAAGCATGAACAAAGAATTAAACCAGAGTAGGTTTAGTAAGTACCCCAAGGCGGGACCAGTGCCGGAGGCACCGGTTGCGCCGTTACCAGCTGGAATAGACATGCTATTCGACTGGTCTTGCTCGAAGTAGCCGAACTATGTCGATGCAGGAAGATGTTCGCAGTGCAGTCCCACGAACGGTTACGCCGGGAAGTAGACGAAGTAGTCGTTCGCACGAGCGGTTACGCCGGGAAGTAGACGAAGGAGTCGTTCAGGGAGCGAGCAGTCGCGTCAAGACGCTCCCCAAAAACCTAATTGCCCGCGTCCCGTGCAGGACCTTCAGCGAGCAGAGGTTCCGGAGGCCCTGCTCTCGCTAGACCTGTGCGCGCAGTGCTAGCGGTGGGGAAGGCAGAAAGCAGCTGAGGGAGAAGGGAGAGGTCTCCTGAAGAGGAGTACCTGGATGAGTGCTTGAGATGAGTGAGGATGAGAGGAGAGGGTGCTGGTTTATATAGGCACGATATGCCTCAGGTTCAACGAACCTGGACGTCATGAATGGCTTTGATGAGCGGCAGTTAATGTGCCTCAGGTTCAACGAACCTGGACGTCGTAAAGAGCCTTCAATGTCCGGTCATTAGTGACGACATTAACCCTCTGTTTTAATATTCTTTACTGCAAAACATCCTTCTCATCTCAGCACATCACGTCGCACCGCACCGCACCGCACGCGCACGCGCACGCGCACGCGCACGCGCACGCGCACGCGCACGCGCACCGCACCGCCCATCCGGCCGGCCGGCCGCGCCGCGCCGCGCCTCGTCTCGTCTCGGCCTCGGCCACGGCCCGGCCCGGCTCGGCGAGGCAAGCGAGCGCGCGAGCGTGTGGTTCACCGTCCTCTTCTTACCGGCTTCACAAGTGGTGTACACGAAGTCCACCTTTTAAGTCGGTTGAGATCCTCCTCAATTCCCGGTACGGAATTAAGCATTGATTCCCTAGCATTAATAGTGGGCTTTAAATTCTTTTAATGCTTTAGAAGTAATGGGCCAAGCCCATTACTCCAACAATCCCCACCAAGAAATTCAAGCCACACTAGAAATACCCTCATTCCCTCATTGATATACCAGTATTCGACAGAGACTGTTAAGTTGAACTTCCATTTAGGACAAAGGCTACACTTATTCACAACTGTGCAATGGACTATGCCTTGAATTGCCAGTTTTGTGCAAACAAGTTTGACCAGAGCCCTACACTGGTACTAGGCTGCAAAAGCATCCCCGCGGTTTGGAGCTTATAAGTCATACTCCAGGCCCTTCATGAGTTTCTAGAGAATACCCAATTCTCATAGACCATGACCAGTGGTCAAACTCATATAGGTGTGTTCCTTTCAGATGTTCTGTAGGACAACATCTTTGTTTCAAGAAAACAACTCATTTGTTTAAAAGAAACCACCTGGCACACATTAAGGTATAGACCAACCTGCCATACAGATTAGAAGAGAAATGCACCTTATACACGGAATGAGCCCTTTTCACAAAGGTTCTCTTCTCACAGTCAGACTTTAGTTTGTTTCACCATCCTAATTCACGGGATCTCCGATCACATAGGACAGGTTTCCAATATAGAATGACTCACGTGGGTCTCAAGCCCAATTCCATAGATGCATTGTCTATCACATTTCGTGAAAGACCCTTTGTAAACTGATCTGCCAGATTTTTAGCCGTCTGAACATAGTCCAGGGCTATAACTCCGGAGTTTCTCAATTTTCTGACATATTTCAACCGCCTTTTCACATGTCTAGATGACTTCATGTTATCCTTTGAACTATTCACCTTGACAATTACCGTTTGATTGTCACAGTTCATTAGGATTGCCGGTAACGGTTTTTCAACTATCGGCAAATCCATAAGGAGCTCACGAAGCCACTCAGCCTCAACAGTGGCGGTATCTAATGCTGTGAGTTCTGCTTCCATAGTTGACCTCGTTAAGATGGTCTGCTTGCAAGACTTTCAGGAAACAGCTCCACCACCAAGTGTAAACACATATCCACTTGTGGCCTTTATCTCATCAGTATCAGAAATCCAATTTGAATCACTATACCCTTCTAGTACCCTTGGGTACCCGGTGTAGTGAATTCCATAGTTCATTGTCCCCTTCAGATAGCGCATTACTCTTTCAAGAGCCTTCCAATGATCATCTCCCGGGTTTGAAACAAACCGGCTCAGTTTGCTTACAGCAAACGAGATGTCAGGTCTTGTAGCGCTCGCTAAATACATTAATGAACCAATGATCTGAGAATATCTCAGCTGATCTCGCATTATCCTTTTGTTCTTTCTAAGAATTAAACTGGCATCATATGGTGTTGAGACAGGTTTATAGTCGCTATAACCAAAGCGACTTAACACCTTCTCCACATAGTGAGACTGTGTAAGAATCACCCCACCATTGATCTCTTTTACCAGTTTTATATTAAGGATAACATCAGCTTCTCCCAGATCCTTCATCTCAAAATTTTGAGATAAAAACTCTTTGACTTCCTTAATCACATTAAGGCTAGTGCCAAAGATCAGTATGTCATCCACATACAAGCACAAAATCACTCCTTCAGCCCCACCATAGCGATAGTACACACATCTGTCAGCTTCGTTCACAACAAAGCCGGCAGAGGTCAAAGTTCTATCAAACTTTTCATGCCACTGCTTAGGCGCTTGCTTGAGACCATATAAAGATTTTAACAACTTACAAACCATTCCTTCTTGACCCTTTGATACAAACCCATCCGGCTGATCCATATAGATCTCCTCTTCTAACTCTCCATTGAGGAAAGCCGTCTTAACGTCCATCTGATGAACGAGAACACCATAAGAGGCTGCCAGGGAAAGTAACACTCGAATTGTGGTCAATCGGGCAACTGGTGAATAAGTGTCAAAGAAATCTTCTCCTTCTTTTTGGGTATAACCCTTCGCCACAAGCCTAGCCTTGTACTTTTCAATAGTACCATCTGGCCTAAGCTTTTTCTTGAACACCCACTTGCATCCAACCGGTTTACATCCATAAGGACGTTCAACGACCTCCCAGGTTCCATTAGACATAATAGAATCCATCTCACTCCTTACTGCTTCCTTCCAATAGTCAGCATCAGGAGATGAATATGCCTCTTCTATGGTTCTGGGTGTATCATCTATGAGGTATACAATGAAATCATCACCAAAAGACTTTACAGTCCTTTGTCTCTTGCTCTTTCTCGGAGCATCATTGTTATCCTCCTCAGGATTTTCTACAAGTGTATGTTCATTGTGTTCTATCGGCTCAGCAGAGCCATCATCCTCGATGAACTCTTGCCTAGATGAACTTGTTTCATCTCTCATGGGAAAAATGTTTTCAAAAAATGTAGCATCTCTGGACTCCATTATAGTACCAACATGCATGTCAGGTACTCCAGATTTCACTATTAAAAATCTATATCCAACGATGTGAATAGCATAACCTAGAAAAATACAATCCACAGTTTTAGGTCCAAGCTTACGTTTCTTGGTTATTGGCACACTCACTTTTGCCAAACAACCCCATGCACGTAAGTATGACAGTGTTGGCCTTTTCTTCTCCCATTCCTCGAATGGAGTTATCTCTTTATTCTTTGTAGGAACACGGTTTAGGACATGACATGCAGTCAATATAGCCTCACCCCACCATTCCTTGGAAAGTCCCGCTGTATCTAACATGGCGTTAACCAAATCCGTTAGAGTGCGGTTCTTTCTTTCGGCAACCCCATTTGACTGAGGTGAATAGGGAGGCGTCCTTTCATGAATAATACCATGTTCCTCGCAGAATAAAGTAAATAAATTTGAGAAATACTCGCCACCACGATCTGACCTAACTCTTTTGATCTTTCTCTCAAGTTGGTTTTCTACTTCAGCTTTATAGATTTTAAAGTAGTGTAAAGCTTCATCTTTTGACTTCAACAAATAGATGTAACAAAATCTAGTACTATCATCAATCAAAGTCATGAAATATTTTTTTACCACCTTTTGTCAACACTCCATTCATTTCGCACAAATCGGAATGAATTAATTCTAAGGGTGCCAAGCTCCTTGCCTCCGTGGTCTTATGAGGCTTACGAGTTTGTTTTGAATCAAAACATACATGACACTTAGAATTTTTGACAAAAGTGAACTTTGGAATTAAGCTCAAATTAGCTAAGCGCATCATACAACCAAAATTAACGTGACAAAGCCTCGAATGCCAAACATTTGTTTCATCAACGTTAATAACATTGTATGCAATTTTATTACAAACATCTGACAAAGAAAGACGGAACAAGCCTCCGCTTTCATAACCTTTTCCAACAAAAGTACCAAACTTAGACAAGATACATTTATTGGACTCAAAGACTAATTTGAAACCATCTCTACACAGTAGAGAGCCGCTGACTAAATTCTTCTTGATGGTGGGGACATGCTGCACGTTCTTCAGCTGCACGGTCTTCCCCGAAGTAAACTTCAGATTTACCATACCAACACCAAGAACACGCGCATGTGATCCGTTCCCCATCAGCAAGGAGGAAGTCTCGCCGGTCTGGTAAGAAGAGAACAAAGAAGCATCAGCACAAACATGAATATTAGCACCAGTGTCAACCCACCACTCGGGTGAACCAAAGACTGAAAGAACAGTAGGTAATAAATTACCGTACCCCGAAGTTCCTCCAGGCTCGCTAATAACCATGTTGGCGGAGTTGTTGCCTTTGCGGGTTCGGACACTTTGCAGCAAAGTGATCCGTACTAGCGCACACATAGCAAGCTCTCGTCTTCTTCTTCTTCTTAAAAGTGGTTGTCTTCTTAGTCTTTGGTTGGTTCTGCGGTGGCTTTTTCTTGTTCTTGTGGGAGTTGTTCTTCTGAACAAGATTGGCACTTGTAGCACCAACAACTCCTTTCCCACGTATGTCCTTTGCTCTCGCCTTCTCCTCAACATCAAGAGTCCCTATGAGTCCATCTATTGTGAACTCCTGTCTCTTGTGTTTTAGAGAAGTAGCAAAGTCCCTCCAAGAAGGTGGCAGCTTAGAGATTATACCTCCGGCCACAAACTTATTGGGTAACACACATGGGGACTCTTTTCTGTAATTTTTGAGATCTTTTGCCAGAGTATGTATTTCATGAGCCTGTTCCACTACAGAATGGTCTTCGACCATCCTGTACTCAAGGAACTGCTCCATGATATACAACTCACTCCCGGCGTCAGATACTCCATATTGAGCCTCAAGAGCATCCCACAATGCTTTGCCAGTTGGCAGCCGGATATAAGAATCCACCAGGTTATCACCGAGAACACTAATGATCAAGCCTCGAAAGAGGATATCAGCCTCATCGAACGCACTCCCTTCCTCTGGAGAGAATTGTTCAGGCTTACCCTCTTTCACATGGATCACTCTCGATAGTGTTAACCACAGTATAAGCCGCTTTTGCCAACGTTTGTAATTTGAACCATCAAAAGGTGGTGGTTTGATTGATGCAGCAAAGCTAGATACCAAAAGCCTATTAACACAATTAGGTTTTTGGATTGTTAGATATCTAGGCAATTTTCGGTATATTTTAATTCCAAATATTAATATCAATTTCATGATATAGATGAGTGATAAGTTGTGTACAAGATATGTGCATGTGTTCATGTTATTCTCACTAATAAGCATGAACAAAGAATTAAACCAGAGTAGGTTTAGTAAGTACCCCAAGGCGGGACCAGTGCCGGAGGCACCGGTTGCGCCGTTACCAGCTGGAATAGACATGCTATTCGACTGGTCTTGCTCGAAGTAGCCGAACTATGTCGATGCAGGAAGATGTTCGTAGTGCAGTCCCACGAACGGTTACACCGGGAAGTAGACGAAGTAGTCATTCGCACAAGCGGTTACGCCGGGAATTAGACGAAGGAGTCGTTCAGGGAGCGAGCAGATGCGTCAAGACGCTCCCCAAAAACCTAATTGCCCGCGTCCCGTGCAGGACCTTCAGCGAGCAAAGGTTCCGGAGGCCCTGCTCTCGCTAGACCTGTGCGCGCAGTGCTAGCGGTGGGGAAGGCAGAAAGCAGCTGAGGGAGAAGGGAGAGGTCTCCTGAAGAGGAGTACCTGGATGAGTGCTTGAGATGAGTGAGGATGAGAGGAGAGGGTGCTGGTTTATATAGGCACGATATGCCTCAGGTTCAACGAACCTGGACGTCACGAATGGCTTTGATGAGCGGCAGTTAATGTGCCTCAGGTTCAACGAACCTGGACGTCGTAAAGAGCCTTCAATGTCCGGTCATTAGTGACGACATTAACCCTCTGTTTTAATACTCTTTACTGCAAAACATCCTTCTCATCTCAGCACATCACGTCGCACCGCACCGCACCGCACGTCACGTCCGGCCGCGCACGCGCATGCGCACGCGCACGCGCACCGCACCGCCCGTCCGGCCGCGCCGCGCCTCGCCTCGGCCACGGCCCGGCCCGGCCCGGCCCGGCTCGGCGAGGCAAGCGAGCGCGCGCGCGTGTGGTTCACCGTCCTCTTCTTACCGGCTTCACAAGTGGTGTACACGAAGTCCACCTTTTAAGTCGGTTGAGATCCTCCTCAATTCCCGGTACAGAATTAAGCATTGATTCCCTAGCATTAATAGTGGGCTTTAAATTCTTTTAATGCTTTAGAAGTAATGGGCCAAGCCCATTACTCCAACACCACCCACATGGGGCCACTACCACGAGGCGGGGAGGTCGGCCTCCACGGCGCGGTGGCGCTTGCCTACCTTGACGTCGGTCCGGCCCCGAAGATGAGCACGGATCCCGTGGCGGCGGCGACCACGGCCCACAGGGGCTGCGATGCGAGTTTGGGAGGTCGCCTCCACTGCGCGGTAGCGCTTGCTTACTTCGCCGTCGACCCGGCCGGCTCCGGAGACGAGCGCGGCTCCCGCGGTGACGGCGACGGTGACCTCAACTCACGGTACCAATGAACGGAGACGAGCCTTCAGGTTTTTTTTAAATGATGATTGAAAAGGAGTAGCAGAGCTGATTGGGAAAAAAATGCTGAAGTTTTCCACAAACAATATGATCCAGCATTGATCCCACCTCAAATAGTATGAACTAGGAAGCCACCCGCGCATTTGCGCAGCTAGATGTTCCTATTTGTAATATTATTTTTTTAATTATTTCTATTTATTACTCGTGCGGCTAGATGTAATTATCTATTAGGTTATAACTTTTTTTTAATTTGGCTCTCATAAAGCAATATGTTTTTAGGAAAATCAAGATGTGTTAAAGTGTTACCTCAATTTTGATGAGTCATTTTGTCTCCATATAATAATTAGATTTATTTTTTCATATTCCCTCAAGTTTTGAGATTGTTCTAAGTTTGTTGTTTTAATGTTGATTACAAAATAATTTTGAGGTTTTGAGTGTGAATATATTAATATATATATAAGTAATTTTTTTGCTTGTAATTTTATAAAAATCTACCTTATATAGTGTTTTGATATTTTTAGATAAAAGGCTCAAAGTTGTGTTTTGAGAATCAAATTGTATTTTTTTTATACCCCTCTAGGTTTGAATTAGATATCATTTTGAGATAGTTGTGTTTGTTTTTTTAATGTCAATTTAAAATTATTTAGTTTCATTAAAGTGTATTGTTGTAGTAATCAAAGTTATGAGGATTGTGTCAATGCCAAAATGTTTTTTTTGACTTGTAGATAGTATTACCCCTAATCCAATCGCCCTCTCCTTCTCCTCCTCCGCATGGCCACCGCTGTATCCGCATGCGTTCTAGTATCTCCTTCGCCCTCGGCCCCCTCTGCCTCCCGGCGCCACCTCCACCCCTGCCCCCATTACCTACTTCCCAGCACAACCTGTGCTGCCGGTGCCCTGATTAATACTTTCTATTATGTTATTGTACTTTGGATTTGTATTTTTTCATTAAGATTCTATTTAAATTAAGGAAATAGTTTATTATATAAACAAACTTGTATACCGTTGGTACATACAGTCGAGGTGAAGATAAGTTGTGTAGTAACAAAAAAAATGAGTTCTGTTGTGCATACCTCAGACTGACCCAATGGAGCTTAATTGAATATTTGGTAATCTGCACCTTCTTGCCCGGCCTTTTGAGATCTTGCTTAAACAACATAATATGTATGAGTTAGTACTAACTATTCTGGAGTAGTAGCTCATGATAGTTTATAGTAATCACTCAGCAAATATCCTTTGCCCTGCAACTGAAAAATAGCATAAGCAAAGTTACCATGCTTGGGTTATTTAGGGTAGGTAAAGGTGGATGCTGCCGGAACAACGAAAATGTATCAGATTAGTCTGAATTTTCAACATTGTGAGCATGAGGTGTTCATGAAAAGATAATGTTTTCATTAGAACCAAGAAAGACAAATGAATGGTAAACAATGAAAAGTGCTGGTCATTTGATCCAACATGCTTATCTTTGAGACTTTGACTGTATCTGTTGTAACTCCCTGCTCATGGCTTTTGGAGTTGTGAATATTGAACTTATTTATGCTGCAATAATTAGCATAGCTGGCTAGGGCCCAATGCACAACTTCCTGTGCGAGCGGAGATGCTTCAGGGGGCTGCATGACATGCACATGCTTTTAGTCGTTGATCGATGCCTTTGAAGCTTAAAAATTGCAACACCTCCTTGATCCAATCCTATGCTAGCCACTTGTGCTCACGGTTAATTGTTGTGTTATCCTAATGATCCTCCCTCCATCCCTCTCTCTCTCCCTCTCTCTCTCATGATCTCATCCCTGCAGCAATCTTGATTGATGTTGGAGAAGTTAGCTGCCAGCTGTAATCTAATACAGGTTTCTGACTATTTGCTGAAACTCTGCTTCCGCGTTGTTTGTTGCACGGAACCTAATTAGATATCACCTTGCAGTTCTTCGTCCTCTAGGGAGAGCTCGAGTTCCATCATCGGCGGTTCGTCATCACGCTAGCTTCTCCAGAGCTTGTTCGCATCTGGTGGCTACTACGTCAGCTTCCCCGAGTCCTTGACGGTGATGGTTTGCTCCTCTTAAGCCTGAGCTAGCTGCCCGGTACAACTTCCGCGACTGCAAATTTGATATGATGCTATCACCGGCCGGACGCACTGATATTAGCGACGACGTCTCTCTGCATGACCCGTGGGAACTCGGCATTGGAAGCTCTTTCTGCTGTTATGATCTGCTTGCTTTGCATCACGATTCATGATTACCTAGTGTTTGATAGATTCTATTCCAACATGGTAAAGTAATCATTTATTTCCATATATTTGACGTTTTGTTATATCTCCTGGAGTCCTCCTAATCAATTCAAATACACGACATGATCTATCACGCTATATCTAATACATAGGATATTTTATTTTGATTCATTCAAATATACAGTATGTCCTGGAGTCTTGGTGAACTCAAACATGTACATGATCTATCTCTCTATATCTAATGCATAGGATATTCCATCATGACTCTGTTAAAATATACATGATAATCTATGTTGCCATCATATCACAAATCAATCTCAAACATACCCAGAAAAACCAATGGTCAGGGGGGGGCGGAGACAAGGGGGGCGGGCAAGGGCCTGGCCCCCCTAATGATCCCGTAGCACCATTATCAAAAGTGAAATTTACCTCAGCGGTAGCCTGCGGCAAGACTGTTGGCCCCCCCAATCACTGCTTGCCCCCCCCCCCAATGATCAAATCCTGGCTCCGCCCCTGCCAATGTTTGTCATTTTTTCTAAATTCTATGATTAACATGGTAATTTCTAGGCCTTGAGAGAGATCATGGAGACTCTTTTTGTTGGGTAAATACTAAGATCTTGTTTGATTAAGTTTTACTACTATATTCTTCATATAAATATTTTTATTTTCCTTCTACTCTGATTGAATAATTGTTTATTATTCAATTTCTAATTAATAGTATATGTTTCTAATTTGTACATAGATGACTGATATTTTAGATTAATTTTTCATAATGGCCCTTGGATTTAGTTTTAGTTAGGTGTAAGATATCTTACATTAATATTTATCATAATGGTAGTGGGGTAATTTCTATTTTTCGATTAATGTGAGTAATTTATAAGCTCTAAGAGTGAAGGTGGAGACCATCTGCACGACTATTTTGATATTGTTGCTTGCCCCCACTCCACCAAACTAGCGTTCTCGCGATGTCTTTGGACATGCAGGCCAGCATGTCTCTATGTAGATTGAGTCCACGACCAACCAACATGGTGTTGCTCCGTTGATGCCGATGAACTCAGCGCTCAGACTTATAGAAGTATGCTCATCTCCATGGCAGCAGATTGTCAATCTGTTAATGCTCCTTAAGTCCATTTGAGACAATAGGTGCATTGACATATACAATAGTGCTGCGGTTGAAGGTCGAGACTTTTGAGGCTGTGCTTCTACTGCACGTCTATGTGCTTGGTATTTAGATGATGAACTCATGATTCTTGCTGAGGTTGGAGAGTCATCGTCATCACGATGGATGCCCATGGCAGTGGCTGTGTTTAGATCCCAAAATTTTACACCCAAAAACATCACACAGAATGTTTGGACACATGCATGGAGTATTAAATAAAATCTATTTACAAAATTTTTTGCACGGATAGGTTGTAAATTATGGGATGAATCTAATAAGCCTAATTAATCCATATACATATTTATCATGCCCCTTACGAAATCGGAATGCCCCCCGAAAGGGGCATGATTTGCAATAGTGATGCTATAGTAATCATCTGCTAATTATGAATTAATTATAGAATAATTAGGCTCATTAGATTCGTCTCACGATTTACAACCCATCCGTGCAAAAAGTTTTATAAATAGATTTTATTTAATACTCTAAATTAGCAAGATTCCCTTTCAAAAAAATTTGGCAAAGTAATCTAAACACACCCTAAAATTTCATTGCTGCTCCTCATCATCCTTCGGTGTCGTCTCATGAATCAACATATTCCTCCTTGACATGGGCGTTGGAGCTCTCATGGCATTCTCTGTGTGATTTTTTTTCTCTTTTAAGACCCTACAACACTAAATATATCGCATCATTTTGTTTCTTATCTCTTCCTCTCTATTTGGTACTCATAGCTCGTAGCATATACCAAAATTTTTATTTTTTGGATTTAAGTATTTATTTAATGGTAATGGTGTGTTATATTTATTTATGTGTAAGGGTAGCTCGTAGCATACAATATATCAAAATTTTTATGTTTTGGATTTAAAGTGTTTATTTAATGGTAATGGTGTGTTATATTTATTTATGCGTAAAGGTAGCTCGTAGCATACCAAAACTGTTATGTTTTGGATTTAATTATTTATCTAATGACAAAGGTGGGTTATATTTATTTATGTTTAAGGATATTTTAGGCTAATATTTAACGTAATGGCAGTGGTGGGTAATTTATAAACATGTATATGGATATTTTAGGCTAATTTTTTCGTAATGGCATTGGTGGGTAATTTTAATTTTTTTTCCGATTAATGTGGGAATTTCTAGACCTTGAGAGCGAACGTGGAGGTTTCGTTTGTTGGCCAAATAATAAGATAATATATTTGATATAAGAAGAGTGTAAAAGCTAAGGGGCCTTCATTTGAAGTGATTCTTATGAAAGTTTTTTTTTGTTTGAATCATATTCTTATGAAAGTTAATCTATCTTCAAATTAAACGAATCCTTTCTCAACCGAAGATGTGAAATAAGAGCCATAAAACCCGATCATCTCTATTTTTCCTCAAATTCCGGCACATCTGAGCACAATGATTTCCACATATAATAATAATTAAGATCAGTTATTTGATAACCACCTGGCTCTTCTATATATTCCAGCATCTTCAACAATCAACATACAATTCACTCTTGCTTCAATTTCAGTACACACATCATCACGAGAGAAATATAAATTTTGAGACTCAAACAAATAACTTGACTCTAAAAGAGGCATTACCAGTCTAAACTTTTTCAAACACAATTCCACCGACAGATGAATAAATAGGCTCACGGTACTCATGCTGGCCTAGAAAAGCCCAAGCGTGGCAACGCCACGCGTTGAATCTAGTCACATAACACTAATGGAGAGCTACAACCCTACTGGAAAAAATCTATATCACCCCCTCACTTATGTGAGTTGGATTACGTAACCCCCAAACTATGAAACGGTTTGTATCACGCCCAGAACTTTCCAAAACTGGTCTAATTACCCTCTAAAGCAGTTTTGAAAAATCATAGTAAATCATAGAAAAATTATAAAATGGAAAATCCAATTGTGTTAGATTCTAAATGAGTAGATCTACACAGAGAACATATAATATATTATATTTTAATATATTTTTTGCTGTAGCTTTATATCTATATTTTTCTTCATAACTGTAAAAAAATATACTAAAGTATATCATATTATATGTTCACTGTGTAGATCTACTTATTTGGAGTCCAACAGAATTATATTTTTTTATTTTATAATTTTTTTGTAATTTACTATGATATTTTAAAACTATTTTAAAGGGTAATTTGACTGGTTTTGAAAAGTTTAAGGGGATGATATAGATTGTTTCATAAATTAGAGGTTATGTAGTCCACCTCTTATAGATGAGGGGTGATATAGATTTTTTTGCTTTGAAACCGTGAGTCCGTGATCCGTCCCAATCGGCCACACCGATCCATCCCCTCCCTCGCGCAGCCATAGCCGAAATGAGCGGCGCCGCTGCTGCTTCCGCTTCATCTCCCTCCCCCTCCCTCTTCCCAGCTCGCATGCGTCGCTCTCGATGCCTCTGCCGCACGACAACTCTGCTCCTCCTCCTCCCTTCTTCTCCTCCTCCTCCTCTTGATGTGATCGTTTTTCAAACTAGTTGTCTCGGCCTCTCATCCTCTCCGCCTCATTTCCCAGATCCGGCTATGGGCTCCGCCCCTGACTCCACTCCCTCCGGTTGATTTGCTGCTATCGACCTTGAGGCATCGACTGCAGCTTCCTGCCCTGCCGCCGAATTTCCCATTCGACCGTAGGTAGTTCTGAACTTCTGATAAGGGCTCAGATCGTGGTCTTCCTCCCTCTTCTCTGTCTTGCTGTCCCGCTATTTCGGCGTGACCGCCTCCAACAGTGGTCTGACCACCAACACGCAGACCCTCACCGGTCTCAT
Organism: Panicum virgatum; assembly: GCF_016808335.1. Lineage (NCBI taxonomy): Eukaryota > Viridiplantae > Streptophyta > Magnoliopsida > Poales > Poaceae > Panicum > Panicum virgatum. The sequence goes on from NC_053148.1 coordinate 5,942,423, forward strand.
CCGTGGCCGTCGGCTTTTTCATCTGCTTCTGCTCAGTCACTCACACAGCTGCAGACCCGCAGTCCACCCACCATGCCCATGGAGTGCTTCAGCCTCTACCTGACCACCCCTGCTGATTGAGCACATCAAGTTGCGGCAGCAATCATCATAGAGCCGGACCATCTCTTTGTAATTTTCTTTCGAGGGTATTTGCATTTTCCGCAGAGTTGAAGACAAGTTATATTAATTAATCTTCAAATTGTCTGTGACATGTCCAAAGTTTTTTTTCTGGTACTTTTGCTTTCGAATCAGTGAATAGTTAGTTAATCCCCATGCCACATGTCTTTTATTGTTTGCAAATTTATGCACATGCATGAGCTTAGCTTAACTCATGTGGAAGGATTTATTTGTTATTATAGATGGGATGCCGCACCAGCCTTGGTAGGAGTTCGAGAATACCATGGACAACAATCAGCAACATACACGTGGGGTGCCAAGGGATTTCACGTTCCATTTGTTAGAACAAATCACAAATAAGTTTTCCAAGGATCGCATAATTGGTTATGGAGGGTATGGAGTGGTTTACAAGGTATGTTTATGAGTAAAATGCACTGACTTAAACTAGTTGAGATGTTCTATTCAAGTCCATGAACTTTGAAAATGTATTTTTAGGTCCAGAATCTATTTAAGTGAGTCACTTGAGATCCAAAACTTGCCACGCCATCGCCCGCATCCGACGGGGACGTGCCACGGCGGCACCTGGCCCGGTGAGCGCTAGCGCGCCGCCGGGCAGAGCTCGCCTGCGCCCGCGCCCGTGGCGGCCGGCCGGAGCTCCCTCGCGCGTACCGGCGGCCGAGCCGAGCTTGCCTTTGCCTGCACCTGCGGCGGCCGGGGCGCAGCTGCCCTCCACGCGCACCCATGGCGGCTAGGGCGGAGCTCCCCCGGAGTGCGCTCGCGCTGGCCGGGCGGACTCCGGGCGGAGCTTGCCTGCGCCCACGGCGAACGTGGCGGAGCTCCTCGGCACGCACGCTCGCGGCTGCCGGGCAGAGCTCGTCTGCGCCCGAGCCCGCGGCGGCCGGCCGGAGCTCCCCAGCGCGCACCGGCGGCCGAGCCGATCTCCACCGCGCCGGCATAATCCAGCCACTCCGTTCACCCTCCATCCAAATTAGCTGTGTCAATGTGTTCGCCTCATCCTTGTGCACCTCTTGCATCGCTCAATTGCGCCCCGCAGTACCGGAGCCACTCACCCACCCCGTTCTTCCTCGCGGCCGGCCGGCGCACTGCCGCGGACCGCCTTGCCGTGGCCAGCTTTCTCCGGCCGCGTTCTCTTCCTCCTTGCTTTTGCCTCATGCTCGCCTTGATGCTGTAGTGCTCTCTGGCTTGACCGTTGGTCGATTTGTGCAGCAGGTTGGCCGGAACACGAAGCTCGTCGACGTTCAGCTTTCCGTCGCCGCCTCCGTCGTGGTCGACCGTGCTCCAGTCGATTTGGGGCCCTGCTGTCGTGTTGTGCTGCTTTGGGGTGAGCCTCTGAGCATGCCCACGCTGTTTGCGTGGTCAATTTGAGGCTGGCGGGTCCTTGGCGCCGTACGGAGGGGGAGCCGGCGAGGTGCTCGGAGCAGAGCGTCCTCTGCCCCGCCGCACGCCCCCATGGCTCGCCGGCGCGCGAGTTGGAGCTCCGCCGCCGCGGCCGGAGCCGAGCCGGGGCCGCTGCGAGGGAGGAGGAAGGGGGCGGCGCCACGGCCGGAGCCGAGCCGAGGCCGCTGCGAGGGAAGAGGAAGGGGGCGGCGCGCGGTCTTCCAGGAGCTCTGCTCCTCCGCGAGACCCCTGCTCCGCTGCGCTTGGTATCGGACGAGCTTGAACTCAGCGGCACGGCGCCTCGCTCGGCTCGCTCGCGGCCGCCCCTGCTCCTTCTCCACCTCCTCCCACTCGCGCGTGCGTCGCCGCCGCTCCGCGGCCTCCGCGCGCCGCCTCCGCCCGGATGCTGCAGGCCGCGCCACCGCCCGCCGCGGAACGCCGGAGCCCCGCGCGGCGTGGAGCCCGGCTTGCCTCTGACCGCGCGCGCCGCTCCGCCCGGTCCGCCCACGACCGCCGCGCAGCAAGGGAAGGGGGCGAAGGGCGCAGGCGAGCTCTGCCCGGCGGCGCGCTCGCGTACGCCACGCTCGCGCTCACCGGGCCAGGTGCCAGGTTGACGCACGCCTCGCGTGGACCAGCGAGGGCGCCCTCTAACTGCCACCGTGGCACGTCCACGTCGGATGCGGGCGATGGCGAGGCAAGTTTTGGACCTCAAACGACTCACTTAAATAGATCCTGGACCTAAAAATGTATTTTCAAAGTTCATGGACCTGGACAGAACAGCTCAACTAGTTTAAGGACCTACAGTGCATTCTACTCTGTGTTTATTATTGTGGTCTTGTATATTTCAAATTTATATTTTACTATCATTAACTACGAGTGTACAACAACCCCATGCACAATGTTAAACGAGATATAATTTAATAGGAGTATTCAACAACGGGGAAGAGATTGCAGTAAAGAAGCTTTATAATAAGCATATAGGACTTGAAGATGATAAGCAATTTACAAATGAGTGCACTAACCTTATGAGACTCCAACATCAAAATATCATCCGCTTAGTTGGCTACTGCTATGAAATAGCTCATAAAGTTATGGAGTACAATGGACAATATGTTTATGCTGGAGTGGAAGAAAGAGCTCTCTGTTTTGAATACTTGCAGGGTGGAAGCCTTGACAAGTTTCTTTCTGGTATGATTGTGCTCTACTTTGATTATAGTATTTTTGGATCATTGCGTGGAAACAAGAAAAATGCTCTCTAGATTTTATGTCTTGGTAACACACCTTTATTTATTATCTGTACAGATGAATGCAGCGGACTTGGTTGGCACACACGTTACAAAATAATTAAAGGAATTTGTGAGGGTTTACACTATCTTCACAATGGATCCAAAGATCCTATCTACCATCTAGACTTAAAACCTGCAAATATACTGCTGGATAAGGACATGGTGCCAAAAATAGGAGATTTTGGTTTGTCAAGACTCTTTGATTCAGCACAAACCTGTACCACGAAAGGAATCATAGGAACGCCGTAAGTTGATTCTGAATGAGGAATCGTCAACCTCTTTTGTTAACTTTTTATTAAAAAAATATTTTATTTGGTATCATGCAGGGGATACATGCCACCGGAGTACATCAATAGATACCACATCACAAATAAGTTTGACGTATTCAGTTTGGGTGTTATAATCATACAAGTAATGACAGGATGTGGGGGTTACTTGGAATGTGGAAATATGCCTCGCCAAGAGTTTATTGATCTTGTAAGAAAACATCCTACAACATGAACATCAGACCTTTTTCACAAACATTATGTTGTGTTGACTTGCCTCTGTGCATGTTTGCCATCTTTCGGCATTGTGTTTCAAATCTGTAGGTACATGGAAACTGGGAGGAAAGGCTTCAGGTCACAAATTCATCGCATACATCACATGAAATTAAGACATGCATCGAAATAGCGTTAAGATGTGTGGATTCCGACCCAGTGAAAAGGCCTACTATAGCAGAGATTGTTGATGAACTGAATAAGATTGATAATGGAAAAGGATCACTACCAGACCAGGTTTTGTCACACTTTTCCCATCGACTATTCATTTTCACTTTCAACGTTACTTGTCTACAAATTGTGTCATTCCTCATCTTATGTTTAATGGAATGATTAAGCTAAATTAGCTTCCATATATCGTCCTCAATAAACAAATTTTCATCTCATACACTACTACCATTTTAATTTCAATCTTTGGCACTTTACCTCTACAGTTGTTTTTTTTTCACCTTGTACCATTATACTCTTTTTCATATATCTATGCGAGTGATAAGAAAGGAGAGTACTAATAAACTATTGGAGCTAAAAAAAAAGAAACTAATTGTAGTTGTCACTACAAGATTTTTTAAACAATGGAGCCAGCCCCACTGATAATATTCAGAAATTAATACTGTATCATATATAGTATATTGTGCTTAATCGGTTGTTCGTTGTTACTGGATGAATCTTGATATTATATGGATAGTTGGGTATCTAAAGCACTTTCTAAGTAGATATATGGATTTGATGTAATTCACCGCAATGTTGCCTAATTTTTTCTAGATGAGGATTGGACCTAATTTTGTTGTTGCAGGACAACTTACAAACCACGCAATCCAAGCAACAAAGGAATTCTGGTAAGCATCATGAATTCATGATCATTGTCTAAGAGCTAAGTGGCATATCCAGAAACAGATTGATAAATATCATACAAGGAGATAAAGCTTTCTGTCCTTGTTTATTAAAATATTGATGAACTGCTATAAGGTTTAGAGAGAGCTTTTTTTAGGGCAAATTGCATAACTACCCTCGTTTTCACCTCCAACTGCACCATTGCCCCTTTTTTTAGAGTTTGCATATTTGCCCCCATTTTTTGAACCTGGGTTGTCCGTCTGCCCTCGTTTCCGAACGCCGTCAGAGGTTGTTTGTTTGAAAAAAAGAAAAAAGATTGGAGGAGAGAAAAAGGTATGTAATGACTCTATTGCCCCTGCCTTATCTGCAACACCCCACTCTCTCCCGTGTCCTCCTCCACTCGTACCCTCCCTCTCGCTCTCTCCCTGGCGGCGGCGGCTGGAGGCAGATCGGCAGCAGAGGGCGGCGTGAGGCAGGGCAGCACCGGCGCTGGGCGGAGGGCGCGCGGATCCCCTCGCGGCCACGCACCGGCGCTGGGCGGAGCAGCGTGGGGCGGCAGGGGACGGTGCGCGCAGATCCTAGCTGGCAGTGGTTGTATGGAGCAATCATTTGCAGGAATCCAAATCATTTGCCCTCTAGATCGTGCTGCCATGTCTCTGTCCAGCCATCACCTTGTGTTTCGCGACCGTTGTTGCATCCAGCCGTACAGCGAAATTTAACCAGATTATTGTTAGTGCTAGTATATCAGTTTTAATTCTGAATTTCTGAAACTGATTTTTTTGCATCCCAAATTTTTTTGTGCCAATGATTCTTGAATCTTGCACGCATCAACATGAAGAAACAAAAAAGAGTACTAACTATCTTGATTTCTTGCTGATGCCAGAGCGTGGCGGAGCTGAAGAGAGCCTGGTGGCCACCACGCTGCAGTGGCGGAGCCAGGATTCGAAAGTTGGGTATTCCCACTTTCGAAAAAAGAGCAGTTGAACAGTAAAAAAATCCGCAATATGTCAGTACTAATAATAGTTAATCGAGGAAATAAAGCTACAAGTTGTCATTAGCAATGCTTGGATGCAAAATGCAGTCGGCCGCCTCCTCTCACTTGGCGACCTGCCGCTGTTGGTCGAGGGCCTGGTTGCTGGGGCTGCTGGCCTGCCCCAGCACCTCCCCCGGTCCCGCCCTAGCGGCGACCAGCTGTGTCGGGTACCATAATTAGGGGCACCATAACTAGGGGACTAAATCACCTTCAAAACGCAAAACACGTGTCGAGTGATCGGGCCCACCAAAGCCTGCAGTCTCCTTCCGATCCAAAGGAAAGGAAAGGACTCAAAAGGCCCAATACGTAGCCCACGTCCACAGTACGACCTATTCAAAACTCCCCTCGAACTTGCGGAGCGATCTCCGCTTCGCTCGAGGCCTCCCCGCCGAGACCCTCGACAGCGCACCGCAGCTCCGCGTCGCTCGAGGGTCACTGACCTACCCTCAGGAGAGCAGGCCAACTCCGCCTCGCTCGAGGCTACCCCTCGGCAGACGGAGTTAACGATCCGCCGGCTCACCATCCGCCGGACAAAAGCAATAAATGCCAGCCACTCCACCGCGGAGTGGGAGGTCAGGCGGCGTCAGGCCGCCACGCCGCACAGCGGCTGTGACCAGAATCCCATCCGCCAACTCCGGTCACTGCTCAACCAGCCCCAGCACTATGGCGCCACTATGGGAACCTGCGACGCCCTGTGCGAACATGCCCAGCACTGCTCCCGCCACTGTGCTGCCAACTCCCCGTACTACCCCGTGTACTTTTCCTGCTGCGGAACCGTCGATCGGCATGGGCGCGACCCTCGAACGCGGCCCGGGCCTTGACCAGAGCAAGACACCCGCCCACAGGACCCTCGGCGCCCCGCCACGTCGAGCACGGAGGACGGTACCCTCCACAGCAATCACCACGACGCCCACTGGAGCCGCAAGGACGTCGGCGCGATCTCCGCAAGGCTAAGGACGAAGCTCAGGACAACCGTACACTTGGCGCCATGATCTCCAGTGCCCCACAGTGTACTTTCTATAGTAGTTGTTCACTGTGCGCCCCCGATTCGGGGAGAAACGACAACTTCTTCCCCCTCCCGTACATGTACACCGCCCCTCCTTGTGTCTATAAAAGGGGGAGGCGGGCTCTATCTTCTCCATTCTCCCTCTCGCCTCCACGCTCTCATATGACCAACTCCTTAGCTTCGCCCGCTCGTTCTCCTGATATTGGCACTTGCCTCAATCATCTAGCAGAGACTTGGGAGCTTCCCTCCCTCTCTCGCCTCGCTTGTACCCCCTACTACAAGTACCCCAGTGCAAGATAGTACAATGTGCTCGCACACCTTTGCTGGACGTACGGCCCCGCGGCAGGAACCAGGATAAACCCGTGTGTTCCTGTGTTACCTCTTGCATTAACCATCCAGAGAGAGAGAGATCACGCAACATCTTCACTAGTTGGTGACGGACCGCCGGGTCAGGACACCGACAAGCTGTGCCGCCGTGCCCACGCCCTCAGCGGAGTTGCGGCCTATGAAGCACAAGCATGAGGCCCCGAGCCAACCGTCCGCCGCCGTCGCGCCCTGCCATCACGGAGGCAGGAGACCGATTCCAATCCTCCCGTCGCTCGGTGCCTTGGTTAATCGTTGTCTAGGGCTTAGGATTTGCTGATTTGGGGCTGGGATTCAATTTCCGAGTTGGGGAAAGATGCCGAGCCGATGAGTGCTGAGAGACCGAGGGATAGATCGATACACGAGAGAGAGGAGTACTGGAGGCTAGGGGATCGATTTGTGGGCTGACGGGCCTTTTGGGCTGGCTTGGTGGGAGAATTTAAGCCTAACACCATATGTATTTGTGTATAAGTTATCTCAAAAAATGTATTTGTGTATAAGTTGAAGTATACTTGATTTTATGTAAGAAATGTTGGGTATTCCCGGGAATACACAGGCATCAAGCTGCCTCCGCCCCTGCCACGCTGGAGCTGGAGGTGGCCGAGGAGCTCAAGAAGGAGCAGAGCATCGCCAAGCTCGCCGACCTCGTCCGTCAGGTGGCGAAGGAGCGCGATGACGCGCGCGACCAGCTGCAGCAACTCCACCTCCTTGCCACCGCCGCGCCGGCCCCCGCCGCAGCCGCTCGTCACGTCCAGCGTCACCGACTCCGACTGCAGCCTCGTCTCCTCCCCCTTCTTCGACCCGCGCTGCAAGCACAGCCCCGCCACGCCGCTGCCCTAATGCTAATTCTGTGACAATATTATTCCTAAATGTCATCGTGACATATACCTTTGATCTTCTATGCTTAAATGTGATTTTGACATCATTTATTTAGAGTTTATGTGGCCATTTGCTTGTACATTTCGAAAATAAGGGCAAATATGCAAATCTGGCCTGTCGTCCATGTCAAGGGTATTTTTGTCTTTCAACTTTGTTAACACCGTTAGCTCTACTTCACAGAATAGGGGTAGGGGCATACCATGTGTTAGGATTCAAAAAAGAGGGGCAAACATGCAAAGCTCAAAAAAAGAGGGGCAAACGTGTAGTAAAGGGTGAAAACGAGGGTAGTTATGCAAATGGCTTTTTTTTCGTGGAGTGAGTTTCACACTGGCACTGAATGGTGACTACCTTGTGTTTCCACCATTCATTTGCCACTGTGGCAGTAAAAGAAAAGGTAAGTCAGGCAGAATTTGATTTTGGCACATTATTGAGCAGCATGATGTTTGTTGAGTGTCAGAGTCTTAATTGTTGTTGCAATGATAGTACACTATTTCTTTCTAAAAAAATGGGTGCAGGTGCTGCTGATGCAGAGGGTGCCATGATTGTACAATGTACAAGTACAGGACAAATCTCTAAAACACGAAAGCGCGTCCGTCCCCGAGCGATTCTCTAGCTCCTCGTTGCGCCACGTCGCCCGAAAAATCACTGGCCGTTGAATCGACCGATCGAACGGCCCGGGAAGGATCGGGTGGGTGCCCTTCCTGGAGAGGGGCCCGCATAGCCACCGCCGCCGCCTCCTTCCCCGCGCGGGCGGCGCGGCTCCAGCACGGGCGAGGTCTACCCGAGCGGCGCGGCCCTGGCGCGGCGGCGCGATCTCGTCGCGGGCGAGGCTCTCCTCTTTCATCCCTTACGGAGGGGAGCAGAGGCGTGGCGGAGCAGACAACAGGGGCGGCGGCGCGAACCTTCGCGAGTCGGAGCGGAGAGCAGCCGTATTCTCTTCCTTCCCCACGCCCGGCAACCCTTTCCCACGCCATGCGCTACCTTCGGATTGCCCTCTCCCGCTCCGATGTGGACCCGTCGGCCGCCTCTGTAGTGGCCGTCAGCCGTCTTGCCGGCACCACCGCACTCTCCGCCAGCTGAAGCTCCACAGAAGGCGGCTTCCCCACTCCCCATGCCGCGTGGTGGCCTGCTCCGCGCCATGGCCGCGAACATCTGACCAGGGAGCACCATCGCGCGAAGCCAGAACAGAATTTCTCAGAGGTGAGCCATGCGGCACTGCGGTGGGCACCGGCCAACCTGCTCCACGCCGGCAACCAGCTGCTGCTGTTGTTGCAAAGCGAGGCCATCCTTTAGGAAGCCATCGGCTCCAGTACGTGCGATACCTTCAGCTTAGTTTCAATACATGGATCTTGAAGATTACCATAGATTTCTTCATCTACACTAAGCCCATTTTTCTTTACGATAGGTCGATAGCAACAACCGCAGAAGTGAAATTTATTTTATTACTCCAATATCTATCATATCATTCTTATTTACCTAATACAGTACATACCTGATTATATACTTCTTCTAGCAGCAAGCAGACATTATCAAATTCTTGAGTTAGAGAATCTAGATCAGAGGCCATACAAAGCCTTCAGCATGTCGAGGTTACCCAACATGTGCAGATTTATGGGGTGTGGGTATTTTCCCCCCTCTCCATATGTTTCCTGTTGTCAAATTTTCTTAGCTCCAAGTTATACATGGTTTATTGTCTCCTCATTACCCAGAGTCTCACAATATAAATAGCTTGGTTTATGAAGTGAAATCAGATTTTCAATCTGCAATCACATTTTACCAACAAGCAAGATTTGCTTTATGCATACTATCAAATTCCAATCTAGAAAATAGAAATGATTTTACAGAAGTCCAAAAACTACAGAAACAACTAATTTGCAAAACTGAGATCTTACCATTCTAAATATATTTAGGGAAGTTACCTCTGAAAAGATAATTTCAATTAGTTATTTCTGTTGCAACCAATGAGCTTGAAGCATAACCTTTGGAACTTGATACTTTGTATTGCGACTCAGCAATTGCCATAGATCTCATTTGGATTTAACTGCTATACACCAGTGACATTGGTGCATTGCTTTTTGCAGGTGATGCAGGCATTGCAGGGAGACTTTCATTTCCGTTCCTGTAAGTTCTAATAAGCATGGTTAATAAATTTTATGCCATTTGCAACACCAGTTCACTTACTTTAGTGCGTGGAGTATTTTGAACTGCAACCATTAAGGGTAAAGTTTGTGGAGTATTTTTCACAACAAGTGAAGTGGGAGCTGTTGTCTCTGTCAACTTGAGTGCTGTCATTGTTTTTTGTGTTTTTAAGAGTTCAGACTATGTGTTACAATGTGCAATCATGAGGTACATTCTCTTAAGAAACTGCTCAGTTTAAGCATGCTTCCCACTTACACCATTCAAGAGTATGGTGATGTCTCATTAATCATTCGGAATCATAGAAATGAGACACATAGTTACCTTATGCATGCATCCAATTTTAGAAAAGAGGGCGATGAGAACACTTGATTTTGTCAGTATGCCGCTTACTTTGAGAAGTGTTGCTCTGCAGCTGATCCCTGACAAGCTTAGTAGCGTTATGATGGGTTCCTCAAGTCCTTTACTTCTCCATCTCACTAACTACTTTCTCACAAGGAATCTGGAGCAGTAGAGTTTCATATTCATCGTATTGAATTCATATAGTGACAGCCAATGCTGTAGTGAAAATTGCAGGTTTGAGGGTGGTACAATCTAAGCTACTAGATATGGTTTCATACTGGTATGATCCCTCACTCAAAACCAACAGAAAGCACAAGCTCTTCAAAGACAACATATACAACTTCAATCGCAATTGGCCTGCCAATGTTGTAGTGAAAATTGCAGGTTTGAGGGTGGTAAAATCTAAGCTACTAGATATGATTTCATACTCATGATCCCTCACTCAAAACCAACAGAAAGCACAACCTGTTTCAAAAACAACGTATACAACTTCAATCGCAATTGGCCCGTCACAGGCCTTGCGCGGCAATGTCGCGCGCCTTTTCTAGTGATCAAGAACACACGACTCTAGAACAGAAGGTCCTAGAGAAAGATCCATCCGACATTTAGGGGGTGTTTGTTTCCACTTATAATTTGATTCTGGATGGAAATAATCTAAAATTCCACCCAAACGATCTGCTTATTTTCTGATTATGGCTTTGTTTAGATCATTTTGTATTTTATATTTTTGGAATGGAATCTTCAACATTTGAAGTATTAAATGTAGACTAATCACAAAATTAATTACAAATCTCGTCTGTAAACTACGAGACGAATCTAATGAGCCTAATTAATCCATCATTAGATCATATTTACTATAGCATTATTGTAGCATTTAAGTGCCTAATCGCGTTCTAATTAGGCTCATTAAATTCGTCTCGCGATTTACAGTCTATTTGTGTAATGCGATTTATTTTTCGACTATATTTAGTACACCATACAAATAATTTTTTATAAAAATTTTACATTTTGATTTTATGGATCTAAACTGGGCCTATGTGCGTCGCCGCTTCTCACGAAATCCTGAATACAACGTGAAAGGGGATTCTCCCCACCCCGTCGTCGCAGGAGTCGCGCATCGTAGAAGCGAGCGGATTTTCCTCCCCCTGCCCCGATACCCCGCCCCTCCCCCTGTCTAGCGACCCCCTCTCCTCCAGGCGCGTCTATTCCTCGCATGTGCGAGGAATCGACGGCACATCGCATCTGTGCTCCCCCGCCGCCCCCGCCTCCCCCGGCTCCGTCGCCGCCCTCCACCGCCGCCATGCTAACCGAGCTCGCCGTCGCGCCGTCCAGCTGTCGCCGCGCCGCCTTCTTCTCGCCCCCGGCGCCGGCCCCGCCCACCGGGGCTCCGGCCCCGCCCGGCCGGCAGCACTCCCGCGCCACCGCACCCTCCGCCGGCCGAACCGCCTCCGCCGCCGGGCCGCCGCCGCCGCCGAGCTCTCCTCTAGGTCTAGTGAGCCCCCCACCCCCAGCAACCCGGATCCATAAGCTCCGCCGCCTTCCGCCACCACCTCCGTCGCCGGCGACCTCACCGGCGGCTGCTCCGCCCACCTACCACACATTCCCGCCCCCCTCCCCCTCCCCCCTTGCTCGCTGGGGCAGCGCCCCCTCCCCTGTCGCGAGGAAGAAGATGAACAGGGGAGGAGGGACACTTCTGCGACGGCGCGGCGATTTCTTGCGCGCGCGATAAATAGATTTTACGCTCTCCTCCCCGCCATTCGCCACCGCCCTACTGCTGCCAACCCCCCTCCTGGCGCTGCGGCCCCTCATCGCCGCCGCCCCCCCCCCCCTTCTGCGCCGCCCTCGGGGAGACGCGGCCCCTCCCGTGCGCAGACCCGAGCGAGCTCGGAGCCGCCGGCCTGATTCGTGCTCTGCCTACGCGCGAGCTGGATCTGCGCCGCTGGCACTTCCATCCCCCGAGACCAAGCAGCACCGGCGCCCCTGCCTTCTCCCCCAACCGGAGCAACGCTGCAGCCCCTGTCCTCCCGCCCGCCCTCCCCTGCTGCCGCACCGACCGCGGGCGGAGGCGGCCAACGGGCGTTGGAGACCCACGCCTGGGCATGTGCAGGAAGCTGCAGTGGCACCGGCAGCCGGTGCACAGCAGCGCCGTGGCCGAGCCCTCCGCAGCCGGCGCACACCAGCGCCGTGGCCGATGCCTGCATGAGGAGCCGAGAGTGGTTGCAAGAGCTGCGTGGGGGAAGAAGAGTGGATAAGATAAAGGAGGAAAGGAAAATAAATATGAAAAAATAGGAAGAGAATATTGTTTCTCTATTTTTTATATAGATCTAGCTTTAACATATATTTAATATTACTATAATATCATTATCTAGTCAAGATACACGAAAAACATTAGAATTATTGCTTTCTACCCTTATTCAGTAAAAAATAAAATATCATCAGTTTAGGAGTTAATCAGAATTGCCAAACACCTAATTTATTCAGACAACCGATTTTCTGGACAGTCGACTTAAAAAAATGAGTTTAAGATAAACGAAAACAAACAGCCTAAATATCCTCGCCCGCAAACTAGTGGGACACTCGAGAGGTTGCGCTCTACGTGCGCTGCGGTCAAGCCCACCTTGAAATCCAAATCTGGTGGCCATGAAGGATACAACGGCCTCTTATGGTGGCATGACCTTGCGTGCTGCCATTACGGGGACCTCTCCATCTCTGTCGTGCAGGCTAACTTTTTCCTTGAGGACCTGTTCTTTGTCGAGTCAGCCCTGCCTCTTGGCACTGTTATTAGTGTCTTCGACGGTCATGGCGGCCCTGAGGCCTCCTACTTCATACACGACCACTTCCTCACCAACCTCCAAGGTGAGATCCTAAGTGCCACCAGATTTGCTGTCTAGCTGCATAACGTGCAGATTGCTGACCATGTGGATTAATTGAAAACGATCGGGTTCTTTAGCCTAGGAGGGAGAGGGGGTGAATTAGGCACTATTAAAACCTAAACATATAGCTCCAACTAGTTTGCACAAAACTTAAACTAATTCAAGCTATCTAGATGTGCAACTACGGTTCACCTTAGTGTGAAACCCTCATCCCAAAAAAAATTTGTAACTTATAGCCAATCCTAGCAAGATACTACATTAAAAAAGTAAAGGTACACAAGTTGCAATATGAAATACGAAAGCTTAATGAGAGGGATGAGAGGAAGCGAACTCTCGACACGAGGATTTATCCCGTGGTTCGGATTGCCACAAAGGCGCCCCTACGTCTACATTGTTGAAGCACTCACGAAGAGTATCGCTTCTCGATAATCAAGTCTCTTCCGTGAACACAATCATGGTCACTTTGATCCCGATCTTCACTAAGGGAGATTGCCCACGAAGGAGGGGTCTCCGTCCCCCGCACAATGTCGTCGACGCCGCTCCACACCAAACCGGAGGGTCGTTGACTTGCCGGCGAGCCACCAAAGCTCCAAGGACGGCCGGCTCACCAAGATATAAGGATGGTTCACTCTAGAATCACAGCACAATGATCTAAACCTTGCTTGATCACTCACTCAAGAGCTAACCTAGCACTAACACTCACAAAGCTTGTGCTAAGGACTAAAAATTTGATCTTTATGCTCTTGGATGACTTGGAGGTGTTCTTGGGTGTGAGTGGGATGTCCAGCAACTCCAGCAATCTTCAAATGACCGGGGGAACACATATATATAGGTCACCAACTCAAGAAAGCCGTTACTAGCCGTTGGACAGTTTTCTGTGTAAGCATCGGAACATCCGACCATAGGGCATCGGTTCTTCCGGTCACTCACAGCAACTGAAATAGCCGTTGGCTTCCTGACACAGTTGCAGCACCTTCAGGGACCATCGGTTGAACCGATGCTTAGGCATCGGTCCTTCCGGTGACACTTGATCCGCAGATAGCCGTTGCTCCTTACTGACGTCATTACACCGACTCTTGCTCCGATGGGGCATCGGTTCATCCGGTGCTGAAGGATTAGTTGCTGTACGCTTGACAACGTCTCTGGAATATAGTATATTGAATGCACCGATGCTTCTCTTTACACCGTCGGTTCAACCGGTGCTTCATATTTTTCTTCACTCGATCTCCAGAGGCGATAAGTCTTGCACCAAAGCTAGGCCATCGGATCTTCTGACAACCATCGGATGCACCGATACTATAGGCATCAGTTCTTCCGGTGCTCATGTTTTCTGCAGAACTCATCCAATTCAGCATTTCTTTGAGTTCTTTCTTCATGTATTGCTTTGCATAGCCTTTTTACTTCATCCCTGGGATCTAGAAATGTTCACTTAACAAAACTATTAGTCCCATTGATTGCGTTGTCATACGATCATCGAAATCACTCGAAATGGCATAAATAGTGCCATGTTCGTTACAATCTCCTCCTTTTTGGTGATTGATGACAACACAATCAAAGCAAGCATAAAATTTGCAAAAATTGATAAATTTAACCACTTACACTCGCTTGGATGTTTACCACCATCCAATGATGGCTTGGCCTCCCCCTAAAGACATGATTTCCCTTTTTGTTCCTCCTCTATTTGCTACTCCTCTCTCATATGTTGACTTGACCCACTCGGCATGTCTCCCTTTGGAATATACTTTTCTTTCTTGGGAACGTCTCTCCCCCTTTGTTGGTAATATGCCTTGCTTTGATCCATATTTCTCCCCCTTTGGAATCAAATCACCTAAAAGGTCTTGCACCTAAAATGTCTTGCAAAACAATATAGCTCAAGAGAAGATTAGTAGCCTAGAAAGTTAGTTTCATGACTTATGATCCAATTGTATGATATCAATAAAGATACCAATTGAAAATTTACTATGGTGGATCACAAAATCACGAAACTATCATGACATGAGCTAAACTTTCCATAAGAGTGTGCACAAAAAGATAATGTGAAAAACAAGTGCACAACTAGATGTTATAACTAGAAAGCTTAAATCATATCATGCACGGAGGTAGCTCTAAAAGAATAAAGATTTGACAATGATATCAATTGAATGAATTTAGAACCTTGCATACCTCCGTGGGTTTACTTTGTTTACCTTATATGTACCAATTGAAAGTGACTTGCAACCAACTGAAAGTCTTTAAACAAAGAGCACTTGGTACACTAAGGTTAAGCAAATGTATGAGCACATAGCCTTTGAACTTAAATATGAGCATTTAAGTTCTAAGGAGCATGGCTCAATATGAATGAAGCATAATTTATCTAATCACTCTTATAGAGTTGTTTGTTCACATTAAGCGTGAATAACATTCTCTTAGAGTGTTAACTCCATCATGAGACTATAAAAGATAAACTTGCAAACATGTTAGTCTCAAAATCACAACCTATGGGATGAACTCCCCCTAAATATGTGCATTTAGTGTTTGAATCACCAAGCAAATGTATGCACATTGATTTTGACACAGTTGGGAAGTTTACCCTATAGTTTGTGTTCATGGTACACATATGAAATACATACCTCAAGAAGTTTATGTACCACGAAGGGTGACTTTGTGTAGCTTTCTACACACTTATCAAACCATGTAGGTTGCTCATGGATTAGAATCATGACACAAGCAACCCACCATATATAAAACTAGGAGATGCAATGTATGCAACCATCCTAGTAAGAGCAATGGAGCTACATAATGCTTAAATTTAAATCTAGCTACCATTACATTATGGGGGACTTGGGCAATAAATGTCCAAGTATTGAGCTTAGCTTGTTTTGGCTTGAACCTTCACTTCAACTTGTAAGCTAAGCCTCCAAATCCCCCGAAGTCATTCTTGGCTTTAAGTCTCCTTTGGAACCCACATCATTTGAGGCCCCTTCAAGTTGGTGATGATGTCCCTTGGCATCCAAATGGAGTGGTTTCAACTCCTTTCCTTCTTCCCAACTTTGTGAGCAACCACCTTGTCATTTGTATTCTTTTTTATTACATAGGAGGTGCTATTGCTTTTGTTCATCCGGTTGGGCTTGGTGTAGATGAGAGAACTCTTGATTGTGAGCTTCTTTTTGTTTTTCTCATCCGGAAGCTTTTTTCTTGGTTGAGGACACTTGTTGGACTTGTGGTCTTTTTTGTGGCACTTTGAGCAAGTCACGGTGGACTCCTTCTCAAACTTCTTCACCATGTCTTCACGGTTATCTTGAGAAGGTTGGACATTGCTCTCTATGCCTTTGCCCTTCAATCTATACAAGTCCTTCATGAGCCTTTCCACTTCTTACTTTAGCTCATCATTTTCCTTGGCAATGAGATTATCACATGATTCTACAACAACATTCTCATAGTATTTCTCATTGCAAGGGTTAGAGCAAGAATCATCAATTAAATCAATGCAAGAAGTTGAAGCATCTACCCTAGAGATAGGAATTGCACAAGGGATAGTTTGCTTCATTTTTAAAGAGTCATTAGTATCATTAATGCTCTCAAATTTTAATTTAAGCTCTTCATGCTCCTTGCTAAGCAATTTGAATTTGCACATCAAATCTTCAAAATTTGTAGCAAGAGAAGCATTTAGATCTTTCAGAGCACTAAGGTTTTTGATTTCCTTCGATTGCTTCTTAATGACTTTTTGGTGCTCATGAACAAGGTCAAGAAGTTCATCAATTGAAGGAGAGTCGGAGTCATCATCACTTACATCGCTATCCATACCTTTGGCCATAAAGCAAGTGTTGGATGATGATCCCATGCGGGTGGTGAATTTCTTGTTTGATTCATCACTTGAACTTGCACTTGATTCTTCACCACCGCTTACCCATTCACCAAATATGGCATATGATTCATGCTTGGGCTTCTTCTGCTTCTTTTACTTGTTCTTCTTGAACTTCTTATCAACCTTCATAAGTTGATGGTGATGCCCATCTTTGAGAAAGACTATATATCCTATTTAGTTGATTTTCTTCAAGCATTTGTTCATCTTCTTTACTTGCTTGTAGAGGTTGGGGTGCATTGGCTCTTTTTCATCATTTGAGGAGTTTCTTGCATCCTCTTCTTCCTCATCACTTGAGCTACCTTTGATGGTCATCTTCTTCAACTTCTTGAGTTGTTTGCATGTAAGTGCGCTATGGGTTGGTGAAGAAGATGACGTCTTTGTCTTGATGTCATTACGTAGCTCATGGGCAATCACCTTGTTGAGGACTTGATTTGGTGTCATCGTGTCGAGCTCTTTTTCATATAGAATTTTGGTCACCAAATCATAGTCCGGCCTTCGGAGTGAGTGAAGGACCTTTCGAATGAGTTCTAAATCTTCAATTTGCTTCACATCTAAGGAATTTATTTCATTCACAAGAGTGTTCAAACGTAAGTACATAGATTCGGCATTCTTATCATCAAGTTGTTTAAAGCTATTAAGCTTATCAATGAGAACATGATATCTTTCATTGGCAACATCCTCCGTGCCCTCATGGTTCTCAATGATAGTCTTCCATAGCTTTTTAGCATTTTCACATGAAAAAACACGATTGAACACACTGTCACTAAGAGAAGACAAGATTATGCATTTAGCGGTGACATCATATTGCTTCTGTTGTTGACCATTATTTTTTATGCCCACACTCACAACTCTCCAAACATTTAGTCCCATTGCTTGGAGATGGGCTTGCATTAACACCTTCCATCGTTGGAAGCCCGTGCCGTCGAACCGTGGAGCGGGGCTAAAAGGATCCATCTTTTCCCCCTAAGAGCTAACTCACAAGGCGGTGAAGTCTACCGATCTAATGAGTCGGTAAACACAAATTGCCAATGAAACTGACTTTTTTGTGAGAGAAGTGAGTCCCGGCTCTGATACCAATTGAAAACGATCGGGTGCTCTAGCCTAAGAGGGGGAGGGGGTGAATTAGGCACTATTAAAACCTAAACCTATGGCTCCAACTAGTTTGCACAAAACTTAAATTAATTAAAGCTATCTAGATGTGCAACTACGGTTCACCTTAGTGTGAAAACCTCATCCCAAAAGAGTTTTGCAACCTATAGCCAATTCTAGCAAGATACTACACTAAGAAAGTAAAGGCACACAAGTTGCAATATGAAATACGGAAGCTTAATGAGATGGATGAGAGGAAATGAACTCTCGACACGAGGATTTATCCCGTGGTTCGGATTACCACAAAGGCGCCCCTACCTCCACGTTGTTGAAGCACTCACGAAGAGTATCGCTCCCCAGCAATCAAGTCTCTTCCGTGAACACAATCACGGTCACCTTGATCCCGATCTTCACTAAGGGAGATTGCCCACGAAGGAGGGGTCTCCGTCCCCCGCACAATGTCGTCGACGCCGCTCCATACCAAGCCAGAGGGTCGTTGACTTGCTGGCGAGCCACCAAAGCTCCAAAGATGGCCGGCGCACCAAGATAAAATGATGGTTCACTCTAGAACCACAACACAAGGATCTAAACTTTGCTTGATCACTCACTCAAGAGCTAACCTAGCACTAACACTCACAAAACTTGTGCTAAGGACTAAGAATTTGATCTTTATACTCTTGGATGGCTTGGAGGTGTTCTTGGGTGTGAGTGGGATGTCCAGCAACTCCAGCAATCTTCAAATGGCCGGAGGAACACATATATATAGGCCACCAACTCAAGAGAGCCGTTACTAGCCGTTGGCTAGTTTTCTGCGTAAGCATCGAAACATTCGACCATAGGGCATCGGTTCTTCCGGTCACTCACAGCAACTGAAATAGCCGTTGGCTTCCTGACACAGTTGTAGCACCTTCATGGACCATCGGTTGAACCGATGCTTAGGCGTCGGTCCTTCCGGTGACACTTGATCCGCAGATAGCCGTTGCTCCTTGCTGACGTCATTACACCGACGCTTGCTCCAATGGGCCATCGGTTCATCCGGTGCCGAAGGACTAGTTGCTGTACGCTTGACAACGTCTCTGGAACATAGTACATTGAATGCACCGATGCTTCTCTTGACACCGTCGGTTCAACCGGTGCTTCATATTTTTCTTCACTTGATCTCCAGAGGCGCTCAGTCTTGCACCAAAGCCAGGCCATCGGATCTTCCGACAACCATCGGATGCACCGATGCTATAGGCATCGGTTCTTCCGGTGCTCCTGTTTTCTGCAGAACTCATCCAATTCAGCGTTTCTTTGAGTTCTTTCTTCGTGTATTACTTTGCATGGCCTTTTTACTTCATCCCTGAGATCTAGAAATGTTCACTTAACAAAACTATTAGTCCCATTGATTGCATTGTCATACGATCACCAAAATCACTCGAAATTATATAAATGGTGCCATATTCGTTACATTAATTAGTTTCGATCTGTGTAGAGGCTGCATATGGCCCGCAAGGCATGACACCTGATGCCATCAGGAAGGCATTCCTGGCCACAGAGCAAGGATTCATCTCACTCGTTTCAGACCAATGGGAAACCAGGCCAAGCCTCGCTACCGTGGGACCATGCTGCCTTGTTGGTATCATTCACCAGAGGACTCTCTTCATCACCAACCTTGGGGACTCCAGAGCTGTTCTTGGGAAAGTCAGCCCCAATGGGGAGCTTGTCGCAGAGCAACTATGCAGGGAGCACAATGTCAGCGATGAGGGTATCAGGCAGGAGCTCATTGCTGAACATCCTGATGATCCGCATATTGTTTTACTTAAGAATAATGTCTGGAGAGTGAGAGGCATCATACAGGCCGGTCTTATCTTAATGTTTAATTTTGTGTTGCAATACTTGAATTGTATATATTCAGTGCTTACGCAGTGATTGATGATGCAGGTGTCGAGATCAATAGGTGACGCGTACTTGAAATACGCGCAATATAACAAGGAACCAATCCCTGCAAAGTTTAGGCTTCATACACCATTCACCAAACCTTTATTGAGTGCTAACCCATCTATTGTATCTCATTGTATTCAACCAAGTGACCAATTCGTCATATTTGCGTCAGATGGTTTGTGGGAATTCTTGAGTAACCAGGAAGCCGTTGAGATTGTTCAAAAACATCAACGTGTAAGCTTCCACTTGCCTGTTCATTCTTCATTGCATCCAGCTTGTTTATGTGATGCTTCTTAGTTTTCGGGCATTCAGCTGCTGTCTGCCCTGATATAATCTAAAATCAATCAATCAATCGGCGATCGGCGAAATGTTTCTGCCAGAACAATAACCATAAAATACGTGCATTAACTCTTTATGCCTCGGACACATTGTAACAATAAGGAAACCTAATGCATTACGGGTTTTTCTTTGCATTAAGAAAAAATGAGTAGCTGGTAGTTGTTAGTTTTTGAAACTACCAGACCAGCATCTTATTGCTTGGACTAGATGCAGGAGATACTGTTGGGTTTCCCCTATTTCTTGGTCAATGAACATTGTCACTTTTTATTTCCTTATCTTCTGGTGGCAGTCTTATAAAATCGGTGAACCTTTATCCCATCATCAACAATAGTGGAAACTGGGGGTGTCTGAAATTATCGTTAACAACTTCATTCAGTTTGTGATATTTATTGTCTAGTGATGCAATGCGTACTGATGAACTATTCTAGGTCCATGCAAATAGAGAAATGCTGTTTCTTACATGGAAGAAACACCAATCATGTATTATTTTTTCAAGCTCTAGGGATTTATTACTTACTGCAGTGATTTTGTTTAGCACACTGAATCTTAATGACTCATGCCTGCATTTGCTGCTATCGCCATACAAATTATATTGCTGAATATATATGCTATGGGTAAAGCTGACAAAAAGTAAACTTAACAATAATTGAAGGTAAATTCCCTTCTCCAGACCCTAAACCCAATGTGTGGCACACAGGCTACGCTTTAAGGAAGGCAGGCCTTCAGCTTCTGTTGTACATGCTATAAAGTAACAGCAACACTGCTGACAATCTGATATGGCTTTGTAACTGTACATCGTAATGAGCATAGTAAATTTTGTTCACTTGGATATAGTATCATTTTGGTTTTTCCAATTGATGACTGCCATACTTGATACTTGGTGTTGTTTTATTCAGTGGGGAGCAGTGCGGAAATATGAAATGCGTTACTCGGACCTCAAGAAGGTCGTCAGGGGGGTTCGCAGGCATTTCCATGACGATATTACTGTCATCGTCTTGTTTTTTAATCATCCAGTACAAACCCTTTCCATAAGGTGCCCCACAAGGAGGAACGTGGCCGTGGGGTGCTCTTGGAGCGGCACGTGAGCCTGCTGCTTATGTATAAACAAATTAGTGTTTAGTTGACATGTTCGATTAGCATTCATGGGGCGGAACTATAGTGATGCATAATTGCATAGGTATTCCCGGGAAAAATATCAACCATATATGAAGTATACATGTATATTTGTACTAGGGATGCCTTTATATTATGCTGGGTTAAATCGTCTATTTTTTAAGCTACAACCAGCCCAGCTCGTCCGCCCGTCTGGGCACGCTTCGCATGTACGACGGAGGGAGACGCGACCTGTCTTTTGCTGGGCCGCGGCTTTGGCCTGGGATGGATAGAAATTAGGGTCACTTTGCGGGCGCGCCTAGAATACGCCCTGAACTTCATGTATCCAACTTGTTTCTTTCTTTTGAATGAAACAGGGGAAAAACTCTTTCCTCTAAAAAAATTTAGGGCCACTTTGGGCTGTGCTGTAAAAACTAAAGAGCACTACTATTTCCTCTAAACAGCCTTGGAAATGGAAGCAGAGACTGAGCTGAGCATCAGACAGACTAGTATAACTCTGACAAAAAAAAAAATCCGAGAACAGAAAACGAGCAGAAACAAGCAGGTTCAGAGGCACCAGACCAAGCGGCTCGCAGACAAAGAAAGAGCCATTCCTTTGCTGGACATATCGAGAAACAGAGACAGGGAAGTTCGGTGTGGAGCTTCGACACACAAATTAACCATGGCTTGAACTAAAAGCTAAATTTAACAGGCGTCGACTCTATTTTTTCATGCATCAGAAGCAAGGTACAACCGTACAAGCAAAACCAGCAACATCTATTCTTGTTATAACCGACAAGAGATGAAAATATGGTAACTACAACTAACGTTACTTTGCAAAATCGTTCACCACTCCTCTCTCCCCGACGGCGGCGCCGTTCTACCCTGGGGCTGCGTCCGCCGGCCGCTCCAAGGCGAACCGCTGGGCGGACGCCAGCCCCATCTCCTACTCCGTCTCGCCAGACATCTCACCAACGCCCTACCTCGACGCCGTTCGTCGGCCCCCCTCCCCGGTCCCGGCTCGCCTGGACCGCCAGGTTCGCCCCGCTGTCGTGATGGAGAGGGCGCCGGCGCCCCGGGCCGGCACGGCCGTCCCCAAGCGGCGGTCGCATCGCCGTGGGAAGAGAACCACCGAGCTGCTGATCGGCCTGCCCCACCGCGGCGCGCCTCCGAGGCGGGTGCCTCGAGGTCAGTGCGGTTGCCAGCCTCCTGCTGGGCCAGCGGCCAGCCGCGGCCGGCGGGCGTCCGCCCCGCGCATCCCCATCCACCAGCGGCTCGGGAAACGGGTCGAGCCTGCGGGGCAGCCGGCTCGCCGGCGCAGGTTCTCGCCTCCGGACGCCGACGGATGGCGAGAGGTGCTCCCTCGGGTCGACGGCGACCAGGCCGCTGCGGCGGCGAGCCGTCGCCACTCGCCTCCCACGCCCCGTCGTCGGCTACCTACGGAGCTCGATGGCAGGTGCCTCAACTGCCTGTCCTACGACCACCGCGTGGCCACGTGCAGGTTGCCGACACGGTGCCTTCGTTGCCATGGGTTCCGGCACCTTGCTCGGGATTGCAAGCGGCCGCGATCCTTCCCGACCGGCAGCTCTGCTGCCGGGGTTGTCCCCTCCAGCTCCGCGCGGCGCTTAGTGCGCACGCGCCGGCGGTCGCGCAGCCCTGGCACCCCGCGCGGCGCGGGCTCCGAACCAACACTCCCGCCACCAATCTCTCGGGGGCAGTCCCCCTCGCCGCAGCCGTCCCCCGTGTCCTTCGACGTGGCGGTCCCCTCTGCTCCGCCGGAAGGGCGATGCCGCGGGGAAGCATGCTACATCGACTTCTCCGATGACATGGCGGCTGAGGAGGACCGTCTCCGCTTCGCCGTCGTGGCCCTGGCTGGCAACGCCTCTCAGACCGTCTCCCTGGAGGCGTTCTCTGCTGCCGTCCGGTGCTCCACCGACGTGGAGATCGGCTGCTTGGTTCGGCCGTTCTACCCAGAGAACTTCATCATCCTCTGTGGGTGCCAGGCTGTGCGCGACCGTCTGCTCGCCGCCGGTCGGACACCGGTTGGGGGAACCATGATGGTTTTCCGGCCATGGACGCGCCTGGCACATGCTTCGTCGACCATCCTTCAGATTCGGGTACAGGTCGAGCTCGAGGGTGTCCCGCCTCACGCCTGGAGCCTCGACACCGCGAGCAAGCTGCTCGCCCCGTCGTGCTGGGTGGAGAAGATCGATGCTGCGACTGCGTCCAAGACGGACCGTGCGTCGTTCAAGCTCACTGCCTGGACATCCGATCCTCTCTCCATACCCACGTCCAGACCTCTACACATCGCGGAGCCGGAACCGCCTATCGACCATGCTGATCCGGGGCTCCAACTGACTTTCGGCAACCTGCCAAGGTACCTGCGCCGGAAGAAGACCTTGGCCTACGAGGTCCTCATCCACATCAGGAGCACCGCCGACTTCACCCCTCGTTCGTCGTCAACCTCTCCATCTCCGCTCTTCTCCAATGGCGACAGCGGGCACGATGGAGATCCTGATCGTGACTACGGCGAGTCGTACGGTTCCGGGCCTCTGCTACAGGGCTTCGCGGTCCGTCGCGGCGTGGCAGATGACGCGTTCAGCGGGGTCATTCTCCGCCGCGGTGGTTACTGCTCGGACGGCGCCGCCTCGCTTGGGGTCGCTGGCGACACCCATGTGGCGGCGTCGGCGCCCAGTCGGCTGGTTGGTTCCGGCATGCCAGCTGCTCCGGCGCCGGTCGCCTGTATAACAGCTGCGGCCGGCGAGACCGCCGCCACGGCGACCTCCAGTCAATTCGGAGATGCGGCCGTGGCCCCACTTCTTGGGATTCTGCCGACTTCGTCTGCTTTGGGCCAGGGTGCTGACCTGAGCCCTGCCTGGCAGACGGGAAGGCACTTTTCTGAAAAGGAAGGTGCCGTTGGAGCCGCACTACCACCAACGACCACTCCGGAGGCGACACCTCCCCCTGCCGTGCCCTGTCCTACTCCCGACGAGGGGGCAGGCGCACCAGTGGTGGACCCCTACGCCGATCCAGCGGTTGTCTGCTTCCTGGCAACTGCTGTCGATCCGGGGGCGACGGCGACCGACCCGATGCTTCTCGCACCGGACATCTGCTTCGGGGGGCACACGGGTTTGGCGACACAGGCGGACCGGGACACGACTGCATCGCCCTCCTACGAGCCGGTCGTGGTGGTTCACGTGCCGCCAGCCTCCCCGCTCGCCCCGGATGCCGACACATGTGCGACGCAGGTGGCCATGGGGATGACGCTGCCCACGGTGACCCCTCCGGAAGCGGGGGCACCAGCTGCCCCCGTGCTCCTCTCCGACGAGGACGCGGCGGACGCTGCTTGCCCCTCCACTTCTGTGCAGCCGACTGTTGCGGATGCTGCGGCCAGCGCGGAGCTCGAGCGCTTTACCGCTAGCGTGCTGCGCCAAGTCTCTACGCCGCTGGCTCCTAAACCGTCGCGCCAGCGGACTCCGGCGCCGCCAGCTACTGACAAGCCCAAGCGAAGCTCCAGGCTTGCGAGCACTGCTCTTGCAAAGGTGCCGGCGGCCAAACGTGGAGAAGTGATCCTGATGCGCCGCTTCGAGCTCCTGGCGGACAATGCTCCTGTCTGTGACAGCGCCAGACGTGCCTACAGCAACGTCTACCAGAGCGGCTTGACGCGTTCTCATGCCGAGGCCATCAAGGAGATATGCCCTTCGAGGAGGACAACGTCGACGCGCGGATCGGCAAGCATCCCCGCCTAGATCCTTGCCCTAGCTCCCGGTTGTGATCGTCCATGGATAATCTAAACATTTTGTCCTGGAACGTCCGCGGGTTAAACTCTCGTGCCCGTTGCGACGATACGAGGTTGTTGGTAGAGGACTGCCGGGCTTCTATCGTTTGTCTCCAGGAGACGAAGCTTGATGTTGTAACCAACGCTTTCATGCTACGGTTGCTGGGAGTCCAGTTCACGGACTTCGCTTATCTCCCCGCTTCCGATACTCGAGGTGGAATTCTAATTGCCGCTCGCCAGGGAGCCGCCTCCATCTCCGACGTACACGTTGGCTGTTTCTCGCTGACAGTGCGTGTGCAAACTCCGGGTGATGAGGACCCGTGGTGGTTGACCTCGGTCTACGGACCACAGACCGACAACGAAAAACAGCTGTTCATGGAGGAGCTGCAAGCTATCCGCGGTGCCTGCGCTGGGCAGTGGGCCGTTGTAGGTGATTTCAACTTGATCCTCTCTGAAGCTGACAAGAACAACGCCAGAGTTAACCGCAGGAACATGCGGCTCTTCCGACGGACCATTAACCAGCTGGAGTTGCAAGATCTCCACCTGCATGTACGATCTTACACCTGGAGTAATGATCGTCTCCATCCCACGCTGGTCAAGCTCGACCGCGCGGTTGTTTCGCTTGACTGGGAGGAGCGTTTCTCTTCCTGCTTCCTTCAAGCTCTGGCCTCCGAGTGTTCCGATCACTCTCCCCTGTTGCTGCAAACGAACGCTGCATTCACGAGGAAACCAAGATTTCATTTTGAAATCTTTTGGCCAAAATTCGACGGGTTCATGGAGGCAGTCTCCCGTGGATGGAAATGCCCGGACACCGTTCATGACCCGTTCCGGCGGCTCGATGAATTTTTCCGGCGCACGGCCCGGGAACTCCAAAGCTGGTCAGCCAAGCAAGTCGGGCACATAAAAACCCAACTGCTTGTCGCCAGGGAGGTGATACTCCGGTTGGAGCAAGAGCAGGATCGCCGCCAGTTGTCGGAGCTGGAAGCCGATCTGCGCAAGGAGCTCAAGCAGCAATGTCTTGGTCTGGCTTCCCTGGAACGCACCATCGCGCGTCAAAGAGCCAGGGTTCGAGAACTACGTGAGGGCGACGCAAACACCAGGTATTTCCATCTGAAAGCTCGGGATCGGCACAGGCGGAAATTCATCGTCAACCTTAGGAATGGTGACGAGATTGCTTTTTCTCATGATGAGAAAGCTGATGTCCTACATAAGTACTTCTCGAGCATCATGGGCAGGGAGGAGATCAGGGAGGCCTCCATCAACCTCGACACCCTAAACTTGCCCGCGCTGGACCTATCTGGTCTTGATGCACCTTTCTCAGAGGAGGAGGTTTGGGCGGCAGTCAGGGACATGCCTTCCGACAGAGCGCCCGGTCCAGACGGGTTTACTGGCGCCTTCTACCAAACCGCCTGGCCAATCATCCGTAGCGACATCATGTGGGCTGTCAACTCCTTTCACTCCTCGGCACGTTCAAGCTTTCGTTGTCTAAACAATGCCTTGCTAGTTCTCCTCCCGAAGATCCCTGTGCCGAAGGAAGCAAGAGATTACAGGCCCATCACTCTTGTTCACAGCTTCGCCAAACTTCTCTCCAAACTACTAGCAAATCGGTTGTCAGCCTCGCTGCCTCGGCTGGTTGGGGACAATCAAAGCGCTTTTATCCGAGGCCGTTCCATATTGGACAATTTCAAATATGTGCAACGAGCCTCAGTCATGCTACGAAGGAAGAAGATACCGAAAGCACTGGTAAAGTTGGACATTTCCAAAGCTTTCGATACGTTGTCCTGGCCATTCCTCCTTGAGGTCCTTCAAGCCCGAGGGTTCAGTAACTGTTGGTGCTCCTGGATTGCCACTTTACTCTCCACTGCCTCCTCCAAGGTTCTACTGAATGGTTCTCCCGGACAACCAATCCAGCACTGCCGTGGTGTGCGGCAGGGGGACCCTTATCCCCCATGTTGTTCATCATCGCCATGGACGTCCTCGACCGACTCTTTCGGAAAGCTCTAGCTGAAAACATTCTGCAGCCGTGTGGCACCGAGGCAATCAAGCATTCCTGCAGCTTCTATGCAGATGACGTGATACTATTTGCCACACCTACGGCGTGAGAGGGACGGGCCATCGCCAGGCTGCTCGACATCTTTGGCAAGGCTTCCGGCTTGCATGCCAACTTGCTCAAGTGCTCGATCACGCCAATCTTCGGCGAGGCAACCTGCTTCACCGAGCTGCAGTGCGAACTGCCATGCCAAATCCAGCACTTTCCAACAAAGTACTTGGGGGCGCCGCTGTCTGTCAAGTCCCTACCCAAATCGGCTATCCGGCCGGTCATCGAGAAGGTGGCTTCTAAGCTTACACCTTGGCATGGCACTCTGATGAACAAAAGCGGTCGTCTCATCATCGTCAAGTCCGTGGCTTCGGCGGTCCCTATCTATTTGATCATGGCGAACTTCTTGCCAGCATGGGCAATCGAGGAGATCGACGCCATCCGCCGTAACTTTCTCTGGGCCGGCGGGGATCAATCGGCCAGAGGGAAATCCATGGTTGCTTGGCCTATCGTCTGCCGCTCTGTCTCGGCGGGAGGACTGGGAGTGCTTGATTTTCGCCTTGCCAACACGGCGCTTCAGACTCGCTGGCTCTGGTTACAGAGAACCGACCACGAGCGTGCTTGGTCAGAGCTAGACATCCCAGTCTCTGCGGAAGTACAAGCTTTCTTCAGAGCCTCAGTCCTTGCTGTGCTTGGGAACGGTGAATCCATCCGTTTCTGGTCTGACAGCTGGTTAGATGGAGCTTCCTTCGTCTGCTTGGCCCCCAACCTACTGAAACTTGTTCGAACCAGACCTAGAAATGCTAGGACGGTGGCACAGGCCATCGCCAACCGTCGCTGGATTCAGGACATCACTGGAACCATGACCGAGCCGGCTCTGCAGGAGTACAACTTACTCTGGGATCGCCTGGAACGCATCACCTTGCGGCCAGATGTCGCGGACACATTTGTCTGGAGGTGGACTGCCTCAGGCACATACTCTGCGCGCTCTGTGTACAAGGCCCTTCAGCTCGGGTCCTCCTCACTCCCCGGGCACAAACTCATTTGGAAAGCCTGGGCCCCCCTCAAAGTGAAATTCTTTCTTTGGTTGGCCTTCTTGGGCAGGTTGTGGACGGCTGAACGCCGTTTCCGTCATGGCCTTCAAGCGGATGCCACCTGCAGGCTGTGCGACCAGGACGAGGAGACCTGCGACCACCTTCTGTTCCGCTGCTCTTTCTCCCGTCAGGTTTGGTGGGAATTTCTGCGCAGACTTAGCTTGCAGAACATCACTCCACAAGCCGGCATGTCCATCTCCGAGTGGTGGGCACATCTCCGCAGACAACTCCCGATGCAAAAGCGGAAGGGGTTCGACTCCTTGTTCGCTTTGATCTCCTGGCAGCTGTGGAAGGGGCGTAATGCTCGCACCTTCCGCAACGATAACCAGCAAACTCTCATGGTTTGTCGCTTGATCAAGTTCGAGGGAGACAATTGGATTGCCGCGGGCGCTACAAACTTAGGTTGTCTCTTTTGCGAGGAGTAGCCTTTCGGTCTTACTGTAGTCCCCGGTCGCTCTTTTCTGTAATATAGTGTTCGGTATTTGGGGCCGGCGTGTTTCACACGACCGCGCGTTGATGTAATTTGAAACTATTTTCCTTCTTAATACAAAAATGCGCAGCTCTCCTGCGTATTCGAGAAAAAAAAAATATAATGCCTTCACCAGTTTGAAAGTTCTGAATGAAACTGAAAGGCCAATTCAAACCCATCGGATCAGCGGGGCAAGTAGAACCTAACTAATAGAAAGAGTAGAGTTGCTGAGTTTTCTGAAGCCATCTGAACAAAAAGAAGACAAGCTGATTCTCAAGACACTGTAGCCGAAGTATTCAGACTTCTGATTTCTGAAGGGATGAATTGTGAAGTTGTTGTCAGAAGTTCTGCTCCCGTATTCCTCTATGGTCCTTGTGCATCAACATCTGGGTACACTAACGCCTCAGCATCTGAAATCGCAACGGAATAAGTAAAAGAATGAGTTCATTTTTGTGAATAACGAAAGAGAGCAAACGATCAGTTACAAGATCAAAATTATTGGCTGACAAGTAGAACTAATGATTTGAGCTTTGATGAATAACGAAGGAGAGCAAACAATCAGTTACAAGATCAAAATTATTGGCTAACAAGTGCAACAACTGAATTTTCTGGAGTGAAGATCAGACTATTGGCAGTTTGGCTCCACTGAATTTCTTAACTCAGGATCATGCTAATAAACTGAATTTAGGATCTGTCAAAGGATTGCTAAAGCCCACAAGGCACTCTCAATACTAGACCTGAGATTGTTTCCATTCAAGTGCTTCTGCTTATTTAAATTCTAAAGCATGTTTCTGATTAGTCCAAATCAAAGAAAGTAAACAATTTTCTCAAGATCAAATCTGCACGCTTGAGTAAAATAAAAACCCAAGATGAGGACATACTACTACATATAGCAATCATTTATAAAAGTGCAGAAGTACTCTGAATATATTTGCTACTATACTAAAGAATTACTGTGAAAACTGTGAGCTTCGACCTATGTTGAAAACTTGTTTACTTTAAAACATCACTACTGATCGTTTCAACATCATCACAAGACCACTTGAAAACTTTAAATACCTCACCACCTGAAACGGCGACAAGCTAACAAGTGCTACACGAACTATTGAAAAAACTCCGAAGTCCTCACCTGGTGTCCCAGCGGTATAGATGACGATGTTACCCCTAAAAAAAAGAAGACGATGTTCATGAGCTCGTCGCTGTGAGGCAGGTCGTTGACCAGAGGGGTCAGCCTCCCATACAAGCCGCCCTGCACGCACATTCTGGTGACGAAGACGTTCCCTTGGTTCGCACGGATCCCCATCTGGGTCCTCAGGTTGTACACGGAGCGGCCGTAGAAAGAAAAGAAGCGCACATTGGGTTCGCCGAAGTTCAGCGGCTCGTCCGAACGCAGGTGCCTGATTACCCGCCGCCGATCCGCCTCAGGCTCAGCGTGCTGCAGGAACAGGAAGCCAGTGCGGCGTCCTGGTTTCTGTTGCAATGGAATTGTATTTAGGAAAGCCAAACAGCTAGACAACACCGGTGACTGAATGAACAAGCAAGCTAGTCTGAATAAACACTATAATGAGAAGTAAATGTTCAGACCAAGATAAGCGGCACTCATTGTGATCTGGAAAGAACGATCCAACTATCCAAGACCGACGACAATGAAAGATTGCTCAGATTTCCCAAGTACACGTCAAATTCTACTGTTGACTCGCATATGGCAGTCGAGAACAACAGCAGATTACCAACTAAGAATCAAGTGCTTTCAGAACGTCTTACTCAATGCAGATAACACACGACAGAACTTTTCATAAAGCAAGCATAATCTACAATGGAGAAAAACTTTGGGGAATCGGGAGGCGAACAGGATTAATTTGATCATCTAACTGCTCCCTAAAGCGTACCAAGTATTGCAGAGGAGCTGCTCGTGGGCTTCGGAGCTAGAACTTTGTACTTGCAGAAGAGGTAATCATGGCAAAAAAAAAGTGCAACGAATTCGATCACAGGAAGAATCCACTAATCCAGTAATTAACTGCTTCAGCAAATGCAGGATTTGGCATGAACAAACGCAACAATCAGATTCAGCAGTAGTTGTGAGAATCGACGCGACAAGACAGAAACATCCGGGATTGGTGTTCCCAGCAGACAGTAACCCGTTCACGGCATCGATTGGTTCCACGAATCCCACTCCGCCCAAATCAACGCTCGAGGGACTAGCTAGCTAGGAGAGAGAGGAAGGACGGCGAACTCACCCGTGTTGGGTGCGGGAGGTCTGGCGCACCCTGAGGCCTGGGCGGGACGACCTCGACTCTCCAATGCCTCATCGTGCTCCGGGTGCCGAAGTAGTAGTCGAGGATGACGCCGGAGTTGTTCCAGAAGCAGAACCTGCCGTTGGCGCGGAGGTTGCCGTGAACAGATTTTGTGATCTGTCACAAAATTCAATCGTCATGGATCAATAGATTTTTTGTAGTGCTCTATTTTTTCTCAATTGTTTCTATTTTTCCCTTTTATTTTTTTCCCTATAATTAATCACAAATATAAGAGTTTTCAGCCACTCTAAACAAGGTAAATCAGAAAAGGAATACAAACTGAACTAAACAAATCCAAGAAAATTATCATGATCACTTGTGATCTGCAGGTAATTATATTTAACTTATGTATTTTTCCATTGATACTGTAGAGTAATTAAATTTAATTAGTGTCGTTGTCAATCATATAAATTTATATAAAAACTTAATCAAAATTTAAATTTCTAATATTGGGGACGGGCCAGGCCCCTGTCCGCCGCCGCCCCCCGTCTCCGCCCCTGGGCGCAGGAGGACGTAGCCGCCGCCGTCCGCGACCGGGACGGGCCTCCACATGACGGCGTCCAGCTCCGGGTGGTCGAAGCCGCGCTGGACGACGCGGCTGCCGACGAAGCCCTGCGGGGGCGGGGCGACCTCGTCGGTCGAGAGCGCGAGGTAGAGGCCGTAGGCAGCGCCGTGGAGGAGGACGTAGTGGATGCCGTCGCGCAGGACCCGGTGCACGCGCTACACCCCGGCGGCGCTCGGGACCTCCCCGCCGCCGCCGCGCGGGCGCAGGGAGACCCCACCCCGTCCTCGTCGGCGTGGAGGTACGTGCCGTGCACGCGGCTGCGGAGCCGCACGTGGATCCCGTCCGGGAAGAGCTCCATCCCCGCGCGGCGCCCGCGGTCGTCTTCTCTCCGGGAGGCGGCGAGCGCGTGGGGGCTCTCTCGGGTTCTCGACCGGGGGCGGCTGCTTCGAGCGGAGGACGGGGTGGGGAGGAGGGGAGGGGAGGGAGGCGAGAGCCGAGCAGGTAGGTGCTCGTTGCGGGGCGGTCACGTTTGGGCGCCGCGCTAGAGGTCGGGGGAGAATTTGAAGGGGATGGTAGGTCGGTGGCGGCGCGGCACCTTTCGCTGACATGCGGGGCCGCCGCCGGAGCCAGTCTCGCGGCGGCCGGCCGAGCGCTCCAGCTGGTGTCATGTGGGTCCGTGTCGAGCGCCAGGTCGGCACCAGGGTGGCAGGTTACCCACGTGCTGGACCCACCCCTGCGTGAGGCGAGCAGCGTCGCCGCGGTGGCGACGGAGCCCGCCGATGCGCTGCGTTCGAGCGGATCGACGAGGCATGCGACGGCGAGGTCACCATGGCTGGTGCCGTGGTGCGTGATCGTGGGCCCCACGACGGCGAGGTCACTTTTTTTTCCTTTCCCTTTCTTTCCTTTTCTTTTTTTTCGTTCTTTTTTTTTTTTGAAACGAACGGGGCCCTCCAGTTAGCTTCAGGCGGTTTTCCGCATCATCGGCTGGTTCGGCACTCGAGCCTCTAGCCCGATGTCTGTTTCCACGTGGCACGTGCTGCTCCGCCGAACGAAATCGCACATCATTCTGCCGATCGGGACTGCGGAGCACGAGGGACCAGGCGTGTAACCGTTTCGTCGACAGTGTTAGATGAAGCTTTTTATCCGACGTTTTTGGACGGACCCAAGAATCATGGCAACTCGCTATTGCTAATGTGTGGTTCGAAAAGGTTGAACAATGAACACATGTTTAACGGGTATAGATCCTCTCTCTCTCTCATATATACTCCCTCCTTCCCCGTTTATAAGACATGGTGGAACATGACACGGTCTTCTAAACAACACTTTGACCATTTATTTATCATATATTATATCACTTTTGATTATAAACTTATAATCATTGTAAAATATATTTGATTATGAATCCAATCATATGAAATTTGCATTATAAAAATAAAAATTTAATAGTCAAATTATTGGTCAAAGATGACAAGGTTTGAATCTTGATATACGTGTATGCCTTATAAATAGAGAAGGAGGGAGTATATATGATTGTGTGTAGCCGTGTAGGTTTACGGGTCTAGATCTGCGCTACAAAACCAACAATACAAGCACCCTTGCCTTACGATCTGGTTGTTTCTTTTTGTTTTTGAATTTTGATCACCGCCGACCGCGCGCGCGTTCGTGCTCGCCGGCTGCAGCGCTGAAGGCCCCCACAGCATCGTCCTCGATAACTAACCGGCAACCTCATAGACTGGTAAATTGACGTGCCTGCATTCTTCTACCGTATACACCTAGTTTGATGCGTACACAGCATGACCCTTTCCTGAAGGATAAACTCATGAAGCACCAAAAACACAGAAAACCACAAATCCTGGATGCAGACACGAGCCAATCCATGCACACCCTCAGATTATCTGAATAGTGCCCAGACAAGCACAAATGTGATGACAGACCTCCACCTCCAACTGCAAATGCAATAAGCCTTAAAAACGTCTCGTCTCTATTCTACCACACCCTAAAAGCTTCTAAACTATAATTAACAGAGTCCCATTTGGTCACCGGCAACACCTCATGTCCCAAATAATCAGCCCTCATCTCATCACCCAACATGCTCAGTGAAACGAAAAGAAGCTTCTTACAGCTTAACCTTACGTGCTCTCCGCTCACAAACCAATACAGTTCTGCATCAGCATTCCTACAAAAGGAGACAGAGAAAGGCCTATTGCCTGTGTTGAATCATTGCCAGAATCATTTAGCTGGTCTCCATTGCTGCTGCATGGTACTTGTCCAAGTCCGCATCCAGATCTTCAGCAGACACTTTCTCACTGCCACGCCCACCCCTCCCTCGTCCACGGCTCCCATACCCTCCTAGTCCACGCCCAGTGAAACCACCTCTACCCCGAGGCCATCCTCCATCACCACCTCTTCCGGGCCTGCTGCAAAGTTTCAGTAATGATTTCTTTTTCCAGATATTTAAAAATAAACTAAGGTGCAATAAAGCATAATCGAAATTGTTCTTCAAATGACAATGCAATCTTAAAATTAGCTAGGGTGCAATAAAGCATAGTCGAAATTGTTTATTCATATGACAATGCAATCTTAAAATTAGCTAGGGTGCAATAAAGCATAATCAAAATTGTTCATTCACATGACAATGCAATCTTAAAATTAGCTAGGGTGCAATAAAGCATAGTCGAAATTGTTCAATCACATGACAACACAATCTCAAGATTAGCAACCAATAGCTAAGACTCAGCTCCACTTTCATTTCATGCTTGACAGATTTGACACACTACATAAGTATTATCTTGAAGCAACATTGATGAGCTCTAATTTCCATGTGATTCTAAAATGTCAAGAAAAGCTTGATATGAGAAACAAGTCAGTCATATAAATACTTCTGTCACTAATCTGACTTTTATGCATTTCCTCCCCACAGGACAGAAAATATATCCTTTTTTTTGTGCTTGTAGTACCAGCACACTTGATGACTTGACAAACTGTAGAACCATGCTGCAGAACTGAAACTCTTAACAAGCACGAATACCTACTGCATATTTACATATATGCTAATTAAGCAAAAGGGTAATGGTTGGAACGAAGTGCCCTAGATTTGGAAAGCAATGTTCTGCAGGTGATATTTCATCAAGACAGGCATAATGGTCAAGAATGATACTACTAACCTTTTGAAAGGCACATTGAAGTTTCCAGGTGGTGGATTGAAGGAGAAGGTAGCTGTTGGTGGCGCTGGCGCCTCAATATTTGTCCCAATGATCTCAATTTTCATAGGTTTGCCATCAAGCTGCACATTGTTGTACCTCTTAACAGCAGCTACAGCATCAGACCTTCTTGAGAAGACAACCTCTGCGGTTCCCTGTCAAAGTTGAGGCACATAATGAGCATTTGAACCAAGTAAAGAGAAGGAAGGGGCAGACAGGAAGAGCGTGGGCATCAGAAGGAACCTTTGATCTTCCACTCCTGTCATAGTTGATGGAGTAACGCTGGATATCGCCGACATCAGAAAATAGTTCCTAAGCAGAGGAGGATGAGCATTGTGTTTGGCTGGGTAGAATGGCACAGCAGCGAAAATTAAAGAAAAGATGGAATTCCGTTCGTTCCATCGCCGTAATAAGCCGCGCTAGGCGCTCAATCGATGAATCAGATGTAAGCAGAGAGGCAGGGAAAGGCATGACCTGGCACTAGGTTTAGGGCAAGAGAAAGATACCTTGATGTCGTCGTTGGAAACGCCATAGTCGAGGTTGGAGATGTAGAGCTTGGTAGGCGCGTCCATCGGCGGCTGGGGCTGGGCGGCTCCGTATCCAGCATAAGCCATGGGCCGCCGCGCCTGCGCCTGCGATTCGGTTAGTAGTAGCAGGGGCCGAGGGGGTGTTAGTAATCTAGATTTGGGGAGGACAGGAGATCTCTCACCTGGAAAGGGAAAGTGGTGCCGCGGTGGTACGGGGCTGCTGCGGCGCGGGCGTTGAAGCGGCGGCGCGGTGCCGTGGGTGCGGGGCCTCCGCCCCCGGAGGTCGGGCCTCGGCCGCTGGGGCGCGGTTGGGTTTTCTTGTTCTTGGAGATGAGGTCGTCGAGGGACATGTCGAGGGCGCCGGCCATCCCCCCTATTCTCTCTCTCTCTCTCTCTCTCTCGCGGCGGCGGCAGCAGGGGCACGGACCCGGAGCGGCGGCGGCGAGGGTTCAGTGAGGAGGAAGGGGATGCAGGCGACGCGACGACAAGCAACTAGTTTTCCGTGGGCTGCAGTTCTGGTAGGTATAGTTGTCGGGATGTTGGGCCCCCATGAGCCCAATTGGGCTGGTATGGGTTTCTCCTACTACTATCCCGAACCAGGCAGCCCAGCCCAACTACCGGTTTGCCGTTTGCCCTCCGTCTTCCTCCTCGAGTCCTCTTTCTTCTCCACTTCTCCTTCCTGCGGCGGCGGCCGATTTCGGGGGGCAATTCGCTATAGCAGATTTCAACGAAGGGAAGGAACCGACCGGCGATTCGCTCCGATCAGATCTGATTCTCCATGATGCCCTTCAAGAAGGAATTCACCTTCGGTCAGTAGCTCTCGGTACACATCTACCTCTGTATTTCACTCCATTGAATGAATTCTGATGCATGCGGAGGGTCCGGGTGCAGATGAGAGGCTCCAGGAATCCGCCGCCATGATCGCCAACTACCCCGCCAGGGTCCCCGTATGTGAAACCTCTCTGTTCCCTTTCCTTTTCCCTCTTCCAGCCCAAACCCTAGGCAGGAAGGGCCTGCCCCTTCTTCTGTTCTTCGTGTTCACATTGCTAGCCCGCCGATTAGTGGTTGATCACACTGCTTCCTGTCACTTCCATCGAGTGCTGCTCCTTTTTTTGCACTTCCGCCCATCCTCCTCTTCCAGATATCATTCATGTAATAACATATATGGATGTGGACGAGACCAAACGGCATAACTGATTTTAGGATTCAGTTCAGAATTCCTTCATTGCTTCACACAATTTGTTGGCTTACGGAACTTTAAAAAAAATTACTAGCATCTCTCATGTAGGGCGCTGGGGTAGTGGGGTTTCGTTCAGGGTTCTATCTTATTTCGTTATGCTTTGCCGATTGAATCAGTTCCTTTTCTTTCAAGTTATGCCCACCATGCACCTGCAAATCGATTTTCTGATACTCAAGTGTTCTTACATGCATGCATGAGGGTCTAGAAACATTGCAAATCATAGCATAAACCAATATTTCTACTGAAACTTAACAAATTCTAGCCTACAATTTAGTGTGTTCCCCTTTTGCCCCAAATCTCTGATAGTTTTGCATCTCTTGCTCGACGAACATGAACCTCCTGAATTGTTAGCTTGTATTTGCAGGTCATCGTTGAAAGGTTTTCAAGGAGTAATTTACCAGAAATGGAGAAAAGGAAGTAAGTTACTCTTTTGTGCCTATTACATTGCTAGAGCCTAGAGATGGATCGGTTGTTTGATTGTCATTGATTCCACGCTGCACCATGATTGATATGCTATTAGTAATTTCACTGATCTTTTTCGAAGATTGACATGTAGTAATACAACTTTATATATGGTGCAGGTACCTGGTTCCCTGTGACATGCCTGTTGGGCAGTTCATTTTCATACTACGGTCCAGGTTACACCTATCTCCAGGAACAGCGTTATTTGTGTTTGTAAACAACACTTTACCCCAAACAGGTGAGACCGCCTATGCTCATATAATCTGTTACTCCAATCCCTGCCGAAGCCTTAGGCATTTTGTTCCTTAGTTGGGTTGCAGCTAGGGTTGGCAACGGATCATGGCCCTAAACCCTAGTGGTCTCTTCACAGTCCAACTTGGCCCTTATATATTTTTAGCTGAGCCCGGCCCTTAGATTAAAAAAAAAGGACGTACCCAGTGCCGTAGGCTCCCGCACTGCGTGGGGTCTGGGGGAGGTTATTAGCGGGAGGTCTTTCCCACACACCGTGCAATGTGTAGAGACCACCGCTCGAACCTGTGACCTCTCGGTTCACAGGCGGCAAGCACTATCACTTGCACCAGGCCGCCCTTTTTGAGCCCGGCCCTTAGATTATCTAAGTAAAATTTCAAGGCCCTTTACCACCCCTAGTTGCGGCCTGTGTGCTATGTTAGGATCTAGCAAATGTTGTAACAAGCACTATGTTCTAGACTTCAAAGCAGCTGAAGGTCAAAACTAGATTCCGTGAAATTAGAAAGGGGTGTTGTTTTTCTTGAATTGGTAGTTTCTCTCCCTTTTTGGAAAAAAAACTTGAATTGATAGTGATGGTGCAATTTTTATCCACAGCTAGCCTAATGGGAAGTGTATATGACTCGTACAAGGATAAGGATGGTTTCCTATACATGTGCTACAGCAGCGAGAAGACATTTGGCTGCCCTGGCCTGACCTGACGTAAAAATTTGCTTTGCGGTCAGGTAAGCCCCTGCATGTGATCACCTCTGTACGACTGTACATATAAAATTGTCGGGTACTATGATTAGGGGCACCCTAATCAAGGGACTAAAATCACCCTAAAAACGCAAACACATGCTGGGCAACCAGGCCCACGAAGGCCTACAGCCTCCTTCCAATTTTGTGATCAGGGCAGCATTGTTCTTACTTTTACCTTGTTATTACACGTACTGAAGCGTTTTTTTATGGCGAGTAGTGCTAGTTATCCTGGTATTCGTAGCATGACCTTTAGTAGATCTATCATGCTTTTGTTGTTTATCATCTACGAATATCATGTTATCTCTACGTGATCATGTATTAATCTTACGCTAATTCTCGTTGCATAGAGTTAGTCGCGTAGAGATAACACCCTGCTTCTTTTCTATCTAGTAGATCTAATCTGTTATGGTTTGTTCTTATACGTAAGAATCGGCTTAATATCTGTTAGTTTAGGCCTTGCAAACGGATTGGACGATCCGGCGACGTATTAGATGCTTTGCCTTGATCTTAACAGGGATTGATCCGAGAATCGGCTTTTGCTTATTCTTAGCCCTCTATTCTGGTTAAAGTTTGGTTATCTATTACGCTCGTTAGGCCTAACTACGTGTAGGACGTTCCGATCTAGCAGTGAAGCTTTTACCGTCGTGGATTAGATTAGCTAGATCTAATTGAAGTAGTTTTTGCAGTTATTTGCTTTATCTATTAATATCCAGATATGCAGATCTGATCTGACACCGGGACTCGATCGGCTCTTTAAAGCCGATGCAAGAGTCGTCACGGGGAGCCGACCACGGCTCGGACTAATATTTACACGTGTTTGTGCATGTATGCAAATCGTCGAAAGCACGTTTGCACCTTCCTGATCGGGTATAGGTCAGGTGGCACGCCCTGCATCTCCGAAAGCATCGGCGTGTGCCAGGATCTGAGCCGTTGACCGAGGGACCGGTGCCAGCCAGCGCCCCGGCAGCCTCCCGGCTCTTCGTGTTGCCTGTCGCTACTCGCCGATGGGTTTTAACCGACAACACATTCCTCGCCGCCATCATGATGCTGCTGCTCACCACGCTGCA
Organism: Panicum virgatum; assembly: GCF_016808335.1. Taxonomy (NCBI): domain Eukaryota; kingdom Viridiplantae; phylum Streptophyta; class Magnoliopsida; order Poales; family Poaceae; genus Panicum; species Panicum virgatum. Next base: position 5,981,213 of record NC_053148.1, read on the forward strand.
GGCCTTCTGCTCCGTCTACACCTGCTCGCGGTGGTTCGGCGCCATCACCGTCTCGACGGCGGAGTGATTACCGATCAGATTTTTGGGCGCCTTTCTTGATCTGGCTTCGCGACATGATTTGCTTGGGTTTGGTTTGGCTGGAAATGGCACCGGCATACAGTTGTTGGATAGTGTGGTTGCTTGGGCAATTTTCTTTTGTTTTGGTTGTTGAGATTAATAAAACTTGCGCATTTAGCGCCAGCAGTTTGACATTATAATCACCTATGATCATTAGAGTTACCGGTAACATCTTCCATGTAAACCATGATATATAATGGAACCCTTTTAAATATATTATAATTAAGCTTATAATACTTCGAAAATTTTCATCCATGCCATCAAACTAACCTTTGTAGCTTAAACATTCAAGATATCTGTGAGGCTTTATACCGCAGATTAATTAGTCAAAATGAACATGATACTTAGGGTCATGGTCCGGCTTTTATGAAATATATAGCTTGTAACCTCGAACCAAAAGTCCAATCAGAAAAAGAAAGAAGCCAACCCAACAGTAGGAATCAAGTTAGTTTCATCTAGTTAATTTGATAAGGGCCTTGATTTGAAATTAACAATTCAAGATGCTTCCCTAGCTACTACTCCATCATGACATAACATTTTGATCAGAGAAAATTGCTCCAGATCGACTATATGCCCTTTGAGTCCCCACAGGAAGTGATGAGCACTAAACCTCAAATGATTTCAGTATGCTCCACACATTTGCATATTGTTAATTGTCCACACTGTAAAGTAGCAGCAGGGAAGTTTTTTCTAATTACTATTCAATCTTTTTATGGAACATTAATGTTAAGTAGGAATCCTACCATTTTTATTTGCATCATATGACCTCATCATGCTTTCGATATATAAGAATGCGCAAACAGGAACAAAGTGTAAGAACAACTCATGATGCTTGCTGTAGAAGAAAATGTCGCATGAAAAAAGGGAACTCTGCATTGTTTGAACAAGGTGGCAGAGATGCTGCTCCAGCCGCCCACTTGCAACAAGAATGTTAGGATAGACTTACTTTTCCAATAATCTTCCACTACCACTCAATGTATCCGTGACGGATGAGCAAGAACTGGGCCATCTAATCTAGGCCTTAATAAGAAATCCTAATGGAAGATAGTGCATGGGCTGGTTTGGGTTGCTATGTATCCGTGACGGATGATCAAGAACTGGGCCATCTAATCTTCCAAGAGAAGTTGGATGATCGTGATTTGTAGCGTGTTTGGTTGGCTACCACAATTTGCAAAAAAATTGGCATACTTTTTTTGGCAGCTGTTTGGCTCACACCACAGTTATGGCTCTTGTCTTAGACTCAATATTAAGACAAAGAGAATTTTTACAATCATTGAAAAAAATAAGAACCGTCGATCTGACATAATCGTATGGCGGTCAAGGTAGGAAGTATTTGGAAGTACCTAAACTAAAGTACCTGGTGGTACAAAAATGTGGGACCAAGTACCAAAAAGTGAGACCGAATACTAATTTAATCTATTTTTTTGTAAATACCTTCCATTGATCACCGACCAGAAAAAATTTCAAGGCAAAAGTACCTGAAAATACCCATTGGTATTTTACAATCATTGTAACAAAGCTCATAGACAAATTTTGACTAAGGTGTGGCTTATACATTTTGAGAAATTTTACAATGGTTGAAAAAAATAGAAGCCGTCCATCTGATAAAATCCTACGGTGGTGAAGCTAGGAAGTACCTAGAAGTATCTAAAATAAAATACCTAGTACTTCCAAAATGTGGGACCGAATACTAGTTTAATTTAATTTTTATAAATATTTTCCATAGATCAACAGCTAGAAAAAAGTTTTAAGGTAAAAGTACCCGAAAGTACTCATTGGTACTTCACAATCATTGTAAAGAGCTCATAAATTTTTAGTCGCACATCTTATTTAAGATTTGACAAGGAGTGCGGCTAAGTGTGGATGAGAACCATGCATGCTCAACTAATTTTGTTGTGCATCCAATTGACACAAAGCATCGACTAATCAAAAAACTAATGGCTAAAAGTATGTGTCCTCTTTTATCATACCATCTTTAACACTTAAAGAAGACTAAAAGAGTGTACTTTGGCGTGGAATACTGCAGCTTATCCTGCAATGCTCAGTCATACATGACACACCGACACCTGAAGCTGCGCATACGGCATCCAGTGTTGGAGTAGCTACACGAGAAGTGAGAACCACGCTACACTTCGGCAGCCCCATTACGCCGGCGACATTAGTGAACAACTATCCTTTTTCTTTTGTTTCCCAAATAAGCAGTAGAATTGCGTACCTTTGCATTCAGAAAACTGCTAAAGTGCTAAAGAAACTAGTAGCCCTAAATACCACTCTGGTGAACTTAGTAACGCCGCAGTTGGAACTTTGAACCCAGGTGCAGTTTCTGGAGTAATCCTGGAATTTGCAGTTTCTTGATTGATTTTTCTTCAAGAAGTTAGTACATCAGTGGTGTTTCTTCCCTCTTCAACAGAGGGGCAGAATGAAAAGGGGTAAACAAATGAATTACATCTTGGCTGTTGCTATATCTACTGCAGTAGGCTCCTCATCAAGTGATGTGCCGTTCAAGCAGGTTTCATCTAGAGAAGGAGAAAACGAATAAATAATGGAAAAGATCAAGAAATATTTTGCTCAGTGGTGTCTAGACGTATGGCCTCTCGGACCAAAGTAATCCACATGGATCTCTGGCAGCTTGTGGCCAACCTTATCTTTCTCTTCAGAAATGGTTTCCCCCATCTTTTCACCTGACGGCTCATCCTCAGTGTTCTTCACTGCCGTCTCCCCAAACTTCTGAAAGAATGCACATCAGTTAGCACCTGAAGAACGAAGGACTTGACTGCACAATGTGCACTAAGATGCGCAGGGGAATTGCAGTTACTTACATGAGCCATCTGGTTTCTGAATGCCTCATGGCTCTCTGCATCCAGCCGGATACCCTCTGCCCTTGCCATCACCAGCAGCAGGACAATGGCAGCAGCGACCAACGGCAGGGAGGTCTTCATCTGATCTCTGTGTAAGGATCTTGGAACAGTTCGGTTTCTGTAGCGAAGCTTAGATGGAATAGTGAGGACTGAAGAGCTGTGGTCTTTGTTGCTTGGACTTGAGCCATTTGACCCTGGGATGGTATATATGCATCTTTGCTCTGGAACACAGTTGTGGCCCCACCCAGTGATTGGTGTACTCATGTCTGCAGTGGAGGGGTTATCTGAAGTACCAATGCAAGATGTGGCCGTAGTTTGTGTTATCTTTGTCAGCCTTTGCAGAGGTATGTCTGCCCAAATTATGGGCCCTGGTTAGGCCACTGGCCCCCTGGATTAGGTGCTAATGCCACACTTGAAAGTACCAAAGAGAATTAAGAATTTTGGCAAGTACACTGGCTGGTCTCAGCTACAAGATACATCTGCTCCTAGAAACTTGTGTGCGTGTCTGCAAAGAAATGTACACGAGTGCGTATATGTGTTCGTGCATTCCTCCAGTAAGTACAAACAGGCTTGTTAACTCGGTCATTTTACTGGCTTAACGAAAAGGCGCTAGTTTGTCCTTGTTGCAAGAAGACAACACTAGTCAGACTAAAGGATCAATGTTTGTGCAATCTAACCTTTTTGCAATCTAACACTAGTCAAACTTGCTAGTCAGTCTAATGCGTTCAGCTCCATAGTTTTTCTATTCCGAGACAGCACAAGTGAACAGTAATGTGAGGAGAAACACTGGAAATGTGACCAAATTTTGACATATTTCATTCAGTTAGATGAAACGTTTGTTACATGATGGAAAGTCAAGTGCATGGCTAGGCAGCGACATTTTTATTTGCAGGGGAAAAAAGGGGGAAAGCATTACACTGAGCTGGGAGCTGACAACTTCCTTCCAAGGTTTAGTTTCATCTACTTAAAATTCGTTACAGTGGAGCTCAAATTTGTTGGTCCAATTACCAACAAGAATAGTAGCAAGTTTGTTGGCTCAATCACCAACAAGAATAATAACCCATGCAACGTTTAGCAACTAACAACAATGAGGCGCCGAGATGACTACATACAGTTACAACTCGGCAATGCAACGAAGCACCTAGTTTATTTCCTTCCCAGGAGTATCCTGAGGCTATTGAGCCCGTCAGCTGATATGCTCCGTGCCACCCTACCAGGACGGTCTACTTTGATCTGGGGAGGGGCCTCCACATGGAACGAAACCAACACTGCGGTTAAGTTGTCACTGGCCCCTCGCCTTATTGCCTCCTCAACAATTTCCTTGCAGCATAGTTTCACATCGTTGTGCTCTTGGAGGCGCCTCCGTGCAAAGTCCACGGAGTTTTGGTTTGAGAAGACGTCCCAGATTCCATCACTGCCAATTATCAAGAACTCATCGTCCTTTGTCAATGTGATCATCTTGAGCTCTGGTTCAGCACTCAGGGGACCTCCTGGCTCGCCAACTTCTTTCATACCCTCAAGATGCCAGTCACCAAGAGCTCTAGTGACTCCTAACAAACCGTTCAGATAGCCGTCATCAACATAGCCACCACGCGATTCTATGCGCAATTTTTCAGTGAGGCTACATGGCCTGTGGTCCATGGACATTTCAATTGCAGTGCCACCCCGGGAAAGAACCGCCCTACAATCACCAGCATTAGCAACCAGAAGAGACCTGCACGAGACACAGATTTTTAGAATTGGCCATAGGGCTCAACAGATAACAAGTACAATAAAATTTAAATGTATAAATACAGTAGACAGTTAGAGAGTGACATATCACACACGGAGTACGCCTTGGACTTCTCTTCTAAAACGATATTACAAATTTGAAAAAGAAGGCAGTAAACATTGGGTAGCTGCAAATCTGTACCAACCAACAAGGATCCCTTGATGGTTTAAACCATGGCCCTCTAAGCTTCTGAGTCCCAAATTCTCATTTAAGGGAATAATGCTAGAAGGTTGTCAAAGAGAACAGGCCGTGATTTGTATTGAGGACAATCAGTTCAATTTCTATATGGACAGGCAGCTATGGTATCTAATAAGCAATCTCACCTTTTCAGGTTCACAAAGATTAACCTCACCTACTATTAACTACTTTGCTTAAATATTCGCAAACTTTCTCTAAAAAAGTAAGCACATCCCATCCCAGGTTGGAGAATTTTACAACTTGATTTAGAACTGTGTCACTAGGGACAAATACAATATAATATCCAATTCTTGTGTCAAATATTAAAATATACAATATATATATATATATATATATATATATATATATATATATATATATATATATATCCAATTCTTGTAGCCTCTGAAGTCTCTTACTACCTGGGGATTGCTTCATCCCCATGCTTTGTATAGTTTTGTTTTATCTTTCTATATTTTAATAAAATACCACAGTGGGGGTCTCCCCCACTGTACAGTTTTTCAAAAAAAATATTAAAATGTGTTGAAGACTAGACCTAGTACCGACATGGTACTAGCTCCATCCAACTTTAATAGGCAACCTTTTTTCCTCAAGGAAAACTTAACATGCGATGGAATGTGTACAAACATGTTTGAACATTGTAGCATCATTTCTACAAGATACTAGGTATATTTTCATCAGATCTCCATTAAAATATTTCTTGTGTAAATTTCCATCTGGTAGATGTTGAACAATAAGGCTTTATGAGAAAACCAATTATACCACAGAAGTACAGATACAGGCATACATCTCATGGTGTTGATGAAAAAATAATAAAAACCAATTATACTACAGAAGTACAAATACAGGCAGACATCTCATGGTATTGATGAAAAAAAATCATAAATATATACTATTTAAAGCTGGGCATCATCATTCCGTGTGAAAGGAAAGTACCTTCCAAAAATCATTGCTGTAAGTGCAGTTGTGCCAGAGGAATGGTGAGAGCATGTCTCAGCAAACTGGCAATCAGTCTGAATAAAAGACCTCCTGACAACCTTTTCAAGCTGAAGAGGGAAATCTGAATCTTCCACAATTACCCTTGGTAAATTATCGCGAACAAAATGGGCAGCATCTTTTCCACCATGACCATCAAATACCTGATTATTGAAATGGAGAAAATACATAACCAAGAGAAATATCAATTTTCCAAGATTCATGTATGCAGAGAAACTAACGTGCTTATATAGATTAACTGATGAAAAGCAAGGCTATGATTCAAAGTAATTATTGAGGGTGCAGAACTGATCACTAGCTGTGCATACACAGAGTAGAGTAACATTGCTAAGACTTCCATTAAACTTGGGGTATTCTAGTGAATGTATTAACTGCTTATATGGGTTATTCTAGTGAATGTAGTCGGAATATACCATCACTGCTTGTAGATGTGCACGTGTGGCAATACAATTTGTCTGTCAAATTAGGAAAGAGAAAAACGGACTGGGCAAGACGGCAGTAATTACCCCATAGAAGGAAACAATTTCACTATTCAATGATGGGAAACCGAAGTTCTTAGCGAGGTCCGGAATGCACACATGGGCATCTTCCATGTATTGGCGACCTCCAATATCAGACCAATCTCCTGATCGGAGCACTGGAACAAAATTGCTTAACTTATTCTGCCTGAAATCAGCAGAAGTTGTGTTTTCACAAACTCTCTCCATCTGTGTGTAAAAAGAAAGGGTCAGTACACAAAAAGCACTAGGAAGCAAAATGTGAATCTATAGATAAGCTAGCTAATATTAATTACATGCGATCACAAAGTCAAGTTAGCAGCATTGCTACAGTTATACTGAACATACTAATGTAAGCAAACTATGATACTTTGATTATAAGCTTGTATCTAAAATGTCTATCAAGTCTACTTTAGTGTCAAACAAATTCAAAAATTACTGTCAGGTAGAAGCATATTAAGTTATATAAAAACAAATCTATTTTAACGAATAAATTTTCAGATTAGTTGGAACAGCAAAAAAAATTAGAAATGATTGTCATTCCTATGCAGCGCATTAGTGGCAAATGTTGTAAAACAACCAGAACCTATTTATATACACAATAAGTTGATAAAAGTCATCCTTTGCCAGCTTCAGCACTATTTGCTTATTTCATGGCACAAATTAATGCCAGAAACCAACACTAAGCTTCAGCACTTATTGCCTATTCCGTGGCACCAATTAATGCTGGTAACCACATTACCAGTCCAAAAGGATAATCCACCCATGACAATAACACCTAAAATCAAACTACAGTACCTCATAAGCCATGGGCTAAAATTCTAGCAGTTTCTATCACCAATGTGGATATAAATCCGATTGAAAGTCAGTAATCACATGGACCACTTCAGGAAAATTATGTCCTTCACAGGTAGCAGCACGAAAAAACACGTTTGTTTCATTTCATTTCAGTCTGGGAGGGAAATCAAGTACATGTGCACTTGGCAAATACTTGATTTCTGAAGAAGTTTCTGACTTTTCCTGCTTGCTAGGTACAATGCTTAGAAATTACTATTCAAGTCTGCCACAGCACATCTCACAACGAACAAGCAATGATTGGACAATTTGACAAGTTCAGCATTCAGTACAAAATTGACGCGCTGAGGAACAATGAAAAGCATGTGCAAGCTGCCAAGCTGCAAACAACTAGCTGCCACCGTTCACCAGATAACACCTACCGACATTATACAGCTACAATGCAAGGAACCTTTTTTGGTTGTACAATGCAAGAAATTTTAGCTGTCTTGTTGAACTTCACACCTTCATTAGCATCAATTAAACACAAATAACCCACCTATATTCTTGCAGATTCAAGAAAAAGATAAAATGGGTACCCAGCGGCGTGTACACAAAGCAAAGACAATAATTGCATTGCAGTAACTCCATCCTTCACGCCATGATGAATCACTCAAATGAACCGACAGAAAAGGCGTACCAGATTCGCAGATACATCGAAAGGTTCATCTACCCCAAAAATCGAATCTTCATTTTGCACAGAGCTGTGGGCACCCACCTGACCCAGGGGGAATTCGGCGGCCTCCTCGACCCCTTCCTCTCCAAAACCAAGCCTTTCCGTGTCCTCCGGCTCCTCCGCGCACATGACGCCGGCGGCCGGACAGCCTCACCTCCGGCGTTCTTCTTGGCACGAGGGCACGAGGCACAGGCACGCAACTGGTGCTCCGCTGGTAGGAGGAAGAAACACGAAGGGGCGGGAGGAGAGGACAGGGAGAAGAGAGAAGCAAAGCAAGTCAGTAGGGAGAAGAATAATTGGAGCGTGAGGGGAGCGGAGGAGGGGGAAGAGGAATCCGAGGAGGACAGCAACACGGAAGATTCTTTGGGAATATCTGTGGGGGAAAGAAAGAAATCCTCCGGTGAAAGGGAGATGGTGTGTGGCCGTGTGGGGGGTAGCGAGACTGCGAGAGGGATGGAGAATGGAGGAGATTGAGGCGGTAGTTGTTTGGTGGAGCTCGGATTTTTTTTGTTGGGGCAGTGGGGTGGGGACTGTAGCTTTGGCTCGTGGCTTGTCAGTTGTCACTTGGGTGCAGGAGGACAGGTAAGGTAAGCGGCGAGGAGGAAGAAAGGCACGTGGTGAGCAGGCGTCAGATGTGACGTGTCTAGGTAGGGAGTTTGATGTCCGCTGCTCCTGCATTTGTTCAATTGTTTGGTTAACGGAAATGTACTACGCATGGGAGGAGGTCTTCTCTTCCAAAACATTCACGGGTGAAGATTAAAACCGGTGAGTCTAAAAAATAGTTTTATCCAAGAGTGACGGTGCGTCAACTTCTGCGTCGTGCAAGCCGGTGTCGAGCGTGACGGCGCGAGAGCCGTGACGGTGTTCAGGGTGCTCGACTCCGAGACGTCGGGGACGACGCTGGCGGAGAGGAGGCGGCGGCGCCGGGAGCGCGGGATGAACGCGAGATGGGTGGCCGCCGAGCTGGAGCGCGCGTGCGCGGACGAGGCCTCCGCGTCTGGTCGGGGGCGGCGGAAGCTGCGCCAGGTGAACCTGTGGAGTCGCAGGTACATTGCGCGCGGCGTCGCCGGCCAGGGCCCTTCCCTTGCTGGGGTGCTTTGGATGTGAAGCCCGTCAACTTCAATTTTAGGTTTTGTGTAAGGGTACTTTTGGAAGGAAAATTCCCCGGTTAATATCAAAATTCAAACATGTGAAATACTTTTGGGCACTTGAGCTGTGGAGAAATTTATATATTTTCTGAACTGATAAGAATTTTATACATATTTTTCAAGTTAGGTATGTTTTTCCTTTTCTTTTATTTTTCCTAAAAAAAATCCATAACCATTCAGTGGACAATTCTTTGCCATTCCACTTTTACCCTGATCCAGCTGAACAAGTTTCAATCCCACTTTTGCCATTTTCATAAGGGCGTGATTGGTTTCTGTATCTGCTCAGCCTGGCTCATATCCTAGAGCCAGGCTCCAGTGAGACAAGCTTAGCACATGCAAGAATGTTATGATTGGATATGTGCAATATCTAGGCCATGTTTAGTTCTCAAAAATTTTCAAGATTTTTCGTCACATCAAATTTTTGGACACATGCATAGAATATTAAATATAGTTTTATAAAATAAGTAATTGTAAAGTTTAGCTGTAAATGATGAGATGAATCTTTTGAACCTAATTAGTAAATAATTTGACACTAATTACCAAATAAAAACAAAAAAGTGCTACAGTGCCAAATCCAAAAAAATCGCGAACTAAACACACTCCTAGCCTGGTTGTCTTTAGTTACTGTTTGGTTACTTGTGCAACGAATTGACTGGTGTGCTTGGTACTTGCGGAAGCCAAAAAACTAAACACACCAAGCGAGCCGGTCTCGCCAGAAACGGAGATTTTGCTCGTATCCATGGAGCCAGGCCGGGAACTGCTTTTTGCATTAGCTCAGCCAGGCCCCAAAGGTGATAAAGCAAACAACACGATCTTGCATCCTGGGAGCTAGGTTGAGACAAATACACCCAATCAATCACGTCCTAACTGTTTGAGTTTTTCTCTTTTAAGTATTCCTGTTGAATCATTTGAGAAAAGAAGTCGAAACGAACGCTTTGTAGAACAACCTTTATACTTTTTAGCGTTGAACCGATTGGAAACTATCATACGACAAAAAATGAAATGTTTATCTCTTTCTAACAAGTCCCCTGATTGGAACCACAGAGGAGCCAGAAGTGCTATCTTTCTTCAAAAGTTGCTCATTTCGCGTAAACGTAAATTCTTTCCTATTCTCTTCTTCGTTCTATGAATTCCACTCAAGATTTGTCCAGTTCCAACAATGCACTTCTCGGACCGAGAAAATGGAACTGTTTGGCGTTGCATATTCGAACTCATTAAAGCTCGATTTGCATCATTATGCTCAATAAAAAGAATGAGAGAACCCGTATCATTATTCGTAAGTCATAAGCAAAGTACAAAGATGAGGCAAAACATGCTCGTTAAAAGTTTTATGGTGCCCGTTGTCGTCACTCGTCAGCGTGGCCACGGCTGTGGTGGTGCTTTTTTTTTTTTGTCTTTGAGAAATGGTGGTCTGCTGTTTGCTGCAGACGGCAGTGCGTTTACCTGCTGCTTCTTTTTTTTTCTCGATTCTACGATGTGAAACCCAGTATGCCTAGACGGGTTGGCCCATGTACGGGCCCACTATGAATTTTTTTTCTTTGTTCTAAAAAGGATCCAAAGTGAAAGTTTTGAATGTGTTTGATTGCACTCACCAATAGTCATTTCAACGAAATCTAACCTTCAGTGAATAAATAGAAGAAAAAAGAACTGTTTACCAACTCTTTTCGTGCTGCAGTCACGGCCTCACGGGCAAACTTTATTCCTCTTTGGCTCTTTCCGGGGGTGTAGTTTCACAAGTGTATCACAACAAACAACCAATGTAAATAGACGAGGCAAGAAATGGCCTAACTAAGCTAAGTATCTACAGCCTGAACTCTGAAGCAACACCAATTCGCCATGTATGCTACTCTTTTAACTTCTTGTGCTAAGCTTGGTTACTATCTCATCCTTTGCCAGCCGTATCAAAAACAAGATGGCAAGTGATATGGAAACAATCAACATGAAAAATACATTATTCCATCCTCTAGTTGAAATGTACCCTGTAAGCAAGGGTCCCAAAGCTGCACCAACAGAACCAGTGCCGTCGATTATGGCGGAAACTGTCGCCAGTGCTCGCGAGTTCCCTTTGATCGCGTCTTGGGTGCCAAGATCAGTTGCCACAGTCGTGGTGATGAGGGAGTATGGACCATTCACGAAGTAGCCGGAGAGGAACATGAGACCAATGTTGTGGTGCATGGATATGCTTCCATATGTCCGGTACACGATGAGTGCAGGGATTGAGAGGAAGAGGAACAGAACTGATGTTACTGCACGGGCACCTATGGCATCCGAGAGGAAACCAGCTGAAATCCCTCCTAAAACCCCTCCTATATCAAATACAATTGATAAAATTCCTGAAGCCTTGTGTGACAAGAACTGGCCTGCTACAGCTGCAAATAAAAGAATAGGTTGGTATCAAGAAAATTTTTGACTGATTGATACTCCACAAATGAAAATTCTATAGAAACAATGCTCCCAAGAAGTAAAACAATATTCCATTTTCTGAACTCGTACTTTTCATGGTTTAATCTCACCATGGAAAGAGAGGTTTACATTCATGAGCTAGACTATTGATTTTCTTGTGTCAAACCTTACTATCTTAACCAAGGAAATTAGGAAAAATAACAGATGGAAATTGGTACAATTCGATTGACTTGTCAATCAACAACTAAAACAGTTCAACATGTGAGCAAAATAATATTATAAAAAATTAGGTAGGCACCTTATTAGAAACTTGAGAGCAAGCTAGAACTGGTGTATTACCAACAGAAATGGTATTGGTGTACTTCCACTGCATCAGTTCCAACTATCACACTGTGTAGAACAAGGCTTCAAAGAACTAACTTTTAAGACTGTTTGGTGCTGTTATCTACCTATTCAACTGATTTAGATGATACTATGAAGCAACCAACTATTTAGCCTGAAATGTAAAATTGAGGAGCACTGCACTGGACAAAATTCTAATGCGTGACATTTAGCAACCAAATTAGAGTTCGTGTCACAGAAGTTAAAATTAACCATGGACATACTTGTAGATTTACTCCCTGAGAAAATTATGTACAGGTAACAAACTCATACCCGACCATTGTCAATGTGAGATCAATCAAATAGTATAATGTATAAGCAATTGACTGCATACCATTATTCCTGATATAGAACGGCAACCAGTAGAGGAAGGTATAAGCAACAAGCTTGGAGAAGAAGAGGCAGAATGCAAACGGCACAACGCCAGGCAGCCTCCACGCCTCGAAGAACCCAATCGCCCTTGGCAATTGTGATCCCATCTCCATCTCCAGCTCGTCATCCTCATTCGCTTGGGCCTCTTTCTTATCCTCCCCAAGCAGCTCCACCTCCTCCCCACCATCGCCATTCATCTCAACCTCCATGGCCTGCACCTCCAACCCGGCCTCACTCGGATGCGCGACCAAAAACACAATCACGACGACCCCAAGCGCGGCGATGACGAATGCTGGCACCAAGAACGACCACCCCCACCCGAACTCGAGCACGGCGGCGGCGAGGACGGAGCCGGCGATGTTCCCCACCGAGGTGTGCGAGTTCCACACCCCCATGATGGTGCCGCGCTTCGAGGCGTAGCCGAACCAGTTCCCCATGACGGCGACGACGCAGGGCCAGCCGGCGGACTGGACGACGCCGCTGGCGACCTGCGCGGCCGCGAAGAAGGCGAGCGCGTGGACGTCGAGGAAGTAGGCGGCGCCGAGAGCGGCGCACGCGGCCCCGGACGCGAGCATAGCGGTGCCGAGGAGGCGGCGGAGGTCGGCGCGGTCGGCGAGGTGGCCCGCGGCGAACATGGCGAGCGCGTAGGCGGAGAGGAAGGCGACGTCGAGCTCGCCGAGGCGGTGCGGGCCGCGGGCGCCCGAGAAGGGCGCCCACTCCGCGGAGAGCACCGCCTTGACGATGCTGGGCGGCTTGCGGGAGGCGTGGAACGCCGCGTAGGACGCGAAGGTGAGCGCCAGCACCGCGTACTCGTGCCGCCCGAGGCCCCGCGCCGGCGCGCCCCCGGCGGCGGCGCGAGGGCCCCCGTGTGGCGGCGGCGCGGCCGCCGCGGCTTCCATCGGAGTGGGGGCCGGAGCGGATGCTAGAGAGGAGCGAGGTCTGAGGGCATGGGAGGCGAGGGGAAGGTGAGATCTGGCATCGGGGGAAGGAGGAGACGACGACCCTGAGACTGACAAGAGGGGAAGTCTCCGTTTGCACTTCTTCTTTTTCAAACCTGAATTTTTTTCCCCTACCATTTTTCTTTTTTCAGAGAAAGCAAGCTGAGCCTGAAGAACAGGTTGTTCAGAATTCAGAGTTTGCGCCTGAAGCCTGACAAGAGTGGTTTCTGCAGCTGGACTCGGATCAGCTGAACTTTGCAGAAAATGTTTCTCGTTTGGTTTGTTAAGTAGCTGGGAATATTTGGATTTAAATTCAAATGTTTGGATGCCAACTTAATATAAAACTAATTGTATAAGTTGCCATTAGAGCTCTAGACGAATTTATTAAGTATAATTAATACATGATTAATGAATGGTTACTTTAACCATTTGTGATCAAATGATAGACTAATTAGGCTTAATATATTCGTCTTGTGATTAAGTCATGACTTATAAAATTAGTTTTATAATAAACCTATATTTAGTACTACTAATTGGTGTTTAAACATATGATGTGATGGGACTTATAACTTAAATTGAAAAAAACAAATTTGGCATAAACGCTATGTTCGTTTGGCTTGTCAGCCAACCAGCCAGCAGTACTGTTCTCTCATACTAAATCAACACCAGTCACCAGCTGCCAGCCAGTCAGCAGTATTGTTCTCTCATAACAAATCAACACTAGCCACCGGCCACAGCCAAACAAACCCTACCATTTGTTTACGCCATCCACATACTGTACTAGACAAGTACTACTCAACAGTCAACCAATGACAGTCTCACAGATCAGTGCGTGTGTTTGACGTAGGCCCTGTTTGTTTCCACGGTTGCTTCGATTATGAGCCAAATAATCAGATTAATCCCGCCAAACTCTTCGCGTTCGACGCGCGTTGCCTGGCCGCCGGCAACGGAATAAGCGGCAGTTAGAACGTGGAGTCCCAAAATCGCGAGAAGCGAGGTTCGAGCCGCTTAAGGCTTATACGCGCCGCGCTTTTTTGGACTGCGGTCCCAAACAGGACCGTAGTGTGCAGTGTCACCTTGCGTGTGTTTGACAAAAGAAACTGTTCGATTTACTTTTCAAAAAAAAACTGTTCGATGCAAGGATATGCCTTATCTCATGTTTTTTTCCCACCGGGCTTTTTCTAGAGATAAACCAAGGCATGTATAATCGTCAAAAATATTATTCCTATTTTTTTCCTACAGGGTTTTCAAAGGAATTAAAAGAAACATGTTGATCTCAAGATGGACTCGATCAAAGAGGGAGTGTTACAGATCTCATCAATACAACAGTTACAATTGAGGCCATGACTCTCATGGTTAAGACAATAGTAAACAGCCATTGTTAAGGCTGCGGTAACAGCCATTGTTAAGGCTGTTTATTGAGCTGTTAGAGATGGAATTTGTAACATTACATTTATGTTAGATGTAACATCTGCAGCATGTAATTAGGTGCCCTCTTGAGATCAATGGAAAAGATTGGTCACCATATATTTTTGTCTCCACAAAATTCTCCTAACACGTTATCAGCACTGGCCCTAGCCAACTGAGTAGAAGAAGAATAATTACCTTACGGTAAGCATGGCACCACGTTCTTCATACTTTGAAGCTGCTTCTTCACTTCCGAGGCATCTCCGTGCTCGTCTTCTCCGCCGAATGCTGGACGCCCTCCTCCGGACTCCCCTGCACCACCCTTGACGTGGCAGGGGCTTCAACAACCAGGGAGGATTACGTCGCAGCGGCAACGCTGCTGCATGGAGAGCTGCTCACAGCAGCAACTCCAGCACAAATGCGCATCAGCGCGGCAACTCGGTGGTCCTACAGGGAGGACACGGCATTCTGCCCTTGCCATGGCTGGTCCATCTAACCCTGTGGCAACGATGGGTCCTCCTCGCCGGAGTACACGCCGGCGACGCCGCCAACCTCCCCAACTCCGGCACCGCCGCCGGAACTCCTCCTCTGAGGAGTGATCGCTGCTCGTCGCGATGCCCCATTCTTCTCGATGACTACGAGCAGCAGCTCCAGCAGGATTGCCCCGGCGACGCCGTCTCCACTTCCACGGCCAGCCACCTCGACTGCTGGCCGCCCGACCGCAACAGCGACGGCAACCATGCCCACCGTCACCACTCCGACCGCACCAGTGGCGGCCAACACCCGTCCTGCCTACCGCCACCGCATCATCCCGACAGGGCATCGCTCGGCCGAGACGAGCGGCGACGGCGTGGCACGACGCCCCCCACCCTCAGGTGAGGGGGAGGCCTGAGCGGCACTGGGGAGAGGGGTCCGGGCGGTGGCGGGTGGTGGAGGATGGCGCGATGGGGCGGCGGCGCATCAACGCTCGGGGCGAGGCGGACCGGCTTGGCGCGGCGCATTAGCGCGGCGGCGAGGCAAGCTGCCCTGGCGGCGGTGCATCAGCGCACGCCCCAGGCGCGGCATCGGCGGCCCGGCTGCGCCTCTGCGCCCGCTGGCGACGCGGCGGCCCAGCGCGGCACCTCCGTGCGCCCCGGTGGCGCGACGGCGGCGGCCGAACGGCCCGGCCGCACCTCTGTGCGCGCCGGCGGCGCGGCGAAAGCGGTGGACCGGCCCGGCAGCTGCGGCTCCAAGGCGCGGCGGCGGCGCCCAAGCTTGCGGCGGCGGCACGGGGAGGGGATTACCCCCAACCCTAGCCCGAGCCAGGACTTAAGGCCGCCGGCTGCTGGGCCGGCCTGTTTGGCCCAAGAAGCCCGCGCCGGCCTGCTCATCCCCACCAGGCCCCTTAGGACCCAAAGCGGCGGTGGGCCGAAATCGAGATTGTCTCGGCCCACCACCCAATAATATTTACTATTTCCAGTATTTCAATTTCAGCAAGAATTTAAATTCGAGTTTTGTACTCCGAACTATTTAAATTCGGCGAATAATCAGAGACTTTATGCTTTCAGCATCTATAAATTTCTCTATTTTTCATTTATTTTCAGCACTTTATGCATTCCCATGATATTTATTTTACAAGTACTATGCAAATTTAAATTTCCACATCCTTTACATTATTCAATGCAAAAATCCCGCTGTTTTGGATCAATTCTTTGTAGTATGAGATCATATAGATTTACGTATGCATCAGCATTGTGATAATCCCTCTTAATCGGAATTCTCTACCAAAAATGAAGGAAAATTTTATTCATTATTTGAGTTCTTGAATAAGTATGCCATAATTTCTCAAAATTTTTGACTTTTCACAATGTAGGTGATATGGCAACCAAAGAGTTTGATATTCTCGCTCTTGATGGTTCCAATTTCCCTTCATGGGTGATGGATCCCAAAGTCAGTATGTCGACCCTTGGACTATACAGATGTATAGACGAAACGGCTGCTGGGACAGTTACCCCCTCAAGCATGTCTAACTACTCTGCCTTAAAGGTTATGAGGAATCATATCCATCAGGATCTGAAAATGGAATACATGTACAAAGGAGGATCCATTAAAGGTTATGAGGAATCATATCCATCAGGATCTGAAAATGGAATACATGTACAAGGAGGATCCACGTGTCTTATGGACAGCTCTCAAAAATCGCTATGAACAGCACAAAGCAATTATCCTCCCCGTGGCAACGCAGGAGTGGAACTACTTACGTCTACAGGATTTCAAATCTGTAGACGAGTTCAACCACGCTGTTCATAAGATTTGCTCTAAACTCCGGTTTTGTGAGAAAGAGCCTTCTGAAGCGGATAAAATTAAAAAGACTTTGTCCACAATGCTCCCGTCAGAAAGGATTCTAACTCAACAGTATTGTGAGAAGAATTTCACAATATATTCTTCACTCATACAGACATTGAAATAGGCAGAAAAGAACCATGAGCTCACTGTATGGAACTCAAATCAGCGCCCTTTGGGTACTGCACCACTGCCTGAAGTTCATGCAAATGTGAACAATACTGGTTCTAACAGGAATCAACAATCTGGAAATTCCTCATCAAAGGGCAAACAAAAGAGAGCCAGAAAGCCACGTGTTAATGTCCAAAAGGGGAAAGGCATTTCAAAGACCAAAACTGATAATAGCAACAAGACCGTCTGCTATAGGTGTGGCTGCTATAATCATGTTACTAAGAAATGCAGGACCCCTAAGCATCTTGTTGAACTATACATGAAGTTCATGGGTCGTACACAGAACACCCAGAAGCATGAAGCACACTTCGTTTCTTAAGTGCTGGAGACCAAGCAAAACCAAGACTCCGCCAACAGACGAATGCTCTCTGGACATCGACGATATGCTCGTGGATTTCTCCACCAATGACATTTTTGGAGACCTCAAATAGGCTCCATACCTTTATATTTAAATTTGCAGAAGTATTCTTGTAATAAAAGACATGATGTTGCTACTTTCTCATTGTAATAAATGCTAACTTAATATTTTTCTTATGTAATAAATATTTTGCATTTATTATATTTGTATGTACTTTCTATATTTTGCATTTATTCTTATGAATTTAAATTCTGCATCATATAGATTGTTACGGGAGTCAATCCAATGGAAGAAGAGATGTGTCTAGTGGACAGTTGTACCACTAACACTATACTTAGGGAAGTCAAATTTTTCCAAACTCTCACCAAGAGAGAAGGACAAGTTTTGACCATCGCTGGACGCGATGCTATGATCGTTGGCTCCGGCAGGGCCACTTTCATACTTCCAATGGGTACTCAAATTCATATCGAGGAGGCATTATTGTATCCCGATTCAACACGTACCCTACTAAGTTATAGAGATATCCGGAAAAATGGAATTCATGTGGAAACATATGAAGAACACAATGAGGAGTTCCTCCTCTTCACAAAAGATACCGGATATGGCAAACAAACACTTGAAAAAGTGCCTTCTCTTCCGTCTGAATTGTACTGCACATACATCAAACCCGTACCACATTTTGCATACAAAGTGATTTTTCAGAATGTTGATACATTCAAAACTTGGCATGAACGCCTTGGCCATCCTGGCATCAGGATGATGAGAAAAATCATGGGTAATTCTAATGCACATGGTATGAGCGACAGAAAATTCCCAAAATCCTCATATTTTGTGTGCACCTCATGTGCAACTGGGAAATTAATTTTGAGACCCTCACATCTCAAAATAAAGGCTGAACCACTAAAGTTTCTTGAACGCATTCAAGGTGACATTTGTGGCCGCATTCAACCTTTGTCTGGACCATTCAGGTACTTTATGGTTCTAATAGGTGCATCCACACGATGGTCTCATGTGTGTCTTTTATCGACACGGAACCATGCTTTCGCAAAATTGATTGCACAAGTCATCAGACTTAGAGCAAGCCAACCTGAACACCAGATAAAATCAATCAGATTGGACAATGCTGCAGAATTTTCTTCCAAGGCCTTCAATGATTATTGTATGGCTTTAGGAATTGAAGTTCAACATTCTGTACCATATGTCCACACTCAGAATGGTTTAGCTGAAGCTCTTATCAAGAGAATAAAGTTCATTGCCAGACCATTATTGCAAAATTGTAACTTACCAACCTCATGTTGGGGTCACGCAGTTTTACACGCTGGTGACTTAATACAATTGCGCCCAACTGCATACCATACAGCTTCCCCGCTGCAATTAGTTCGTGGTGATCCTCCAAGTATTTCTCATCTGCGGAAATTCGGTTGCGCTGTATACGTACCGATCTCACCACCCAAGCGTACATCAATGGGCCCTCACAGGAAAATGAGGATCTACATGGGGTATTTATCTCCGTCGATCATTAAATACCTGGAGCCCCTCACAGGAGATTTGCTCACAGCTCGGTACGCTGATTGTATCTTCAATGAAGAACATTTCCCGACATTAGGGGAAGAATTCAACTACCACACTGAATGCCCGGAAATAAATTGGGATGCCTTAGACACCCTAATAAAGGAGGATCCTCGTACCACAGAATTTGAACTACAAGTTCAAAGAATCATTGATTTGCAGAATGCTGCAAATAATTTGCCAGACTCATTTACTGTGAGTAAAGGTGTCACAAAATCATACATTCCTGCAAGGAATGTGCCGGAAAGAGTAGAGGTACCAAATAAAACTATTCAACTCCCTATCTCAAAAGAGAGTGGGGGGAGTACGGCAAACCCTCGCAAGCGCACGAGGAAACAGAGGAAACAATCCTTTGACACAGTAAATGAAACTCAACCTCAAGTTGACAGACACCAAGTGGATTTACCCAATCCACCTCCCACATCAACATTGCACTCAATTTCTAATGATGGGACATTGGAACGCCCTGACGCTGTCGTATTGGGAAATACCGAACCGTCAAATGTGGTACATGAAATTTCCACAAACTCTGTTGATTCTGGAGAATCATTCGATTGTAAGACTACAATTATCGACATATACTTTGCCTCATCAATTGCAGAAAACCATCCAAAATGATCCAGATCCAAAATACATGGTAGAGTGTAAGGAACACTCGGGCTGGAACAAATGGAAGGAAGCAATTGAAGCAGAGTTAGCCTCACTCAATAAAATAGAGGTATTCTCATTAGTGATATCTACACCTCCAAAAACCTTCCCTGTGGGTTTTAAATGGGTTTTCGTCCGGAAGCGGAACGAGAACAATGAGGTGGTGAGATACAAGGCGAGGCTTGTAGCACAAGGGTTCATGCAGAGACCCGGCATTGATTTCAATGAAACATATTCTCCAGTTATGAGTGGAATTACGTTCCGATATTTGATTTCACTAGCAACTCAAAAACGTCTATCTATGCAGTTGATGGATGTCGTGACAGCATATTTATATGGGTCACTAGATTCGGATATATATATATATATATATATATATATATATATATATATATATATATATATATATATATATATATATATATATATATATATATATATATATGAAGGTCCCTGATGGGATCCCAATACCAAATAAAAGCGCAAATCGCAATATGTATTGTGTAAAGCTCAAAAGATCACTCTATGGTCTTAAGCAGTCGGGAAGGATGTGTTACAACCGACTGAGTATCTTTTGCAAAAAGGTTATTCCAATAATGATGATTGCCCGTGCGTCTTCATAAAAAGATCCTCCACAGGATTTTGCATTATATCAGTGTATGTAGATTATTTGAATATCATTGGCAACACACAAGATATTGATGAAGCCCGCAAACATCTTAAGACGGAATTTGAGATGAAGGATTTGGGTAAAACCAAATTTTGCTTAGGTTTGCAAATCGAGCACCTTCACTCATGAATTTTAGTGCACCAATCTGTCTATGTCCAGAAACTATTGGAGAAATTCAATATGGACAAAGCATATCCAAATA
This sequence comes from Panicum virgatum, assembly GCF_016808335.1. Classification (NCBI taxonomy): domain Eukaryota; kingdom Viridiplantae; phylum Streptophyta; class Magnoliopsida; order Poales; family Poaceae; genus Panicum; species Panicum virgatum. Next base: position 6,001,749 of record NC_053148.1, read on the forward strand.
AAACTCCCATGGTTGTTCGATCTCTCGATAAGGAAAAGGACATTTTCCGACCACGGGAGGAAGGAGAAGAGATATTAGGATCAGAATATCCTTATCCCAGTCTCATTGGAGCACTAATGTACCTTGCAAACAATACCAGGCCTGACATTGCATTTGCAGTGAATATGTTAGCAAGACATAGTGCTGCCTCGACTAAGCGTCATTGGACCGGAGCAAAACAAATTCTTAGATATCTGAATGGTACTAAGGATCTTGGCTTATTCTTTCAGAAAACCAATGATCCTAGCTTAGTTGGATACACTGACGCTGGCTATTTGTCTGATCCCCACAATGCCAGATCACAGACAGGTTTTGTGTTCCTTCACGGAGGAACCGCTATATCATGGAAGTCATCTAAACAAACCTTAGTGACTACATCTACAAATCATTATGAGATTATTGCACTATTCGAGGCATCACGCGAATGCGTGTGGCTCCGCAGAATGATAAACCACATTGAGAAATCTTGTGGTATTGATTCCGCAGAATCACCTACCATTATCTATGAAGATAATGCCACTTGTATTACACAGATGCAAAAAGGTCACATCAAAAACAATATCACCAAACATATTGATCCTAAATTGTTTTATCCCCATGAGCTTCAGCAAAGTGGAGAGATAAACATCTTACAAACAAAGTCTTGTGATAATCTGGCAGATCTCTTTACCAAGTCCCTACCTTATTCTAGAAATATGTTAAGGGAATTGATATGAGACGGCTTCAGGGGGAGACTCTCTGAATGATGGACCTTATTAAACGCTTCACATTGCACTCTTTTCTTTTATGAGTTTTTACCATCAGGTTTTCTCATATAAATTTTTTAATGAGACAATGTTCGATGCAAGCATATGCCTTATGTCATGTTTTTTCCCACCGGGGTTTTTCTAGAGATAAACCAAGGCATGTATAATCATCAGAAATATTATTCCTATTTTTTTTCCTACAGGGTTTTCAAAGGAATTAAAAGAAACATGTTGATCTCAAGATGGACTCGATCAAAAGGGGAGTGTTACAAAACTTTATTTGATCTCATCAATACAACAGTTACAATTGAGGCCATGAATCTCATGGTTAAGACAATAGTAAACAGCCATTGTTAAGGCTGCAGTAACAGCCATTGTTAAGGCTGTTTATTAAGCTGTTAGAGATGGAATTTGTAACATTACATTTATGTTAGATGTAACATCTGCAGCATGTAATCCCTATATAGGTGCACTCTTGAGATCAATGGAAAAGACTGGTCACCATACATTTTTGTCTCCACAAAATTCTCCTAACAGAAACGAACCAGCGCCTCTGCGCCAGACATTCTCAGCAAAATTCAGGCAGAAAGGTCAGGAGCCGGTAGTAGCCTGGTAAACCTCTATATCATTGCATCCCATGGTTGTCAGCCACCCAGCTTCCATGTTCGGCAAGATCATGTACCACCATGGAAACATTTGGCAAACTGAATTGGCTAGCCAGATCTGTAAAAGCTCAACCAGCTGCATAAGAGTCCCAGTTCGGTATGCTGGATGTTGCTTCATTGACCATTTTCACAAGTGTAACCTGTGCGCAACACAAAAAAACAAAATCCATCATATGTATAAGAAGGATATTGGAAGAACAAGGACAGGGAAGAAGCAAAGAATCGTAGCCATGTGTGTCCATGTACTATGTATCACTGCAATATATCAACAAAAGAAATGTTGGCATTTCTAATGTTTTTTTTATGGTGTCATTTCTAATCCTAAAATTTCAAGAAACTAACAAGTCTTGTGGACGAACAACTTTTTATCATAAGGAATGCCTTATATAAACCGGTGATGAAACAGACAAAATGCATGACATTACTGAATTATCTCATGGTGGCCTTAAGTGCTTCAATGATGCTTCTAGGTGCAACATAATAGCTATAATTTATTTTTTATTTTTGTGTATTATAATATACTAGCGTATTGGTTCCACTACTCACTCAAAAGACTAGATTGCCAAGCAAACATTGTTTAACATCCAAATGAAATGGTACGAAGCATTGAAACAATGTTACATATTTGCAAACAATGCAGAACAATACCACACTCTGAGGTATACGGTTAGGTAAACCATCTGGAGGTAATGGTAAATTTCTAGGTGGAGGTTTCTCCATGTACTGCCTCTTGTCAAACCTCCATGCTCCAATTTTGCCATAAGTCAGTTTACCCTAACGCAAAAGAGCATGGTTACTAACGCAAAAGAAGAGCATGGTTGTTAGCACAAACCTGGAGTCGGATTTTCTGAAATTCCACATCAAAGGTGAATCATGTACCTCATTGTCATAATCACACCCATAAGTATAATGTATGATAAAAGCATCACCAACTTCCAAGTCCCAAGGTGGCTGAAAAACAGAATCAAACTATCATCTAGGAAAATAACTGCACGAGCTGCCTAATATGGATGGTTACATGATATGTTTTTTGGATGATGGTGAAATGACAGTTAACCAAACTTCAAACCTGAATCATAAAGTCCTTGCGTAAGATGTTGCCCACTCCATGAATAGCAGATGCTACAGCATATCCATACCTGTTTCCAGAAAATACATATAACAAATAATTAGATACCCACTTAAATCCTAAACAAAATAGCATATAATTTGTAAAAAAAATTTGGAGTACATAATAAATCCAGATTAAAGATTAGACAAATTGAGAAAATAAGAAATTATTTGGTAGGACGTTACATTTCAAGAACCCAGCCAAAAGCTTTATCTGCGTCAGGATCTTTTTTCATCGCAATTGAAATATTCATCCATGTAGGTGCAATCCTTGCAAGGGATTCCTAGTAAATCAGGGAGAGTAACTGAATTAGCTACGTAAATCTGAGTAGATGCTTAAAAAAAGAAAAGCTTACCTTCTCAATTATCACAGGAGAATTTCCTATAGGGTCAATCTTAGTGATTGCCCCCTTGTCTTCAGGGAAGAACTTACGCAACACTTTCTCATTTTTCTCTGGCTCAATATAGAAGAAAGGGAAAGCTGCTGCGCGACCATCCCTTGACAAATTTGGGATAGGCTTGACAATAATATGATCAGGCTCTGCCATCAAGATATACCTGCACATAGTACGAAATTACTGACCTACTGAATCTGGAGAATGATTGCTGCTTATCAAATAAACTTATATAAAACTTACTCTTCCTTTATGTCTGCCTTCTGAAGCCACTGAACAAATGCCCACGGCCTATTCAGAACAATGTATCCCTGAGATGTTAGAATGAACTATGTTAGAACAAAAAACAAGCAGCATCAAATTCCTACTAATAATGGTCGGTCATAAACTCCTTTAAGCATCTGAACTGTTAAATCTCTTGAGCAAATACTTGAATTTTAATATCACCAGTATATGATTTTGCAACAACAAAAATAAGCGATAGGATGCAGCCAAGCAGCAACAGTTGCATTTCGCAATAGGAGGTTCTATGATGACATCAAGCCTGCAGCCCACCCCACAGGAGGGTTATTAGCAACTTGCAGCCTGCACCGGTGGTTTTAACTTGCTTCAGACGCAATATGATGAAAAGGCAGTAATCAGCAGATCCCTTTCCACCACGTGTGGTCCTTGCGGCCAATCTGTTTTTTTCTTTCCTATCAACGTCGCCCTCACTGCTCCCTAATTTCTCTCGCACCACATGCTTGTACAAGCCAAAGCAGCACAGCTGTTATTTGCCCAGAGGTTTTGTGCTGTCACAATTTTCGCCTTAATTTGTCGCCGCATGAGCTCGTAACGGCCAAACTGTTTTCCTGTATCAACTTGCCCTCACTACTTCCTCGTGTCCCTTCTCCCACATGCTTGTACAAGGCAAGTAGCACAGCTTCATACGTGTGATGTCATGAATTTTTGCCTGATTTTTTCCAGTTAAGGAGGAGCACGACAGTAGCAAGACAGTAGGAGTTTGCTAAGACCTTAGATCTGTACGTGCTAATTTCTAGTGAGTAGTGATACGAAGCTCAAGCAGTGCAAACCACGGGTTGCTACTAGATACTCCAAGAACTACTGTGACTGTGAGGTTCATGTTTCTCTGGTACCCACTGATGAACACTGATCAGCCCAAATCAAATAAATACTGAAGTGTTTCACAGGTGCATTTTATAGAACACTAACCAGCAATTCACATGACTCCACCTGTCCACCATCGCTCCTTGATAAACACACAGATTTTTCTGTTTCACTCAACGTCCATACGCATTTCTACAGAATTCCAACTAACCAGAGAACCAGCGAAAAAGCATCGAACAACGTGGCGAAACTGAATGCTGTTTCGTCAAGCGAAAGCAACAGTGCGCAGTTACCTGATCCCCTTCGGCGAGCGGGTCGGCGACGAAGGTGGGGATCTCGTCGACGAACTCGTCGGGCTTCCCGGAGTGCAGGATCCTGGTGAACCCGCCCATCTCGCCGCCGCCCGGCGCCCGGCGCGCTTCCTTGAACCAGTGGTACATGACGCGGCACTGCCACGTGTTGTACGCGGACCCCGACGCGGTCACCGCGGTGTGGAACGGCCTCGGCCGCCCGGCCGACCCCGCGGCGCCGAAGCGGCGGGAGGACGAGGCGGTGGCGGTGGGGAAGGAGGAGGAGGAGGTGAGGGGCAGGAGGCCGGAGCGGGAGGAGAGGAGCGCGTTGTAGGTGACGAGCGCCGCGGAGATCGCCACCAGGGCCAGCGGCAGCGCGCCGCGGCCGCACCGCGCGGCCATGGCGTGGCGGTGGCGCGGCGGGTGCTCCCGCGAGCGAGCTCGGGCAGTGGCGCGAGTGCGCCCAGGCGGGGCGCGTGTGCGCCTTGAATCGGGGGGCTGGCGAGGCGAGGCTGGCGTCCCGGTGAAGGCTCGCTTTCGGAGCACGTGTTCTAGAAGGGCATTCTCCAGAACATTTATAATTTGGTTCGAATTTGTACTGAATTCCAAGGAATTACATCCTAATTGCTTACCTGATTAGGTTTTGTGAAGAAAACGTGCTTACTGCCTTAGTGGAGTGCGTGTATCTTTTCTGTTTAAGGGGTCCTTCATTTTTACATAACAGAGTTGAGGGTGCAGGCACTCGGTAAGAGATTCATTTATGCTTAAATTCAAAAGACAGAGAGATTCATTTATGGGGCACGCATATACCTCTTACTCTCTCTGAAAACAGAAAAGTTATATATTTCAAATACAAATATCAAACATAAAAAGGTTGTACTTCTAGGACACAACTTCGGAGGCAAATTTTTTGTGATACAATCTTTAATATCTGGCCTAGTTATGGTCTTTCCGAGAAAGAAAAAAATAGAAGCACTTTTTTTATATAAAACAGGAGAGGATCCCCAACTGATTATATTATATTGAAAGAAGAAAAAAAGTACCCTACACGTGTTTGGGCAAAACATTAAGATACAAAAAAGATTAAAAAGAAAATCTGAAGAATTACACAAATGCTTGTAGATATTCAACCATAGACCTATATCTTGGGTTCTCCCTTTTTCTCCACCTCCAAAGCATACATTCACTTAACTGGTCATATGCCAACACACCCCCTCTTCCGATGGTTATGGAAATCTTCTTGTCAAAACAAGCATAAAGTGTTCTTCTAGCTTCTTCTTCGCAACCGAATCAGCACAAGAGAGATGCTTCGGAAGAAGGAACATGCATTTGCCTTCATATGAATGTGTCTGCTGCAATTTGAGGGCTGATGAATCTCTCTCTCACTTGTTCTTCACGTGCCCTTTTGCACAAGCGTGCTGAATAAAGATGAATATAATTTTGATAGAATCTGATCCAATGCTAGCCCTGGAGGAAATAAAAAACCAGATAAGTCTTCCATTCTTCATGGACATAATAATCATTTTCTGCTGGAGTTTATGGATGCAAAGAAATGACTTGATTTTCAGAGGTATTCAACCCATGCCGGATAGATGCCTCCAAGGTTTCAAGAGAGAATTTGTTCTAGTTATTCTCAGAACAAAAACCCACTTTAAAGAAGCACTTCTTTATGTACTCAGAATTGATCGGAAAAGTTAACTAGCGAGGACCGGTCCTCTAAACCTACATAAGACATCATGGAGATTAGATATGAGTTGGAAAGATGAATATGAATGGACTTCTCTCGTATTTCCTGGAGTTTTTCCCCCAACTCATTTTTTATCTCCTGCAGTCCTACTAAGACAAACTTTCAATCTTATCTACTTGTTGTAGACAAAATAAATAAAAAGACAATTAATTGCATTTTTACACGGCGAGAGGTACAGCGGTACGGTAGGGGGATGTACATCCAAGACTTCAAACCACAGACGACGAACAGCTCCGGCGGTGACTGTAACCTGCAGCCGCGCCGCGTATGCCGGCTTCCAGATCATAAGCGGCAGGGGGGGCAAGCAGAAGGGAAGCACGGCAGCGAGCAGCCACCTACTCGGTGTCACGTCCACGGCGGCGGGGGCACCGTCATGGTCGTCGGCGTGTTCCACAGCGGCGCCGGCGGCGACCACGGCGACCTGAAGCCCAACAGCCGCCTGTTCCAGGCCTCCCTCCCGCCACCGGAGGCCCCGCCGCTGCCGCTGCCGGGAGGGCGCGAGGAGCAGACTGCCGGGGCGGCGCAAGAGCACAGGAGGAAGACGACCACGAGCAGCCAAACTAGGAGCTTCCTCCGATCCATGGCGGCCATCGTCGTGAGACCGAGCCTGCCTGCCGTCTGAGATCGACGACGAACACAGGCGATCGATTGGAACCCGGGATAATCCAGCGTCCCAATATCGCCGGCCTTGCCTGCTCGTGTTGTTTAAGTACTCGCCGATCGGATCGGTGATGCGAGGGTGCCCAGCTCGAGCGAACTGCGGCCGAGAAGCCGATCCAGAGCTAATCAGGCTGGCCGGCTAGTAGGTGGTGGCGGGTAGTGTATACTACTCCTGCTTGTTGCTTGAGTTTGTAGCTGGTGAAACGTATTGCTACAATATAATAATTGCAGCTCGTGTGCGCGTGGTTTTTTTATTTTTTCACGAACGTGACACAACACGTATTTCATTAAGAGAGAGAAGCTCGCGGCTTTTAGATCGAGGATTTGAGGTTCGCTAGTGGTGTTAGATTCATCATCAGTTGACCTGAGGGCTTTAGTTCAATTTAATTTGTATCAACTGGCCGGACTCTCGGGTGCAAAATATCTATCAAATACGAGATGGGCAGGAAGTTCAGGAACTGACAGAGTAAAGGACAAGTTCGTTTGGTTCCCAAAAAAAAAGGACAAGTTCGTTTAGGACAAAGAAATTCCAAGTGGATTTTAGGATGAGTATCATTTAACTGCCTCGGTATTCTTTGGCTTGTTCATGTAATCTTGTGCAGGAAATTAAATCATAGCTGGTATATATACCGTGTCCACCCATGTTTCATGTATTACAAACTCTTTTCCTCTTAATAAAAAACGTGCTCAGGCATGGTCGCGAAAAAAATATATACCGTGTCCTGCTGCTGTTCTGAAGTGGATGAACAGTTTGTAGCATGTCAATTTTAGCCTTTTTCATCATCTTCTTCTTATATCCAGTGACGTCATTAATGCTTTAATATTATGTTGCTTGGGATAGTTTTTTTTTTGCCGTCGTGATGGCACGTGAGAGTAGTATAACATGGGTGTGGCATGGCCTTACACTATACATCACATACCACGACAAATTCATGGAAAACTACGTAGCGTCCGTCGTACTTATGTGCATAACGTACGGATCAGAGTATCAGACAAGTGCATGTAATTTATGCAAGACAAGTGATTATTAAACTATAAAAGTTTGTGTATGGTGGACTTTGCTAGATAGCTGGAGTGATCATGCACTTCTAGTGTCTGCTCATAATATAAAAATAAAAATCATAGTGTTATTATTATATTACTCCAAAAAAATATCTTAAAGATGCACTAATAATCCGCGAATATCTCGAGATCCTCTGGTCTACTCTGATGGTGTGAGCAAATCGTCGAGCGGTTGGTGCGCGGCCGCGAGCGCCACCAGCGCCAGCCCAAGTCAGCGGACGAGGCGGCGAGCGGAGCCTCGGCGGGGTATTGCTTGCTTGAGCTCGGCTCACCCGCAACCAGTCCGGCCGGCAATCCATAGCTAGGCGCCACCCGAATTGCTCGGCTCTCGTCTATTTGGTATGGATCTGCGCCGTTCTCCCGCCTGTCCGTCGACGGCTGACGGCGCCATCCTCCCTTCCGGGATCCGAAGGCCCCCTTCCCCGTTCAATGCGTAGCGCAGGTTCCGGGCTCTCAGATAGGCCGACTGAGGCAGAAGGGCAGCAGGCGGCGGGGCTGTCGACCAGCGCGGCGTCGTCCCCGATGGCGCTGGCCGCGGGCACGGACACGAACGCCGACGTACGGATGGAAGATGTCGGACATCGTCTCGGAGTCGGAGCGCGATGCGGCGAGGGGAGGAGGTGCGCGGTCAAGGGCGGAGGCGTCGCTGGCTGCTGCGGAGAGCGCGACGGTGCGGCGAGCACGACAGCGCGCGAGGAGGGGTCGGGTGGACGGGACGCTGCGACCAAGATTCGTTGAAAGGGTGACGCGGCAGCATTACTGGCCAAGCGTATAGGTGGCCATGCAGCACGCAGCACGATGGGCCGACCCGCGGCACGGAATTTTGGCACGACACGGGCACGGCACGTAGTTTCGCGGGCCAGGGCCGCTACCTTAGCACGACGGACAGGCACGGCACGAATAGAGGCCGGCCCGCCAGGCCCACGAAGTGGCCCGCGAGCCCTGCTGGCACGACTCCCCTCTCCCACCAGCCTCTGTCATCCGCATACAACTATACAAGTGAATTGACCCCACCCGTCATACAACTATAGAAGTGATCCTTATCTTCTTATCCAGCTCCCTCCCTGACTCCCTCCGGGCTCCACCTCCTGCTCCGTCCTCTTCCCGCACGCCTCCCCCTCCGGCCTCCCTCTCACCTCCCCGCGTCGCCCCGGCGGCCTCCGCCCCGCGGCCCCGCCTCCCCGCGCTGCCCCATCGAGCGCCGGCCTCCGCCCCGCCTCCCGGCGCCGCCACACCAGCCTTCGTCCTGCCTTCCCGCGCCGCCCATTCGGCCTCCGCTCTGCCGACGCCCGGCCGTCTCCCGGCCTCCGTCCCGGCTCCATGCGTCGCCCCGCCGGCCTCCAGCCCACCTCCCGGCGCAGGCCTCCGCACTGCCGACGCCGGCCGTCACCCGGGCGCTTTTTTCTTTTTTATATTTTTAAAAAAGTAAAATTTCAAAAATATATGTCCGTTATGAAATATATCAAAAATACCCCCCGGTCGCCCCCCCATAGGGCGACAGGCCCTAAGTGTAATTTTTTTCTTCAAATTTGCAACGAGATCCCTGGAAAAAAAGGGGGCCTGTCGCCCCCCCCCCCCTCGGGCGACCACTGAGCCCCGCCCACGGGCGCGGCAGGGGGGCTCGCCCCCCCCCCCCCCCCTCGGGCGACCGGGGTAACCCCCTTATATAAGGATCCGACCCCCATTCCCTCCTCATTTGAGCCCCCCTTATTTAATTTAATTAGTGCCATAGTAGAACCATTTAAGTAGGAGTTTAATGATACTTTAGTTTGTAGTTACGTAGTAGTAAATTAGTTTAGAAAATTAGTACTACGCATTTATTATTACAATTGCAGTACTATTAGAGACGTGTTTATAAATTAATTATGATTTAGAATAGAATTTGGCATATGCAGTATAGAATTTGAGTGTCATCACGTAGTTATGAATACTTATACGTTGTAGTTGAATTTCATACTTAGTTTTTACGAATTATTGAATAAGGTAGTGAAGTAAAGAGTATAACTCGATAAGTATTATGTGATATACAGATATATCGAGCAAGATGCAGTTTCAAGTATTTTATGGTGATAACAATGTTTTGTATGGGCCAAATGGAGTAGATCTTTCTGCCTTTAAGTGCACATCTAGCGCCATAGATAAACCTCTGGAAAGGAGTTTTGGTTCCATATGTAAGTGGCTGCAGCGTGGGTTCCGTGTTGATCCGTTGACACATGTGATCACCGTCCAGTCTCTTGTTAATTGGGAGGTAGAAAGTGAATTATGGGAATTAATGATGATACACAGCACTGATGACTAACAAAAGTACATGCAAGCAGCTCTAGAGCGTGGGTGGCCTCTGGCCATTCTTGTTCAAATCCGGGAGAAGACACAAAATGAAGTCCAACATTGTGCAGATCAAGGAACTCCGAGTATTCGAAGAGAGACCAATTATGTTGTGCAAGATGAGTCAGAAGAGACAGAGAACCAAAACATGGGACCACAGGGCCTTGCTGATGAGGGAGAGAGGATACATAGCATTGTGGACGAGATGGAGGCAGAAGACCAAACCGTAATAGAGATGAAAGAATATGAGGGCTCATCTGATGACGAGCAGTACTCATTGCCAAAAGAGTGGAAGGAGCATGATTTTGGCAGTCATGTCGCAGAAGACGTACGAAATCAAGAGTGGGAATACAGAGGGAATGAGGTAGTGCAAGGTGCAACATATCCAAACATTGAAGCCGTAAAAGATGCTGTGAGACTATGGGCAATATCATTGAAACGAGAATTCAGAGTCGTAAAGTCTGGCAGTAAAGAATATGAGGTGAAGTGTGTGAATGATGGATGTCCATGGCGAGTACATGCATTCAAGGGAAAATGGAAGTCAAACTGGAAATGTTCCATTGTGACAGAGCACACTTGTTTGTTGTCAGAAGTTCTTCCCTCGCATCGCAATATATCATGCGACTTTGTTGCAAAGCAAATGTATGGGTTTATTATGGACAACCTAAATTATGAGCCAAAAATGATTGTTCGACACATTGAGCAGACTTACCAGTACACCATTAGTTATTTGAAGGCATGGCGGGCTAAACAAAGGGTGTTTGAGATGCGGTTCGGCACATACGAGGCATCATATGATAACCTACCACGTATGTTATCCCATGTTGCTACTAGAAATCCTGGAAGCTTTTATGACACATACCTCGTACCAGCCGTGACTAGGGGACAAAGAATTATGCAACGAGCCTTCTTTTGCATAGGTGCTTGTGTTAGAGCATTTCAGTGTTGTCTTCCGGTGATCTGCATTGATGGCACATTTCTGACTGGAAGGTATAAAGGTCAGATACTCACCGCAATCGGGGTAGATTGCAACAACCAAATAGTTCCGCTCGCATTTGCATTTGTTGAGAATGAGAACTTAGACAGTTGGTATTGGTTCCTTGAACGAGTGAAGGTTCATGTTGTTGCTGCACGTCCAGATGTGTGCCTTATTAGTGATAGGCATGCAGGTCTGCTGCAATCAATACTGAAATTGCAACGTGGAACTGCGACAACGCCTCCATTGTGGCCCGATGTCCAAAACAGGTGGTGCATTAGGCATATGGGTGCAAACTTCTATGACCACTTCAAGAACAAGGATCTTAAGAACCTGTTTAAGAGGTTGTGCACCTAAAATCAACAGAGAAAATTCAATGCATTATGGCAGATGCTTGATCAGTTGACTGCAAAGCTAGTGAAGGTAAGGGCATCAGGAGCAGGCACGAGTCAGGCTGCAGAGGCTAGGGATTCAATTGAGAAGCCATTTTCACACTGGATTCGAGGTGCACCTAAGGAGAAATGGTCATTCCTTTATGATACCAACGGAATACGGTATGATATTCAGATAACGAACCATGCAGAGTGTTTCAATATGGTTATGCGTTCTTGTCGTGCCTTTCCTCTTGTGGGAATTGTTGAGTTCATTATGTATGGATGCATGAAGTATTTCAGAGAGCGTTACACGGAGAACGAAACGGGAGGATATTTTTTGGTCAATCCACGATCCTCGGGGAAGCAATTAGGCAATCAGCTCACTGCTCACACTCTTCTGTAACAGACGAGTGTTGCGATGCATCGGTAGCCTTGATCCTGTCCGCTGATGGTACTGGCCATTCAATTTCTAGTTTCCCCGGCCTCCTGACATGACACATTCGGGTGAGTTTAGTAAAAAAAAGGAGAAACTAATTAGGACTGGGGGGAGTACTGCACAACTGCACAGCCAAAGTTGAAGTAATCCCGCACAAAAGAAGACAACTAATTGCATTTTTTACACAGCGAGAGGTACAGCGGGTACAGTTCGGATGTACAGTACATCCAAGACTCCGGATCACACACGTGACACGTTCGTACGCAGGAGACGACATGCAAGACAGTGGATTGAAGCTTATGCCGGGTCCAGATCATAAGCGGCCAGCCGGCCAGGGGATTTGCAGAAAAGAAGAAGCACGGCAGCGAGCGGCCACCAACTCGGTGTCACGCCCATGCAGGGTACTCCTTTTCGTTTGTTAACCGAATCCCGCCATCCGCCGGAAACGGAATTTCGGCCGAAATTTCGGTAAATTTCGCTAATTCCGAACGAAAAGGGATTTTGAATTCAAAAATCGAAATTCCGTTTCATTCCGACCGAAATTTGGTTTTTGTCGACCGGAAAATGATGCAAATTAACAGAAAATGATGTCACTGTACTGTATATATGGAAAAATTGAAAAGTTTGGTAAAATTTCCCCTGATTATGTGTATATTGACAGTTTATAATGCATAACATATATATAACTCTACAAAACAATGACAAATACATCATTTAACACATAACTCATGTCCAAAGTCCACACATACAATGCAATACAACCAAAGTCCATTAGAATTATTACAATCTAAAGATACAACAGAGGCAAAGGCATAGTCCATAATAATCCATGTAGCATATTCTCTGCATTTAAATATTTATGTGAAATGAATTGAATAAGTAGAGGAAGCAAAACGTATAGATAAATTCTGTTGATAGGATAAGTATCTGCATTCTTCAGTCCTCATATCTCTCTCCCGGTGGTCCCTCATACGGCTCGTCTGTTGGTGGCAAATACACGTACGTAGATGGGTGATATTGCAACTGTGGAGCTCCATATGGTAGGTAGCCGTGATAATCCAAATAAGGCAATGCTGCAACTGCCTGCGGAAGTGGCGGGTTCACCACCCCTGGTGGTGGCCACAGAAAGCCCCCTGAAGTGGCGGGTATATGTACAGAAAGCCACAAAACGCTTAACGGGTTTCTTAGTGGTTAACGGGTCCGAACCCATTTAGTGATTTTAACCAACCAAATCAACTTATTTTCTAATTATTTCATGTGCTAATTGCTCAGAAAACACCTAGTTTTTATCATATTTTTTACATATTTTTTACAATTTTTTGAATTTTTGAATTTTGAAACAAAATATACCGAAATTCCACTTCCCGGTAACTAGCGAAAACGAAAAAAACCCGAAATTTCGGCGAAATTCCACCGAAATTGTAAACCCTGCGCCCATGGCGGTGGGGGCACGGGCATGGTCGTCGGCCTGTTCCACAGCGGCGCCGGCGGTGACGACCACGGCGACCTGAAGCCCAACGACCGCCTGTTCCAGGCCTCCCTCCCGCCACGGGAGGCCCCGCCGCTGCCGCTGCCGGGAGGGCGCGAGGAGCAAACTGCCGGGGCGGCGCAAGAGCACACGAGGAAGACGGCCACGAGCAGCCAAGGTAAGAGCCTGCTCCGAACCATGGCGACCACCGTCGTGAATGATCCTGAGCCTGCCTGCCGTATGAGATCGACGACGAACACGTACGGGCGATTGGAACCCGGGATAATGTGAAGGACCGGACAAGCATCAGAAGTGGTTGAATGGGAGGAATTTCGATATTTGACATCGAATATGCAGGCATCACTTTTTTGATATTAAATTCGCAAACCTTTTAAAATATGACATTAACCGTGCGAATTCTTTCGAAACGAGGGATTTCGGCTCTTTTTCTCAATTTCATGAATTTTCTTAATGTTCTCTCTTTCCTAGTCACATGAAATACCTATTTTACCCCTGGCCGGATTGGATCGAATCATTTCCTGCTGTCTTGTTCTTCTCTCCATGCTCACGTCTGTTTCTTGATCTGTCCCCATCGCCGGAAAGCTTGCCCACTGCAGGCCCCTCGCCGCCGGAGCGCCCGCTCCAGGCCGGCCACCACCGGAGCGGCCGCCGCCGGAGAGCTCGCGGCAGGAACGTCGCTGCCTGCCCGCCCGGCCCGCTCGACGCATCCTGCACTCGACATGTTCCTCGTGCCCATCCTCTCGGCCGCCGGCTGAAGGCCATATGTCCATCGCCTTCGATGACTGACGGGGATCACTTGCAGGCGCAGAGCATGGCGCTCTGCTACTCCACGGGTCACGGCTGGAGCCAACGAACGCCTCCCTGCCACCGAACTCTGAATAATCTACAACCACATTCATGTGAATCGAATCTTCGTTGAGATGCTGAATTTACACGGGGAGGAAACAATTTGTTCAGAAAAAAGTGAAAATTTGCTGAACATTTGGAGCAATTCGCAGAGCTGCCTCAGTCCCCACAGATCGTGGCGTGTGTGCCTGTGCCCGTGCAGCTGGACTCCATCTCTGCTATCCCCTTCCTGCCTTGTGCACGGCGGCGCAGGGCCAGCAGCAGCTAAGCGTCAACGCCGTTGTGGCTGACTGCGCTCCGTGGGCTCGGAGTCAATGGCGAGGCCGAGCGCGGCGGATAGGCAAGTCCATCTCCTGCAGTGGCAGCCTTGCACGGGAGTACTTCGCCGGCCGAACGGAAGCCACGCCGCCGGCGCCGCAATCGGCGTGGATCATGCTGCTTCTTCAACTCCTTGCGTGGAGAGCTCGCGGCAGGAACGCCGCTGCCTGCCCGCCCGAGCCCACCGCGGGAGCGCCGCCGCCCGCCCGCCGGCGGCCGGCGCTGGCGCTCCAGCTGCAGGCGGCGCTCCTGCAACGGGCAGTCCGGGGGCGGGCTGCCTACTGGGGGCGGCGACGAGCAGCCTGCAAGGTGTCGGGATGAACTGGAGAGACAGAGAGATGAGAGCACGGGAGAGAGATTCGATTCGAATCACCGAATCAGGGGTAGAATGGGGACTTCATGTGCTCAGGAAAATGAAAACATTAACAAAATTCGCGAAATCGAGAAAAAGAGCTGAAATCCCTCGTTTCGAAAGAATTCACACATCATGTGTCATATTTTGAAAGGTTTGCGAATTTAATGTCAAAAGAGGTGAAGTCTGCGTATTCGATGTCAAATATCGAAATTCCTAATTGAATGGGAGCCTCAAATTCGATTCAAAGTTGAAGAGAAAAAGTCCCGATTCAAACACCACACCACGACTCCTAAAAATGTGCCAACACTACACAGCACGAACAAGCTGCTAGTGCTAGGAACACAATCGGAGTGTCGCAAAACTCTTGCGGGAGCAAAACCCGAAATCACACGCAACTCGTATGAATCATCAGCCAATACAAGCAGGAATAGATTAAACAATGGAAGCTTCACTGTATCATTAAAGCGACATTCCAAAGCAAGTGACAATTTAAAAAAGATTAGCAAGAGCATGCTGACTGCTAGTGCAAACTGCACAATCACACAAGCTACTAGCAGAAAACAAGTAGAGCTAATTTACCAATGAAGGATTAAAAATCATTGCTTGAGCCGAACAAACATAGACATAGAGCTAAAGCATGCAGGCTCAGAATGCTCAAACAATTTTGGGTTTTTAGTGCGTAGGACACCGCGAAAATGTGATTTTGCCTCTCGCACATTCTCAAAGTTGAATTTGTCTCTCAAACACTACAAAATCAGTGTTTGGTCTGCAGCACACTGAGCCGACTAAAAAATTCATTTTTAATCTAGTTAAGTGGGAGAGATTTATTAAATGGCATCTATGCCCTTCTTCCTTTCTTCCCTTGCCCGCTCTGTGTGTGTTTGTGCTCCGCTCCAATGGCACCCTCGACGTCTGGGGTGACGGCGAGGGCGTCGCCGTCCGCAGCGTCAAGAGCGTCGTTCCCGGACACGTAGAAGGCGGAGCTCCTGGACGGCCCGGCTCCGGCGCCCACTCCCGGTGGGCTGTCATCCAAGCTCTGGGCCCTCTGGCGCAAGCGGCCGCGGCGCTGCTCTCGGCGCTGCTCCACGGGGACAGGCCTACCAGGCTCGACTGGAGCACCACCGGCGCCGCCAGCACGCTTAGGGGGGGCTCCAGTTCCTCAACCAGACCGTTGTCACCGAAGCTCTCACTCTGAATGCCTCCGCAAACAAGCTGTCCAAGATCCTCGAGTGCGTCTACAATTCACCACTGCCCATCGCTGTGCAGCACGCCCCTCGTCCGTGCTTTGCCCCCAACGAATCAAAGTAATAAATTAGTAGTACCTAAGTTGCAGGCCATCAATCTTGCTCCATCGATTTGATGCCTCTCCAAATCAAGCTGTACCACGCCGTTGCCGATGTCGAGCACAGCGGCAGGCCGCGCGAGGACACCCGCGCAGATGACGAGGACGCCGACCACCGCCCCATGCTCGCCACTGGGGTGAGCTCCCTCTCCACGAGCGCTCCTGTCTCCTCACCTCTCGCACCACAACGTCCTTGCGCGGGGAGCGATAGCAGCCGCCGGGAGGGTGCAGACGCGGGGGAGTGGTGGCGGTCGGCGCGCGGGACCAGGCGCGAGGCAGAGGTGGCGGCGGCCTGCCGCCTGCCGGAGGAGGAAGGAAGAAGATGATGATAAGTGGGCCTGAGGGTAAAATAGTCTTTTACATCTTCATTCAGCTAAAAATAATTATTATATTTGGCGTGGTGTGTTGGAGACAAAATTACAATTTCACAATGTGTTGAAGACAAAATCAGCTTTTATGGTGTGCTCTACACAAAACCACTCTTTCAAAATGTGCTATATACAAATTTCCCAACAATTTTATCTTGTAGCAGGAAATGCTTGCCACCGAGATGCAAAGGGAACGCAAAATATAACACAAGCAGCTTTTGATCGGAGGGCAATTAGCAAGTTAAGGTTTCTTGTCTGGCAAAGCTACAAACACCTGATGGGCATCGATGACTTGCTGCCGCCGGCCGCTTGCGGAGCTCCTGCTTGCCTGCCTGCTCCGTGCCTTGCCTGCCAAAGCCTCCAAGCAGCAGTGCGCCTCCCTTGTCCTGGCCAGGGCCGGCTGCCCCTGGGTGTAAGGATGGAAATGGATCAGATTCGCATGGAATCGAATTCGGATAGTACTTTTTACCATATTTTAAATCGAATACAGATACAGATTCGGATATTCTCGGATACGAATGCAAAATAGATGCCTCGGATTCGGATTTGAATTCGGATATTGACTTGATATATGAGCTAACGTTTAGCTATTTTCTTTATTAGTAGTTTTAGATTATAAAATTGTTATACATGTACAAACTAAAGTATAATAATATAATAAAAATATCTAGTTAAAAATAATTTATTTATCATTAATAAGTAAATACATAACATAAAATTAGAACTAAAAATATATTGCTATAAATATATAAATAATTTTACTATATATAAATAAAAATATAGAAGTAATATTGAGATAAAATAAGAATATTTAAAAGTAAATTAAATCTTTTATATTATATCTTTATTATAAAAATAATAATATGGGTGGTAAGAAATAAATATAATTTCTTAAATAGTTTTTGAATGAAAACGGATACGGATAGTGTCGGATATTGTCGAATACGAATCTAGAATCAGATAGAGAAAATCAATGAAAATCGGATTCGAATGTATCCACTTTACTACCACATTAAATTCGAATATAAATACGAATATCCATATTAATATTTAAATAAATTCGGATCGGGCAGCTGCAGGGCCCGCCTGCCAGCGCGTGTGCGCGTGGCGCACCTGGCCTTGGTGCCGCCCGCCGCTGCTATGCTCTCGCCCTGAGAGGCGTGCTCAGCCTGGGATAGACCTGGGCATGGGCTGCCCGACCCGACGGACCCGACCCAACCCGCCCGAAAATAGCCCGACCCGACCTGACCTGAAGAGTTTGATGGGCGGGCTCGGGTCAAAATTTTTTGACCCGGTATGACTGACGGGCCGGGCACGGGCTAAAAATTTTGACCCGAAACCCGAAAAACCCGAAGGAACCCGACATTTTACATAGGCCCGACCCAACCCGACCCGAACCCGACCCGACCCGACTGGCTGTCGGGTCGGGTGCGGGCTCAATTTTACGGCCCGGCCACCGGGTCGGGTCGGGCACGGGCCGCTAGAAAAAACACCGGGCTTTTTTTGGCCCGACCCGAACCCGACCCGGCCCGAAGGATGCCCAGGTCTAGCCTGGGAGCCGCCCTGGTCCCTTGCGCGCAGTGCAGGGTCGTGTTTGGTTTGTGTAGCGCAATTCATTGTAGTAAATTTTGACTAATAATTAGAAGTACTAAATAAAGATATTTATAAAATTAATTTTACAACTCCTATGTTACTTCGCGAGACGAATCTAATGAGACCTTTGACCGCACGATTGGAGGATAGTTACTGTAACATCACTGTAGCCAATCACGGATTAATTACCATCATTAGATTCGTCGCGAAAAGTTACAACTATTCGTGAAAAAAAATTAAAAAAAAATTTATTTAGTGTTTTATGCAAATAAAATTTTCTCGTAACACAAATAGTGCTACTTGCAACCAAACAGGGCCCAGGGCTGCCTGCTGCCCTTGCGGAGTCAAGCCGCGCGCAGCCCAAAACAGGCCTGGGCGCTGCCCCCCCCCCCCCACCCCCCTCTCACCGGGAACGAGCGGCCTCAGCTTCCGCGCCTGGGGACCGCGCGTGGGGCGAGATCAGCGGCCCCACCGCGGCAGGTGCAGCTGTCGGCTGCAGCTCGCCGGCGGTGGCCTGCCCATCTCTCTTCCCTGCGCACCAACAGAACCCGAGCCAAAACAAAATTCGAGTTTGTAACTTTGCCACGTGCCGTCCGCCCGAATCTTGAACGTGATAAATTCCCTCTCACTTTTGAGGTTCAAATTGGCCAAACTTGTCTCTCCCAGATTTGAGACTAAATCGGTTAAATCCTCTCGCACATCATCGCACGACGTGACTGACTCTCCGGTTTTGAGGCTAAACCGGTCAAACCTTCGATGTCGACGCGTGTCCGACCTCCCGCCGAGACTTGACGCCTTCCAGTCGTTCGCGCGCGCCCGCCGCACGGGCCGCCTATTTGACTCGCCATCGTCCTCGCCGACTTGACCGACGCCGTCTTCGTCACCATGTACTCTTGCTCTTTCGTACACCATGTGGACCGCCCATGACTCCGTCCAGCCTACTCGGGTCCCTCAATTCAGGCCTACTCGCATTTACCCTTTACTATTTTGGTCATTCGGCATGAATCTTTCGCTTCGTCGAGCCTACTCGCGTCCATCCTTTACCACGGTCCTTCAGCATGAACCTTTACCTTCACCTCTCGCCGTCGACCGCTATACCGCATCCTACACCTACACATCACAAACTAAAATATACATCCACATAATATTGTCAATCGTTCATCATCCAAAGATTACCACTATTGATCCTCATAATAAAGCGCCCCAATGCCCCCAGCTTTGCCTCGCCAGCTCGTGTTTTTTATGTACCCGCCGGGGCGGATGCCGCGGATCGGTGATGCGAGGTGCCAGAGCCGATCTGGAGGCTGTAGCTAATCAGCCTCATAGCCTCGCTGGCTAGTAGGTGGTGTGACCGGTCGTAGTACTCCTGTCCTGCTTGGCTGCTTGCCACAATAATTGCAGCTCGTGCGCGCGCGGTTTTCAGATTGGGGTTCGCTAATGGAGTTAGATTCATCAGTTGACCTGAGGGCTTTAGTTAAGGACTTGTTTGGAAAAAAGAAATTCAAGGGGATTTTAGCGAAACAATTTCAAGGGAATTTTAGGAAGAGTATTAACTGCCCTCGGCATTGGGCATTCTTTGGCTTCTTCATGTGCAGGGTGCCGATCTATGTATATCAAAATTGTTTGCTTTTCTACTATAGAATTTCATTCCATTCAAACTCATGTGATGGGCTATTTAATCGTTATTAGTCTGCGGAAGATGCCCTTATCATAGATGGTGTACCAATATGCGAAATCATAGCTGGTAATATACCGTGTCCTGCTTCTGTTGTGAAAGTGGATGAATGGTTTGTAGCACGTCAATTTTAGCGTTCTTCTTCTTATCCAATGGATTAATTAAATAATGTGCTTGGTATAGTTTTTTGTTTGTTTGTTTGCCTTTTGTGATGGCACGTGAGAATAGTATCTAAAGCATCTCCAAGAATTCCCCATCTCTCTTCCCTATCTTTGGCTTTTTGGAAGAAAAAAATAGTCTCCAATAGTTCCTCATCCTACATCCCCATTTACTAACAACTAGGTGTATAACCCGCGCATTTGCGCAGCTAGAAATTGAAAATTCAAAAAATTACATGTCATTGTGTCCTTACTTAAAGATTATACTATTTTTTACCATACACCACCCTGTTCATCAAAAAATTGCATGTCATTGTGCCCTTACTTAAAGATTATACTATTTTTTACCATACATCATCATATTCATTATCGTAAATTATGTCTTATTGTTAGTTAAAATAATTCAAATATGATCTACCTATAATAATAATTTTATTTGTTGAGCTTTAATAATTCAAAAAATTGCATGTCATTATGTCCTTACTTAAAAATTATATATATTTTTTTACCATACATCATCCTGGTCATTATCGTCAATTATATCTTATTGTTAGTTAAAGTAATTCAAATATGATCTATCTATAATAACAATTTGATTTGTTGAGTTTTAATAATATTATGCATATAATTATTCTTATTTTCATTTTATTTTGATTGATTATTGTTAGTTTTAATTTTATTAATAGTATATATTTATAACTGATACATAACTAAATAATATTTTATATTTAATTTTTTATAATGGTATTGGTGGGTGATTTTTAATTAGACACAGGAATATTTTAGTCTAATTTTTATCATAATGATAGTGGTGGGTAATTTTTATTTTTATTTTTCTTTGATTAACATGGGAAGTTTTAGATTTTAAAATCGAATGTGGAGGCTCTGTTTATCGGACAAATAATAAGATAATAAATAGATCGGCAAACTAGCCATTCTTGTGCGTAAATATATGCACGGCTTCTTCGCTCCCGATCTGACTCCACGCGCCTTTTTTTTTTTCGTCGCGCTTCTTCTCCCCCGCCCTCTTTCGCGCCGTGCCTCGCTCTCCTTCGCATGCGCGGCCAGGCCCTCCTCATCTTCCTGCGACAGCGGCGGCGCTAGGTCCACCTCTACCTCCCTGGCGCCCCTCGCCATGGCGGCCGCGACCCATCCGACGGCATCCCGCCCGAACGCGCTGCCGCCGCTCACCAGCCCTGACCGCGGTTCTCACCAACTGCAGGGGCCGCTGCCTTAGCCGTGGCAGCGAAGGACATCGCCGGCTCCAGCGAGGGGCCAGGACCTCGTCGTCACCGCCATCGCCGGTTGCGCCGTCGTCCTTGCCGAGCCCACGCACGAACTCACAGAAGTCGGCCTCGAAGTCATCCGCCACGGGGGCTCCCTTCCTGCCGGACCCCAGCCTGAGCAAGTCGTCTGTGACCCGGCGGGGCTGGTGCTGCACCTCTCGCAGTGGAGGGGAACGAAGATGGGAAAAGGGGAGCTCCTCTACTCCGGCGAGCATGCCTGAGTTGTGCCGGTAGATGGATACTTTCACATCAATTAGATTTTTTAGGAACTAATTTTTAGGAACTGTTGGATGAAGAGGCGTTTTTCCCTCCCAATTATTTTTGGCAATGTCCAAAAACTCAATATTTAGGACTTCGTTTTTTAGGCTCCAAGTGTTTCTGATCCCACTTCCCTATTCTTGTTTTTTGGGAAAAAAAGAAAAAAAAAGACTGTATCTAATAGTTCCCAATGCTAATTTCCAATCTCCTAACAATTGATAAATTTCTCTCTCTTGTGCCTAAAAATAAGCACACCATCGCTCCTCCCAAAATCCTCCCAATCACTCCTTCTCGCTCCGTTTTTTTTCTCCGCTCCGTTTTGCGGAACCTGGGGAGGGTGTGGAAGAAGCGCATCCTGCTCAGCTGCACCAGCTCACCGTTCTCCTTGGAGTGCGGCGGGTTGTGGAGGAAGTGCCGGTGGCCGGAATCCGCAAGGACGGCGTAGGGCGCGGGGTTGCGCAGCGACAAAGTCACCTGGTAGATGCTCTGCGCATGCTCCTCCGAGTGCGCCGCAATTGCCACCATCATAGCATTCACCGGGGGGCACGCGGCTGCTAGCAAAAGCTCTCTGCCAGGCAGGTGGCGGCGGGCGGCAAAAGGGCAAGGCGGCAGGCTGCAGCGGCGGCAGCCAGAAAAGAGACGTGACGAGGAATCGTTTTCCGCGGAATTATGATCATGGGGTCACGACTTCTCATTTTTAAGAGTGAAAATGAGGAACTATTGGAGATAAGCTTTTCTTTGCCTCTTCATATTTATTTGAGGAGTTGGCAAACAATAAATTTTGGAAGAAAATATTAGGAATTCTTTGAGATTCTCTAAGTGGGTACATCATGTCACATACCACGACAAATTCATGGAACCTATAAACTACGTGAATAGGCCTCTCGATTTAGGAAATCGAGAGCACTTTCTACTAATTTGTTTACAAAAGAGAAACTAAAGAAGAAGTAATTTCACAAATAGAAGAAAGTAACAAAAAAAAGAAGAAAGTGACAAGATGGAATAACCAACTCAGCGACCTCCTTCTCTTCCCGCAGGGCACCTCACCTTCTCCGGCGAGCTCCATTCAAGTTAGGGTTTTGAGTTTGGGTTAGCATTTTGGGTTGGAATAGGGATTTGTGGCTGTCGGATCTAAATGATGCTTGGAGAGGCCGCCGGACCGGTGATGGTTGAAGGTTGGCCGGCGGTAAGGCGCTGAGCGGGGGGTGGAGGATGGTGATTGGACGGTGCTGGCGGCTTGGTCGGGGGTGAACGGACGAAGGCCATAGGAAAGGGAAGGGGAAGGGGAGGGGGAGGATAAGGGAGAGGTCGGGGCAGGGGAGGACGTGGATTGATGGATGGACAGGAGGGGGGAGGAGGCACCAGCAGAGGCTATGGCGGAGCAGACGATGGGAACGAAGGTAGGGATGGGAACGATAGGAGTGGATAAGATGGAAGGGGCTCTCACCCAATGCATATCGGGAGAGGGGTCTCCCGTACGAGCCTCCTTCATTTTTTTTCTCGAATACGCGCGCAACGTATCATTGTATTAAGATGAAATAGAAATTGGTACAGTGTTCGGTTGCAACCCAAATGGAACGGACTCCAGATGGACACAAGTCAGCAAGCCAGCTGAACACAACCCGAAAGATAAACTCCAACATGAACTGCTCACATCCTGCACAACCTAAACGACTGGCTTAAGCATAGCCCTCAGTCAACGCTCCATCTCATGGAGGGAGAGCTCTTGCCCTTGTTCTTCAACATCAAAAACAAGTCCTGCAGTGCGTCCATGTGGTGCTGCGGAGGTTCGCGGAAGAAATTCTCCACCGCTTGCTCCGCCGAAGCCGCCAAGGGAAGAGGCGTGCCAACCTCACCGAGTCGGCGCATCAGGAGCACCGCCCCTCGCTTTGCTGGCTTGACGGCCGAGAGAGGGTCCAAGGCTTGGCGACGGCTTCGCCTGAGGCCATCTGCCTCAGACGGAGGCAGCTGAGGAGGCGCGTCGACGAGGACAGGGTCAACTCGACGGCGACGAGGAGGCTTGTCCACAAGAGGCGGCAGAATATTCTTCATAACTTTGCTGATGAAGTCCTCCAAGGCCGCAGAATTGCCGGCCTCCGACGCCCCGACCGTGCCGATTGCCTCCTCAGAAGCCAACACCAAAATCTTGGCCGAAGGTGGCACCTCCACAACCGGCACCACCTCGGCCGAAGGTGGCACCTCAGTCGGCACCTCGGCCGAAGGTGGCACCTCCAGAGGCGGCACCTCGACAGGCTTCACGGGTGTGGCAGCCCTGGAGTGCCCCAGCAGACCACCGGAGAGTGATGGCTTCTCCTGGGAAACACTCACCGCCGAAGCCCGATCTCGAAATTCCTGAGACCGGAAGGTGGCCACGAATAGCTCTGGGAAGGCAAGCCCGAGGGTGAAGTCGTCCTCCTCGATGCGAAGCACAGCCATGATCACTGACTTGGCCACAACCAAAGCAACCACGGCCAAGGCATCGGTGGCAAAGAGCGTGAGGTCGAGGCCACCGTCAGCAGCAGCAGCAGCAGTCGTCGGCAACGGCCAATCTTCCGAGACCGGATGGCGATAACCATGCCCAAACCCAGCAGGAGCTACACGGCCGTCCAGCTGAGGCTGGCCCGAGTGAAGTGGCGGGCAATGAGGCCGCAAGCAATCCTTGGCATGGTGCCGAAGGCCGTGGCAGCGCAGGCACCGCGATGGCTGACGACACAAAGCTACCCGATGCTTGAAGGAAAGGCAGTTCAAGAATCGCCGCGACAGTGCATCCGACCGAGGAGGCCGCTCCCGGTGGTCCCGAGGATCCGTGCATCGTCTCTCAACTCGTTGCCAACCATCAGGGTCGGCGCGAGGAGGGCGATGCGCAGCCTGACCCCGAACACGGCTTGGGGCAGCCCGACCAGGCTTGTGGGGGTGGTCATGCCGCTGGAGACCGACGACCAGCTCCGTTGTTCCGCGCCAGCGGTTGCTGCGCCGGGAACGCTTATCCGTCCAGGGTGGCAGATAGGGCAGCCGGCGGCCCCGCCGACGAGGACGCTTGCGGTGCCCACCCTCGCCACGTGGAGGCAGCTCCACGATGGAGCGGAGAGTAGGCATCGGAGCCGGCGCATCGACCTGCGCTGCCGCCGGTGTTGAGGCAGGGGTGGTCGCCCTTGGTTGCCGCAGCAGGATGTCACGGTAGGACGGGAGCTGTCATCGTCGGAGAGGGGTGGGGTGTTGTCTCTCCATCGGAGCTGCTTTCCCCGGCCGTCGAAGTGGCCCCTAGGAAAAAACGGAGCCGCGTCCGGGGATTGAGCTCTGCGCCCGGGGAGGGGGAGGAGTGCCCGTCGGCGAGGAGGAGGAGGTCGCCGGGGCCGGGGTGGCCGTCAGCGTGGCCGGCGCTGGAGCGGATGAGGATGTAGTGGCCGCCGGCATCGGAGGGGCTGCCAGCGAGCGGGTGGATGGCAGCGGCGGCGAATCAAAGCAGAGGTGCTCCGGCGAGCCGCAGGCGGCGGGCGGGGGGTCAAGGCGCAAGCAGGACCCCGGGTCCATGGCGGCAGCTCAGCAGCATAGGGGGGGAGGCCGGAGGGTGCCGTGGCTAGGGTGGCCGCCGGCGAGAGGGTGGACGCCGGGGCCGGGCTGGCCACCGGCGGTGAGGGCGGAGCTCACTCGGCGCTCAGCTCATCTCCACCGCCCTGCTATGGCGTCGGCGGCGTGCGTCCAGCATCGATCTCCTCGTACAGGGCACGAGAGGAGCAACTGAGGGGATGGACGGGACGAGCGCGCAGAGGATAGCTCGGATCTATAGCGGCGTGGGCGGAGGAGATCGTGGCCGGGAGATCAGCCGGCGGCGGCGGTGAGGTAACGGGCGGAGAGGGGGGGCTCTCTCCGTTCTCTGGTTCTCTTCGCACCTTTCGGTGAAGGAATTATAAAGATTATTGTTCATAACGAGCCTCCTACCTGAAAAGCTACTAGCGTCCGTCATCTGTTCATAACTTGTATAATTTTTATAAGACGTGTTAAATCATAGTAGCAGTGTGTGTATGGTCAACACAGTGAACTTTGCTAGCTGGATGATGATCATGCACTGCTAATGTGTCGGTTCGTACTTCTTACTATAAAAAATCTTTTTTTTGCGAAAGAGACATCGTAGTTCAAATGTAGTGTCAGTGTCTCCTCCTCGTACTACTACCTCGACTGCAATCAGGCTGTCCGGAGCAGTTCAATTCTCAAGAGAACTGAGAAAACTAATTGACGAGTTTCAACTTTCAAATGAAGGCTAAACAAACAAAAAGTGTAGGATTTGGAACAACTTGAGGGTGAGCGTTAGTCAATTGACTGTCGTTTTTCATTGGTATATACTTTCTATATTAACTATTCGTACATTCAACTCAGGGGCCGTTTAGTTCCCAAACAAAAAAATTGAGTGTCACGTCAACGGTTTGACCAGATGTCGGGAGAGCTTTTCGGACACTAATTAAAAAACTAATTTCAGAACTCACTTGAAAACCGCGAGACGAATTTTTTGAGGCATTTGACCGCATCATTTAGCACATGTGGGTTACTGTAGCACTTATGGCTAATCATGCACTAATTAGACTCAAAAGATTCGTCTCGTCGTGTACATCCAAATTGTGTAATTAGTTTTATTATTTAATTACATTTAGTGCTCCATGCATGTATCCAAAGGGAAAGTCACAAATTTCGAGGTGAAAATTTTTGGGAAAACACCCTGTCATCAAAATAAACAGAAACACTAGCAACATTACCACGACGGCGACAGTTACACGCACCAACCAGCAACCTTTGCTATGTGCATGTAACTCCGCTGTATTGTATGCAGAGCAGAGCATGCACGCCCAGGCAATGTTAATTGGTAGGCAAGGGGGCGAGAAGAAAGCAGCAGAAAGGTTGGTATCCAATTCCATCAGATGATCGGCGCGAGTCAAAGCCTCTCGTCATCAGGCCGTGCTGTTTATCAGTTTATAGACATGCCACGATCGTGTCACCGCACGAAACCGACGATGCCAATCTGTGACCTCGCAGGCTGTTATTAGGTGCCGTAGTACTATATATATTAGCACTGTGCTAATCCCGGTTGCTAATGCGGCTGGGTTTCAATAATGTCCTGATCGTACTCGTACACCCTGACGGTAGCTCGTGCACAATTTTTTTTAATCGAGACTCCTTATGAAGATGATGATTAGATTCATTGTATATGACATTGATCGAGGCTTTCTTTAACAGTTACTGACAATAATCAGACATTGAGGTTGAGGGGACACGAGAACTGAAAGAACGGATCGACCCGTGTTTTAATTTATTTATCTCTTTTATGTAAAATTGAAATGAAGTTCATATATACGAACGAACTTCATGTCTTCTTAGTTCTTACTAATTCAAAATACATCAGGTCGATGGGTTTATGTGTTGGCCGTGGCAGATTCAGGGGAAGCTACATACATGGCGTCCGTCAGCAGTTGACAAACACATACCAGCTTGATGCAGATAAAATAACGGCTGTTTATCAGCGACGATGGTGGACTTCGATGAATGGCATTATTAAGATCGGTTCGTGATCAGGCGTCAAAGATGTCCTAATTCGCAGGTCTCGAGCTGTGATGTCTCCTACTACTACTACTACTACCGAACCATGAGCAACGGCAGGCGGGCAGAGCAAATGCGGATGTCGTTGCAGGCTTGCAGTTGCAGTAGGTGCTGCCTCGCTAGCACAAGGGATAATTGAGGAGGGAAGCAACCGGTGTGCAAAGCTGGCAGCGCGCGGGGAATGTCGCATGCATTTCCTGTTTATTTGCAGAGAATGAGTTCTGTTGTAATGATTGTAAAGTATCAGAGAGTACTTTAAGGCACTTTTCTTTAAAAAAATTTCTAGCCATTAATCTATGAAATGTATTTTAAAAAATCCAATTAATAGGGTTAAGGGCATGATAGTAATTTGACTGCTTTCCGTTTGTGAGGAGTCAGAACCATTCCGTTGTCTAGGTCTTCTGTGCCGCAGCGCTCTGTGCCCCTGCTGCCGACGCGCCAGACGTCCAGGGACTGATCGGATATAATTGACGCGCCATCGCATGAATATAAATAATTGAAATTTATATTCATAATCATATATCCACACATCCACCTCTAATGTGAGGCTTGACACTCTGGATTTCTTAATTTTTTTTCTGCTTACCACTACTACAAAAACGACTCTTAGAAATGTCTCGATTTTTTCTAGGGGTGGACCAAGATTTTACCTGTTGCTACAATTGCAGCGGGTTACTGTAGCATCAGACCCGCTCCTAGAAAAACATTTTTTAGGGGCGGGTCAGTTCCTCACCTGCTTCTAAAAATGAGTGTCATTTTTAGGGTCGGTTAATGGCGTCACCCCCTAAAAATAGCATTTCTAGGGTTGGTGACGCCATGAATCGCCCCTAAAAATGATGGTATTTGTAGAGGCGGGTTATGACCTCACTCGTTCTTACAAATCCATTTTTAGGGGCGGGTGATGGCATGGCCCGTCCCTACAAATGGTTCCACCCAAAAAAAATACATAACTTTTTCATATGATCTTGAATGAAGCCAAACTTTATACTAAAATTGTAGAGAATGACAAGATCTAAAACTTTGTAGTTGACAACTTTTTCATTTAAGGTCATCTAATGGTCCAAAAAATTATTATACGGTTTCTAAATAGCTATACCTATATAGTATTTCATATAACTCAAATCATACTTTGAAGTTTTCACGATCTTAACCTTTATACACACTGAAATATACTTGGCATATTTTTTTTATGTTTCTATAGTTCACAATAACCATAGTGTAGAAGTTTCATATTTTTGTAATTTGTTTTGCTATATGTAAATAGTTAAATAAATTTTCAAATAAAATAGAAAAAATATTTTTATGAGCGGGTGGTGGCATCATCCGCCCCTACAAATGATTTCTAGGGACCAAGGTTCAGCTAGGCGCTAGGCGAAATTTAGGCGCCGACCCATTGCCTAGCGGCTAGTCGGGATTACTCGGTCCTAGGCGTTCCTAGGCGTTTTCCTAGGCGTTTTGGCAATATAGCCATAAATTATATATATATTATGTATATAACTATATATATGTATATAACTAGTATATATGAGCCACAGTAAGTATTAAAAAGAGGGCCAGTAGACATATCTGATTCCCAGCTGGCTTACTCTTTGGCAACATCATCTAAATTTCTTTTTAGGAGATTCACTGCCTCAGTGCTTGCTCCCTCAACATGTCCAGCCTCTGTCGACATCCTACATTTTGGCAATGGGAATGCATCATATTCACTATCAACTACAGAGTACAGGGAGAGGAACGAGCAGGGGAGGGGAACTAGGCATTGACCAGCAACTTGACATTCAGAGAAGAGAAGCAAGGTAGGGGAACGAGCAGGGGAGGGGGGGGGACGAGCAGGGGATGGGAGGGGAACGAGCAGCAGCGCAGGGGAGGGGAACGAGCAGTGCAGGGGAGGGGAACGAACAGGGGAGGGGAGGGGACTCACCTTGGAGGACTGCAGGTGAGCAGCACCGGCGGGGATGAGCTTCCAGGCGAGGAGCCGAGGACGGGCAGCGCCGGCAGGGAGGAGATCCAGGCGGGGGAGGAGCAGCGTCGACTTGGAGGAGCGAGTCCGCGCGAGGACGACCAGCGCCGGCGGGGAGGAGATCCAGGCAGGGGAGGAGCAGCGCCGGCTTGGAGGGGCAGCGCCGGCGGGAAGGAGCAACGCCGGTGGGTGAAGGTCCCCTCCAGCGTACATCTGCGAGCGGGAGTAGGGTCTGCGAGCGGGAATCAACCGGGAGCGAGATAATCTTCCCGCGCGGCCGCCTCTATCGCGCGCTTCCACAGGCGGCCGAAAAAAATCACGCGCGCAACAGCCCGCCCGACTAAGCGCCTGCTCGCCGCCGAATCACCGCCGAGGCGCTGCTGATCGATGCCTAGGAGCCGCGACCGCCTAGACTGCGCCTAACCCCCTAGGCTATGCGGCACCCCGTCGACTAGCGATTAGGCGCGCCTAGTCGCCGCCTAGCCGAACATTGGTAGGGACAGATGATGGCGTCACCCGTCCCTATAAATCAATTTTAGAACTAATATAAAATAATAGCATACCCTGTGGAGTCACAAGTGACTGTGTAGTGTAGTGGTAAGAAAGGTACGCGCGAGGCTTGAGATAGGCAGTTTGAATCCCGGCTTACACAAGTGTGCATATCTCGTAAAAAAAATTGTACCTCAGTAGGAGAGTAGCTTGTGGTGGTGGCCGGTTAGTAGGGCTATCAAATCCGATTTTCAGCTTCAAAAACTAGGGGCGGGTATCGCACCTGTTCTTGAAAATAGATTTTTATCCGCCCCTAAAAATATTTTTTGTAGGAGTGTACTCATTCTACTAAAAGCTTGCGACTCTATACGAAATTACACTGGACCTGAAGTTTCAGACTCCATTCCTTAGAGCATCTCCAGCAGATTTGGTAAAACTAGATACCTAAATTTGCTTTTAGGTATAGGAGAGAGAAGATTTAAGTTATGGTTTTGTGCTCCCCTCCAGCAAATTTGGTATAATTAGTTACCTATAAAGCTTTGTAAAAATACTCTTATGCAGCAGGAGTTTTTCGTAAAAAGTCCAAGACACAGAAAACTATAAAAATAACATGTTTTATTGAGGATTTTTTTGCAAAATGTCACCTACACATAAAAATCCCCTTCCTCTCCTTCATGCTGGCCGTCGCCTCCTCCCTCCCGGCCACGGCGGCGCGCGGCCGTCCTCCCTCCCCCCCCCGGGCTCCTCCCTCCCCGACGGCCTCCCTCCCCGGCGCGGGCGGGCGAGCTCCCACACCGGACTCTCGTGCGCCCACCGACCTCCACTGCCCTAGAACTCCAGTGGCGGAGGCCCGCGCGGAGCGGCGGTGGTGGATCTGCGACGACGAGCCTTCCTCCCCAGCGGCCCGCCCCGCGCCGGCCTTCCTCATCGTCCTCCCAAACGACGCCCGCCATATCCGACGCACGCGGCGGCATGGTGCTCCCCGCTGACGCGGCCTCCGCCGTCTCCCTCCCTCTCTCTCGCGCGAGCGCGGATCTTGAGGTCCACTCTCTGCTCCCATCCGGCGGCGGAGACGGGGTCTAGAACCTGTAACACCCCTGACCACTGGCCCCGCCTGTCATCTTCTCGTTTACTCTCGAAGCTCCCGGACCGCTCCGGTGCTCACGTCATCCACGGCACGACGCTCGCTCACTGCCTCACCTCTTCCGCGCGCGTGCGTCGCCGTGGTCGTCGCGGCCACGAGCCGAGCCGCACCGCTGCCGCTCAGACCACGCCGGCCTCCCATGCCACACGCGAACGCCGTGGCCGCAAGCCGCGCCGAGCGCCGCCGTCCCCTTGCTCTCTCCGCCGGCGCTTCTCCATTGTCTCCAACCCCCAACCAAGCCACCTACAGGTAGCTCCTGGCCCTCTTGTGATGATCCACCCCTCCATCACCGCCAGCGAGCCTCGCCGTCGCCGGATTTCGGCCCAAACCGCCGTCGGCCGCCATTGGAGCACCATCGAGCTCCGCCCCCTCACGTCGATCCGCGCCTCTGGGCCTTTTCCGCCCAAATCAACTCCGGGAATGGGTTCGTGGTGGGCTCCTCCACTTTCCCCACCCCTTCCCCGCCTTTTTTCCCCTGTAGTTTCCTCGCCGGAGCCGCCGCGTCGCCGCCACGCTCGCGCCGCCGCCCCGCAGGTTCGGATTATCCAGCCTAGTACCGAATCATCTGACCCAACCTTCTTTTTATGCATGAAAATCACTCCAGAAATACCCAGGTCCGGATCATCCAGCCTAGGGTCGGATCATCTGTCACCTACCAATGGCAAAAAGTACTGTTTGGCCAGATCATCCGGCATAGGGTCGGATCATCTGATCAGCACAGACCTTTAGTGCTTGTAAAATACGTAGAAAATTGTAGAAAAATAGGAAAAATACAAAACTAGTTTTGTTAGCTTCGTATTTTATGCTCTATAGGATAGAACTATAAAATGGGTTATTTGACAACTTTTACTATATAGTTTTAATTATATTAGATAAAATTCCCTTATAGCTTGTTAAATGCATAATTAGGGTTAGAAAAGTGCTAAAAATATAAAACCAAGTGGGCTAACTCTGTTTTGACATGTATTAACATTTGCATTGCATTAATTGGCATATCATATGCATCTCGTGTAGATGCGCTAGATGTATCATGTATGGATGTGAAGTACGCGATGTTGGAGCCGAACTACAAGATTATGTTTGGTGGACACATCCAGGCAATGAGAGGACCCGCTGAAGCAACTGAAGACCCGGCCCAAGGTCGGAAGGGCCCAAGGCCTTGATAATATTAACACTGATTTAGTGTTACCCTCAGGCAAGCCCCAGTGCATGTCCTATTATTTTAAATTATAATTCACTATATATATTTATTTATTAGGAAAAAGTCTATTTTTAGCCATCCAACTCTTACCTCGTTTTGGTTTTAGCCATTGAACTCTAAAATCGGATATCTTTGACCATCCAACCCTTAAAACCGTTTATTTTCGACCATCGGGCGGTTTTGTTGCCCGGTTTTGCTGACGCGGACGCCATGTGCTGGCAGGGTCCTCTTGTCAGCCACATCTCTCCCCTCCTCTCTCTTTCTTTCTTCTCCTCTCTCTCCACCGCCGCTCCCGAGCCGCCGCTGTGCTCCACACCTCCGCCCGGCCGCGCCTCCCCTACGCTCTCCACCCAGTTGTGCCTCCCCCCGGGTCTGCACCTCCCATCCACAGACGAAAATGGCGGCGAGCCGAGTCGACCCCTCCCTCCCACGAACGGGAGTGCGCGGTGCCCCACTAGCAGCGGCGTGTCTTAGGAGCAAAGCTCGCCGGCCTGCAGCAGCTCTTCGGCTGTCCTAGTTCGTGTTGCTCAGCGTTGCGGGCATGAGACAAAAGCAGTGTCACTGCTGCCTCATCCCCTTTTTCATCCATGCAAAAACAGAGCAGAGCTTGAGCCGCTGGTGAAATTAGCAAGATAAACTCCACCGCCGGTCGATTCCTTCCGTATACAACTCCGCCAGCACCTAAAGCTTCACTACACCCCCTCAATTGCACCGCTCATCGCCGGCAAGGTTGTGTCGCCGTTATTGCCGTCCTCCAGCCACAGTACACCATCTCCACGGTGAGCACCTATGCGCTGCCTTTTTTTCACTCGAGTTCTTGGTCCTAGACATCTAAGTAGTTCCTTCGGAAGCTCGTGAGCAAGTCGTGGTCTCCCTCGCCCTGCTGGCCGCGGCCGGCATTGCCGCCGCACTTTCGACCAAGTACTACGACAAGTGGTGCCCGCGGTGCCCGGTGCTGCAGCCCGCCGTGCAGTCCGCAGTGGCGCGCGCCGTGGCGGCCGACCCGAGCGCCGGCGCGGCCGTGCTCCGCCTCTTCTTCCACGCTTGCTTCGTCAACGGCTACGACGCCTCCGTGCTCCTCGACGACGGTGCCGCCTCGGGGCCGGGCGAGAAGGGCGCCGGGCTCAACCCCGGCTCCCTGCGGGGGTACGAGGTGGTCGACGCCCGCTCTCCGCCAAGCCCGCCGCCCGCGCTGGGGTTGATGCCGGATCCATCTTCGGCGCCAACTTCGCCGCGTTCTTTGACGGCACCGGCAACGCCTCCACCGTGCGATTGCTGCTTGCCCACCGCGAGGCATTCGCGGCGCCCAACACCACCGCGCCCTAGCTGCTCGCGCACCGACTGGCGCGCGACGCCGCCCGTGCCGAGGAGAGGCCGTGCAGGGAGGCTGCGCCACCAAGGGCGGAGGGGAGGCAGCAACTGCGGAGGAGAGAGAAGGGAGGGAGGGGAGAGGAGAGGAGAGATTTGGCTGACAAGTGGACTCCACCGCCATGTGGCGTCCACATCAGCAAAATCGGGTAACAAAACCATCTGATGGTCGAAAATGAACGGTTTTAAGGGTTGGATGGTCAAAGATATCCGGTTTTGGAGTTCAATGGCCAAAACCAAACCGAGGCAAGAGTTGGATGGCCAAAAATAGACTTTTTCTATTTATTACTTGTGCATTAAGTTTTAGGAATTATTTGGAACCCTAGTTGCATGATCCTTAGGTTCCATTGAGTTATACTAGTATGTATAGGACGATAGCGATGTCATGCTTAATAGGTATCGGTAGAAGTCGAGTGATTTCCTGTCACTCGCGAGCTATAGGGCAAAAGTCGAGTAATTTCTTGTTACTCGCGAGATATCAATGTCTTTATATTTCAGTATATGAGATATGAAATACAATATGGAATGAATGGGAATTTGAGACCGGACGAAAAATGTTTAGTTCCGTCTGTGTCGATTAAGGACCGGCCGTTGTTGGCCCTGCTGATCATGTTTGAACTGTACTAACCGCATACCGGGAGTAGGAGGTAGTCGAAAACGATAAGCCGAGTACTGCTTTACTTCGAAAGTATAGGAACCCGCACCCAACTCCTAGGGTAGTCGAGTGGCCGCGGAGAAATGGGTTGTACGTATTTACTTTTGGTGGTCTCTCGTAGGGCTCGGTTGACTATATGTCGTTGGGCAGGTTCCTGTAGTTCGAGGTGGGGAGGGGAATGGTTGGTGCGTATGGTCCGACGGGACATATGCGTGCCGTGTTGGTTAGGTCCAACATGTAAGGTTAAATCGGATCGATTCGTCGTCAGTCGCTCTCGGACATGAGTACCTTGATCTCCGAGTCACATCGTAGTAAGGAAATGAAACAAAATGATATGATATATGTTGATGTTACTTAATGAATTATGTTTTCACCTTGATTGTTATAGATATGCAAATCATAGATGAGTAGCAAATTTATAGCTATAATTTGGAGCTAAATTTTTGAGATTAAGGATCTACTTTTAGAAGATTTTCTGCAAATAAATCTACCAGCCAGAAAGCTTTGCATGTCTATATATGTGGGCTAAGTATACCCTTAGTCGGGTAAGTCTTCCTGAGTATTAGTATACTCAGGGTTTGTTGTTTACCCTATTTCAGGTATAGAAGATTGGTTCGACTCGCATATGGGATAGAGTAAGTCTCACAAGACGGACTGAACCAAAAATTTAAATGAGAATTTTACTTGCTTTAGACATAGGTGTACAAATTAAACATCCGATATGATAAGACTAAAATTTTAGTCCTAATTAAGATCCAAACGGCACCTTGGTAGGGCTTACCAACTCTCCGTTGGGCGCGGCATTGCTGCGCCTGTGTTTCCAGTTACCACATTGATCCAAGGGTAACTGACAAACTGCTATTTTACGCAGCGAAAGTTACACAAAACGATGTTGAAATTACACACTGCTGCGCTTTCGGAGAAGCAGGGGGTCGACACATCACACCCTCCTCGTCGTCGGCGACGGTGGCGTGGGCATCGCGGCGGCCCTCATCTTGTTCGACACCGGCGCGGGCGGCTGCGTCTTCCTCGCCCCCAAGGCCCGCCTGTTCCAGACACTCTTCCCGCCGCCGTACGCGTAGCCGTCGTCGTCGTTGCCCGCGGCCGCCACGCCGCCGGCGGCGGCCCAGACGCTCCTCCCACCCCCACGCGAGGAGCAGCGGACTGGTGCAAAGGAACCCACGAGGACGACGACCAGGAACAGCCAAGCGAGGACTCTGCGACTCATGGTGATGGCGGCTGCTGGAGCTAGCTCGGGGAATGGATTGGACTCTGGATCTTGGAAGCGTGTCCAGCCTCGTCAACTCGTGCTGAATATATAACGCAAGCGTGAGGTGGATCTTGGAAGGGCGTCTCCAGCGACCAGCCTCTCGTCAACCGATCCATCCAACTGGCCAAGCCAATCTACTGGAAGTAGCAGACAGGCTACCTCTAGTAGGTGGTTTATACTGCACCTTCTTGCCGATGCTGCTGAACCGCTGCTGCCACTACAATGCCTGTAGCTTGTGTGCAGGTTTTCTAAATTCCAATCGAGACCGTGCGAGCCTATGATACTATAGATTCATTTGTTCACGCTATTTTTTAAAAGTTGATCTGTAAGCATGATGAATGCTGATGTGGAGGATAGAGGAGAGGGGAGAGAGGAGAAGTGGACTGTAATTTTACGACCGACTTCTACACAAGAACCAAAAATTTTATGAGAGAGATAAGTAGACTATACATTAATAATGAATGAGTAGATATTATACGAGTGAGCTGAGAGATAGACCGTAAGAATCATTACAGCCAGCATGAGGCTAAATTATGAACCTTATGTTTTTCGATCTGCCTCACCTCGGCTGACAAAAACGATCCACTTGATGGTGGCATGGCGCCGACAACTGGGGCAGCAGGCAGATGCCAGTACAGGATATTCATCGACACGGCCATTTTCGTTCGGGACGCCCACGGGAAGCTATCTCAACTCCGAGCGAGGAAACTGGCTAATTTGGTTCGCGCGAATCCAAACGAAGTTCGTGTGAATTTCAATTCTCTTCAATTTCTCGTGCTTTTTGCTTCTGTGGGCTGATGTGGTATCGATCTTACAGGCTTACAGCATGCGCGTCCGTCGGCCGTTGACGCATCGTGGCGAATACAGCTAGATATCTAGCTAGCAGTAAGCTACTTTGGAATCCCCAAGCTCCAACAATTCGTCGAAAACTACGTGGCGTCCGTCGGCCGTTGACAACGCACGGCAACAGGTACATGTTTGAGTAAGCTCCATGCAATGCAACCAATAATTGATGACGTACAATCATTGACTTCGCCGCATGATAATATATAAAATCTCGCATGGATAAGCTAGGGCAGTTCGTGATCTAGCCTAAATTTGTTTCGGTAGACGGGTTTGTATGTGCTCGCCTCGCGGATCTATCGAGCTGTGCTGTCCCCCTCCTACAACCCGTACCTAGATCAAGTAGGTCAGTAGGTGCGCATCGAAGAGGCTGTATATATATGAAGAAGCCCGTACTTCAGATTCGTATATGATGTTTTTTGAAAGTTAGCCCGACACACCTATATATAATGCAGACTCTTATAATGTAGATAGAAATACACGTTATAAAAAAGTTTATACGAACAACCATAGTTTGCAACTTACGTAAAAGCTCTGGCCACCCCCTCCTACACCCTCTTGCTCTGCAAATTCCCGCTTCCTCTTTCCGCATCATCCGTCGCCCAGGTAGGGTTAGGCCGTTAGGGGGGTTTTGGATATGGGGTTTGTTTGCGGTTGGGGTTTGTACGTCCGGCAATGCACAACCTTAAACAACAAGTTGCTACGCTGTCAGTAATGAGCTATAGGGGAAATCTATATGTTGCGCGCGCTACTGCGATTCAACACGTCGCAGAAAAGGGTGTTGCCGGTGCCGGAGCCGGAGGAGGAGGAGGAGGAAGGGAGGTGGGTGGAGCGCCGTCGGCGAGCTAGTGGAGGGGGAGGGGGTGGCCGGCGAGGGGTGGTTGGTGGGACGAGCGGTCGCCGGCGAGGTCGCCGGCGGCTGGGTGGTGGAGGGTGGCGGCGGAGCTTAAGATTCCGGGTTGTTGGGGGTGGGGTGGTTCCATGGCCACCGGACCTAGAAGAGGGTCCGGGGGCGGAGACGGCTCGGCCGGCGGAGGTCAAGGTGGCGCGGGCGGGTAGGATCCCCGGTGAGCGGTGGTCGGTAGTGGGGGTGAGGAGAAGGTGGCGTGGCGGTGGCTGGGCGGCGCGACGGTGAGAAGGTTAGCATGGCGGGCGGTGGAGGGCAGTGGCGTAGGCGGCGGGGGCGCCGCCGGAGCTCGGGGAGGCGAAGGATGAGGAGGCGCATGTTCATCTTCCCCGACGCTCTCGCTTCTGCGATTGGTTGGGTTAGTTCCAATCGTAGAACATGATAAATAGACGCGCTCCGGCTATGGCGATGGGTGCAGGTGGAGTGGTGAAGTAGCGCGGTCACCACATGTGGTGGAAGCGGTAGCAGGACGGATGGTGACTAAGGTTGAAGAAGAGGCCAAGTGGCAGCCATCGTTAGATCCGAGATGTGCAATAATGCAGCTGGTTGTGGAAGCGCAGCGCTTGGGCCTCACTGAGTTGACCGGTGGGAAAAACGGGATTCGAAATGCGATGAAAGAACAAGGGCTGTGTTTAGATCCGTGGAAAGCCGGTAGAAAAAATCACATCGGACACTGTAGTGTATTGTATCATTTTTTGTTTATTTGTGGTAAATATCGTCTTATTATAGGCTAACTAGGCTCAAAAAATTTGTCTCGCAACGTACATCAAAATTATGCAATTAGCTTTTTTATTTATCTACATTTAGTACCCCATACATGAATTATTTGCTATATTTAATGTTTCGATGTGATTTCGATGTGATGAAAAATTTAGAGGAATAGGAGGGAAGTGAACACAGGAGGGATTCACCAGCTCGATTTTTCATGCCCTTTACCACGACCACAGAGACGAGCAGTCACCGGTGGTATGAGCCCAAATAGTTGTCTTCACGTCACGACAAATAGTCCAACATACGTTTCGAATTACAGACACTATTACGGAATCGCAAGCGATTCAACAGTTTGGTTTGGCACTTGGCACTGTTACTCCCTCGGTTACTTATTAATCGTCGTTCTGGTTATAGTGCCCAGTCCCTAATTAATCGTCGCCTACGCTTCCTCCTACCGAGCCATAGCTGCACAGCGCCTGCCTTATCCTATAGATGGCCATTTGGCCCGATACCCATGGGGACCTGAAGCCCGGCCCATATTAGCCCGACCCGAGCACGGCACGGGCCCGAATATTATTGGGCTCGGGCCGGCACGAGCACGATAGCCGGGTCGTGCCTGGGCCTCAATCCCGGCCCATGGACGCGTCCAGGCACGGCCCGAAAAAGGGCGGCCCGATCGGCCCGATGGGTAGCACGATAGGCCCGTTTAAATACTATGTTATCCATTATCAAACCCTATTCAAACATTTTCGGGCCGCCGGGCTACCAGGCCAAACGGGCCGGCCCGGCCCGATTAAATCAATTTCGGGCCGTGCCTGGGGCGGCACTTCAGCCCATGGGCAGGTACGACACGGCCCATTAATATTTTCGTGCTTAAGCGAGTCGTGCCTAAACGGGCCGTGCTTAGACGGGCTCGTGCCGGGCCGGGCCGGGCCGCCCGTTTGACCACCTATACCTTATCCCATCCAGCCATCCTCTCCTGCAGGCAACTTAGATTTCTTTGAGGAACTATTTAGTTCCCACCCCATAAACCCCATAAACACAAAAAAAAATTATCACATCGAATGTTTTGACACATGCATGAAGTATTAAATGAAGTTTATTTACAAAACTTTTTATATAGATGGGTTGTAAATCGTGAGACGAATCTAATGAGACTACTTAATCCATGTTTGCAACAGTAATGCTACAGTAACAACCACAAATTATTTATTAATCATGGATTAATTAGCATCATTAGATTTGTCTCGCGATTTACAACCCATCTGTGCAAAAAATTTTATAAATAGACTTTATTTAGTACTTCAAATTAGTAAGATTCTAACGTAAAAAGTTTTTGCGTTTCATCAAAACATACTGTATTGGCGTATTGCATGTTTAGATGTGAAAACAGTGGATGTGACTACCGATTTCTATAATGTAAAAAGTTTGATGCTGTGTGGTACGACCGTACGAGTGCTTCTTGACGTCATGAATGTAGCATTGATTTCATGTCGATACAAATGTGTTAGTGGAGAAATGAGTGCTATGTAGGGGTGTTACGGTTTTCTGCCAATTACATTGGCAAATGGCTCAATTTTTTAGTGACACTTAGGGTGTGTTTAGATCCGAAAAATCTGGTAAAAAGGGTCACATCGGTACTGTAGTATACTGTAATACTTTTCGTTTGTTTGTAGTAAATATTGTCCTATCATAAACTAACTAGGCTCAAAAGATTCGTCTCGCAACGTACATCAAAACTATGCAATTAGTTTTTTTATTTACCTACATTTAATACTCCATGCATGAATCATTTACTATATTTAATATATTTAATGTTTCGATGTGATTTCGATGTGATAAAAAATTTGAGCGAAGTGAACACAGCCCTCCTCGCCGCTTACCTTACCTGTCCTCCTGCCCCACAAGTGACAAGCCACGAGCCAAAGCTACAGTCCCCACCCCACTGCTCGTGCTACGGAAACAAACAGGGCCATGGAGGAATCGGAGGAAAGTGAACACATCCTTAATAAGGACGGAGGGAGTAGGGCGCTGCCGAGGTTGAACCCTCTGCACCGACGGTGGGGGCGGCGGCCGCACAGGAACTGCCACCATGGACCTCGTCTTCGGTCGTGTTTGGTTGGTTGTGTAAAAATTTTCGCGAAATTTTTTTTGACTTTTGATCATTAATTTAGAGTATTAAATAAAGTCTAATTATAAAATCACCTCCACACCTCCTCGTGTAAATCTCGTGACGAATCTAATAAGACATTTGACCGCGTGATTGGAGGATGGTTACTGTAGCATCACTGTAGCAAATAATCAATTAATTACCGTCATTAGATTCGTCTCGAAAAATTACACACATCTTTGAAAAAATTTTATAAATAGACTTCATTTAGTACATTCTCTTCTCGAAAAACATGCCAAACACGGACCTGCCGCCGCCTCCGTCGTCGAGCCGGCGGCGGAGACCTGTGCCCTCGCAAACCCACCTGGACCTGGACCATGTATCAGACTGATTGTGCGAGTCGAGGTCACAGTGTACCGAGAGTGTGCGTGGAGCAGATTGTGCGGGGGCCTGGGGAAGCACAGGCACCCGGGCACGAAGAAGACGACGATGAGCACCCAAGCGAAGACCTTGCCAAACATGGCGGCGGCTGGCTGCCTGGCTCTGGCTGGGCTGGTCAGGAACAGGAACGCATTCAGAAGCGGAGGTTGGAAATCTGCCGAGCCTCTCGTCAGCTCATGCTGT
Source organism: Panicum virgatum (assembly GCF_016808335.1). Taxonomy (NCBI): domain Eukaryota; kingdom Viridiplantae; phylum Streptophyta; class Magnoliopsida; order Poales; family Poaceae; genus Panicum; species Panicum virgatum. Next base: position 6,042,237 of record NC_053148.1, read on the forward strand.
ATACACGCGAGGGTGTCGAGGCGACACCACTCAATTCTAGTTGCACCTGCTTGCGGTGCTGGTGCCATGAACTGACTGGTCATTGGTACCAGTCGGCCGGTGACAACGCACGCCACATTGTCAGGTGCATGTTTGTCTGTTTGTGCCAAAGATTATGCAACCAATTGATCGCAACCGTTGATTTCGCTGCATGATAATCACACGAGATTAAGCTAGAATTAGGCCTGTTCCGAAAATTTGTTTCGGACCACGTGGGATTGAACAGCGCGTGTCAAAAGCTTCGACCCGTGTGCCTTGTAATTATAGTGAGGTCCATCAGCAGCCCGGGCAGCCGGACAACGGTAATTTAAGAATTGCGTATTAATAATTGGCTGGCACGCTTCAACTAGAGCCTATGGCCCATCACAGTCTTCCATCCTTTGTATATAATTTAGGCAAAAATAGCCAAAATCACCCATGAACTATTGAGTTCGGCTCAATTTCATCCCTCAACTATAAAAAATTCAATTTAGTCTCTGAACTATAAAAATGGATCTGTTTTCGTCATTATGTTGAATTGGCACACCATGGTGGACTGCCTCGTCAGCGATGAATCAACTTAGGGCTGCATTTCGTAGTGAAATATCCATTTTCCCCTGGACAAATGAGTATCTTGTAGTTTGAAGTGCCCAGTTCATGGCACATGTATTATTTGCATTAAACATTGGTATTTTTTAGAAAAAAGGATTTTGAATCCAACCTCTACATCCGTGGTTGTACACAGCCAGTTATTATAAAGTTTACATAGAAAGAAGAGCAGAACCAATTGGTATGGTCTGTCACTTTGAATGAACAACTACTTTATGGACACATGGTTATAACTCAGTACGAGATGTTCAGGGGTAAAATGGATATTTTACTATGAGATGCAATCCTAAGCTAACTCGTCGGCAGTTCACCATGGCGTGCCAACTCAACATAAGGACAAAAACGGACTTATTTGTGTAGTTCATGGACTAAATTGACTCTTTTGATAGTTGAGGGACGAAATTGTGCAACCTCGATAGTTCATGGACCATTTTAGCTATTTTGCTGATAATTTAATATTTTGCTATACATAACAATATAAGCATTTTTCTAGCATAAAAATCTTAATTCAGGATTGGTAATGAGATATTTTGATATAAATAATACCGAATTGTAGATCTCATCTTAAATCTTAAGATTAAATCTTAATCTTAATCTTATCTTAAACATGAAAATTTTAATTTAAAATGGTAGGGGCCGCGCGAACGTGTACCCCCTCTACCACAAATTATGACGTCCACTCTCCTACTTGAGGAGATGGTAGACCAACGCATTCACCAAGTGCAATGTGAACCATTGATGTAGGCCATGGATCTTCTTGATCACCCATCGACCCCGTCCAGGTAAGTATGTTTCCAAGTCCAAGGCCGCCTAACCGCTGATTAAATACCGAGGCCACGGCTCATCTGATGTCACAGGTTTCCTTGTGGAACTAAACGCATGTGCGCTGGTTGCTAACCGCATAACACCTGAATCTGGGCCTCCTAACGGACTTCTAAGCAAGGGGTAGCAGCCTGGATGGCCCATTGGTTGGCGTTTGACGGCCCATAGCCCATTAACACATGGCTTTCTTTCTGCCTCCTTTTTTTTAAAGGAGAAATCTCTGCTTTTCTTTCTGCCTCCTCTGATGTTGTTTGACATGATTCAGAACTAGCAAGGTGTCCCGTGCAAATAGCGCGGCTAGCTAGTTTTTTATTCTATTATTTTTAATCCTTAAATTTTATGCATACATACGTCTATATTGTTGTGCAACTGCTGAATCTTTCCCCATCATATACTACCGTTTACTATTGCTAAGGCACAATCATGTTCTTTATACTCACCATTCTATATGGTCGTCATATATTACCATTTACTATATTGTTGTGTCAGCTTTTTCTCTCTATTTTCTTTTACTAATAGTTGCTCCCAGTAAGTTAATGCTATTCAATTGGGCATTAACTCTTAGGCTAGTCTACCCATTATGTCTTTATAAAATCTAACTGTGTATATTCTTATCTTTTTTTATTAATATGAGAATTTCTAGATCTTTTAGGCGAAAATATATTCTCATGTTGCATTGTGGAGATAGGCAATTTTTAACTTCACTGATAGATGTAGACTCATGCTTTACAATCTATTTAGAGCATCTGGCGAATTATTTGGCGAGAGTTGATTATGGCGGCGAGTAGCATGTAGTAGTATTGTTAAGTTTTTGTATCACACTGCATGCAGAATTTTACATAGGCTCATGGTTGTATCCTATATTCCTATTCGGTATTGGGTTTGTTTTTGAAACGTTACTTTATTTTGTTACTGACTTATGGAGAGGTGAACTTCAAATTGTATTCTGGGCCACATGGGTATGGCTTTATTTATTTGACTTTGCACATGTTAAACTTTATAGCAGCTAAAAATAACTACTCCATGCGTTGATACACGGTACCTCTAATATTTCCCTTTGCTTGTTGTACTCTCTCTGTGTCTCTAGATTAGGGGATTCATTATCTTTTGGGATACATACTTACGGAAACATGGAGTCCTGGTTTGTGTATACCTGTTTACGTCACAAAATAATAGAGTCCAAGTATAATAGGAAATACCAATTTTTTTATTCAATATAAATTTATATGTCATATATGAATTCTTTAGAATAATATAGACCGTTAGATCTTCATAAGATCGAATGGTACAAATTCTTCTCTTTTTTAGATTAATGTGGGAATTTCTAGACTCTCTCGGCGAACGTGGCAGTTTTTTTAACACTATTGTATTAAAATAACTAGCAAGGTGTCCCGTGCAAATAGCGCGGCTAGCTAGTTTTTTATTCTATTATTTTTAATCCTTAAATTTTATGCATACATACGTCTATATTGTTGTGCAACTGCTGAATCTTTCCCCATCATATACTACTGTTTACTATTGCTAAGGCACAATCATGTTCTTTATACTCACCATTCTATATGGCCGTCATATATTACCATTTACTATATTGTTGTGTCAACTTTTTCTCTCTATTTTCTTTTACTAATAGTTGCTCCCAGTAAGTTAATGCTATTCAATTGGGCTTCTTCATCATTGTTCTAATGATTTTTAAGGGTTGTTAGCACATTCCCTGAATTGCACATTGTTGACCTGTTTGGTTGGACCTTATGTCCTTCCAAAATTGCTTTAGTTTTGACTTCAATGATGAAATCATATTTTGATGGAGCTGAAACTAAAAGAAGCTTTTTGGTGCTAATGTGGTAATTTTGAGAACACTTTAGAACTTAAGGAGGAAGAAGAAGCCGATGGAGCTATTTTTTTCTCCCCTCTGTTGTAAGCTATTCCGTGATTTCATTTTTCTCCCCTCTATTGTATGTTGTTCCGGGATTTCATTTGGCTTCATGGGTGATCCCGTTTTATTTTTACGTATTAGGTGTAACTTTACAAAAACTATTGGAGAAGCTTCCAATAAATATAGGTATTTGGGGGACTTTAGAAAAAGCTATTTTCCTTCCTTATTTGCTTCTTAATCTCTATACAAAATAACTATTATTTTTCCTCTTTTAAATTTTTCTATTTGTTAATCATATTCGATATGAACTCTTTGGTCTTGTAAACTTCAATTTACATATTTACTAATTATATTAGATATGGACTCTTTAGTCAACTGCTAATTTTTCTAATTCCGCATTTAGTTACTTACTAATCATATTCCATATGGATTCTTTGGTCATGTTCTATTTTTCAATTTTTGAATTCCGAATTTATATATGTATTAGTGGTACTTGATATGTACTCTTTATATTAGTATAAACACCGATCCGTAAATCAATGGCATAGAATTCAATTACTATAGTCTTCTTTAGTTTTAAATTATAAATATAGCTATTTATTAATCATGTTCGACACGTTGTATTGGGCATTAACTCTTAGGCTAGTCTACCCATTATGTCTTTATAAAATCTAACTGTGTATATTCTTATCTTTTTTTATTAATATGAGAATTTCTAGATCTTTTAGGCGAAAATATATTCTCATGTTGCATTGTGGAGATAGGCAATTTTTAACTTCACTGATAGATGTAGACTCATGCTTTACAATCTATTTAGAGCATCTGGCGAATTATTTGGCGAGAGTTGATTATGGCGGCGAGTAGCATGTAGTAGTATTGTTAAGTTTTTGTATCACACTGCATGCAGAATTTTACATAGGCTCATGGTTGTATCCTATATTCCTATTCGGTATTGGGTTTGTTTTTGAAACGTTACTTTATTTTGTTACTGACTTATGGAGAGGTGAACTTCAAATTGTATTCTGGGCCACATGGGTATGGCTTTATTTATTTGACTTTGCACATGTTAAACTTTATAGCAGCTAAAAATAACTACTCCATGCGTTGATACACGGTACCTCTAATATTTCCCTTTGCTTGTTGTACTCTCTCTGTGTCTCTAGATTAGGGGATTCATTATCTTTTGGGATACATACTTACGGAAACATGGAGTCCTGGTTCGTGTATACCTGTTTACGTCACAAAATAATAGAGTCCAAGTATAATAGGAAATACCAATTTTTTTATTCAATATAAATTTATATGTCATATATGAATTCTTTAGAATAATATAGACAGTTAGATCTTCATAAGATCGAACGGTACAAATTCTTCTCTTTTTTAGATTAATGTGGGAATTTCTAGACCCTCTCGAGGAATGTGGTGTTTTTTAAACACTATTGTATTAAAATAACTAGCAAGGTGGCCCGCGCAAATAGCGCGGGTGGCTAGAATTTTATATTAGTATATAAATTTTTATTTCAAATAAATTATTGTAAATATTTTTGTTTGTCCAATCCAAATCTACGCACTATATATTGCATGTATGTTCTCATATTTTCTTATGACTTGTCTGCCTGGATTTACTATTGTGATAGGCTGTATAGCCTTCTCCTTTATGCTTGTCCAATCTCTTAGTACCGTATATTCTCACCCCCTCTTTCTTTTCTATTTTGCTCGCAAGTAGCTTTTTCTGCTACCTTTGCAGTCATCAAACATAAATCATTGATTGTGTTTTAGCACGTCCATTTTAGCTTGCGATGGACGTGCGTGCATGAAAAATAGACCCAATTATTTTGTGGGTAGAGTCGGGCTCGGTGCGACTAATAAAAATTCTAATATATTTTTGGCTCAAAATCAACTGTATCATACCTGCAAATTCGAGCCCAACTCAAGAAGAGATCGGGTTCATACCAGACCGCTCAATTCTTCAAAGAGAAAATAAATTAATAATTGTTTCAGGCCATGATACTATTATGCCCTTAATCTTAATAAACTGGTCATTACTGCACTTTTCAAATGTTGCCACAACGCAAATATCACGACTATATTTATTCTATTCTATTATGTTTTCAAATTCTTTATTCAAGACAAATATATTTATTTATATGTAGTTGATATAGATTATTGTTTAGTTACTTTATATTCTGAAGACTATAAAAAACAAACTGCTAATTTTCCTTAATTCTATTACTTTCTTTGATCCACCATGGATATAGTTAATTTTATAAATTTTTAGTCCATTTAAGATTCATATACTTTTTAAAAGATCCTTAATTATAAAATTGTTTGCAATAGCATATATACCCTCGGGACCACTCTAGTCTCCTGATAGTTGGTCATTCTTTTCCTTCTAGGAAAATTAATTAATTAATTTATTTCTCTCTCTTCTAGTCTCATTCAATCCGACTGCCATCACAACTGCCTGGTATGGCCACGCAAAGTTTTGAAGTCGTTTTTACCTTGTATCACATTCTTCACCGATACATTCCCATTTCTTACACCTAGTCAACGGATCTTTCTTCATACCGTCACTACGACGGCAATCCATGCATAGTGGAACTCATCAACTGAAGCGCCCCGACCCGAAGATCAAGGCTAAACCATGTATTAATTACCGAATAAGGTCTCCGGCATAATACATGTTACATCAAGTGGAGTCCAGAGTCATACAGAACTTTATTTAACACGTACATGAGGAGTAAAGTGACGACACAAAGCTACACAGAATAACCATAGGATAACAACTAGCATAGCGACATGCAGGACTAGCTCTTCATCCATTACGGCTCCACTTGATCAGCTTGGGTGCGGACACGATCTACTCGTAGTCTTCTGGCACAAAGTCAGGATCCTCTGGAGAAAAATCAACAGGGGTGAGTACAAAAGTACTCAGCAAGCTCCACCTCACCCTACGGGAGGGGAAATGACATGCACGACACATAATAAGCACATTTTACTAACAATGCAACTAATGGTATGCAACCTCTTCCCAACACAACCCACAATAGGTAGCTCACTAGTTGTCAGGACCACACCGTAGCCTGTCCATACCGTGGACACGGACCATTCGAATGGATTATACACTCTGCAGAGGTCGTACACTGTACCCACACGCTCGGCTGTCCGAACGGACAACCGACATAGCCGACACCCAGCCGTGGTCACGCCCCAGTCCGGCCGCACAAACCCTCGGGCCCTGACCCCAATGGTCTATACCCGTAAACCATCCCTGCGACCGTCAGGCTAACCAGTGGGATTAGACTAAGCCCGGCCCATACCGGAACATGTGGTCGTACTAAAGTAAGCTAGGTGAGATGTCAAAACAACTCGGTCCTTATGGTTCGCCAGGGCAGCAACCATTCCTCAACATGTCAACTCGAGCCTACCACCACGGTAGCACTCACCTGCCAGTCTACCACCACGGTAGCGCCGGCTCCAGCATACCCAGCTGCCCTGGTCTCAGCCAGATCCCTTTGTATCCTATTCTTAGCTCTGGATATGCATGACTACTCAGATGCATGCATGAGCACACTCAATCACTAAAGTACTGGTATATGTAATCGATCCTAGACCCAGGCTACAGCTAAACGTCCTCACATGGATGCAACCGCTCATATAGGGGTCGATGAAACTTGCCTTCGCTTGCGTACGCGTCGGCGGCGGCGGCTTCCTGCTCGTGGTACGGGTCTTCTAGCTCCTTGGCGGGCTCCTCCTCGGTCACTCCGTGATCTACGGGCGAGAACGGCACAACCGGCAAAAAAAACACAAGCAAGCAATAAAATAAGCTCAAATGGAGATGAAAATAGGAGGGAAAAGAGTTACGTGAAAAGGAGTTGGTATGGAGGAGATATTGAGTTTACAGTATTGATTGGTAGAATAATTTGGATTAAGTGCTCACGGCCTGGGGGTGTTTTGGGCCTTTAATAGTGGAGTTAATGGTCGGGGGAGCTGCCTGCCATCTCACCTTGGCGCGGAACAGCTCGAGGAAGAGGATCAATTGTTGGAGCTTCGTTTCGTGAGTGAGCTGGGCTCGGGAGGAGTAGTTCAGCTGACGGAGCGAAGCGGCTCGGTGTGCTTGGCTAGTGACGGGGCTCGTCACGGCCTTGCTCCTTTTATAGGCGAGGAGAGCAGCAGCGATGTTGCGCAAGGATGGCGACGGCGTGGGCTGTGGTAGCTCGTCGTCAACGCAAACAGTGGCAGCACTGAAGGCGCGAGCGCCGAGGCGGCAAAGCCGGAGAGGGCGCTGCAGCGGCGTGGGCGAGGTGGGGACGCGGGAGTGGGCGGCACGGCGTGATGCCGGCGGCAGTGCGCGGTCCCGTCGTGGGGCCGGCGTGTCGCGCGTGCGCGAGCGAGAGCGAGCGGGTGAGGCGGTTCGGCGGAAAAAATCTCGGCCGGCACTGTGCGTGGCGACCCCGATTTTTAGCGAGGTGAGTGCTGCCATGACGGGTCTTTTCAAGGTCAATGGTGTGGGTACTCTGTGACTTCCAGGGAATGATGAAGTTATGGCAAAGGAGGTAGGCGCTGTCATGATTGTCTGGGAATTATGGCATGGTACGGTGACTTGAGAGACTTTTATGGAAACGAGATGATTTTTGTCGTAGGTGTAAGCATGCGTATGCTGGTTACTGGAGAGAACAAATGTACTAATGCAAGACAAGAGTATAAAATAGTTTACCTAATAGTTATATAATACCTCGTATAATGTTAGTATTATTTTACGTTACTAGTTTAATTGCAACATAAGTTTTATTTTAGTGATTGTTGGAAATTGAGGCGGCCCTACTAAGTTAAGGATCTACACCAACTCACTTCAGAGTCGGTCAGCTTCTAGTTGCTTAGTGTACCGGGTCCTTTTGACGGCAGAGCCGCCTTTTGCTTCCGGGAGGCAGAGCCTACCAACAGATGAAGCTGGCTTCCGGGTGGCAGAGCCAACCTTCGATGAAGCCCAGACCCTTTTGTGATCCCGGGTGGCAGAGCCAACCTTCGATGGATCACAACTTATACACTAAGTAATTAAATTTAACCGGGAGACTAACACTGATAAAGACGCTTACCTTATTGAAGCAACAAAGGAACACACCTAGCACACTCTACCTATGCTCACTTCTACCATGCCCTTGGATGTGTGTGGGATGGGGTGGAGTAGTATGGCATGGCAAGGGGTGGCACCCTCCTTATATAGGCACCCATACCCTCTTGGATGAGTGACACTTGTCACACTCTAGGAAGTTCCCTACAAATATCTAAGTTCCCCATAAATATCTAATTCTAGAAAATTCTAAATTTTACCATGACAAGAAAATATCCAAGCTTCTTGTCTTCTTATGATTCTTGTGGAACATTCTAGAACCTTGTCATGGTGAACAAAATTACGCCATGGTTTATTCATATTTTTATAGAACCTTCTAGAAGTTTGCATTATAAATTTCAACACTCCCCCTTAATCGTGATGAAAACTGGGATGTTACATCAACTCCTTTCACATTTCAGAACTATTGATCCTGTCCAGCACATATACATTGCACTCGAGGTAATAATAGTTGTAGGAGTGTTGTCCTTGGACCTTTTTTTGCAACTCTGGTGATACAATGTTGCAATGTAATCACTGATGAGTTTTATTTTTCACGCCGATCACTTCTCCTAGAAGCATCGTTTAGACACGTGAAGTATTCTTGCTGTCTTGGTTTTATGTTCCAAAGACACTTATGGCTTATGAAACGTGGTGTCTTGGACAATCATCTAGACTTGACAAATGGGTGCTTTCAGTTGCACTATCTTTCCAGCATTGGAGCACCACTGTGCTAGTATCCTGCCCAACTTGTTTATTTTACTCGTATCTAGCAAGCATGTATGCCACGTGCAGCTCCTCATTGGTTGAGATCTCACACTGCTCCTCATCCAGTTATTCCACGTCCTTTCCCTGTCGGCTTCTTATATTGTTCTTTAGCTCTCTAATTTTCTTGGCATTGTATTAGGCCCTCATCCAATATTTATTTTAATTAGAGTTGTGCTCTTGTATTTTACTTGGTATCAAATAACCTGAGCCATTACGGTATGGTCCCAAATATCTCTATTTTTTTCACCGGCTAACATGGTAATTTGCATGCTCTATAATCATGACTTTGTATCACACTTAAGTATTAAAATAATTAATACATGTGTTTTTTTAAGGAAATTTTAGATGTTGATTTTTCTAATAACTTAGCCTACACACAAATTTATGTTCTCAGTTTCCTTTCTTTCCTTTTAATGCGAACATTCGACTCCATAGCTTATAAAGTCTCTAGTGTCAAATTGTTGCTGAGATTAACACAGTAGATCTTTCTTTTTTCCACAAATCAACATGAACATTTCTAATCCTTGAGAATGAATGCCCTCAACATGAAGGAGAACATTGATATAACCAACTACAAAGCAAAAGGGCTTTGGAATAAGCAGTGCCCGCAAAGATTAATACTTGTAAATTAAAAATGTCACCATGTTAATTTAAATGTGCTAGAAATTATCGTGTGAATGGTGAAAAAAGAGAAAATTTCATACTGTTTGGCCCAAATGATAACTCTAGCTATTTGATTGGTTCATAGGGATGCAAGTGGGTACCCATTGGTGTTTTTAGGTTTGTCAATTTAGTTTATTTTTTCTCCCAAAATAATTACGTAGCATGCCATTCTAGTTCATTTTATCAAGTTTTGGGTCGACCTGGTGACCCAAAAAGGATAAGACTTGCATTCCTAGAATCCTAGTTGAGGTGTAAAGAATAAACCTCTTGCGGCCATGGATAGACTGCAATGCATCTTCCCGAAAGCAATGATGACACAAAGCAAACTGTGTGTGGACATGTGTTATTATGGGATTGTGTGCTTGCAAGCTTTGAGTACATGTGCTTGCCAAATTAGATCTTGGGCATATGGTACCTAATAGCCGTATATGGATGGCATGTATCCAGTGATGGAGCTAGAACTGAAGGGAGGAAGGGAGGACCGGAAGGAGCTCCAGAACAGATCGTCCCCAACTATTTCTCTCCCTTTTCTTTGAAAAAACTGATAATTATGCTAATCAAATCAGCAAATCAACCAACAGGGAATAAATGCCTAACGGATGATATGGTTCATGCATGCACTGCCCAAATTATTAACCTAATCATCAGCATGGCTAGTGACAGCAATTTTTCAAATTATCAACCTAATCATCAGCATGGCTAGTGACATCAGTTTTTGTTACGGAATCAAATCGGTGGGGACTGAGGATTCAAGGAATCCAGGCCGATGATGCGGTGTACATGCGTTCGTAGCCCCATAGAATAGAGAAGGGAGTGGGAATGCGCTATATGTGTTTTTGCATACGTATGGTTGCTTCATGGACTCCTACGACAACAATATATATACGACTTTAGGTTCGTGTGTATGCCTGCAGTAGGTGTAAGCAACAATTTCTCATCTGATGCGCTTCACATGGAATGGAATTTTGATGGAGGAAGGGGGCCACGACCCACAGCCTGGGTCGGCCAATATGTGGCTCCGCGCGGTGCATGTATCATGTATCCGTGAACGGCTCCAATCAGATTTAGCTTTCTTTTCTAATTCTAAGTTTAGATATATGTCGTACTTTTATTCGATATGGATTTCTCGGATTAATCTAGACCGTTAGATCTTCATAAAATCCAATGGTGTAAATTCTTCTTTTTTTAGATTAACGTGAGAATTTCTAGACCCTCTCGATATGGATTTCTCAGATTCGTCTAGACCGTTAGATATTCATAAAATCCAACAGTGCAAATTCTTCTCTTTTTTAGATTAATGTGAGAATTTCTAGACCCTCTCGGCGAACGTGGTTACTTCTTTTAATACTATTGTATTAAGATAATAGATAGATTGATAGATTGCTCTTCTCCATGATTTGTCAAAAAGGGCCTTCTCCATTATTGTAAGGGAATCACCTTTAAGGCAGACCTTCGCGATCCAACGGCAGCGCGAAGGAGAAGCACACCTGCAGGCTCCGCATACGCGCGAGGTGGCAGGTCTCCGCCACTTACGCACACATCAGCACACGCTTTCGCCGGCCATTAGAGGTGGTGGCGGCGACGAAGTCGCTGCCACGGCGGCGTGGACGGATGCGCCATTAGAGGCAGCACGCCAAGCTTTTTCTGTGCCGGATTCGGACGGGTGTGGCGACAAGGGTGGCCGTCCCGGGCGCCACACCTCATCGCCTCCGCGCGCCCGCCGGGGGATGGGTTGATCGGATAAGCCAAGCATGTCTCCGTCCGCCGGCTTGCGAGCGCGAGCGCGCGGTAGGGCGGGGGCTGGCAGGGTGAGGACGAGGACCAGTCGCCGGGCTCGCGGCTGGTTTCTGATATGCAGCTGGAGTCTAGAGACCGGTCTGGCGGTCTCTCTTGAAGCCCGGAGAGACGCCTAGCTCAGCGGCCAGTCTTTGGGAGTGATCGTTGTGTCCAAGAGAAGAGATGGAGTCAGCTGCTCAGCTCCGGTCACTCGTGCAGCCTGCAGGCCCCAAGTATGGTAGTGCTGCCACGAGCACATGCAAATGGGATTTTTTTTAAATAAAATGCAAATGGGAATAGGTTATCCGATCCGTCGGCCTCCTTTGGGAAGAATCTCGCAGCAACCTCGCAGAGAATCTCGCAGAGAATCATCTCTGATCCTGTGTCATCACATGGAACAAGATCCAAATGTTCCAAAGAGGATGTGACTCCGACTCTAACCTTCAAATGAGCAGTTTAAGTTCAAAACAGCAATTAGTAACACACTGTAAACCGAGGCTCTTGATCCAAATTACAGTCCCTTTTTTTTCTGGATCACACGATCATCGTGCACTCGTACATTGGGAAACGCTAGCACACTCTGTACAGTGCCTACTCGCCGTAGGAAAAACGCTCATCGATCGCTCATGGGGTCATGGCATGGGAACAACAACCGAACAAGGAGAACGGCAGGGCACGGCGCCGTCGGATGCGTGCAAAACCGGCCGCAGATTCACGGATGTCTCGTGCAGTCGTGGTCTCCAATCTCCGGCAGCACGGCAATGGTGTGGCTCGCCGGCAACGTACTTCTTCCTCCTGCGTCGACGCTGGCCCGGCCGGCGAGGCGTATCTATGGGCCGGCATGTGGGTGGGCGTCGACGGCGGCGCGGCAGAAGGGGCAGCGGGAGGTGCCCTCGACCCAGGGCGCCGCGCAGGCCCAGTGGAAGCGGTGGCCGCAGGGGAGGTGCGCCAGCACGTCGCCCGCGCGGAACTCGTCCAGGCACACCGCGCACTCCGCCTGCTCCGCCGCGGCCCACCGCAGGCGGCTCCACCGCATCAGCCGCCGCATCACGCCCTTCCTCGAGTACACCTCCCGCTGCACGCCGGCCATCGCCGGCGCCGAGGCCGAGCTCTCGCCGCGCTCCTCCGCGCCGCCGCCCACGTTGTGGTGGGGTCTGCTCAGCTTTATGCTCCCCGTGCTGTGATGCCTGCAGGATCAAATCGTCAGCGCGATCTGTTAAAGAGAAAAAAAAATCCCTTGACGCATCGACGTGCTGGTAGATGACAGCCAGGCTACCTCTTGATGGCGGCCTCCCTCTTGCTCCGGAGCTTCTGGTCCAGCCGCTCCTTGGCCTCCCGGACATTGCTGTCCAGCGCCCACCCGTGTATCATCTCCATCTCGGCGCTCCGCTGCTGCAAACAAACAAACAAAGCCATCAAGAACCAATCACTCCGCCCGCGCGCCATCTCACTGCGTCGACTGACAAGACGAGTGATCCCTGATCACTCGCTGTTCGGTTCTCGTACCTTGCCGGAACTGCCGGCGCCGCCATGGCCGGCGGCCGGGGGCCCTACGTGCCCTGCCGCGTACAGGCAGAAGGAGAGCCGCCTCGTGCCCGTGCCCGCGCCCGCCTCCGCGCCCGCGCCCGCGCCGCCCTGGCGGAGCCGCCGCCGCCGCGCGCACTCCACACCGGGAAGCATCCCGGCCATGAGGACCATTCACTGCGCTGCAACCACACGCCCCCGCCGGCCTCGCCGCAGCAACGGTCGGCGACACCGGTCACCTGCTGCTGTATGTATGTATATACACACACGCACGCACGCGGACGCGGCGAGCACACGCCGCACCTAACCGCGGGCGCGTTTCCGGGCGGAGGATCCAGCGGCGGGCGCGGAAGCCATGCGTGCGCCGGCCATTTCGGGCAACCGCCGCGCGGCGTCGGCCTCCATCATCTCGTCCGCCCGCCTCGCGCCTTCCGTCCGGTATGGGTGGGGGTCGACGGCGACCGGGAGGGAGAAGCAGTAATGCCAATGGTGGGGTGGCGGTGGCTTTGGTTGCAAGGGAGATCGATCCCCCTCGCGCCTTTAATAGCTGCCCCCGGCGCCTGGTCCTGACGAGCGACGACGGGGTGACGGGCGCGCGCGCGCGGCCAACTACCTCGCCACGACATGGGATGGCTGGGAATCGTGGCCTGGGGATGCGGCGGCGGGCCCTGCGCGCGGGACGGCGAGGAAATCCACTACGGGAGGAATTATTGGGGTCGGATCATATCCGGTCAAGTCATGGCTATAGTTTTCCGTCAGCCCCGTGGGCCGTGGGCCGGCCCGAAGCACGAGAATTGGGCCCGGTACACGGCCCGGCCCGGCACGAGCGTCGTGCCGTGCCTGGGCCGCGCCGCAGGCACGTGGGCCGGCCCGGCCCGGCCCGGTTAGCGGCCGGCCCGACTAGGCACTTGGGCCGGCCCATGAGCACGAAGCCCACGAGCCCGAGCCGGCCGGCCACATAAAGGGGAGGGGGCGGCCGCGGGCGCCGGTAACCCTAGCCCCCCTCCATTCCGCGCCCTGGCTCCTCCGCGGCTCCGCCTCGTCTCCTCCGCGCTCCGCCTCCCCCGCTCCTCGCCAGAACCGCGCCACGCCTCCACCCCGAGTCCCCGACCTCCACCGTCCACCCCACCTCTCCGCGCGTAGATCCGCCTCCCCCCCGCTCCTCACCAGATCCGCTCCACCCCGACCTCCACCACACCTCTCCGGCGTAGATCCGCCGCACTCCGACCTCCTCCTATCGCATGGATCGCTGGTAACCCTAGCCCCCTCCATTCCCCGCCCGCCTGGCCGCCGCCTCGTCTCCTCCGCTTCTCCGCCTCCCCCGCTCGTCGCCAGATCCGCTCCACCCCGACCTGCACCCCACCTCTCCGGCGTAAATCCGCCGCTCTCCGACCTCCTCCGCCTCTCCTCGGCCAGATCCGCCGCTCCAGTGGACCTCCTCCGACTCTGCTCGGTCAGATCCGCCGCTCCCCTCAGGCCCTCACCTCCTCCCCTCTCCTTTCTTCTACTTCTTCCTCACGATTCCTCCTCTCCCCTCTTTGCGAGTCTGTGTGGCCTGCAACTCCGGTGAGGGCGTCGACGGCAACTTCGGTCTTCGATGCTCCGGCCAAAGGTAAGTCAGAACTCGCCTTTCTTCTCCTTCTTCCTCACGAATCCCCCCTCACAGTCTCTCCTCCTTGTGCAGGCCGTGAGGGACCGAAGACCGGCGATGGCCGCCGACGACTCCTACAACAATGAGTTGCGGTCAATGGGCTTTCGCGGAGATGATGAGGATGACCTGTATGCGGATGCCGCTGAGCTGTTTGGCAGCAATGCTGCCATCGACCTGGATCCAGAAGGCCTTCCTCAGGGGACCGCCGCTGGATCTGGCACTGGCAGCGCGAGCACCGCCGCTGCCACTGAGTCTGGCTCGACCAGGAAGAGGAGGGCGTCCACCTCCAAGGTCTGGAAAGACTTTGATGAGATCTATGAGGTAATTGATGGTAAGAAACGTCGAACTGGTGCTAGATGCAAGCATTGCAAGAAAAACCTCACTGGTAAATCAACCCATAGTACTGGTCACTTGAAGCTGAAAGGTTTCACCAATGTTCTTAGACTTCTATCTCAGCTTAATGGTAATGATTACTCATGCTACTTGACTGAGGTAAGGGCTGAGTTGTCTGTTATTTTTGCTAAGTATGATGAGAAATTTGGTGGTGTAAGGTTGCAAAGGGCTGCCCAACCAGGCCCTACAGGTAAGAGAAAAACTGCTTGGAGAAGAATCTTTGGTGGTGAGTCTTCTTCTTCTGGTTCTAGTTTGTCTGGTACTACTCTTGGTTCTGTTACTAGTCTTGGTTCTGGTTCTACTTCCTCCTTGCATAGAAGAACCTCTGCTAGTGCTCTATTGCAAGCTGCAACTTCTGGTGCTTCTCTATCATCTGGTTCTGAATTGTCTGCCTACCTGGACAGTGATACTGTTAACCAGTATGATGATGATTTCAATATCTTGAACTGGTGGCATGAGCACAAGCTATCATATCCTGTTCTTTCAATTCTAGCTAGAGATGTAATGATTGTTCCTGTTTCAACAATATCATCAGAATCTGCATTTAGTATGACTGGCAGGATTATCGAGGAGCGACGACGGCGTCTGGGCCCTGAGGTCGTGGAGATGTTGGCTCTGATCAAGGACTGGGAGCAAGCCGATGCAAGACTTCAGCATCTCATAGAGGATGAAGAACTTGAAGAATCATTTGAAAACTTATATCTAGATGTTGAATCTGTATAACTATGTAGTGTGGACTGTAGACTGTGGACTTTAACTTGTGATGAACATTTGAACATTTAAAGCTGGCTGTACTCTTTTCCTTTGTAGGGTTTTGTCCTCACAAGGTGTGGGGTTTTACCTACAAAGGTTTTTAACGAGGCAGCACCCAAAACAGCTCAATAAATTTGTTATCATGAAATGTGCTTCTGTTTTGTGATCTTTTGTGAATTTGAATCTTTAATTTGAAATCTTGAAATCATTCTGAGTTGAGGGAGTGGCGGCCTGGTGCAGATGCCTAGCCGGGCTTGGGCTGGCACGACCCACGAAGCCCGCCTGGCATATCGGGCCGGCCCGGCACGCCAAACAGGCCCTCGTGCCGTGCTCGTGCACAGAGCTGGGCACGTGGGCCGGCCCGGCCCGGCACGATTAGTTATCCGGGCTAATCGTGCCGGGCCTAATCATGCCGGGCCGGATCGGGCCCGTGCCGGGCCTAATCGTGCCGGGCCGGATCGGGCCCATGCCGGGTCGGGCCGGGCTCGGCCCGTTGGACAACTATAGTCATGGCCACTCCGGAGTACGATGTGATGTGATCGCCGCCCGGTGAAACTGCCACTGACGCCTCGGGAAAGTTCTCGCCTTGTGTCGCCCCTGCGCGGGCGACTCGGGAACCCGCGCCGCCCCCCCCCATCGACGCCTCTGCCCGCCACGCCGCCGCCCGAGCGGACCGCCGGAAGCCCGTGCGGCTCGCGAGGAAGGTGGCGGCGGGCCCTTTTCCTCTCCTTCTGGCGGATTCGGGCGTGCGCAGCCGTTGTCTCCGTCCGAAGCAGCTCGCCGGCGCGGGCAGCGCTCCACGACAGCGGAGCTCGAGGGGCCACGAATCCGGCACGGCGCCGGCCGGATCCAGTGGTGCTGCTGCCTGGGCATGCGGGCGGTGGTGGGGGCGTCGGCCGACGACGCTGGTGGCCGTGGTGGCGGTCCGGTCCGGTGCATCGTCGGCGCGGCAGCGGCATGGGGTGCGGAGACGGCGACGTGCCGGACCGGCGCTGCGGATCTCGCCCCCCTCCCCCTGAGGCTGCGGCCGGTGCTGCCCTTGATCCGGCCGGGATCCGTCCGCCGGCGGGTGGCAGTGACGGAGTCGGCGGCCTGGCGCCGGCGGCCAGGGGCCGTTGCCCTGGCGGCCGGGACAGCTGCCCTCATGGTGGGCGGCGGGTGCTTGTGCCAACGGCGGTGGTCGGCGACGGCCTCGACGTGCGGCAGTGTCACGCGAACGGTGGAGGCAGGTCCGGCTCCATGTGCTGCCTGGTCGGAGGTGGTGGTGGTCGATGCAGCTGTGCGGCTGCCGCGTGTAGACGGCGCGTCGTTGCCCTTTGGCGAGGCTTCCATGGGGCGGCGGGACAGCGGCATTGGAAGGTGTTGGACGGCGAGGGGTTGTAAGGATCGATGGACCAAGAGGGGGGTGAATTGTGCCTTTTTCAAAATTCTAAAACAAAATAAAGCAATCTTAACTTATGCAATGCTAGTAAGGCTCAATTTACCAACCGGCTAACTAAGCAAACTACACAAGCTATAAAGAATACAACAAGATATGAAGCTAAGCAAGGTAGAGCTAAGTTATGATCTCTAATGTCAAACACATGAAAATAAGTGCTTGAAAGTAGAGAGTGGGTAAGAGACAACCGGATTTTTTCCCGTGGTGTCGATGTGTTGGCACACACCCCTAATCCACATTGTGACACTCACTAAGAGTCTTGTCACCTCCCATGTCACCGAGACGAGGGCGCTCACTAAGAGTCTCCGTTCACCATCCCGGCGTGGTGGAGCTCAAGCCACGTACAAACTTCTTCGGGCTCCCACAATCAACTTGGCAAGCTCCGGAAGAAACACCTCAATCACCAAGATCGCCTGGGTGCTGCCAATCACCAAGAGTAACAAGCTAGGGCCTTCACTTGAGCAAGAACCAATCACGAAGGATGCACACAAGCTTCTCTCTACTCATGTCTTTAGTCTTGCTTCTTGAATGATTGAATGATCAAAGGTGTCGAAGGTGAAGCTCAAGGTGGCTCTCAACAATAGTATGAGTGTATGAATGTTGCCTGGTGTCAAGAGAGCTCAAAATGACCCATTGGAGGGGTATATATAGGCAGCTCACGCGGATAGAGCCGTTGGAGAAAAGCTGCCAGAAAAGTACGCAATGCCGGTTAATCCGACGGTCCTCCAAAAGTCATCATCGGTTTAACCGATGAATGTAAACTGCCCATTTAGAAAACTAGCCGTTACAACTCGGGCAGATTAACCGACATATCACCGGTTTAACCGGTGAGTGTAGTTGTCCACTGATCAACTGAAAAACCAACTCTCTGGACAACTGCCCCGACGTTAACTCAAATCCATCGTCGGTTTAACCGGTGAGTATAGCTTCTGAAATCCCTGGAAAAACCAACTCTCTGGACAATTGCACCGACGTTGATTTCAAATATCGTCGGTTTAACAAGTGAATATAACCTTGAAACACCCTGGAAAACCAATGTTCTGGACAACTACACCGACGTTAATTTAGATATCGTCGGTTTAACCGGTGTATGTACTTGTAGAGACTCTGATAACTGCGTTTAACCGACGTATAGAAAATTAGAGTCGTCGGTTAAACCGCTGTATAGACTTTTTCTGATTTTGCCTTTTCTGATTTGAGTCTCGAATGAAATCCAAATATTCTTGAGATATAAGTTGAAAACCACTTATTTTAACTTCTAATAACCTGAGTGACCATAGTGTGCATCCATTTTTGATTGACCATGTCCATGCTCAAGTTTCTTGGCCTTAACCCCTCTTAATAGTGCGATCTCTACAAAACTATAAAACATATACTAACCTAAGTATCCTTCTCAACCTTGTGACACTTAGGACTAGAAAGATCTTTAGTCTTGTTACATACTTGAGTTGAATACGGAGATTGCCTTTTTGAATAATGAAATTGAAGGGCCTCTTTAACATATGACCAAATGAGCGATAATATTTCATTAAGCTGCACAAACTCATTAGTCACAATAATGGTTGTCATTAATCACCGAAACATACCTGGAGGGCCTAGATGCTTACAATCTCCCCCTTTTTGGTGATTGATGACAACACAAACATAATAATAACGAGAGAGCGAGAAAGATAAACAGGAGAAAACTCAAGCAAACTCGAAAGAGAACCAAAGAGCTCAACGGCTCAAACGGAATCCATAGATATGTCTCAAAACACAGCATACGCAAGAGTCAAATGTACATATCATGAACTATCATCAAATGAGATATAAAACATCAAAGTCTTGTAACTACGAGCTCTCTCTAGCTCTACCCTCCCCCTGACTCCATCTCCCCCTAACTCTCTCCCCCTTTGGCATCAAAGCACCAAAAAGGCGAGCTACGGGTCCTGCTGTCGCGGCACGGCGAGGAAGCGGTCCAGGTCGTCGTCGTCGTCATCGTCGGACGGAGAACCCTCGGTGACGGATGGGAGCTGCGGGTCTGAACTGACTGGAGGTGTAGCTGTCGTGGAGGCTCTCGTGCTGGCACTGCCTGGAAGAGGGTCCGTAGAAGTGGTAACCGGGTCAGCAGAAGAAGTGTCAACATCTGAAGTCGTGACTGCTGAAACTGCCGGCTGCGTTGACTGCGGAAGTATAGACTCCTCTCCTCCTCCTCCCCCTGAAAGTGGTGCCTGTGGTACGACGCGGAGGGCGACTGACTGAACCGCTGACGGTGAGTCCTGAAAGAGCGTAGTCGCTGGCTGTGGCGAGAAGAGCAGACGACCGGCAGACCCAAAAAGTGCAGACATCGAGAACGTGGTCTCCGGTGTCGTCGAAGAAGCTGGAGCTGCAGTAGGGGCTGCAGCTGGTGTGACTGCAAGCTGAGGTGCTCCAACACCCTGAAGTCCTGGCTGCTGCGGGGCGAGTCCAGTGTGAGTGTAATGCTGTGTGATCATTACGAACATCGCCATCATGCCCTGCTGCATCTGCTGGAACTGAGCGTCTGTCCTCTGTGAAACTTGGTCAAGAATCCCAACAAAATGCTCCTCGGCTGCAGCACGCTCTCTGGCAGCCTCCCTCTGAATAGCTGCAAGCTGAGCCTCATGGGCTCTCCTAGCCTCCTCCTGTGCAATTCGATCCTCTCTCTGCTGAGTGACAAGCTGCTGAAGGAGAGAGGTGAGCTCGGACGGCTGAGTCACCTGGGACTCTGCGACAGTAGCAGCTGCTGGTGACGATGGAGCTGGCTCTCTGGACCCTCCTGCCTCGTGGTCGTGACTGGCTGGTGCTGCAGGAAAGTACTCGTCATCCTCTGGGAAGCTGTGCCTCGGCTGCTAGTAGTGCCTCGTCCTCCTGTGCCACTCGGGCCTGCACCTCAGGTGACAGTCGTGCCATAGCAGCTCTATCTGCCTGTCTGTCCCTCCTCCTATCCTGTGGTGCTGTGGGACGGTAGACTGGAAACCTGGGAGCCTCATCCTGACGGTAGACACTGCTGATGGGTGACTCAGCTAGCACAATCATAGAGCAGATGTAACTAATCTAGTGAGCATAAGGAAACTGGCGCACTACACCCATCCCGTCAGTGATCACATCCTCTATCTCAGCCAAATTAAAATCCACTATAGCAAATGGCTCGTGAGTGAGGATGTGTAGGAGCAGTAACTGCTGCAGACCTGTGAACCCCTCTGGGTAGCCACTCCTCGGCAACAAAGTCATCTGGAGTGCCATATGAACTGCGTACGCCTCTGGGGTCAGCAGGCTGGGAACTCTGGCATATGATGCTGGAAATGGCTGGCGGAAACACTGAGAGATCGCCTCATGAGAAGGTGCAATACCGCCAATCATCGCCCTGCGAGGTGGATCTGCATCTCCAAATACTCTCTCGTGCAGGGAGACATCGACCAAGTCGACTCCAAGGATCCCTGCAATGGTCGCCCTCGACAAACCAAAGACCTGGCCTCCAAACATGAAGTGCACGGCTCTGCGCTCGGGAGCTATCCAGGCTGTGGCATAGAACACTCTGACCCAGTCCTCTATATATTTGTTCTGCTCCATCTCAAGTAGCCTGGCAGACCTCTGAAGTGTGCAAAGTGCTCTCTAACGTCTGCTCCCCCTGCGGCTGTCCTCAGCGAAACCCAATCTAGCACTCTGTGTGGGAAGATCCTGTGCCCTCGCCTCTGGTAGGTCTCGTAGAAGTTGGCCTGAAGAAGTGTCCAGAACCTACGGCCGACCCTGCTGTCACGAGTCACGGGGAACCAGTCCTCCTCTGTCACGCTCCACCTGAGCCTCTTGACCTTTGCCACATTGGCCTTGGTCAAGTTCTGGAGCAGCACACCTGGCTCCAGACGCACAACAGTGTCCATGCGGAACACTGCGCGCTCGGCCTCTAGGGCCTCAGCTCTACGGGCTGCTGCTGCTGTCCTGCGAGGCACCTGTGGCTGGTGACCACCTCGCGTCCTGGGCACGGTGCGACGCTCGATCGCTGGTGGAGACTCTGCTCCTGGGGACGTCTGCCGAGTGCGGCCAGACTGTTGTAGAGTCGGTGACCCCTGAGTACTCTCTCCCTGAGACTGCTCTGACTGTGCTGCCTCTGAATCTGCATCTGAATCTGCAGCCGTCGGCTCCCCCTCAGACGAATCGCCCTCTGTCTGCTGTGTAGTGGCCCTGGTGGCCCTGGCACCTCGGACCCTGCCCATCCCTCGGCCTCTGCCTCTGCCTCTGCCGGGCTGCTCCCGAATCGCGAACGGACGAGCACGGCCTGATGCCTGCTCCTCGGCGGCCTTGGCCACCATCTCGGCCCTCTCGGCCTCCCTCTCTGCACGGGTCCGCTTGCGGACCGGCTTCTCGACCACGACCTCCTTCCCCTTCCTCTTCTCGCGACCCATCTCGGTCAGGCAATAAATCGAACACCTCGCAAGCTCTTAGCGAATGAAAGGACCGTGGCGTGAACAGAATGGCGTGCTGCTGCGTGGGCGGTGTTTCTGTGTGCGTGGCGGCGGCGTGGAGACGCACGGCGGCGGTGGCGCACGGGTGGCGCGCGAACGGAGCGGCGAGGGCGAGCGGTGCAGATTGCGTTGCGGTGCGGACGTGCGTGGATGACGCGCGGCGGCGTAGATGGCGCGCGGTGGCGGTGGCTCGGGCCGGCGGCGCGTGGAGCGAGCGGCGGCGGCTGCGTGGGCGAGCGGGGGCGCGGCGGCGTGAAGAGAGAAAGGGAAACAGAGGCCAGCGGCGCGGGCAAGAAACATATATGACATGTGGCCCCGCATTTTTTCTTAACGCCGGTTAAACCGATGCTTAGGTTTAGAACGCCAGTTGATTGCATCGATTCAGTTCACCCGAGACTCCAGCAGAAATTCATTTGAACGCCGGTTGATCCGACGATATGCATTTTGAACTCGCCGGTTGAACGCTGCTATCACCGGTTGATTGTTAGGTCAAATCAGTGTTATGTTCACCGGTTGATCCGATGCTCTGACATTTGCATACGCCGGTTGAATGCCTGGAATTGACTGAGCTGAGACAGAACTTAGTAATGCCGGTTAAACCGATGGTGTTGTTCCATAAAGCGTCGGTTTAACCGGTGAACCCTAAAAACCTTCACTCAGCTCACTCTTCTATGCTAAGTCCAATAAACTTATAAAATTCAACTAAACTCAAGTTAAAGGACTTGCATAGGCGACTTTACCCCTCAAAACATTTAGGATAGCACACTAGCTTAATAGTTTTCTTTTCAAACACAAGGAAAAAGCCGCAAAGCGAGACAAAGCGCTAAATAAAATGTATGAGCCATGTCATAGGAATATCGAAGATAGAGATCTTCAAACTCATCATGACATGACTCACTAGGAAATAACACACCTAACACTTTGCTCTTTTCACTTTTCATGAATTAAGATCTTACATATGAAACAAGTCTCATTTTCATCATGTGATCTCCTATGTGACCCTTACGCATGCAATGATGGTGCAAGCTACAACCATATGCGAGAGAAGGGTAAACATGAAGTGCACATCTATATGACAAGAAATGCATAACAAGAATTTAAGTTCTACTTGTCAAGTTTGAACCCACGGGAAGCTTCTTCATGATGAGCCTTTCTACAAGCCTAGAGGAAAACAAGTGGACCACCACCTCTAGCTAAACCCATGCTCATCACTATCTTACCATGGTTAGACAAGTGTCCTATATGTATGTATTTTTCTATATGACATGGCAACTTACATGACGTTTGCCGCATCTAATACATTAAGCTCATTCCTTAGCCTAACAAAAGTACTCTCGTCTAATGTTTTTTTGAAAATATCCGCCAATTGCTCCTCGGATCTCACATCTTGAAGAGATATGTCTCCTTTAGCTTCGTGATCACGCAAGAAGTGATGGCGAATATCAATGTGCTTTGTGCGAGAGTGTTGAACCGGATTTTTGGCAATTTTTACGGCACTTTCATTGTCACAAAGGAGTGTTATCCTATCTAGTTTCACACCAAAGTCCAAAAGGGTTTGCTTCATATATAGGATTTGGGAACAACATGCACCGGCCGCTATATATTCCGCTTTCGCGGTGGACAAAGCCACGGAATTTTGATTCTTACTCGACCAAGAAACTAGAGAACGCCCAAGCAAGTGGCAACCCCCGGAGGTACTCTTGCAATCCACACGGCTTCCGGCAAAATCCGAATCCGAGTATCCAAGAGATCTAAGCTAGCGCCTTTGGGGTACCACAAGCCTATGCTTGGGGTGTGCTTGAGATACCGAAGGATCCTATTCACAGCCGAGAGGTGATTCCTTTGGGTTTGCTTGAAAGCGGGCACACAAGCACACACTAAACATTATATTGGGTCTAGATGCGGTAAGGTAAAGCAAAGACCCTATCATAGAACGATAGAGGGATTGATCAACCGGTTTACCGGCCACATCCAAGTCGTTATGCCCATTGGTTGCCATGGGTGTCTTGATCGGCTTGCATTCATCCATCTTGAACTTCTTCAAGATATCTTTAGTATATTTTTCTTGATGGATGAATGTCCCTTCCTTCAATTGTTTGACTTGAAAACCAAGGAAGAAGGTCAATTCGTCAATCATGGACATCTCGAATTCCCTAGACATCATGGTAGCAAACTCATGGCTTAGTAAATCATTAGTTGAGTCAAAGATAATATCGTCAACATAGATTTGACAAATGAAAAGATCCCCGTTGACGTCTTTTGTGAACAATGTGGTGTCCACCCTCCCGATCTTGAAGCCTTGCATGATTAGGAAGTCACGAAGCCTCTCATACCAAGCCCTTGGAGCTTGTTTGAGGCCATAGAGTGCCTTGTGCAACCTATAAACATGGTTGGGATTCCTCGGATCTTCAAACTCGGGAGGTTGCTCAACATAAACAAGTTCGTTAATAATGCCATTTAAGAATGCATTTTTCACATCTATTTGATATAATTTGATATTATGATGTGAAGAGTAAGCAAGAAGAATGCAGATAGCTTCAAGTCTTGCGACCGGAGCAAAAGTTTCACCAAAATCCAAACCTTCGACTTGAAAAAAACCCTTTTGCCATAAGTCTTGCTTTATTACGTACCACTACCCCATGTTCATCTTGCTTGTTTCGGAAGACCCACTTAGTGCCGATGATGTTCTTGTTTTTTGGAGGAGCTTCGAGGACCCAAACTTCATTGCGGGTGAAGTTGTTCAATTCTTCTTGCATGGCCATCACCCAATCCGAGTCCTCAAGTGCTTCCTCTATGCTAGTGGGTTCAATTGAAGAAACAAACGAGTAATGTTCGCAAAATGAAGTATGCTTAGAACGAGTTCTTACTCCCTTGGAAGGACTACCAATGATTTGATCAATTGGATGATCCTTGGAGATGCGACCAGGCTTCACTAGCGGTTCATGCGTGGATGTTTGTTGGGGTGGATCATGTATGACTTGTGCTTGTGGTGGAACATTTTGCTCTTCTTGTTCTTGGACTTGGGGTGTTGGCGTTGGAACACTTTCTTGAGATTGAGGATCATCCTTTTCTTTATCTTCATCCATTTGGGGTGCCGTGGAGGTGCTTGGTGTAGATGAGGAAGGTTCTCCCCCTTGATCATTGACTTCATGCACCTCTTCCGGCTTGATATCCCCAATGAACATCTTCTTCAAAGCTTCTTCAATCTCCTCATCACCTACATTGTCATTGCCAACAACCTCCTCTTGGGAGCCATTAGATTCATCAAACTCCACATCACATGTTTCTTCAACTAACCCAGAGGTTTGATTGAATACTCTATATGCTTTGGAGTTTGATGCATAACCAAGAAATATTCCTTCATCACATCTACTCTCAAACTTACCGAGCCTTTTCTTCTTATAAATGAAGCATTTGCAACCAAAGACTCGAAAGTAGGATATGTTTGGTTTCTTCCCGGTGATGAGTTCATATGGCGTTTTCTTGAGGAGCCGGTGGGGATACACTCTGTTGGATGCATGGCAAGCCGTATTGATTGCTTCCGCCCAAAACTTCTCGGACGTGCCATAATCATCCAACATTGCTCTTGCTAGAGTGATTAGTGTTTTGTTCTTTCTCTCCACCACTCTATTTTGTTGAGGCGTGTAGGTGGCGGAGAACTCATGCTTGATGCCCTCTTCATCGTACCATTCTTCAATCTTCATATTCTTGAACTCGGTGCCGTTGTCACTCCGGATCTTCACAATTGGGGAGTTGTACTCACTTTGAGCTCTTCTTGCAAATGTCTTGAAGACTTCTGGAGTTTCACCCTTATCGCCTAGAAATATGACCCAAGTATAACGTGAAAAATCATCAACGATTACTAGGCAATAGAGGTTACCACCAATGCTCTTGTATGTGGTTAGACCAAAAAGATCCATGTGTAGTAGCTCGAGCGGCTTGGAGGTAGACAACATCGTCTTGATGGGATGATGTGTTGCAACTTGTTTTTCGGCTTGACCTGCTTTACATAGTTTGTTCTTTTCAAAGGTGACATCCTTTAAGCCGGTGATCATCCATCTCTTGTGGGCTTTCTTGAGGTTGCTCATGCTAATATGAGAAATTCTTCTATGCCAAAGCCACCCAAGAGACAATTTGGTGAAGAGGCATGTCATGGAGCTTGTTTGCTTTGATGAGAAATCCACCAAGTAAATGTTGCCATGCCTAAACCCCATGAATACCAATGACTTGTCTTCTTCAAGGGTTACTACAACACCATTCTTGTCAAAGGTACATGTTAGTCCAAGATCACATAATTCAGCAATTGAAATAAGATTAAAACTAAGTGCTTCTACAAACAAGACATTAGAAATGGATAAATCTTTATAAATTATTATTCTACCCAAACCTAAAACTTTTTCCCTTGAGTTATCACCATAGGTGACATGTTCATGATCGCCGGAGTCTTCAAGAAAAGTGAACATGCTATCATTCCCGGTCATGTGTTGAGAGCAACCGCTATCAAGTACCCAATGTTTTCCACCGGCTTTGTAGTTCACCTACACACATGAGAATCAATTTTGAGTTTTTGGAACTCAAGCGAGCTTTGGGCCTTGCACATGTGTGACAAGAGCTTTGGGGACCCAAAGTTGCTTGGGGAGCTTCTTCTTTGCTTCCTTTGTGATTTTGCCAATGAGTTTGGCCTTCACCTTCCCCTTTACCTTACTCAAAAAAATGATTATTTTGATGCATAGATGAGTAATTCTTAGGTAAAGTAGGGAAAGGACATGATGGCAAGGTGCACTCCCTAGTGTGGTGCCCGGCGACTTGGCAATGTTGGCAATATGAACCAACTTACTTGATGAAGCTAGTCTTGATCTCCGGAGAAGGAGTAGTGCCTTGGTTTGGCTCCGGAAACGAACCAAGACCTCTCTTGTTATAGTAAGACTTAACTTATGCAATGCTAGTAAGGCTCAATTTACCAACCGGCTAACTAAGCAAACTACACAAGCTATAAAGAATACAACAAGATATGAAGCTAAGCAAAGTAGAGCTAAGTTATGATCTCTAATGTCAAGCACATGAATAATTGCATGAAAATAAGTGCTTGAAAGTAGAGAGTGGGCAAGAGACAACAGGATTTTTTCCCGTGGTGTCGATGTGTTGGCACACACCCCTAATCCACGTTGTAAAATTCACTAACAGTCTTGTCACCTCCCATGTCACCGAGACGAGGGCGCTCACTAAGAGTCTCCGTTCACCATCCCGGCGTGGTGGAGCTCAAGCCACGTACAAACTTCTTCGGGCTCCCACAATCAACTTGGCAAGCTCCGGAAGAAACACCTCAATCACTAAGATCGCCTAGGTGCTGCTGAAAGTTATCGGGTGCTCTAGCCTAAGAGGGGGAGGGGGTGAATTAGGCACTAATAAAAACTTAGACCTATGGCTCCAACTAGTTTGCACAAAACTTAAACTAAAACATGCTATCAAGATGTGCAACTAGGTTGTTCTAGTGTAAAACCCCTATCCCAAAAGAGTTTAGCAACCTATAGCCTTTCCTATCAAGAAACTATTCTATGAAAGTAAAGTCATACAAATTACTAGTATGAAATGCGGAAGCTTAAAGAGCGGGATAGGAGATAGCAAACTCTTGACGTGGGTGTTTATCCCGTGGTTCGGTTAGCCACAAAGGCACACCTACATCCACGTTGTTGTAGCACTCACTAAGAGTATTGCTACTCGGCCACCAAGTCTCTTCCGTGAACACAATCACGGTCACCTTGGCCCCGGGTTCCACTAAGGAGCTTCTCCACAAAGGATGGGGGTCTCCACGTCCCCCGCACAAGGTGTCGTCGCCGCTCCACATCAAGTCGGAGGGTCGATGACGTTGCCGGTGAGCTTCACGCTCCAAGGTGCCGGCGCACCAAGCTCTTGTTTTGGTTCACTAGAGAACCACAGCACAAAGGCTTAAGGCCTTGCGATCACACTCACTAAGAGCTAATCTAGCACTCACACTTTACAAAGCTAGTGCTATAAGCTAAGGATATGATCTATGAGCTCTTGTATGGCTTGGAGATGTTCTTGGATGTGTATGAGGTGTCTTGGGACTCCAGCAATCTTCAAATGGCCGGGGTGAGGTGTATATATAGGCCACCAAGTCTTGTAGCCGTTGCTCCAACGGTCAGCAGAATTCTGCGTATCATCGGTTGAACCGATGCCTCTGGCAGGGGTAGCATCGGTTCATCCGGTCACTCACAACCCAAAGTAGCTATTGAGCTTCTGACAGCTGACGTAGTGATCACCGGTTGAACCGATGCTTTGTATCGATGCATCACTAGTTCATCCGGTGCTTAAGAATCTTCTCCTGGGCGCTGACGTCATTGCACCGATGCCATACTCCGATGCACCGTCGGTTAAACCGGTGCTGAAGAAACTTCTCCTGGGCACTTGACATCGTCTCTGGAACATAGGACGCCCAATGCACCGATGCCCTTTCTTGGACCGTCGGTTCAACCGGTGCCTATAGGCTGACTTGGCTTCGATTTCCTCTTGCACCAAACATCAAGGCGTCGGTTCTTTCGACAAGCGTCGGATGCACCGATGCTTAGGCATCGGTTCTTCCGGTGCTCCTGATCCGAAGAGCTTTCAGGGCGCTGCCCTGAGACCCGTAGGGGCGGCCCTCCGGTCCTTGCTACGCCTATATTTTCTTTCTTTTTGTCATCACTTGAACCTAAAACCTGAGAATGGTTATCTTAACAATCATGTTAGTCCAAGTGTTGTGTTGTCATTCGATCACCAAAATCACTCGAAATGGCATAAATGGTGCCATGTTCGTTACAGCTGCCAATCACCAAGAGTAACAAGTTAGGGCCTTCACTTGAGCAAGAACCGATCACCAAGAACGGATGCACACAAGCTTCTCTCTACTCAAGTCCTTAGTCTTGTTTTTTAATAATTGAATGAACAAATGTGTGGAAGATGAAGCTCAAGATGGCTCTCAACAATAGTATGAGTGTATGAATGTTGCCTGGTGTCAAGAGAGCTCAAAATGACCCATTGGAGGGGTATATATAGGCAGCTCACGCGGATAGAGCCGTTGGAGAAAAGCTGCCAGAAAAGTACGCAACGCCGGTTAATCCGACGGTCCTCCAAAAGCCATCGTCGGTTTAACCGATGAATGTAAACTGCCCATTTGGAAAACTAGCCGTTACAACTCGGGCAGATTAACCGACGTATCACCAGTTTAACCGGTGAGTGTAGTTGTCTACTGATCAACTGAAAAACCAACTCTCTGGACAACTGCACCGACGTTAACTCAAATCCATTGTCGGTTTAATCGGTGAGTATAGCTTCTGAAATCCCTGAAAAAACCAACTCTCTGGACAATTGCACCGACGTTAATTTCAAATATCGCCGGTTTAACCAGTGAATATAACCTTGAAACACCCTGGAAAACCAACGTTCTGGACAACTGCACTGACATTAATTTTAAATATCATCAGTTTAACCGGTGTATGTACTTGTCCAGACTCTGATAACTGCGTTTAACCGACGTATAGAAAATTGGAGTCGTCGGTTAAACCGGTGTATAGACTTTTTCTGATTTTGCCTTTTCTGATTTGAGTCTTGAATGAAATCCAAATATTCTT
The DNA here is from genome assembly GCF_016808335.1 of Panicum virgatum. Taxonomy (NCBI): domain Eukaryota; kingdom Viridiplantae; phylum Streptophyta; class Magnoliopsida; order Poales; family Poaceae; genus Panicum; species Panicum virgatum. The sequence continues at coordinate 6,071,723 of NC_053148.1, forward strand.
GAGATATAAGTTGAAAACCACTTATTTGAACTTTTAATAACCTGAGTGACCATAGTGTGCATCCATTTTTGATTGACCATGTCCATGCTCAAGTTTCTTGGCCTTAACCCCTCTTAATAGTGTGATCTCTACAAAACTATAAAACATATACTAACCTAAGTGTCCTTCTCAACCTTGTAACACTTAGGACTAGAAAGATCCTTAGTCTTGTTACATACTTGAGTTGAATACGGAGATCGTCTTTTTGAATAATGAAATTGAAAGGCCTCTTTAACATATGACCAAATGAGCGATAATATTTCATTAAGCTGCACAAACTCATTAATCACAATGATGGTTGTCATTAATCACCGAAACATACCTGGAGGATCTAGATGCTTACAGGGGTCCGGCTTCTTGTCCCGACTTTGGCGCTAGTGGGGTCTTGGGCTAAAGCCTTAGTGACGGCAACGCCATTGGCGCCGCTTTCCCTGCTGGGGGCGTTGCATATCTCCCTAGTGTCAACGTCCATGGGTAAAAACCCGGTCCTTTGTGGACGTGCGACGGCGGCAGCCCTGCTGTCCCTCCCTTGTTGAAGGTGTCGTATTTGTACTTCGTCGTGGCCTCGAAGTCTCCTGGGTGGATGCTCTCGCTTCTCAGCGCCCCTCGACGCGTGGAGACGAGTTTTGCAACGTGAAGTCGGAGCTGCTGCGTAGGGGACGCGGCTCGGCAACGATTACGCGCGGCGACCTCGCCCCTCCGCCGTTGTGTGGGGTCTCTGCTGGGGGTCTTCATCTGCTTGTGTGAGGCATGGGTTATGACCGGAAGTCGGAGCTGCTCTTCACGATTTGAGCTTGGCAATGATAACCGGTTGTGATCGCTTGCTTCGGAACCATCGGTGCGTGATTCGTGGGTGGCCTGCCACGGGAAGTCGGAGCTGCTGGCGGCTTTGCTTCCATGCTCGACAACGATAATCTATGGCAGTGTGTCATGTTTGTGCTCAGCCGCGTCGCGTGGGTGGGTTGGCCTTCGGAAGTCCTTTGGCTTTCTGTTGTGCTAACCTTTTTTTTAAATATATTTCTATCGTCTTAATTGAGCAGCAAAGTTCTTGCCTTTTATTTCAAAAAAAACTCGCCTTAAAAAAAACTTCAGCCTGGCTTGTTTTGTTTCCGATTCGCGTCGATCTCAGAACACGAGTAGCTCCAAAATCCCCCATTCTAGGCAGCAGCGCGTCTGAAAAAGGTGAAAATTACTGCATGAGCTTCACAGGAATTTGCCGTGAAATACTGAATTCAGTTTCCAGAATACGAGTACGCTGTACTACGCAGGAAGCAGGAAGCAGGAAGCAGGAAGCAGGAAGCAGAGAAGAGTACGTGGTTGGATTTGAATCAGTTAGTCAGTGCAGAAGCGACAGCGAGCAGGTTGGGCCTTGCGATCAGCGTGGCGGATCATGCGATTTTGGGGGGCGACGCGGCTGGCAGCAGGACAGCGTAAACTGAGCCGACCTCGGCGTCCTCCCGTTCCGATCGGCAGGCGCAACCCAAGCACTCGGTAGCGGTAGCTGGGCACGGAGACTCTGACAGGGACCAAGGCGCTTTCCGGGAAGCTTCCGGGCGGCAGCGACCGGACACGCCATGACACCCCCCACTATGCCTGCCGCGCGTCGCCTGCCCCACCCGGTCGCCCTCCGATCCACCGCGGCCGTCTTCTCGGCAACGAATAGAGCTACACCGTACGACACAGGACAGACACGGACACCACTGCAGTCTGCAGCACCAGTGAGAGATGCTAGGATGATTAGGAGTATGAGTCTGTACTGTTAACCCATGTTGTTGGTTAGATTGTTAACGTACTATATTACCATAATCACCAAAGTTTCCGAAACAACAGATCGATGAACGATAGATATACAGAGACCGGAAAACAATAATTGGGATGTATTTTTACACGGCCGGAATAAAAATGTTCCGCGTTCCCGTTCTGGAACGGCGTTCCACGTTCCGGTGACTATCCATTACCATGCCATCAAGCGGTTTGCTGCGTGATCTTCACTTCTTCAGGCGTTTCCCTTTCATTTAGGGGGTGTATAGTTCTCAAAACTATTTACGCAGTACCTATCACATCAAATTTTCGAACACATGCATGGAACATTAAATGCAGTTGAAAAAAATAACTAATTACATAGTCTAACTAATTTTTACTAGATGAATCCAATGACATTAATTAATCTAAAATTGGATATTAATTGTCAAATAATAACGAAATATGCTACAGTACCAAAATCTAATTTTTTCACCAACTAAACACCCTCTTAATAGAAGAGAAGGGAGAATCATTCTTCAGGCAGGCTCGGCCCAAGTGGTGCCACTACTGACGACGAATTGGCCTGCAGAGGAAAGGGATTGGACGACTATTCTTCAGCGGGCGGGGGCGGCAGTGCTGCCGCTGCCACGTGAAGGCGACCTGGCGACCATCGGCAGCCTCGCTGTTTCTGCTGCTGCTGCTCTCGTGATCTCCTGATATTTTTCTATGCTAGGGGGTACAAGCACATTACATTGTGGATACGATATGTGAAACGTGATCAGCAAGAATGGTATCGCGATGAGATCCCATATTTTATAACCCGTTCTGCTTCTCTGATTGAGACATGCGGATGCGTGCTCTGGGAGCAGCAGGATGCAATCGAAACGGCAAAGCCCCCGCGATCGTGGACTCTAGCCCGCCGCTCGGAGCCTAGCGCCGCCGCCGGCGTCTCCCGCCTCCAACACTGCTTGGTCCCCCTCCCTTCCCCTTCGGCGTCTCGCCGGAGGCCAAAGGGAGTGGGGATTCATTTTTTTTTTAATTTTTCCAATAGATCGAGTCATCTAAAGTTAAAGTCTTCTAGGTTTAGAGTCTCTCCATACCAAATCTCTTGGTATTGGAGATTTATTTCCTCCTCCTCTCCGGTGACGGCAAGAGGGCAGGATGGATTCGTCTTCTCCATGGCGGATCTGTTGAAGATGAGGGCGACACCGACGTCAACAACTTCATCGATTTAACGACATGGAGATTTGGTTTTCCGGGTGGTGACATCAAGGTGGAGATGATGCCGCTGTCATGGAATAATTTTCTCCGGTCTCTTCTCTGTTTTGTTATGGTTAGATCTGACCACAATGAAAGACTAGGGAGAATATGCAGACCAGTCTTTCTTTTTTTCGGTGGCAGAAAGAAGAAGACGGAAGACACAAGAAAGAAGAAGTTTCTCCACTTCGCCTACAGGAGTGTTGGCCGCCATTCGTTGGGCTTTTGTTCTCGAGTTTGTTGCCAGGTGTTTGCCTGTGCACGCCTGTAATACCTCTGGTGTTTAGCACTGTTTAAACATATAATTAATATGAAATGACAAGTTAAACCCCCAAATTTTCAATTACTTAAAAAGCCAGAAATCCGTTAATAGACCGAAAAGTCAACTCTCACACCTTAGCTCAAATGAACTTTTGCCCAAAACAAGAGTTGTAGAGTTTTACAATACAAACAACTTTCGTATTCAAAGTTTTTCAAGTTACAACATGAAATTTGGAGCAAACCCCGAAAAATAGTGGGTTTAGGGGGTTTTCATTTAAACTTGAATTCAAATTTTTAACTTTCAAATCATTGCTCAAACGAATTTTTGCCTGAAAGAAAAATTGTAGGCATTTGAATTCTGAACAACTTTCGTGTTCAAACTTTTTCGAGTTTATATGGAAAATTTTGAGAAAATTTTGAGTAAACACGTTGACCTCTCTCTTTCTCTCTCTACTCTCTTTCTCTCTCCCCCTTTCCCCTCTCTGCGTTGACGCCGCGCACGTAGCGCCACTCGAGCGCGCACGCCCGCGCTGCTACGCTGCTGCCACACGCCCTCGCTGCGCCGCTGCCGCCTGCTTGTTGCTGCCCTGCCAAGCACAGACCTTGGCCGCGCACGCGCTCAGTCCCAACGGCCGCGCCGCGACAACCACGCAACGCCGCCCGCCGTTGACCCGAGGGGACCAGAGTGGCACGACGGCCGCCATCTCCGCTCGCTGCGCTCCGCTCATGGCCGTCCATGAAGAGCCCGCAGCTCGCCCCATCCCGTCGCCGCTGCGATGCCCCCAACCCTCCTCGCTGCTGCCCCTGACCCGGCCATTACTCCCGCGCGGCGAGCACGCCACCGCGACGCGCACGCGCCGAGTTCGCTCTATTGCTACGCCCCCTCCTGCCGAGCTCTCCCCTCCCCATTTGCTTCGCCAAGAGGCGTTCCACCCTCCCTCGCCACTCCCCTTTCCTCACCAGGCCGAGCCGAGCCGTCCCTGGGCCAGAACGGCGCCGCCGCCCCACCATTGCCGCCGCTGTTCGAGCTCCACCGTGGAGCCCTACTCTCCGCCCTTCCTCGGTCCCAACTGAACCCCGGAACGGGCCATCCTCGCCGCCCCGAAGCTCCTCGACCCGGCCGGTCATCCCCATCGCCGCCGGCGCGCCGCCGTCGCGGAAAGAGTCGCCGCCGGCCGCCGCCCGCCGCGGAACTCCCTGCTCCGCCCCTCCTCGACTCAAATCGAACCCCAAACTTGCTTCCTCATGATCCGCTGAACCTCCACGGCAAGCTCCCCGCCGCCCAGAGCCGCTGGAGCGGTGCGGCCGCCGTTCGCCACCGCCGGCGAGCCGCTGCTCCGCCGCCGACCCCGCTCCCGGCCGCCCCCGACCTCGACAAGACCACCTCCGAGTAGCTCTCGCCTCCCTCTTGCCTTTCCCCCACCTAACCCCCACCGCCGGCGAGCTCCCTCGCCGGGAAACACCCGCCGCCGCCTCCTCTATTCCAGCTCCGGCCAGGGGCCTCCCTGCGAATTGTTTTAAGCTTCCAGGGGCCCAACTGCAAAGTTCTGTTTCCTTTTCTTTTGTTTTGAAAAACAGCAAACTTGTAATTCATTTAAAAATTGTAGAATAATCAAAAAAATGCAAACTCAACTGTTCTGGAATCTTTGCAAAGAGATCTACAACTTTTGTTACAAGTACTTTTTCATTTGCTCAATATTTTTTGCTTTATTTAAAATACAAAGAAAATATAGCTTTTATTAGATCTCAAGTTACATGCATGATCAGTTGGCCATTTTTGGCCAGTATGTTACATGTTATATGCATAGCTTTGTGTAAAAGTTTCATCGTCAGTTATCATGCCTAGCTATAGGTTTATTTAGGTCTTGCTTTATGACTAGGTTAAGTAGATTTATTTATTCAAGTTGTTATACTATGTTTTTTTCAGCTGAAAACTCTACAGTAGATCTGTGCCATGATATAGTTACGGTATAAAAATTTTGGAACATTTTAGTTAAGTGTAACTGGCCCCACCAATTAATAGCATGAGTAAATGTGCTAATTCAAGAAAAATAGTTCATGCACATATAAAATTCTAATAATTTTTGTATGGGTTAACTTTGAGTATAGAACCATTCTGGTAAAATATGAGACTCTGGAACTTGCTATAACTGTCTGTAGGATTTAAACTTGATTAATGTAGCTTTATCTTGTCCTATTTATCATGCTCTGTTACTTGCTCTTTTAAATCTGAAAAATTTACAGTAGACTTACCATAAGTTTAGTAGGACTCAGTAAAAATTGTAGAATCTTTACTTGTAGGGTTTGTTCTGTATAAATGAATCATAATCCTAGCAGTAGCTGTTTAATGTATTTTTTTATAATTAATATGCTCAATGAAAATATCTGAAAATTTTATGGAAGGTTTGTACTTACGTAATTGGCTCTCCATAGAAATTTCATCTTCGGAAACTATACCTATCAGTTGTTTTGAATATTCCATGCTTGCAATTGAAAATAATCTTTCTAAAAATAACAAACCCCTCACTTCCTTAATGAAAAATAGTTAATTTAGATAATACTCTATAAACGATTGCCCAAGGAGATGTAGAGAAAGTATTTTACAACTCCATAGTGAATTAAATTAAGTATGTTACCATCACCACAACTCATGCATGTGCATTTCATATAGATTTGACTACTCTCGCCGACGGTACGTACGAGCTGGTGCCGGAGTCCGAGAGTGAGCAGCATGAAGCTCAAGTTAATCTAACTAAAATTACTGAAGACCTGAACCAAAGTTCAGAAGAGCCCAAGGCTAGCTCCGCTCAGGAAGGCAAGCCCCGGAGCATGTCCCGTCTATTTTTAAATTTATGCAACTTATTGTTATTCCTATTGATTTATGCATTTAAGTTTACAGGGGTTGATTGGAACCTTAGTTGCATGATCCTATGTACCTATGCTTGAACACTAGTATGTGTAGGTCGCTAGTTGGCTATGCTAATGGTCCGGTAGAAGTCGAGTGATTTCCTGTCACTCGCGAGAATTATAGGAGTTGGATGTTTACTACATGCTGCAACTATAAGGTCTACGGGCGGGGCTGTGGTACTTGTGAGCCCCCGTCTGTTTAGTGAAATTTGATAAGGCCGCAGTGTGTCGTAGTGGTGGTTAATCGTTTGAACGTACTAACCACATGCCGAGAAATATAGTAATCGGTAAGCATAAGTACCTGATTGGCCCGGCAAGTGGACTTTACTTTCACCTTCTTTGAACGTCGTTTCACATGCGCGCACATGCAGGTGCAGAGTCGTCGTACTCTGTAGTCGAGGACGGTGACCCTGATCCGCAACGCGGAAAGAAAGGGGAAATGTTGCACGTGTGACTCTGGGAGTAACCACGTGAGGTGTGTTTAGGTCTGCCTTGCAAGGTTAACAAATTCGATTCGAATCGTCCGCCTCTCACGGATATTGGGACTGCTTAACCCTTTTGCCACATAGAGTAAGAAGTGGAACAATGATGATGAGGAATATGGTTAAATGATGAAAAATAATTGTTTTTCCACCATGTATGCTATTGGATAGATGCTAATGTAGAATGGTTAATCGAACTAGAACTTGAAATCTAAAATCTGAAAATAAGGACTTACTCTTTGTTGCTTTTCGGCAAAAATAAACCCCTCAAGCCAAAAGCCTTGCATGTCTAGTTAGAGGGTTAAATATATCCTAGTCGGGTAAGCCTTGCTGAGTATTAGTATACTCAGCCTTGCTTGTGGCTCAACTTTGTTTTCATGTGATACGTTTGAAGATCAGATAGCTAACTTGACTTGGCCGTGTACTTTACCTCCTGTTTGGTCGGTAGGGTGGGATACGACTCCGGCCAACGATGACAATGCCGAGTGATGTCATGTACGGGCTTCATCATGACATCTTGTATCGTCGTTTAGAGCTCGTTTTTATTTCCGCTGCAGTTGAACTCTGAACTACTTTCAATTTGAACTTCAAGTATCTTTCTGAGATTTCAAACTTGGTTTGTAATAACTAAGTTAAGACTTTGTAATGTAATGTATTTGTGAAATGTTGTACTATCTGGACTCACCTTCATGTGGGTTGCATGTAAGCTTTGGGTTCGATCGACGCTCAGGTGGATTCTTCGAGACTTTACCCGACAGCCCTACCGGATTACTCCGTTTGAAGTGCGTGTTAGCCGGGATTACCTTTAGAGTGATGGTTAACGCACTTGAACCGATTCTTGAGGGATTTCAGGATCCGGATCATGCTAGGGCTCCAGGCTTGCAGGCTGCTCCAGTTCTAGACCCCTGGCAAGCAAATCCGCGTGCGCTAGAGTATCTGAGATTCCGAAGTGGCAACCGGATTCTGAACTTCTGATGGATGGGGAGAGCTGGAAACGGCACGCGGGGTTCCTTTGGTAACATCTCAAGATGCCGGCGCCAGCGGATCCTCGAGGAACAAGGATCAGCTGTGCAGTGGCATCTGTAGCGACCACTTGGATTTCTGCACTGCAAGTAGTAGTTTCGATTATGGTTTTGCCGCAGACATAAAAACATCTCTAAGAGTGCCAACTAAATTCCTCGAATAATCAGTTTTGGGCAAAAAACTAAAAAACAAAAGTCCAACAGTACCCAATATATGTTCTCAATTTTTTCGCGTGCCCAATAAGAGAGCTATTCTAGCTCTAAGCCAAATTTGCTCTCCTCTCTGCACTCTCAATCCCTTCGTGAGAAAAAAAAAGGGCCACGTGGATAGAAGATGGATGGGCAAGGAGGTGTCGTGCCTTTTTTCCGCGAGAAATAAAACTGTTGGTACGTTACTATTTTTTGCTGGTTTGGCAAATTTTAAGGCACTATTGGAGAGGTGGGTATTTTCCATGCCTAATTTTTTTTCAGCAAGGTCCCAATACAGATATATTGGAACTAGAAAATTGGGCACTTTTGGAGATGCTCTAACAAATTCTCGTGCGGCTGCCCTGCAAACAACTACATGGGCCCATTTATGGGTATATATAGGCGTATAGCAGGCCAATAGAGAGGCCCCTGGCTGGCCGTTCCTGCTAAGTTGAGCCCACAGCAAGTTCAGAGCATATCTGGCCCAGGAAAAAACCATGGGCCTGTTCATGGGTATCCATTCCTGCTAAGCTTTGGCCCACAACAAGCTCACAGCCAGCATAAAAGCAGACGCCGTTTTTTTTTTGGGAACTTAAAAGCAGACGCCGTATTTTTTTTTTGGGAACTTAAAAGCCAGCAGAAAAGCAGACGCCGTAAAAAGAGGAGTGAGTAGTCCAAAGCAAATGTTGGACAGCCGCAATCCTAGCCCAAGAATAGAGAGGGAGTTCGACTTATCTAGATTTGGCTTGTCTCGGTTTATTTTCTCTAATAGAATATTATTCATTATATCAGCTCAATACTATTCATACAGTCAGCTGAATAGACTAGAATCAACTGCCTTCGCGGGCCGACCGACGGAGAGTGGAAACACGGTTTTTCTTGGGCCGGCGCCGAACGAACTCCCCCCGAAGGCCGAAGCCCATGGATCTACTATTACCGGCCCGCGCGGCGCACGTCACGTCAGGCCGGCCGCCGTGCTCTCAAGTCTGGCAGGCACCGAACGCGACGACCCCGCGGGCCCGGGGGCGGGCGACCACCGCCCAGGCGCCCACGCACGCCGCCGTCCGCGGACCCGGGCCCGGATGCGGACACACCGGTCTCCACGCAGAGAGCCACGGCGAGCACCGCGGCCCCGCCCCCACGCTCGTCTCGCGCCGACCGTCGTCCCCCGCGCTCTGCTCTGGTCGGCGGCGGTCCACGGCGAGGCCGAAAGCGCTCCGGCCTCTAGCTGGGGTTTCTCGAGCGCATCCTGCCGAAAGAGGAGCGGAGTGACGACGACGGCTGATCCACGGCGAGATTATCTGATCCGGTGCCCGAGACATGACTTTTTGTCACACGTAACCTCGGTTCCGGAGGCGGAGAGAGTGGAACGGCCTCGCCGGCGCCCCATAGGTGGAACACGATTACACGAGTGAGAGTGATGTCGGCGTACCGGCGTCCGGCTGACGAGAATCCGTGATGTCGGCCGCGTAGGCGCGTGGGGCCAGGATCCCTTGACCGCCTCTGCTGCGTCGTCCGTCCCATTCTTCCAGGTGGTGCACAGACGCGCTTGCTTTCCCGATCGAGAACGTGGTCGCTGCCGCCAAGATATTTTTTAGGATTCAACTTGAATTCGATCTGGCTCGTGCTGTCGTGCACACCTACCACAGCCGCACGCCTAGGCCTCGTCGTCCCCTGGAGGTCGTATGTAGTGACGCCAGCAACGAAGCGCAACTTCAGGTACAAGGTCGAATTCTTATTTCTTCCACAAATTCTTACGAAGCTATAGTTATCGTCTGTAAGTTCAGCAGAATTTGAACTTTTTTCTTCGAAATTTCCTTGTAATTGTAAGGCCCCGTTTAGTTCCCAAAAATTTTCACCCAAAAATTTTCACCTCCCTTTTGAACGCATGTATGAAGTACTAAATGTAATTAAATAACAAAACTAATTACACAGTTTGGATGTACACGACGAGACGAATCTTTTGAGCCTAATTAGTGTATGATTAGCCATAAGTGCTACAGTAACCCACATGTGCTAATGATGTGGTCAAATGCCTCAAAAGATTCGTCTCGCGGTTTCCAAGTGAGTTCTGAAATTAGTTTTTTAATTAGTGTCCGAAAAGCCCTCCCGACATCTGATCAAACACTCGATTTGACATTCAAAATTTTTCACCCTGGGAACTAAACGTCCCCTAAACGTTACCAAAAGAACTCTGAGGAGCTCGATGCTTTGCGGAGAGTACGTGTACACCGAGCGACGTCAGCTGATTCGAGTTTGAAAAGAAGGAAAAAAGAAACACGGCGCACGCCATCCTAGAGTCCAACCTGGCCACGCCGGGACCGTGGTCACCGCACGACACGTCGACGCCCAGGTCGTTACCGCGCGCGCTGCAGGGGGCGCCGGCGCGCTCCACGCAGCGGAGCCCGCGCCGCGACATGTCACCTGCGCGGCCGCGCCCCGGCCATTTTTTTATTCCCGCCGCGCTCGCCACGCCCACGCCGGGCTCGCCACGCGCCGGCGCGCGGGGGCTTGCCTTCGCACTGAAGCACGGCTTAGATTAATCGGCAGACGCGAGGGCGCCGAGATGGCCATGTTCTCGTCGGCGCGCCGCGGCCGTGGCGGGCGCTGGCGCTGCGGCAACGGGCGCGCCTTGTCGCGACGCCCGGGCGCCGTCGCCGCGCGCCCCCACGCCGCGGTTCGCGCGCACGTTCCTAGGCGTGGGCGGGCCGGGCCTGCCGGGGACCCCGGGGTGGTGTGATGGTGTCAGTCTGCCTGTCCCCACCGGCTGGGTTTCGGGAGCGCGGCGTGGGAGGAAGTGCTCCTGGGCGGAGAACAGTCGGCTAAACATGGAACATGGGGTTTAGGATTTGTTTAGGAACCGCGATCTACGAGTAGACAGGTACCGGTTGTTTGACTGAATTTTGTAATCAAGGTCATGACAATTGTAGAGTTTTTTTGAACGGGAATCGTAGAAAAGAATGGCAGCATAGTGTCATGACCTTACATGTGTCACACTCTGGTGTTGTGTTGTGTTGTGTGACTAATGCATCCATGTTGCAAGAAATGCTCCACGTCATATTTAGTAACAAAATAATTCGTTGTCCAAAGGAAAAAGTCCATTTTTTGCCATCCAACTATCGCCTAAGTTCGATTTTGGCCATGCAACTCCAAAATCGGGTATCCTTGACCATCGAACTATCAAAACCGTTCATATTTGACCATTCGGCTGTTTTGAGTGTGGTTTCGCTGACGTGGACAATACGTGGCAGTGGGGCTCACATGTCAGCTTCTTTTCCTCTCTTCTATCTCATCTGGCCGGTCAAAACCATGGCGCCCCGCCGGTTGACCGGCGTTCCGGCCGGCGGCGTTCCGGCCGGCGGCGTTCCGGCCGGCGGCGAGCCGTACGGCGGCGAGGAGTTGCACCTACACCATCTACGTAGCGAGGCGAGTTCAACGGTGGGTGATGCACGTGAGAAGCAACGTCCGAGCATGGCTGGCGGCGAGGAGAAGGTTCCGGCCGGCGGTGAGCTCCATCGATGAGCGCGGAAACCAGCGGAACGTGGTGGAACGCGGAGGGCGTGAGCTTTAGGAGGTCACTTATATTCGATTCGAGCAGTTGGACAAGGAAAATAGGAGCCGGAGGTGGGAGTTCCCCTGCGGGCGGATCTTGGGCCCGCCGGCACAAATGGCGGAGGGAGAGCTTCGATTCCCAACTGGGAATGGGTTGGAGCTCGTCAGGAGTAGGTTGGGGAGGTAGTAGAAAGGGTGGAGGATGGTCAGGAGAGGGGGATTTGAGTTTGGTGGCGCGGGAGGCGAGAAGGTCCGGCGGCGGCTTGGCTCTGTTTGGCTCTGCTCGTGCTCATGGCTAGAGGTAGAAGAAAGGAGGGGGCGAGTAGGGAGAATGGGAGGGGGAGAATGGAGTGGGATGCCGAGGGCATGATTCTCGTAAATCATACTGCAACCACTTCGCCGGTGAGCCGCCACCGCAAGCCTCTCGCGTCGTGGCGAGGTGGGCACGCCGTGGATGGTCCGCTCCCTGAACTTCTTGACCTGCGGACCATTGGGAGCGGACCGTCCGCCATTGCGCGCGGCAGCAGCGATGGGCATGCGCTCGGGCACGTGGCGGCGCGAGTGAGCGGGCAGCGGCAAGGCATGCACTCGCGCACATGGCGGCGGCGGACGCGTGAGCGAGCGGGCAGGGGCGGCGCGAGCACACGCGGCGTGGGGCCGTGGCGGCGTGGTACTGGGAAAGGAGCGTTGCCGTGAGCGCCGCAAGCAGCACGCCGCGCTACCCGGCGGCGAGCGGCGCCTCTAGCGCCGCCGCCCTCCGCCTCCCCATCATCCGGCCCGAGTCCCCGTCCTCGAGCTCCCCGAAGGTGAGGCCGAGGCATGCGTCGCGCTGCTCCCACTGACCGCGACCTCGCGGGATGCCTCTGCTCGCCACGGGCACCGCCGCGTGAGGCGCGCGAGCAGGGGGCTCGAAGCGCGCGCGAGAGAGAAGAAACAGAGAGATGAGGGAGAAGAGAAAAAGGAGCTGACATGTGGGCCCCACTGCCATGTGTTGTCCACGTCAGCGAAACCACCCTTCAAAACAGCCGAATAGTCAAATATGAACGGTTTTGATAGTTCGATGGTCAAGGATACCCGGTTTTAGAGTTGTATGGCCAAAATCGAACTCAGGCGATAGTTGGATGGCCAAAATGGACTTTTTCATTGTCCAAAAGCACCTGAACGCAGCAAAACGATCTGTTCTCTGCATCCCCCAATACCACTGTATCGATCGAGAGGTTAGCAAAGAGCTCTGCTATCGAAGTCCAAGAGAAAATAAGTGCCGCCCTCTTCATTTAACTCCACTGTAAAGAACCTAGAAATATCACCTGAATAATTTTGTTTTCTTACTCGACTTGTTCATAGTGCTAGAAATAAGCAACTTGTCTTACAAAATTAAGCCTTTCAGTCGAAGATATACTTCATAACCTCGGAACACAAAACATCAACGATGCCACAATGATCCTCTCCCTCTGTCTCTGCACATGCCTGCACAAACATGAAACGTTAGCCCCCGGTCGCCAAGTCCCAGCACTACACCAAACTCACGCCGGAATATAAAATAGCATAGCTCCGGCTATTGTTTTATCCCCTCCTGCTCCCACAGGCCACAGCACGCGTGACCAACGTACCAAACCAAACCCCAAACCATGTCGGCTGCCTCAAAAGTACCCCGAGATTACGAAAAGTCAACACGACCACGAGCATGCGCCACCCCTGCACAACTCCATTGTTAAATGCTTCTAAGAGCAACTCCAACCCAAGCCCCTACTTGAGCTCCTACTCTAAATTTTGAGAGTTTAAGAAGAAAATAAACTCCAGCACACCTCCTAAATGAGCTCCTATTTTACATGAGCTCTCAAATTAACCCTCCAAGTCCCTAGAAATAGGAGGGTCCTATCCCGACTCCCGTCCCTCCCGTGCACGCACAAGCACAGCCTGCACCGCCGCCTCCACTGGCCGTCCTTGCCCTGCCCATCGCCTCCAGCCGGCCTTCGCTGCGCGCACGCCGCCTCCCCTGTGTAGCCCCACCCGCGCAGCTCCTCGCACGGCCGCCGCTGGGGGGCTCGCGCCGCGCTGCCGGCCCAAGCGCGCCCGGCCGCCGCCGACCACGTCGGCCGCCCTACGCAAGGCCACGCACGGCCCGTGCCCGCGGGGGTGCGCCGCCGCCCAACAGAGGTGGGAGAAGAGGGGCCGAGGAGGGGGAACACGCAAGGACCGCCACCGGACCCGACGTTGACCACCAGAAGGGAGGAAGCCCGCTTGCGCCGCCGGCCGCCATGGACGCCGCCCGCGCAGAGCGCCATCGCCGCCCCTGCCTCTCCCATTTGCGCGCCGCCGGATCCGGATCCGGTGAATCTTGCGACCGAGCCGGTCTCGAGCTGCGGCGACCGAGCCGCCGGCCCCGAGATCCAGTGCCCGCGTCGCTGGCCCCACGCTCCAGCGCCCCCGCCGCCGGCCCCGAGCTCTGGCGCCCACGGCCCCGAGCTCATGCTGCCGCAATGCGCCGCCGTGGTTCCCGAGCTCGGGCACCCCGTCGCCCCCGAACTGCGGCACCGGAGCCACCACCATCCCCACACCCTGCTACCCTCGAGATGCGTTACCGGTGCCACCACCGTCCCCGAGCTCGGGCACCACCGCCGCCCCAGAGCTGGGCCACCCACTGGAATCTTGGTTCGCCCAGCCTTGCCCCCGCCGTCGGCGTCCTACCCACCTTGTTGCCGCTGCCCCGAGCCCTTGAGGAGTAGCATCCGCGAGCATTCTTGCCCTGCCCTAACAGAGGCCAGGATCCGTTCGCACCAGCGCCGCCGGCAGGGATGTTGCAGCCGCGGCCACCGAGCTCTGTGTGGCGTTCCAGGGCTCGCGTTCCCGTGCCGGGCCTTCACGTACGCCGCCGCGGCGGCCTTCGCATCCGGGGCATTCGTGCTACGGCGGAGAGATGTGGGAGAGAGAGAGAGAAGAGAGGGAACGGATAGGAGAAAAAGGTAGAAAATAAAGAAAAAAATTAGACTATGACAGGTGGGTCCTACTATTATTATGAATGTAGGAGCTGCAAAGTAGGGAGTACTGCTGGAGTTGAGAGTAAAATTGAAATCCCCAAAAAGTTGGAAGAGCCCCTACTTCTTGAGTAGGGGCTACTGTTCGAGTTGCTCCGTGCGCATTCGACGTGGGACTCGCCGGTCAGCCTCCGGTGGCTTTCAGGCCAGCCGATTATAGGCGACACCGCCGCGCCACGGTATCCCGCCGCTAGATACGGCGCGTCGCATGGCAGCAGCAACGCTCACCTAGCTAGCTGAGCCGAGATATTTGCTCTCCAAATTTATTCTATATATTTGCTCTCCAAAATTATTCAAAAAATATTTGCGCTCCATTCTCCCAGATTTAGCCCGGCTAATCGCCTCGAGCCCTCCTCGGCCGCACAATGGCCGCGGCGGCCCCTGTTAAGAGCATCTCCAAGAGTGCCCAAAACTAACTCATAAAATCAATTTTTGGATATGCAGAAGAAATTTCTTGCTCCAGCAGTAGCCCAAAAACCTTCCTGTCGTGGTGTGCAAACCCACAACCGGGTGGCGTAGTGCACCCACCTAAACCCAGAGGGTGAGTACTCGAGGGTTAGCTAGGATTAGCCCAATCTCGATGGAAGAACGCGATGAACACATCAGTTCAGAGTGGTTCGGGCCGCCGGAGCGTAATACCCTACGTCCACTGTGTGTTGTATTGCTTGTGCTCTCAAGAGGTTGAGAGCATGGTTGTTTGGCGTGAAACCGAGCTTGTGTTGTGAGAGTCTTCTTGAGTATCTCTGAAGTGTGCAGCGAGCGCCTCCCTTTTATATCTCAAGGGAGGCGCGTACATGGCCGTTGAGTCCCCGACAGGTGGGCCCAACGATGTAGTATAAAATGATATACTGTACAGACATTATGGCATTGCAGGCGACGGAGATCTCATTCCTGGATTTTCTTGCTCTGCCCGTGGGAATCCTCCGTCCGGCATAACCATGCCCTGTCTTGTCGAAACGGCGCCAGGGTGTAGCTTGCGGCGTTGACTGCAGCTTAGTTGAATGGGCCGTGTAGCTTGCGGCGTAGGTGGTATGATGAAAAGGTGTCGTGCCGTCGTATCCATTTAATGCGGCAGACGGGCTCTACGCGGATGCGGCGCATGCGGCTGCACTGTGTACCTCGGTAATATGCGGTCTACAGTGAGGTCTGACAAAGACTGCCCCGCGTGCCGCGGCGGCAGAGCACGCCTCAACCACCCGCATTGAATGCGGTGGGTGGGCGAGTCTTCCAGCGGAAGACTCGCGCCCGCGCCTGTGCCTGCGGGACACGTGGCGCCCCCGGACCCCGCCCCGGCGGTATGTTGGTTCTACGCACGTGGGAGGTCCGGACGGACGCAGGGAGGTCTCGGACCCCTATGGGGGGTCCGAGCCCTCGGCTGTTGGCGCGGAGCTTCTCCTCAGAGACACTTGGCGTCACCGGACCCGTCCCAGAGCGGGGAGCGGGTCCGGAGCCATTGGCCCGATGAGGTAAGAGCCTGAACCGTGGGGTCCGGCTGCTCCGCCCTTTATAGCATAGCTACGAATAATTATGCGAGTCCTGTCTTGCTGCAGTAAAAGTGAGTAACCCTGCTACGGTACCGACACTTCCCAAAATTTCGGCGCGTCCAATACTTCCCCCATCGCGTCCCCGTCCAATACTTCCCCCATCGCGTCCCAGATTTCGGCCTGCTCTCGGCGCGCCCAATCCCGACGTTCGCGGAGATTCCAACAAAAATCTTTGTGTGCAAGTGTTTATCGGCAGCCCCCACCCTTTCTTCCTCCCGTCGAGGATGCTGCTGCTCAGTTCTCGAGGCATCGTCGTTGGCTTCCCAAGCTGCCACCGCTGCCTGTTTCCCATCTGTCAAGGCCGGCCTGCAAGTTTGATGTATGCATTGCCGCGGCCGCCGCGCATCAGGCGTCGCCACCGCCCTCCGCCCAGGTCGTAGGCGTCCTCCCCTCCGTTGGGGCCGCTGTGTCGTCCTCTTCATCGAGCTTGCAGCATTGTCCTCTCCGTTCAGGCCGTGGTGACCTCCCTTCCGGAGCTTACATTTCACTCCAAATTGAATAGCTCGTACTATTTTGATTTGCACTTCTTGATATCTCGTTGAGTTCAAGTGGAGAGGATTTCTACTGACTAGTGCTGTCGGACTAGCTCCAAAAACCTATAGGGTGGCAAAAGAAAAGGATTGCTGATCCAGCAGAATTCAGGTTTATGATCTTGCATTGGCCATACTTTTTAAAAAACGGCGCACTTCCAAGGATGACATGTCAGGTTTTAAGGCTTTTGGGACAAAAAAATAATGTTACTGTTGGAGAAAAGAACTGTTTCTTGAGCCCAAAATCTTTTGGGAAAGTGCTAATCTCATGTTTTTAGGCCTATAAATATTAGACATTCTTGGAGATGATCTAATCCCCCACCCATGCGCGCATAGCCGTATAAGATGGCCGCGCCGCGTCCGTGATCCGTTAGCAAAAGCATGTTAGAGCAACTCCAGAGGAGTGACTAAAATGAGAACTCATTTTAGTCACTCACTTTTCAAGTTTAGTCATTCAAAATGTAGTCTCTACTCCAGCAGCACCGACTAAAAGACTAAAAAATGGTGGGCTCTACTTTTGGTAGTCTAAGTAGAGAGTGAATAAATTGAGGAGGTGAGAGAGGAAATTTAGTCATACCTCATTTTAATTACCCAAATAAAGACCCTGCTGGAGATGAAATTTTGAGTAAAATGACTAAAATATAGATTTAGTCATCCAAATAAAATACTAGAATTGCTATTAGCCCAGGCAGGCAGGTCACGGCGGGAGCAAAAGCGAAGCGCGCGCCGGTCAGGCACGAAGTTGCAGTGGGGACAAAGGGAGGGCCCCGAGAACTTATCCTCCGCACCGCAACCCCACCGCCGATTCCGCGATTCGGTGCGGTGCCGCCGCAGCGGAGCCACCGCCTCCTGCGATCGAGAGCGTGGCAGGAGCAAGTGGGGTGGGAGGGAGGAACCCCCCCCCCCCCCCCCCCCCCCCCCCCCCCCCGCGCGCCAGCGAGCGGGACTCGCGTCGCGCCTCCACCTTCACGAATTTCTGAAATTTCTCTTGTTTCGCCTGCTCGGCGCGGCGGTGCGCGCGAGCGCGGAGCCGACCCGGAGAGAGAGAAAGAGAGTGAGAGGGGGGAACCCTAGGCTGGCTGGAGCGGGGCGGACGGCGGTGATGGGGAGCAGGGGAGTCGGCGGGGTGGCGGCGTCGGCGTCGGCCGGGGACCCGAGCAGCCCGAGCGCGCGGGCGTGGGGCGAGGACGAGGCGGCGCCCGGGAAGGTGAAGCTGATGTGCAGCTTCGGGGGCCGGATCGCGCCGCGGCCCGGGGACGGGGCGCTGCGGTACGTGGGGGGCCAGACGCGCCTCATCTCCGTCCCGCGCGCCGCCTCCTTCGGGGAGCTCCTGCGCAAGGTGGAGGCGGTGGACGAGGCCGCCGGGGGCGTGCTCGTCAGGTACCAGCTCCCCGGGGAGGACCTCGACTCGCTCATCTCCGTGTCGGGCCCCGAGGACTACGAGAACATGATGGAGGAGTACGAGAAGCTGGCCGCCACCGCGCCCGACGGCTCCGCCAAGCTCCGGGTCTTCCTCTTCCCGGCCTCCGGGAGCGAGGCCGGCGGCTCCGGCTCCGGCTCCCACCAACTCGCCGCCGCCGCCGTCGACGAGTCCGGGCAGCGGTACATCGACGCCATCAACTGCGTCTCCGCGGAGGCCGTCGCCGCGGCCATGCGCCGCAAGGACAGCGTCGCCAGCGCCGGGTCTTCGGCGCACAACTCCGAGGCCTCTGAGTACAGCGGCCTCGTCGAAGGTATGTCGCCGCGGGCGGGACCGCCGCCGCCTCCCATTGCTGTTGAATACTCGTATTCAGGTGGGCCCCAATACCATGGTGGCTTCCCGGAGTCGGTGGGGTTCAGTGCCGTCACCATGTCGGCTCCAGCGATGGGCATTCCGGCGCAAAATCCTATACTGGTTAGGACAGAGCCATCATCGGTGCGGCCTCATCAGGTTGCTGCTGCTTATGCGACATCACAGCAGACACCTCAAGTTGCTTCTTATGTGCAGCAGCAGCAGCAGCCTCAAGTCACCCAATATGTGCCGCACCAGCAGCATCAGGCGACTGCTTACGTGCAGCAGATGCCGCAGTCGTATGTAGAGCCGCAGCAAGTCCACTACATCAACGCACAACAATTTGGTGTTCATGGTCCACCCCAATCTGTCAATTTTGTGCCTGTGCAAATGAGCCAGTTCATGCCTAGCGTCCCAGCAACGAGCTCTATGCCGACTGCGGTTGCCCAACAAGTCGGCACGTTCAGGCCTGTTTCTGCAGGTGCAGAACCTGTACAGGAGAACGTGCATTTTGCAAGGCAAGTGCAAGCTCCAGTTGATCAGAGTTACCGGGTGATGCAGACACCACTGTCGCAGTTTCCTCCTTTGCCTTCTATGCACCTGCAGACAAGTGATGCACAGAGATATGGCGTTCAATCAGTGATAACAAGCACAACAAGTACACCAGTGGTGACAAGCTCAGGGACAATTCCTGTGGTGGTTAGCTCAGCCACTGTTCCATCTCTGAGGTATGATGATTGCACAATGTGCCAGAAAGCATTGCCGCATTCGGACAACATTATCCAGGATCGGGGAAATCCTCGAGCAGTGAGCAACCCTGAGGCAGTTCCAATGTTTTACAGCCTGCATCAAGATAGTGCATCCAACAAATCTAGTCCAAGTGCAAGCTCAGGAACTCCTGCTAATTACATGGCAGAATCGAGAGCTGGGAACACTGGAGGGATGATGGGGCAATTTGAGTCGACACTTCCTACCAGAATACCTGCAGTCCAGGTAACTGCATCTCTAGATGCAGGTGTGCAGGTTCAACCCACCATGGTTGCTTTACCAGTTTCTAGTGCACCTACTCCAATTGGAGTATTTGTGGGTCATCCTCCTCAGGCTGGGGCTGAAGATCCTGCCAGGTACCAGCAGCAACCATACTCTTATAGCATGCAACCACTGCAAGTTCCAGTGAATGGCCCACAAGTCATTGATGCCAGTGCATACAAAAATTCAAACCATCCAGCAGCAGAACCGCTTAGAGAATATGCTCGTGATCTTCCTAATGATTATGCCAGAGCTATTGATGCCCGTATGCAAGGAGTTCATTTGGGTCCCATTGCCCCTCTAGAATCCATTGTTCTAGGAAAGCCTTCTGTTCCTCACGGTGCCATTGACCATGCAAAAGTTGAGAAGCCACCTGTAAATGTTGACAGTAGTTCTATCTACAAATCTCAAGCTGGAGGGTATCATATGGGGATTACCAATGCCTTTACTGCTCCTGCTTTGACCCAAGAGGACAACATTGCACGGCATAGTGAACAACCACCTGCTTTTGATGTTGGTGCACAAAATGTTCATCCTGACATAATCCAGCATCCACTCAATGTGCCAGTCCAAAACAACCTTAGAGTGCCCATTGAACCACCTGTTTCCAATGAAAAGGTTCCTGTGCGACCACCTTACTCCGGTGTTCAGGTTCCTGCTGGGCCGCCTCCACAACATCCTAGAGAAATGCTTGGTCATTTGATTTCTGGTCCACCTAATGGCAGCAGTAAATTTCCGCTGCAGGCTACTGCTGGTATTGACCGTGTTGAAGGTACACGGGAACAAGCTTATACCGGTTCACTTTTCTCAAACCAGGATCCTTGGAAAGCGGTGGGAAATGCTTCTTTAGTGCCTCCAAGGCCAAGCAAGCTAGCTAAAGAGCCTGTTGCTTCTGGAGATCAATATATGGATGGTCATGTTCCTGATATCAACACAAATGCTGCTGCACTCTTAGAAGAAGGGAATCTTTCGCACATTCGGGGCCCAGGGTTTAAGGATATCCACACAGTTAAAGTGAACAAAGGTCGGTAGACTTTGTTGTACTGTACTATTCAGGAAGTAGTTTACAGTATCATTTCAACAGTATAGTGGACTAAGTACATTGTTCTGCTCCCCATTCTCCTTTTCTCTTCTGACAGGATTTGGTGAGGAAAATATCAAGCGGCAATTACAAGCTGTTGCTGAAGGGGTGGCGGCATCAGTTCTTCAGTCACCCTTTCCTGAAAAACCAGCTGTGTTATCTGGTGATCAGATAGATTCACATGGAGCAGTAGTTGATGCAAAAGTTCAGGTGGGAGATGTTTCTATCTGCGCTTATCTAACTCATTGTTCTTTAACAGGGTGTATTTCTTTATTGGGTTCAGGATGAGGGGAACAATCAGTCAGACAAAACAAGCCAGGGGGTTCAAGTTTTGGATGACATCGATAACCTTCAGGTTTTTGTCAAATTAATTTTGCATATTTTATGTACACCTTCTATTGCAGCTTCAAATGCATGTTCCCTGTTTTCGGCATTGTGAATTGCAGATAATCAAGAACAGTGATCTTGAAGAATTGCGTGAACTGGGTTCTGGGACCTTCGGTACAGTTTACCATGGGAAATGGAGAGGTACTGATGTTGCTATTAAGAGAATCAATGATCGATGCTTTGCTGGGAAGGCATCTGAGCAAGAACGCATGGTATGCAGTTAACATACTGAGTTTTTTTTGACCTGCATGCATAATGTTCTAACTTCTCCTTGTGTTTGTAGAGAACTGATTTCTGGAATGAAGCTGACAAGCTTGCATCTCTACACCATCCAAATGTTGTAGCCTTTTATGGTGTTGTTCTAGATGGGCCTGGTGGATCTGTTGCAACGGTAACTGAGTACATGGCCAATGGTTCACTCCGACAGGCATTACAAAGACATGAAAAGTATACAAATATTTCCATTGACTAATCATGATGCTTTACATATGGTATCACCTCTAAGTCAGTTTATTCTATTAGCAGGATATTCGATCGGCGTAGGCGTCTACTGATTGCAATGGATGTTGCATTTGGAATGGAGTATTTGCATGGGAAGAATATTGTGCATTTTGACCTAAAGAGTGATAATTTGCTCGTTAACCTAAGAGATCCTCAACGCCCTATATGCAAGGTGCTCGTCTTGATTCTCCCCTTTCTTTAAATATTGTTCAAGTACAGAAAATTAAATAACTTAGGTCATGCAAGTGGATGTGATTGCTAGCTAGCAAAGATCTGTGTTTGGTCCTTGTGCATGTACTTGATAGTTGATAAGTGAAATCTCAATTTGCTTCTTGCGCTTTGGTATTTAGGAGGGGTAGTGCTGCTTCTATGATACTTATGTATTCGTTTAATGTGCTTATCGACTTCTTATTTGTCTTTAAGGAATTAAGTGGTTAAGCAAGACTCATCTAACTATCTACCTTCGCTTGTATTAGTCAAAATATACCCATACATATGGCTGCAATTTTGTATAAAGCACAATCATATGTCTGTCAGTAAAGAAGCCAGGGTATATGAGATATTTGAATGGTTGCATCAAAGATATCTTGGCTTGCCATTAAGGATGTAATTGTTTAGAGAACTGTTGGTTTCACCACCAGGACAGCATATTAGGCATCTCTGATATCAGTGGTTGCGGCCTGACATGAGGGTGGCTGTCCTATTGTAGGTTGGTGATTTGGGCTTATCGAAGGTTAAATGTCAGACACTAATCTCTGGTGGTGTGCGAGGCACGCTCCCTTGGATGGCTCCTGAGCTGTTGAATGGAAGCAGCAGCCTTGTTTCTGAAAAAGTTGGTTCTGTTGCTTCTTCCATACTAATGTGGCACTCACTTTCTTTGAGCTACCTCCGGATGAATACGTTCCTGTCCCCTCAAATGACCTTCATATAATTTGAGTGCAGGTTGATGTTTTCTCGTTTGGAATCGTGATGTGGGAGCTACTTACTGGTGAGGAGCCTTATGCCGAGCTGCACTATGGCGCCATCATAGGTATGCTTGCAACTTAGCTACTATGATCCCACCATGGGGGGATTCCAACGCCATTCTTGTTCCTAAACATCTCCGCCACCTTCACTCAGGTGGGATCGTGAACAACACGCTGCGCCCTCCGGTGCCCGAGTCCTGTGATTCCCAGTGGAGGGCGTTGATGGAGCAGTGCTGGTCAGCTGAACCGTCAGAGAGGCCGAGCTTCACAGAGATCGGCAAGAGCCTGCGCGCCATGGCGGCTTCTCCTACCAAGGCACAACCACAGAAATAGACGCTGCGGTTCATGCCATGACGTTCAGCGGCCTGCCGTCTCCGCAGCCTGGGAGGTTCCATGACTTCTGTACATGAAAAATAAGGTGGGGATAGATATAAGAGAACGTGGCATGCTTATAGAGTCGGTGGATGGTCGATGCTTCCTGTCGTGCTTTTACCGGGCCACGGAAACATGTGTGGCGTAATGTAAGAGTGGACCGTGAGCGTGTACATGAGGTGTTATATTGCAGGGTTAGCGTGCGAATCTCGTGTACTAGCCATGGGGTTCGTCTCTCCATTGTGGGCGTTTTCATGGGGGCAGCGCCTTGCAAAATGATTTTCTTTTCTTTTTGGGTGGGTTGGGGGGGGGGGGGGGGGGCTGTTTGAACCTTCTTAACACTTGTTTGGGGAAGAACCGAAGCTTCAGCCTCTGTTTTGAGTGGAGTAGAGGATTTCAGCTGGAGACACGCAGATTGTTTATTCCGCAAAACCTTGGAATGTTCCGCGGTTGTTCGAAACGAAACCCGCCACGTTTGTACCCTTTGATGTGATGCATCCCCGCAAAAGACAGAAGTTGTAGTACGGCGTTTTCTGGTTTTTTTTTTGTGTGGAACTCCGACGTGTCCAACGCGACGTAATGCCGTGTCGGTCAAGAACAAGACAAATAAACTTCGTGCTGTCTACAGCGACGTGATCTGGAGCTATCAACCTGCAAATTATACTATCACGCTTTCTTCTTATGGACCAACATTTTGCTATCCCGATCTAGACCGCACTGAATCGCTTGTCGAGTGAAGGGTGCGTTGGCCATAAGTTGATCAATGTGGGTGTTGTTGCAGAGTAATGCCCTGACAATTTACTGCACAAAGCAACGTTCCTGTAAGGGAAAATATCGGTTGCAAACCAATCCTTTCGTGTAAATCGTGCAAACTTCAATTTGGACTATCGGATCAACATTCAAGGAGTACGGGGGATTGAGTAATTTTATAATTAACCGTCCACCTCTAATCATATTTTTGCAAATCGCCCTCTCACTCTTATGCGCACCCACTTTTGCAAATCTCTCCTTCCATTCCATTGATCTAGCATGCCCTGGCCGCTGTCATCTACAAGGTAGCGACCTCGTTAAGGGGCTAAGGGCTCTTGTTGGCTTGTTTGCTTTGAGACTTGTGAGGTGACGATCGAACAGAGATGGACGGTACCGCGTCGTGCTGGGCTTAGTTGTCACCCATAACCTTTGCCAGGCCCCATGTGTGACCGCCAGTCTGCGTGAGGGCGCTGAAGGGCTTCAAATTTATAAATGGCTCAAAATTGAGTCTAGATAATTTAAGAATCGAACTCTTATCTTATAAGATTTTAAGCTAAAATATATACAAAGATCAAGTTGGATTGTGAAGAGACCACTAGGGCAATAATTCGTTACCACCCTGAGGTAGAGCTCTGTTTTTTTTGAAAATATTGTAGAGCTCTGTTTTTCTTCAGGGAAAAGCGAAATCACACTCCTGAGTATTGTCTTTGTTTAGGTCTTACTAATGAATCTTGATTGAACCTGATGCAGTAAAATAGTAAATCTTGGTCATTAGGCACCTAGCATTATATGGCAATGACGGCACAGGTTCGGCTAGTTGGTTGCTTTGCTCGAGAATTGCAGGTTGCTGCATCACCCTGATGAATGAAATAAAATAGCGCTCGCACAAAACTTAGGCAGTGATTTCCTGCTGAAGTAACAATCCAATCAAGAGCTGTTAAGGAAGTCCCTGCAATGACTTCAGGTCTTGTGTACTCTACAGCAATGCACGTTGTCCCTTGCAACAAACTAGGTTTGATCTTATAATAATTTAATAGAAAGATGTGGTCCTCTTGCGTATTCTTATTCAGAGTATTGTTGTAAATTCAGGAATCAGGATGAGGTATATTTTTGAGCGTGGATGAGGCCGTCTTCTTTCTCTGTTCGAATTCGGCCCACTTCCGCCAGCCCATTTCGCTAGCATTAAAGAGGCCTTGCATGGGCCAAACTCGTGCCCATGAGAGAAAAAAGCCCCCGGCCTAGCTAGCCCATGCCTGCGAGTTCAGGACAGGAGGAGGAGCCCGGACTTAGGGAAAATTCCTTGGAAGGCCCTGTAACAAATGGAGCTTCTTTCTATGGCCCTAGAAAACTGAAACGCCTTTTTGTAACCTTTTTTTAACTTTCGTTCCCTTCTATGGCCCTACCGTTATCTCTCCGGTTAACTCCCAGTTAAGTGGTGGTGAAAATACCAAAATACCCCTGGCACACCAACATTACACACCACTCAGCCCTCTCTATCTCTCACTGACGAGTAGGGTCCACTCGTCATCTTGTTCCTTCATTCTCCCTGCATGACGGCACAAGCAGGGGATCGAACTGGGGCTGTGCAGGGTCGCCGGTGAGCTGCTGCGCCCCGCTCGCCACCCGCGACGCCGCCCGCCGCCGCCGTCCGTGGTGCCACCGGCCGCCTCAATCGCCGCTCGCGGCTCTACCCGCCGCCGCCGCCCGCAGCCCCGCCTGCCGCCGCCGTCCGCGGCACCGCCGGCTGCCTCGCTCGCCGCCCATGGCCCCGCCCGCGGCTCCACCCGCCGCCATGCGCGCCGCCACCGCCCGCAGCCCTGCCTGCCGCCGCCGTTCGCGGCACCGCTGGCTACCTCGCTCGCCGCCCACCGCCCCGCCCGCTGCCTCGCTCGCCGCCCGCGGCACCGCCCGCCCGCCACCGTCCACGACCCCCCTGCCACCATGCGGGCCGCCGCCGCCGCTCGCGGCCCCGGCCGCCGTCTTGCGCCCTGCCACCACCCGCCGTCGCCGTCCGCGGCACTACCCGCCGCCTCGCTCGACGCCCGTGGCCCCGCCCGCCGCCGCCACGCTCGCCGCCCTAACGCGCCGCCACCGTCCACAGCCCCGCCATCTGCCCTTCGCGCGCCTCCGCTTGGGGCAGGGCCTCCTTCGTGCGCTGCTGCCTGGGGGAGATGGCGCCGCCGCCTGGGGAAGATGGGGGAGTGGTGTGTAATGTTGGTGTGCCAGGGGTAATTTGGTATTTTCACCGCCACTTAACTGGGAGTTAACCGGAGACATAACAGTAGGGCCATAGAAGGGAACGAAAGTTAAAAAGAAGTTACAAAAGAGCGTTTCAGTTTTCTATGGTCATAGAATAGAAGGAAGCTCCATTTGTTACAGGGCCTTCCAACGAATTTTCCCCCGGACTTATCGTGGCGCCGGAGAGTCAGTCTCGCGCACGGCGCACCGCCGGTGGATGGCCGAGCTCTCGCCGTTTCCCGTTCCTCCGCCCTCGCCGCCTTGCCCTCCAGCCAAGCGCGTCAACTCCCCACCGCCCCGCCCACCGCTTCTCCTTCCCGGAACCCCCGAAAGCTCGCATAACCGCCGCGCCGCTGCGTCTGCGCGGTAGCGAAAAATCCCCCCACTTCAATTTCCACTCCGCTCGCGTTCCCCGCCTCCCCATCTCGAATCCGCGCGACGCGCCCCCCTGCTGAGCCGGCGAGAAGATGCCGCGGCTGACGCCGGCGGACGCGACCCTGATCCTGGACCACGCCCTAGGCGACCCCTCGGTCCCCGCCGCCGCCGTCCACGCGCTGCTCGCCGCGCTGCCCTTCCCCTCCGACCCGACCCCGCGCCTCCGCCGCGCGGTGCTCCTCCGCCGCCTCGCCGCCGACCCGGTCTCCGCATCCGCGCTCGACACGCTCCACCTCCTCGCGTCGCTCCCCGCCTCCCCATCCCCCTGCCCCACCCCCATCGCCGCCGCCCACATCGCCGTCGCGGGCTTCCTCGCGGCGTCCGCGCCGGACTTCGACGCCGCCGCCACGGCGCTCTTCGCGCGCCCCGACGGCCGCGTGCGCCGCGCGGTCGCCGAGGGAGGGTCTCCCGCGCTGGCCTCCGACGACGCCATCGCCACGGTGGACCAGTTCGAGGCCGCCGTCGGGAACTCGTTCTCGCAGGTCGTGCTTAGGGGCCTGTGGGGCGACCGGGCCGCCGCGGAGGAGCGGGTCAGGGAGCTCCTCGCCGCCGAGTGGGCCGTGACTGGGCCGTCGCTGCTGGAGGTGGCAGCGGAGCGGATCGTCGGGGATGGGTCCATCCAGACATGGCGTGACGCGAAGGAGGCCAACCGCGCCAAGTTCCGTGTGCTAGGTGAGGCTCTTTTTTCCCCCCCTGGCAATGCAGCTAATTCAAACCAAGCATAAGGTTTGATGTGTTATGCTGGTTTTTTAAATTCATTTAGGTTTTTCTCTGCGCCAAAGGTAGCTGGGAGATATCATTATTTTGTCGATTATAAGTAATGTGGATGCAACAGAAAGTTAAAATATAAGCATTGTACTCTTTGTAATGTCCTGAAGCACATTAGGCGACAATTCCATCTTATGGCTTTATTTTACTGGTGTCAGATGTCACATTATAGCTCCTTGAGTCAAATCATTCAGCCTTTATGTTCCAAGTAAAGCTTGTTTGATCTGTTGTCTGCTGAAGTCAGGAAAGTAGGTCCAAGCATGTGTATATCTTTACTGAGTAATTGAAAATAGGAGCAATGAGTAAGAATGCAGTTTATTCATCATGGTCTGGAAATCTATCTGTCTTAACTTTTGTATTTGAAAATACAAAGTGGTGAATCTGGTATTCCGGTCCCTTGCCTGCCTTTGCAATTTACTAATTGTGCTCTTCTGCTACTTATTGTTTATGCAAGATTGAGCTACATTATCTTAATCATGTTACTATTGAGTTTGCTACTTCAAATGGTTTTGCTCCATCTATGTTTCTTGTTGTTTGTGGTTGTATGGTACACTTGGTACAGCTGTTTAGGTTTCCTTTCTTTTGGGCCAGCTCAAGGTCTTCAAATACATCATTCATATACTTGGGGACTATTTTATGCATAAGGCCAAGACCGTCTAGTGTATTAATAGATCATGTATATAATGGAACTTGCAGCTGGGGAAGAAAAAACACGCGAAATTTTGGGCAAACTTGAAGAATCTACCTCTCGTGTAAATCCGATTTCGACACCAGAATTTTCCAAGGTGGTGGATGCTCTTAAAACAAGCTGTGCGGAGCTTCACAGTGTAGTGGAGGATCCACTTCCAGCTGCAAAGGCAGCTGCAGATGAGGTGGTGGCATCAAGGGTGGATAGGGCAGTTAATTTAAATGCTGAAACTGGTCAGCCAGCAGCTTGTGGCACTGCAGGCTCAAGTGTGCTTCATGAAAAGAACAATTGTCCAAATAAAGGCAGACCTCCCAGCCTTATGGATTGGAACCCGATGGCACGGACCTTTCAGGTGAGCCCCACACGCCCACCCATCTCCTCCTTCTGTGTGACATGCCATTTTTCTGAAAACTGCCAATATCTCACTTGCTATGGTCATTAAATTAAATTTGGGATTATTCTAGCTTGCCTTGATAATTGTAAATTGTATAATTTGAAGAACCTACACGATATCAGCACCTTTGTCATGTCATCTCAATATTTTGCATTAAACATATGTGCATACTTACCTTTGATTGAATTTCAATATACATTGCTCTTTATGCTGCTAGTTTCTACTACAGATTTCTGCTTGCATTTGTTGTGCTTTCTGCAAAATCTTATCATATATTGATTTTTAAAATATCTTATCAGTATTGCTTTCTGCTCTGACCATGACAGGAAATGATGAAATAAAGTTGCAAAGTCTAATTATTGGTAAAATTTGTTCTGCTAGGTGATACAATCTGCATTCATGAGGTAGCTACTGGAATTAGGAATATTGAGTCATTGACAACCTTTACTAGAGTCCGCAAGCGCATCGGTCGGGCTGTGTTCATATCATAACTAAACATTACTGCAGTCTGGTTTAAAATTGCATGCAACTTAAAGTTCTCGGGTATCAGAAGTTCAGAACCCGTTTTTGTTAGCCTATAGGATACTTTATAGCACTGTAGCGTGTAACTATAAAAACATAAGATACTGGTCATGTCGCTAAAAAGAATCCGCTTGTTTGCAGTGGGAGGAGTCGCCTGATCCTGAGGGTTCAGAACCAGCATTACCTAGACCGCACTTGCCTAGCCCTAGGAGAATACCAGTTTCTCCTTTGCCACCGGCAGAAAACAAAAATAAGCGTAGAAGGGCAAGGAAGTGGTGCTTGTTAGAAGAAGAAACACTAAGAAAGGGTGTTGAACTGTATGTAGTTTTGTCTTGCTGTTTGAAGATATTTAGCTTTCTCGTTCTATACAATGTTGTTTAAATCATCTTTAGGCAGATTTCGCCACTTCATTATATGATGCTCATTGCCCCATTCCAACTATTTCATGTGCAGGTATGGTAGTGGTAATTGGAAGGATATTCTGAGTAACAACCCCGATGTTTTTATCGGCAGAACACCAGTAAGTACTTGTACGCTAAGCTGTAGTTTCTCGGTTGCTAATCTTCCATGAACTGCTTAACTGATTGCTTATTGTAGGTGGACTTGAAGGATAAGTGGAGGAACATGATGAGGTAGTGGATAACCTTTTATCTGGACAAGAAGGTAATGGAGCCTGTGTTCATTCTGGCTGAAGTAACCTCACGTTTCTGGCGGTTTGCTGTGGTGAAGTAGAAAGCCTTTAACCATTTCGTGACGTCACTAATGTAGCGCCGGATTCTGCCGCTGTTCTGATCCCCACCTAACCTGTAACAAATGCTCACCGAATAACTGCTTCACTGTGAGGGCTAATTTGGAAGCAAGAGGGAGTTAAACCCAGGGAAGGAAAACCTCCCATGGAGAACTAAATGTCTTATTCAAATGACATCCTCATGAATTGCTTACCCTGGGAAAAATCAGGGATCCAAGGGGATTTGAGTTTCCAAACTACTGTAGCACTGAAAGGTTGTATTTAACCTATGTATAGCGTGTTGCTTGTGTGTAAATGCTTCTTTACCGTCGAAGTACACTGTACGTATAATCTTTTGCATACATGCTGGATGCTCCAAGCATAAAACCTTTCTCCAGCGTGTGTCTTCATGCTTTGCAGATGGATAAGAAGCGTGGTGGTGGGCTGGCCTGTGCTGCTGTTGGGCTTCCAGTAAGAGAGGGCCGAAACTGAGTCGGCCTGTGGACTTAGCAGGTGGGGAGGAGGGGGTAGCGGCGGCCGCGTGGGCGGCTAAAGTCTATTTTACCTCCTCCAACTATCACCAAAGTTTAGTTTTCCTCCTACAACTATAAAATCGGGTATTTCACCTCCCTCAACTTTTCAAACCATGCATTTTAACTCCCTCGAGCGGTTTTGAAGACTGTTTGCTACAGTAACCGTAGTTTTGCCCTTTTCTTTTTTTTTAAAAAATTCAGTTGAATCTTTGAAAAATCATAGTAAATCACAAAAAAATCATAAAATAGAAAATTCAATTTTGTTGGACTCCACATGAGAAGATATACGCAGTGAATATATTATATGGTATACTTTAGTGTAATTTTTTACTATAATTTTAGATATATACTTTTCTGTAATTAATTTATAGCTATAGTTTTTGTCGTCCCATTATGGTGAAATTTTTATGGTGGGCTAATCATTATATGATTGAGCTGGAGTAAAAATTTTATGATTATTAGATCATCTATGACTGAGTTATAGATTTATCTAGGTTTATCTATAGATTCGTCTAGATTTTTCTATAGATTTATCTAGTTTATAGATTTATCTAGGTTTATCTGAATAGAAAAACTGTATAAACTAGATTTATCACACCGTCTCTGAATAGATTATATAAACTAGATAAATCTATAGAAAAATCTAGACGAATCTATAGATAAACCTAGATAAATCTATAACTCAGTTATACATGATCTAATAATCATAAAATTTTTACTACAGCTCAATCATATAATGATTAGCCCACCATAAAAATTTCACCATAATGGGACGGCGAAAACTGTAGTTATAAATTAATTACAGAAAAGTATATATCTAAAGTTATAGTAAAAAAATTGTACTAAAGTATACCATATAATATATTCACTGTGTATATCTTCTCATGTGGAGTCCAACAAAATTGAATTTTCTATTTTATGATTTTTTTGTGATTTACTATGATTTTTCAAATATTCAACTGAATTTTTTTTAAAAAAAAGACAAAACTACAGTTACTGTAGCAAACAGTCTTCAAAACCGCTCGAGGGAGGTAAAATGCACGGTTTGAAAAGTTGAGGGAGGTGAAATATCCGATTTTATAGTTGTAGAAGGAAAACTAAACTTTGGTGATAGTTGGAGGAGGTAAAATAGACTTTAGCCCCGCGTGGGCGACGTAACGCCACGGTGGACAAAGGCCTAATACTGTTCGAGGACCGAAACTCGCTCATCTGTATGGGCCAACCGCAATTAGTATCGAAAAAAGTCCTTTTTGGCTCTTTCAACTTTGGGCCGAATCTGTTTTTCCTCTCTGGACCACAAAATCGTCCTTCCATCCTTCTCAGACTCACAAAACCATTCATATAACCTGCCTTCTCAGACTCACAAAACCATTCATATAACCTCTTTGAGCGGTTTAAGGGTGAGTGTGGCAGAACCGCCTAAATTATCCCGGCTCAAGTGCGTAAACCATCACCATAAAGGCAACATTAGCTTAAACGCACTTCAAACAGAATAATTTTTGGTCTGTCGGGTAACGTCTCGATACAACCACCGATTCTCGGATCGAACAAGCATACCCCGCACGAAGGCGAGTCCAGAGATATTACAACCACAATTTTACAACACAGGCATATTAAAGATTACAAACCAGTTCAAAAGATTATTACAACACCAACTTAAGTAAAACAGTTATACAAAACATAAGTGTAGAATCAGAGTTTAAAACAGCGGAAGATAAAACACGACGGCTACAACACGTCGCAAAAAGGATACCAGGCTAGCCCAGGCATGGTATCACTCGTCATAGTCATTGCCGGCCGAAGACGTATCCCACTCTACGGACCAGCCAGGAGGCAACGAGCAAGGATAGGTCAAGCTAGCGATCTGATCCTCAAAAGTCATACCTGAAAAAGGGTTTCAACAGCAAGGCTGAGTATTCTAATACTCAGCAAGACTTGACCGACAACAGGTATAAGAAGCCCACCTTAGCTAGACTATGCAAGGCTTTGTAAGGCTCTGGTTTTTCCTTTGCTGAAAAGCAATAAAGAGTAGGTCCTTACTTTCAAGTTTTAGCTTCAAGATTCTAGTTGATTAACCATTCTATGTAAGCATCTACTAACCAAATATGGTGGAACTTCTAAGCAAACATCAAGATTAATAAGGATATTGTTGCTCTTATTACTCTGTGTGGCAAAGAGATCAAGCAGTCTCATTTCATCGTGAGAGGCGGACGATTCTGAATCGAAATTCAACCTTGCAAGGGTAACCTAGCACACACGTCTGGAATACCGTCGGGTCATTCCCAAAC
The DNA here is from genome assembly GCF_016808335.1 of Panicum virgatum. Lineage (NCBI taxonomy): Eukaryota > Viridiplantae > Streptophyta > Magnoliopsida > Poales > Poaceae > Panicum > Panicum virgatum. Next base: position 6,103,733 of record NC_053148.1, read on the forward strand.
AATCGTTGACCTTTCTTTCCGGCTTGTGGATAGGAACACTCTCCCCGACTACAGGGCTCCAAGGTCCAACCGTGCTCGGTCCACCCTTGTCCCTAGAAGTCGTGGTGTTGCGCAACATAAAATAAAACCTATCTCTAAGAGAGAGTGTCAGGTATATCCACTCCCCGGTCCAATCGGCTACTAGGCTTGCCGCGTATCATATTTACGGCATGTGACTAGTACTTTCAAAAACTTAACCAGCACTACCACACACCGCGACCTTAGCAAGTTCATCAACACAGACGGGGTATCACATAAGGTCATGATATCGAACACAACCCCGTCCGTAGTCTTTATATTGATAACAGAAAGTAAACAGGAAATTCCTATAAAGCTTGCGAGTGACAGGCAATCACTCGACTTTTACCGGTCCTATAAGCTTAGCAATTATTCGAACTCAAGTCTAGTGTTCAGTACATAGGTTCCTAGGATCATGCATCTAGAGTTTCAATTCAACTCCTATGAACTGTAAATGCACAAGTAAAATAATACAGTAAATGAAATTAATTTGAAGTATAGGTTATGTCCGGGGCTTGCCTTCTCGGTAGTTGCTAACTATTTCAGCGCTAGGCTCTTCCGAACTTTGGTTCAGGGCTTCAGTTAGTTCCGCATTGTTCACTTGAGCTTCGAGATCACCTCCGTCAGACTCCGGAATCAACTCGTACGTCCCGTCTGACAAAGTAGTCGTATCTATATGTAATGCAAGAACAACATTATAAACAAACATGGGCAATCGTTTATAGAGTAGTTAAATAACAAATTTAACTACACAAGGCTTCATGATCAACAGCACAAATGAAGTTGACTAACTTCATAAACAAGTGGGGGTGATTTCCTATACAATTAAGTCACGGTTTACAAATAAATCAACAACTCAGAGTACAAATAGAAATAAATTATACCAAAATTACACTAAACAGAACATGAACATACTAAGCTACCCTGCAAAAATCATATGAAGACATGTAACCATTTAATCACAATAAATCATTTATGCAGGCAACACCTAGCACAAGCTTGAATTATACAGACTAAAATATAGCAAAGTAGAAGCTCAAAATTTAACAGGAGATCTACACAGGGATGATTTATCTACTGTGAATTTCTCACGATTTTATCTATACAGAAATAATTCTGAGAAAATAAACAACACAGACATCAGTTTAGAAAGATTAAATTTTAGCTCCTGTTCTAGCCATTAACTGATGCTCAAACTTCCTGGACAAGTTAAGATATTCTAGATGAACACTCAGGAATATTTTCAGGATTTAACAAGAACAGAAACTATTTATCATGATTAAAGTCTACTAAACAAAGATTAAATCAAATAAATAGCTACACAAGAGAATTGATCATGAAATTTTTATAGCAAAGCTAGTGTAACATGATTCAACTACCACAAAAATTTCAGAGCAATACAAGCTTTTAAGCATCAGATAAGAAAAAGATTAAAGAACAAGTATTTATATACCTATTAACACAAAACCATTTATACAGCAAAAGTTTGCAACTAAAGCCTAACATATTATGGTTCTAATGCATAGAGATCTTCAAGAGGATTCCAAAACATCAAGATTTGCTATTTTACGAATTTTCTACAAATTGATATTGAATTTCAAAGATCACAGCAAACTATTTCAAACAAGTCCTTAGAGCACTATTCCTCTGAGTCACTGACATCGCAGACAACCCCCTGAGCTTTCTCAAATTCAAAACCGAGGTCCTCGGGTCGGGTCAGAGGGGGTGGCGAGGTTTGACCGGCGGTTTCCCGGCGAGGGGCTCACCGGCGGCGAGGGTGGAGGGGTGCGTGAGCCTCACGGGTTCAAGGCGCACCTCTGGGTGCTTGGAATCGAGGCTAGGGTGGTCGGAGAGGGGGTGTCGATGGCGAGCGGCGGCTTGCGGGCTCGGAGCACGGCGGCGGGGTGGCTCCGGTGGTGTTCGGGTGAGGGGAAATGGCCTAGGAGCTGCGCGAGGTCGAGGCGGTGCTAATGGTGGGGGATGTAGGGGTGGAGCGGGTCTGGGTTGGCGGCTCCGCGGTGGGGTGGAGCTCGCCGGGGTTCAAGCGGGGCGGCGATGGTGTTCTGCAGCGTGGGAGCGAGGAGAGAGCAAAGGAGCGAGTGAAATCGAATCCTGGGGTTCTTGTAGTGCTCAGGCGCGCGAAAGATCGAGAGCTGGGCCTCTGGTTTGGGCTCTCCACGGCGGCGTCGCGGTGGCGGCCGCCGGGGAGGTTCTGGGCTCGGCGGGGGTGCGTGGCGAGGGGTGGAGGCTCCAGCGCGAGGCAACAGGAGGGGGAGGAGCTCGCCGGCGACGCGTGGAAGCCAGCGCACGGCGAAGTAATGGCCGGGAAAGCCGAGAAGGCGCTCCACGGCGGCGCTGTCGGTGGCCGGCGGCGAGAAGCAGAGCAGGGAGGGGGAGATGGTCATAAGGGTGATTTTGCAATTTCCAAAAGTTCCAGGGACCTTTCTGTAAACAAGCAATAACTTTTAAACCAAAACTCAAATGAAAAAGTGCCCAACATGAAAGTTGTTCAACTTTTCAAGATCTACAACTTTGATGTTGTGCAAAAATTTATTTGACCAAAGACTCAAGAGCTAAAATTAAAATCATTGAAGGGATTTTGAATTCTAGGAAATTTGTCTTTTTCAAAGCAAAATCACTTCAAATGTAGACTTACAAGCAAAATGACTACCATGCATTAAATGCATTGAAATTTTGCACAACACCCTCCACTAAAACTATAATTACACAACCCATTCAACACAACTGCAAAAAGGACCTTGCATAGAATCATAATTACACATATAACCTTTCATAATTACAAAAAGATCATTTTTACGCATTTCAAGCACAAGATGCATAGCAACAAACACAATTACTGTGCAGACACCTATTTAATTACTGTGTAAACACCCGGGGTGTTACAGCCTTCCCCCCTAACAGGAATCTTGTCCCGAGATTATAGTAAGAAAAGGGTGCAACGACTTGGTACCTGGACTGGTTCTAAGAAAGTCGGGAAAGTTTCTTTGGAGAAAATTTTCAGTTTCCCAAGTAGCTTCTTCTACAGTATGCTGATTCCACTGGATTTTGTACATTTTAACTTTGTCCCTTCTAGTACTTCTTTCTTTTGTGTCAAGAATCTTGATTGGATACTCCGTATAAGATAGATCGGATTCAATCTCGATATCCTGTGGTTCAAGGATTTCAGTAGGTACCCTGGTGCACTTCCGAAGTTGTGATACATGGAAGACATCATGAACGGCGGCCAACTAAGAGGGAAGACGAAGTCGGTAGGCAACGGGTCCACAAGTTTCGATAATTTCAAATGGTCCGATGTATCGGGGTGCTAATTTCCCTTTTAAGCCAAAGCGTTGAACACCTTTAGTAGGAGATACTCGCAAATATACAAAGTCTCCTACCTCGAATTGTAAAGGATCTCTCCTTTTGTCTGCATAACTTTTCTGTCTTAATTGAGCTGCTTTAAGATTAACCTGGATAATTCTGACTTGCTCCTCAGCCTCCGAAACTAAATCTGGCCCAAAAATTTTGCGTTCTCCAGCTTGTGACCAATTCAAAGGAGTTCGACACCTTCGACCGTATAATGCTTCAAATGGTGCCATTTGCAAGCTAGATTGATAGCTATTATTGTATGAAAACTCTGCCAGTGCTAGGCATTTAACCCAATTCTTGCCATATTGAATAACACATGCCCTCAACATGTCTTCAAGGATTTGATTGATTCGTTCAGTTTGCCCATCTGTTTGTGGATGATAAGCTGAACTACGAATCAATTTTGTTCCAACGGATTCCTGCATTTGCTCCCAGAAACGTGCTATAAACTGAGGCCCGCGATCAAAAATAATCGTCTTTGGAATTCCATGTAAACGAACAATCTGATCGAGATAAATCTCTGCGTACCTCTTGGCAGGATAAGTGGTGTGTACATGAATAAAATGAGCGGTCTTGGTGAGTCTATCAACGATTACCCAAACAGAGTCATGCTTATGAGGAGTAGTGGGTAAACTAACGATAAAATCCATACTGATGTCCTCCCATTTCCAGGATGGAATAGATAAAGGTTGGAGAGTACCAGCTACTTTCAAATGACTAGCTTTAACTCTTTGACAGACATCACACTCAGAAACATATCTGGCGATCTCTCTTTTCATTCGAGTCCACCAGAAATTTTGTTTGAGATCATGGTACATCTTGGTACCACCGGGATGAATCGAAAATTTCGAAAGATGTGCTTCATCAAGGATTTGCTTTCTAAGCTGATGATCCTTAGGTACCACCAGTCGGGATTCAAACCATAGAACTCCCCTATGATCCACTCTGAAACATTTATACTTTGCTTCTCCCTGTGATAACTTTTCCTTGATGACCTTGATACCCTCATCATGTAATTGTCCCATGATGATGCTATCATGAAGTGTAGGCTCAAGGGATATATGGTTCAAACTTCCTTGGGGTACCATTTCTAGATTTAACTTCATCATTTCCTGGCATAGAGTTTCATTGAATGGTTCTACAGATAGACAATGGCATTGTGACTTGCGGCTGAGTGCATCCGCAACCACATTAGCCTTTCCTGGATGATAGTGCACTTCTAGATCATAATCCTTTATCAACTCCAGCCAGCGTCTCTGTCTCATGTTGAGATCAGCTTGAGTGAAGATATATTTGAGGCTCTTATGGTCAGTGTAAACATTACAGTGAGTTCCCATAAGATGATGTCTCCACATCTTAAGAGCGTGAATGACAGCTGCTAATTCCAGATCATGGGTTGGATAATTCTTCTCATGATCCCGGAGAGCTCTTGATGCATAAGAGATAACCCGGTTGTCCTGCATAAGCACACAACCAAGTCCCGTACCCGACGCATCACAATAGACATCAAAAGGTTTAGTACTGTCCGGTGTAGACAATACTGGAGCGGTAGTTAATCTTGCTTTGAGAGTTTGGAAAGCTCCTTCACACTTATCATTCCAAACAAACTTCACTCCCTTCTTCAATAACTCCGTCATAGGCTTGGCTATTCTGGAGAAATCAGTAATGAATCGACGATAATATCCAGCTAAACCAAGAAAACTGCGAATTTGATGAACTGAAATAGGAGATTCCCAATCCATCACTTCTTGTACTTTAGTTGGATCAACAGATATACCATCACTGGAGATAGTGTGACCTAAGAATTTCACATTGTCCAACCAAAATTCACACTTGGAGAATTTGGCATAAAGATGATGATCTCGTAATAGTTGGAGAACGATACGCAAATGTTCAGCATGATCTTCTTCATTCTTGGAGTAGATCAAGATATCGTCAATGAAAACCACGACGAATTTATCCAGCTCCGGCATGAAGATTGAATTCATCAAGTACATAAAATATGCTGGGGCGTTGGTAAGACCAAAAGACATAACCAAATATTCATATAGTCCATATCTGGTAGAGAAAGCAGTCTTTGGAATATCACAAGGCTTGATCTTTATTTGATGGTAGCCAGAACGAAGATCAATCTTAGAGAAAACCTTAGCTCCAGCTAACTGATCAAACAGAATATCAATGCGGGGAAGAGGATACTTGTTTTTAATAGTGACCGCATTGAGTGGTCGATAATCAACACATAGCCTCAAACTATTGTCTTTCTTCTTCACAAACAGGGCTGGACATCCCCAGGGTGAAGAACTTGGACGTATAAAACCTTTGTCAAGAAGGTCTTGGAGTTGGACTTTCAATTCTGCTAATTCATTTGGAGGCATTCGGTACGACCTCTTATAAATAGGGGCGGTACCGGGTTGAAGTTCGATAACAAACTCGATGTCCCTATCAGGAGGCATTCCAGGTAAATCCTCTGGAAATACATCCGCATACTCCCACACGATAGGGATATCTTCAAGTTTAATTTCTTTTGTGACATAAGCACAAGAGTTAATGCACTCTCGTTGCGGCAGATAGAGTATGGTGGCTCCTTGATGTGGTGAATCTATCTCGATAGCTCGGGAAGAGATATCTAACAGTACTTTATGTTTAGTCATCCAATCCATGCCCAAAATAACATCCATGCCTTCTAAATTCAACAAAATCAAATCTGTCTTTATCACTTTACTACCCAACTTAAGGGGTACATGTGTAGTGATTTGATTGGAAGCTATCCTCCCACCAGGGGTTGTTATCATAAAAGATCCCTTAGTATGACAAAAATCCAATCCTAATCTGGCTCCAAATTTGGCACTTATAAAACTATGCGTTGCACCAGAATCAAATAATATGACTGTGGGCTTATTGTGGATAGAGAAAGTACCCGTCATAACTGGTGCTCCTGCTGGAAGGTCTGCAAGAGTAGTGAAATTAACTCGCCCTTGCCGGACTTGCACCATTTGCCTCTTGCCCTTGCCCTTGTTGTTGTTGTTGTTGTTGTTGTTGTTGTTGTTGTTGTTGTTCTGATTAGAGTTTTGCCCTGGATTATTCCTTCTGGGTTGTGGACAATTCTTGGCAAAATGAGAAGCACTGCCGCAGTTGAAACATCGATTATTACTATTCCCACTATTGAACTGTGGGGCATTCGACCTTGGGCTAAACTGCTGCTGTTGCTGTTGCTGAGGCACTGGAGGTCTGAATCCTCCTTGTTGCTGAGGCGGCCTAAAGACAAACCTACCCACTGGGGCATTTCTTTGTGGAGGTCTAGGTGGAGTATTCTGCACCAGGCGATACCTCGGTGGCTGGGCACTCGAGGGTCCCGTTGGTGCCTTCCGCTTTTTCTCAGCACGATGTGCAGCAATACAATCTTCCTGTGTAATGGCCATATTAACCAGCTCATTATAGGTATTAGGCTGAACCAAGTTTAAACGTTCTTTGAGCTTAGTATTGAGGCCACGACGGAAACGATCACGTTTCTTGGCATCAGTATTAGCATGATGGCCCGCATATTGGCACAGATGATTGAAGGTCTGTGCATATTGAAGAACAGTGCGGGTTCCCTGATCTAGAGCCAAGAATTCATTCAACTTTCTTTCAATTAGTCTTTCCGGAATATGATGTGATCTGAATGCAGTTCTGAATTCCTCCCAAGATATGATATGTTCAGCAGGCTGCATTTCACAATAATTATCCCACCATATACGTGCAGGACCGCGAAGCTGTTGGGCGGCAAAGGGGGCCTTGTTCGCATCAATACATGGTACCGCTAACAAAGCAAACTTGGAATTGATTGTACGAAGCCAAGCATCGGCATCCAATGGGTCATTAGCTTTGCTGAAAAGTGGAGGTTGGGTACCAAAGAATTCCTGGTAACCCGCTGGTTGTGCCTCCCTTCCTCCATACTGTTGGCGTGGCTGATTTTGTTGCCCATGGACTAGCTGGCGAAGCAGCTCTGTTTGCATGGCCATTAACTCGGCCAGATTCGACGGGGGTGGCGGTGGTTGCTGAGATCCACTGCCATTTTCACAACCGAAGCCATCAGGAGTTCCGCGTGTATGACCAACCATCTATAATCATGGAAGACATCCATTAGATACATATTTCTCGCTTCCAAAATCAATGGTACGTATAATGATCATACATTTGGATAAAACAAAATCAGCAAAAATATAACTAGATGCGGTGTAGCACAATGTGCACAACACATAAATGTGCAACTCGCAAAAATTCAAAACTGGTCAGCGGCTAGATAGCTTCATGCTTCATCGTATAGAGACTCAATGCTGAGAGCAAAGAGTAAAGAAAATAATCTATCAATTCGCTCTTCATCGCTATGTACTATGTTGCTAAACAACAGAGATCATAGAAGGGGTTGGACTAAAATTTAGTCTCACAGATTCAACATGCTAACATTTGATGAGCACATATGCCACAAAAATTTGCAACCTCTTGTATTCATCAAACGGCGTGAAGATGCACAAATAAAGAGATTTGCTAAGTAGAAAGATTATGATTTCCAAACTGGTAGTCGCTACTTATATTACATCCAAAGCAGCCTTGTTCTTACAACCTAACATCGCTTAACCTTACCACATATAATACAGCAAGTGGTACTCCTTCCTAAGGCTATTTTACAATAACATCTTCCCTATATACATATGCTACAACAAGAGAACACAACTATCTAGGACAAGTCTAAGTCGCCTAGAAGTCGTCGAGGTTGCCCACAGAAGAGGCACTACCGGAAGAAGAGTCGTCCGGCTGAGGGTTAGGCTCAGCAAGTGCGTGCTCTGAATCTAAGTCAGATACTCCCTCAATCTCCTCTGGGTCCTCCTCTGCTGCTGCCGGCTCAGCTGGGGCATCTAGTTGCTCCTGGAGCATACCAACATGTGCTAAAGCATCAGCCCAATCTGCTTGCAGCTCATTCACCTGCGCCTGAAGAAAACCGATAACTGTGTTGCGCTGCTCTATCTCAGCACCATACTCCATAGCCTGATGCTCAAACTGTGCAATAGCAGTGTCCCTCCCAGCAACGGCATCCTGAAGTCCCTCAATCTGAATATCCTTCAAACGAAGGCCTCGCTGAAAACTCTGGGCCAAGTCTATCACCTGGTCCATGTGTCGCTGCTGAAGTATCTGGTAGTGAGACTGGGCATTCATATATCTGACTACTGCCTCGATAGTCTCATCCGCTACATCACCAATCAAGTGCCCAAAGTGTGTGACCCTGAACAGCCACTCTGCATTGCCAGAACTGACTGCTGGAAACAAACCAATAGGATATGCTGCTACCTCCTCGGGATGGTGCTCACAAAAAATGGTGATAGCGTTGAGAGCTGCTTTCTCAAACGCATCCACAAGACGATACCCAATCACCTCAATCTCAATTGGTGGCCACTCCAAGGTGGGGTGCTGAGGAATGATTATCTTAACTCTGTTCTTCTTAATTCCATCCTCCGAAAACTGGCGTCCCGTGTACTGGGGTGGATCTGGGTAGTGGAAGATACGAAGTGAATCCCAAAGAATCCTCGGAAAACCCTCCCAGTACAGACAATCGGTATGAGCATTTCCCTCCTCATCCCAAAAGATCTGGGAACAAGTCGCCATCTGAATCAAAAAGGATTCAAATGTGAGTAATACAATTATCTCAAGACTTCTCAAATAAAGCTTTAAGAAGACTGCGGTAAAACAAATGTGATTCTAATTCACAAGATGATATGATTCCAAACTCAAAGAATAATAAACCACAATCGGTACTGGTTCATCATTTGAGATTCTAAGGAATGAAAAGATCCTTATAACAACAAGATGGGGCTTAGGAGGAAGGCATGACTCGAAACCATATTTTTCATCTAAGGAAACCTAAGCATTTTACAAGTATGCTACTAATATCAGAGTTTCACTCACTCATGTTTTAAGCACACTAACCCTTATCTTATAAGGATTCATACTAGAAATTCCTTAACAAGCTCATGTAGCAACTTCAAGTACTAGGAACAAATCAAACATCAACTAGATATGCATGCACGTCCTGTTCGTTCCTCACAAGATAAACAATTGCCAACTATCGTTGGGCTTACGTGGTTAGCACGGTGGCATACATAAATACGGCTCTCCCTATATAGCTAGTCGATACATTCTAACCGTTCTTATCTTATCGAATCGTGGTTAGCGTACCTGCATAAGATTGACAGAACATAAATATATAACCCCAATGAACCTTTCATGCCAGCACTCATGAAAGCGTTCCCAAACATTACCGCTCACTATAGAAGCGGCAGCCATACAATTTCCGCCGTATGGCCAACGTTAGCATACGCTACTCAGAGGCGTATTCACAAATTTCTTTACTCCCAATATAGTCGACCGAGGTCGGTATATTGGCAGCAGCTCAAGTAGGCCACTGCTTGAGCACAGCGTTCGGTTCGCATCGCCGACGGGAAGGTCAGACTCCCTCAGCTGACTGAGGATCCTTACCATCTTACCTCACGTAGGTGCGTCGTTACAAGAATTAAGAGTTGCTTGTGAGTATGGTTTGACAAAATATAAAGTGCTGGAAGTCAGATAACATAAACCATACAAAAATAACCACCTAGTAATTCCCATAAATTCCCTAGGACTTTACGTTCTAAACACAACTCTTAACGAATCCAACGTAGTTTTCCGAAATTCTTTATGGTTCCAATTTTATATGGAAAGCGATTTTTAAGGTTCCAACACCTCTGGTATATGCTTGTAGCTCTGATGCCAGCTGTGGCAGAACCGCCTAAATTATCCCGGCTCAAGTACGTAAACCATCACCATAAAGGCAACATTAGCTTAAACGCACTTCAAACGGAACAATTTTTGGTCTGTCGGGTAACGTCCCGATACAACCACCGATTCTCGGATCGAACAAGCATACCCCGCACGAAGGCGAGTCCAGAGATATTACAACCACAATTTTACAACACAGGCATATTAAAGATTACAAACCAGTTCAAAAGATTATTACAACACCAACTTAAGTAAAACAGTTATACAAAACATAAGTGTAGAATCAGAGTTTAAAACAGCGGAAGATAAAACACGACGGCTACAACACGTCGCAAAAAGGATACCAGGCTAGCCCAGGCATGGTATCACTCGTCATAGTCATTGCCGGCCGAAGACGTATCCCACTCTACGGACCAGCCAGGAGGCAACGAGCAAGGATAGGTCAAGCTAGCGATCTGATCCTCAAAAGTCATACCTGAAAAAGGGTTTCAACAGCAAGGCTGAGTATTCTAATACTCAGCAAGACTTGACCGACAACGGGTATAAGAAGCCCACCTTAGCTAGACTATGCAAGGCTTTGTAAGGCTCTGGTTTTTCCTTTGCTGAAAAGCAATAAAGAGTAGGTCCTTACTTTCAAGTTTTAGCTTCAAGATTCTAGTTGATTAACCATTCTATGTAAGCATCTACTAACCAAACATGGTGGAACTTCTAAGCAAACATCAAGATTAATAAGGATATTGTTGCTCTTATTACTCTGTGTGGCAAAGAGATCAAGCAGTCTCATTTCATCGTGAGAGGCGGACGATTCTGAATCGAAATTCAACCTTGCAAGGGTAACCTAGCACACACGTCTGGAATACCGTCGGGTCATTCCCAAACAACCGTTGACCTTTCTTTCCGGCTTGTGGATAGGAACACTCTCCCCGACTACAGGGCTCCAAGGTCCAACCGTGCTCGGTCCACCCTTGTCCCTAGAAGTCGTGGTGTTGCGCAACATAAAATAAAACCTATCTCTAAGAGAGAGTGTCAGGTATATCCACTCCCCGGTCCAATCGGCTACTAGGCTTGCCGCGTACCATATTTACGGCATGTGACTAGTACATTCAAAAACTTAACCAGCACTACCACACACCGCGACCTTAGCAAGTTCATCAACACAGACGGGGTATCACATAAGGTCATGATATCGAACACAACCCCGTCCGTAGTCCTTATATTGATAACAGAAAGTAAACAGGAAATTCCTATAAAGCTCGCGAGTGACAGGCAATCACTCGACTTTTACCGGTCCTATAAGCTTAGCAATTATTCGAACTCAAGTCTAGTGTTCAGTACATAGGTTCCTAGGATCATGCATCTAGAGTTTCAATTCAACTCCTATGAACTGTAAATGCACAAGTAAAATAATACAGTAAATGAAATTAATTTGAAGTATAGGTTATGTCCGGGGCTTGCCTTCTCGGTAGTTGCTAACTATTTCAGCGCTAGGCTCTTCCGAACTTTGGTTCAGGGCTTCAGTTAGTTCCGCAGTGTTCACTTGAGCTTCGAGATCACCTCCGTTAGACTCCGGAATCAACTCGTACGTCCCGTCTGACAAAGTAGTCGTATCTATATGTAATGCAAGAACAACATTATAAACAAACATGGGCAATCGTTTATAGAGTAGTTAAATAACAAATTTAACTACACAAGGCATCATGATCAACAGCACAAATGAAGTTGACTAACTTCATAAACAAGTGGGGGTGATTTCCTATACAATTAAGTCACGGTTTACAAATAAATCAACAACTCAGAGTACAAATAGAAATAAATTATACCAAAATTACACTAAACAGAACATGAACATACTAAGCTACCCTGCAAAACTCATATGAAGACATGTAACCATTTAATCACAATAAATCATTTATGCAGGCAACACCTAGCACAAGCTTGAATTATACAGACTAAAATATAGCAAAGTAGAAGCTCAAAATTTAACAGGAGATCTACACAGGGATGATTTATCAACTGTGAATTTCTCACGATTTTATCTATACAGAAATAATTCTGAGAAAATAAACAAAACAGACATCAGTTTAGAAAGATTAAATTTTAGCTCCTGTTCTAGCCATTAACTGATGCTCAAACTTCGTGGACAAGTTAAGATATTCTAGATGAACACTCAGGAATAGTTTCAGGATTTAACAAGAACAGAAACTATTTATCATGATTAAAGTCTACTAAACAAAGATTAAATCAAATAAATAGCTACACAAGAGAACTGATCATGAAATTTTTATAGCAAAGCTAGTGTAACATGATTCAACTACCACAAAAATTTCAGAGCAATACAAGCTTTTAAGCATCAGATAAGAAAAAGATTAAAGAACAAGTATTTATATACCTATTAACACAAAACCATTTATACAGCAAAAGTTTGCAACTAAAGCCTAACATATTATGGTTCTACTGCATAGAGATCTTCAAGAGGATTCCAAAACATCAAGATTTGCTATTTTACGAATTTTCTACAAATTGATATTGAATTTCAAAGATCACAGCAAACTATTTCAAACAAGTCCTTAGAGCACTATTCCTCTGAGTCACTGACATCGCAGACAACCCCCTGAGCTTTCTCAAATTCAAAACCGAGCTCCTCGGGTCGGGTCAGAGGGGGAGGCAAGGTTTGACCGGTGGTTTCCCGGCGAGGGGCTCACCGGCGGCGAGGGTGGAGGGGTGCGTGAGCCTCACGGGTTCAAGGCGCACCTCTGGGTGCTTGGAATCGAGGCTAGGGCGGTCGGAGAGGGGGTGTCGACGGCGAGCGGCGGCTTGCGGGCTCGGAGCACGGCGGCGGGGTGGCTCCGGTGGTGTTCGGGTGAGGGGAAATGGCCTAGGAGCTGCGCGAGGTCGAGGCGGTGCTAATGGTGGGGGATGTAGGGGTGGAGCGGGTCTGGGTTGGCGGCTCCGCGGTGGGGTGGAGCTCGCCGGGGTTCAAGCGGGGCGGCGATGGTGTTCTGCAGCGTGGGAGCGAGGAGAGAGCAAAGGAGCGAGTGAAATCGAATCCTGGGGTTCTTGTAGTGCTCAGGCGCGCGAAAGATCGAGAGCTGGGCCTCTGGTTTGGGCTCTCCACGGCGGCGTCGCGGTGGCGGCCGCCGGGGAGGTTCTGGGCACGGCGGGGGTGCGTGGCGAGGGGTGGAGGCTCCAGCACGAGGCAACAGGAGGGGGAGGAGCTCGCCGGCGACGCGTGGAAGCCAGCGCACGGCGAAGTAATGGCCGGGAAAGCCGGGAAGGCGCTCCACGGCGGCGCTGTCGGTGGCCGGCGGCGAGAAGCAGAGCAGGGAGGGGGAGATGGTCATAAGGGCGATTTTGCAATTTCTAAAAGTTCCAGGGACCTTTCTGTAAACAAGCAATAACTTTTAAACCAAAGCTCAAATGAAAAAGTGCCCAACATGAAAGTTGTTCAACTTTTCAAGATCTACAACTTTGATGTTGTGCAAAAATTTATTTGACCAAATACTCAAGAGCTAAAATTAAAATCATTGAAGGGATTTTGAATTCTAGGAAATTTGTCTTTTTCAAAGCAAAATCACTTCAAATGTAGACTTACAAGCAAAATGACTACCATGCATTAAATGCACTGAAATTTTGCACAACACCCTCCACTAAAACTATAATTACACAACCCATTCAACACAACTGCAAAAAGGACCTTGCATAGAATCATAATTACACATATAACCTTTCATAATTACAAAAAGATCCTTTTTACGCATTTCAAGCACAAGATGCATAGCAACAAACACAATTACTGTGCAGACACCTATTTAATTACTGTGTAAACACCCGGGGTGTTACAGTGAGGTTGCAGCGGTTTTGCTTTTTTTTATTTTATTTTTTTATTTTGATAAATTTTTTGAAAAATCACAGTAAATCACAAAAAAATCATAAAAGGGATAATTTGATTTTGTTGAACTCCACATAAGCAAATCTACACATGAAACATATTATATGACATAATTTAGTACAAATGTTTTGCTGTAGATTTAGATATATATTTTTCTGTAATTAATTTATAGTTATAGTCTCCGTCGTCCAATTACGGTGAAATTTTTATGGCGGTCTAATCATTATATGATTGAGATGTAGTAAAAAATTTATGATTATCAGATTATGTATGACTGAGTTATTGATTTATCTATGTTTATTTATAGATTGGTCTAGATTTATCTAGGTTTATATAAATAAATCTATAACTCAGTCAAATATGATCCAATAATTATAAAATTTGTACTATATCAATCATAGAATGATTAGCCCACCATAAAAAATTCACTATAATTGGACAATAGAAACTATAGATATAAATTAATTACAAAAAATCATATATCTAAAATTATAGAAAATAATTTGTACTAAAGTATATCATATAATATATTCAATGTATAGATCTACTTACGTGGAGTTCAACAAAATTAGATTTTCTCTTTTATGATTTGTTTGTAATTTACTGTGATTTTTTAAAGATTTTGTCAAAATAAAAAATAAAAGAAAAGTAGAATAACTGCTGCCACCTCACTCTTAAACTGTTCATGGAGGTTATATGAACGGTTTTGTGAGTCGGAGGAGGCTGGACTTCAAATTAAGCATAATGACTGTAATTTGAACACATCAGGCGCATTAGCTTAATGGTTTAATTTGGCGATCCTTTCTCAACTCACGGCCCGATCGAAACAACACCGGTAGTTTCACACGAAGGTGAGCGCAGATGCTACGAGCACCACACACTACTTAAAAATACAAACACCACATGCTATGAAACATTTAAATTACAAACCGAGCTTGAAATACATAATAATATACAAGTGTGTCTACCATTTATACAAAATTTGATAAACATAGAATCCACCACTACAATATATAAGAACGGAAATGAATTACACACTCAGCCCACGAGTGTGCAATTCCATACACTCCAAAGCTACGCGTCTGGGTCTTCAACGTTCCACTCATCCGCGTCCAGTCGAACGATGGTCCAGGGAGGAAAAATAGATTCGGCCCAAAGTTAAGGGAGGAAAAAGAACTTTTTCCATTATTATCTTAGAAGGCCCAATACGGACTAAAATGTCGTACGGGCTGAGAGTGAGCTCGGCCCACGAAATCCTCGCCGCCACCCCACAAGAAAAATCCTCGCCGCGTGGCATCCTCACCCGCTCCGGCATAGTTCTTCTCTCCGCAGCAGCAGGAGCCCTGCCGCCGCCAGCAGCATCCTCTACAAGTTCCAAGCCCAGTGCCCAGAGAGCCTGACGCCATGCCGCCCTCGGCTCCTTCCCGTCTGCTTCCCAGCCTCACCCTCCACTCCAGGCGAACCGTCGCAGCCGCTTCCTCTCCCGCGCCGGCAGGAGAGCACGGCCGCCGTCCCCTACGGTACGCCGTCCTCGGCGCGGGCTTCGCGGGTCTCTCCGTCGCGTGGCACCTCCTCAAGGTCACCCTCCCCCTCCACGCCTCCGCTTCCCCCTTCCTCTTCTCTCTCCCCCTTTGTGCTGTGACAAGCAGAATGGCCTGAACCCGCCGGTGTCGATTTCAGCATAGCCCGAGGGATTCCCGCGTGTCCGTGGACATCTACGACGAGAACGGGGTCGGGGGAGGCGCGTCGGGCGTCTCGGGAGGGCTTCTCCATCCCTACTCACCTAAAGGTCCGCCACTTCATTGTGTCCAGCATCGCAAATTATGGTTTAAAATCATTAGTTTCGTACCCTACCTATGCTATTCAGCGAATGATTTGGCACCCAGTATCCAGCTTAATCCATATTCGTCACATCTATGAATTCTCCGTTAACTGCAGTGAAGCTTCTCTGGAGGGGTGCTGAGTTCTGGAAAGAGAGCATGGATCTCCTCCGAAGCGCAGAGCAGGCAAATGGAACCGCCGCATCAGATATGACTAGTCAAGACGAGAGCCTTATCTGGAGAAGGTAATCATTCCATCTCTGTAGTCTGTATTAGTAGTCTTAGTCCTTACTTGTCTCCTGCTGCTCTATGTTTAAGATGGGTTTGTAACTGAGCAGGGGGATTGTGCGGCCACCTACAACTGAGAAGGCCGCTGATATATTGCTGGAGGTATTGCTGAACTAAGATTACGCAGATGCTCTCTCAGGTGCTTCTGTTGTGTTTGTGGCGCACCATTTTAATTGCTTCGACCTATTCAAGATAGAATGCTCAGAGTTGCCTCGAGAGTTGCAGCCTTCAGGTGCTTGATTCTGCTGCCGCGCAGCACCTGATCCCTGGGTTGTGTGTTCCATTTGACTTTGCAGTTTATATGCCACTGGCACTGAACATCAACCCTAAGAAATATTTACAGGTGCTGCATTGCTTCTCGCTTTGTCTTGGTCTCACTTGTTCTGCCATCCTCTGTTCTTATAAGCTGGTCTACTTCGTTCCTGGATTTGTACAGGCACTGTTCTCTGCATGCCAAAATCTGGCAGATGAAGCATCCTCATTACCAAGTGAGTCGAAAGAATTGAAGCTTTACAAGCACCATGTTGATAATCTACACCAATTGGCAGGTACATTCTTGTAGTCTCTAATGAGCATATTACTTAACCAATAACTTGGACTTCTATTTTGGCGTTGTTCTTTACATAATTGTAGTTTCGGTCTGCGCTTAAGTATTTTAAGTGATGCCGCTACTAAATCTGAACTCCAATATTGTCACCTTGACACTTTATCAGTTCAGCAAAAATGTTAATGGATTGCATATGTGTGACAGTTTGCTCTTTGAAGCAATTGCATTGCAATAACCATTAAGAATTTTTTTATGCCTAAGCCACTTCAAACATGTGCAGGTGATTATGATTCGGTGATCATCTGCCTTGGGGCAAAAGCTTGCTCACTTCCTGAACTTGCAAATAAGTTGCCTCTTAGATCCTGTAGAGGAGTTATTGTTGAATTCCAGTTGCCATCAGATACAGTGTAAGGAGGTTCTGTGTACTTGAAAGTCATTACAGCATTAGTTCAAAAAATCTGATTGATGCATTTACTTCCTGCAGAGAGGAATATGGCAATCAAAGCCCTTCGATCTTATCTGATGCATGGATGGCATTCCAAGGTCCCCGCACAGTTTCAATTGGATCAACTTGGCAATGGAAGTCTGAGAACTACTCTTCAACTGTATCTGATGAAGAAGCTCTTATGGCAAAGGATGAACTGCTCCCAAAAGCTTCTGGTGTTTATCCAGGAATAACTAAATGGGACTTTGTGCACGCAAGGGCTGGGATACGAGCCATGCCTCCACTAACAGCAAATGGATCATTACCACTTTTGGGTTGTTTGGATGAAATGATAGGCAAGAAGAGCAACTGTAAATTTTGGCTAGTTGGTGGGCTTGGTGCAAGGGGCCTTCTGTATCATGGTTTGGTTGGGAAGCTGACTGCTAAAGCTGCTATTTCCTGTGACGAAAGCATAATACCTTCTGAATTCACTTGCTGGAAGGCGGTGAAGCCTTTGCAATGAATAACTTTATGCAGTTCAAACTTCAAGCATGCTTTCCTTTATCAGGGATATTGTAGAAGTCCAAGGAGGAGGATGGTGCAAAACCCATGGGTACTATCCTAATGCAGTGACTATTACTCCATATTGAAACCTGAGCAGTGAGCACGGAGACATTTCCAGTCAACACACGGTAATGCTACAGACACAGAAAGTAAGGTTCTGCTTCAGATGTCTGAGCTAACTGTTCTAAGAATTGTGCTAGCTCTATGTTTTCGATGGTGAACTCAAATGTCAGTGCTGAAGCTTGGTTGATCTGGAAGTCATTCTTGGTGTCCCAGGAAAGCATCGGTTAGGTGTTCAACAGAGGTCCGTGCATTGGTTAGGTGTTCAAGTTCGACAGAGGTCCGTTGACACACTTGCCTAGAGGAATTGCTTTGCTTTTATTTTCCTATATTTTGTCTGTGTTTCTGTAAACCTGTCAAAAAGATTGTGAATTTTGCCTGAGTAGAGTGAGTATTATGGCATTCACTAACCTGTTGTCTCCCACTTACCATGTTTAATAGTAGGAAATGCTTTGGACTGTTTGAGATTAGTCATGCCTGGACTAATAATATACTTCCATTACTCATAAGTAAAAAAGTCAATGAACCAGAAAACTGCTGTCAAGATGGTAGATACAATTAGTTATGTCGTATATGGACGTTACACCCTCACCATTCCCGTACCGTTGTATAATGTATAGCTGTACAGAATTAAGGACACAACAATACTCCGTAGGTACATATTTACTTGATCAGACCCAAAATCGGATACACCAGTTTCACAAACCAACCTCTTGCCGCTCGAAATCCACCCAAACACAAGTACACCTAAGGAAACGAAGAACACAGGACTCCCTCTCCGGCCGCCGCTGCAGGCACCAAGAAGACCGGCGGCGAGATCAGAGGCTGGAGATGGTTAGCTAGCCACCGGCGGCCGGCGAGGAGATGGAAGCTGCGTACCTTGCGACCTCGGCGCGCTTGGTGGCCCTGCTCGGCGAGCTCGGAGTGCTAGCTCGTCCTTGCTGCCGAGAATGAAGGTTGGATCGGAGGAGGTTGCAGGCTGGTTCAGGCCGTGGATGGAGTGTCCTCTGGTCCTCCGCTCACCGCCCGTGCCCCGCGCTCGCCGCCCTTGCCCCTCTAGTCCTCCTTGTTCGTGCACGCCCTCCGCGCGAGACAAGCACCGCCCGGAAATGTTTCACTGGAGTGGAGACGATGACATGAGCAGCAAGAAGCAGGCAGCCGATCAATGCAAGGTCGATGATGATGCATCGCTTGCCTTGTTGTGGTCGCTGGTGCAGCCCTTGTCTCTGAGCGCAGAGCGGATCATGAACTTGAGCACGTCAAGCGGGATGTAGGTGACGACGCTGAACATCCAGATGGCGCCGGCCCACGCCCAGCCGATGCCCTGGATGCGGCAGAACTCCCAGTCGGCGTACACGGCGATGGACGTGGCCACCAGCTGGGCGGCGAAGAAGGCGAAGAGCAGCAGGTAGCCCGGCCGCTCGACGAAGGACCAGCTCCGGGACCGCGTCACGAAGATGAGCGCCTGGCTGATGATGCTCACCTGGAGGTAGAGCGCCGACATGAGCTCCCCGTCGTTCTCCTTGATGGACGTCACGCCGAACACGTCCGTGAAGAAGTCGGTGTCGTGCGCGAGGTAGAAGAAGAGGGCGGTGACGAGGGCCATGTAGGTGCCGAGCACGATGCCGGTGGCGAAGATCTCGTTGAGCTTCCACGAGTCCGGCTTGGGCGACGGCTTCACGCGGTCCTTGGAGATGGTCATGATGGTGCCGTCGTTGAGGATGGCGATGATGAGCACCATGAAGGGCGCGAAGTCGAACTTCCAGATGAGCGCGATGAGGAGGAAGCCGAGCACGATGCGGATGGTGATGGACACGGCGTAGATGGTGTAGTTCTTCATGCGCTGGAAGATGGAGCGGCTCGTCAGCACGGCGCTCACGATCACGCTCAGCCCGGGCTCCGTCAGCACGATGTCCGACGCGCTCCGGGCCGCGTCCGTCGCGTCGTCCACGGCGATGCCGATGTCCGCCTTCTTCAGCGCCGGCGCGTCGTTCACGCCGTCGCCGGTCATGCCGCAGATGTGCCTCCGGTCCTGGAGCCGCTTCACGATCTCGTACTTGTGCTCCGGGAACACGCCGGCGAACCCGTCGGCCTTCTCGATGAGCTCGTCGATGGGCATGCCGTTCACCGTGCTGCCCTTGTCGCCCAGGAGGGTGGTCGAGGGGTACATGTTGGTGCCCATGCCCAGCCGCCGCCCGGTCTCCTTGCCGATGGCTAGCTGGTCGCCGGTGATCATCTTCACGTTCACGCCCAGGTGGAGCGCGCGGCGGATGGTCTCCGCGCTGTCGTGCCTCGGCGGGTCGAACAGCGGCAGGAGGCCGATGAACTGCCACGGGTCGCCGGCGCTCTCCTTGCTCTTCTCCGGCACCTGCTGGTACGACACGCCGAGCGACCGGAGGCCGCGGTCGGCGTATCCGTCGATCAGGGCGTGGACCTTCTTCTCGGCCTCGGCGCTCATGTTGCAGAGCTCGATGATCTGCTCGGGAGCACCCTTGCTGACCCTGTGCCAGTCGCCGTTGCCATCGATGTAGGTGATGGCCGTGCGCTTCTCCACCGGGTTGAAGGGGAGGAAGTGGACCTCCTGGATGCCGGCGCGGGCCTCCTTGGGGTCGGCGAGCATGTTGACGATGCAGGTGTCGATGGCGTCCTGGTTCTCGACGCGAGAGGCCCTCGCGGCGTAGAGGAGCACCATCTCCTTGTCGACGCCCTTGGAGTACACCTCGATGAGGGACTTGTCGACGGTGAGCTTGTTGAGGGTGAGGGTGCCGGTCTTGTCGCTACAGAGGATGTCCATGCCGGCCATCTCCTCGATGGCGGTCATGCGCTTGGTGATGGCCCCCTGCTGCGACAGGCGGTGGGAGCCGATGGCCATGGTGACGGAGAGCACAGTGGGCATGGCGATGGGGATCCCGCCGATGAGCAGCACGAGGAGGTTGTCGATGCCGTCGCGGTACGCGCGGTGCTGGATCGGGTACATGACGACGACCTCCACCAGCATGCCGGCGGCGATGGAGATGATGCAGAAGTTGCCGATGGCCGTCAGCACCTGCTGGAAGTGGCCGACGTTGTTGGTGCTGTCGACGAGGTGCGCCGCCTTGCCGAAGAAGGTGTGCACGCCGGTGGCGATGACGACGGCCTCGATCTCGCCCTGCTTCACCGTGGAGCCGGAGAACACCTCCTGCCCGGGGTGCTTGTTCACCGGCAGCGACTCGCCGGTGAGCGCGGACTGGTCGATCTTTAGCGGGTCGCCCTCGAGCAGCCTCGCGTCGGCGGGGATGATATCGCCGAGCTTGATGCTGATGATGTCGCCGGGCACCAGGATCGACGCGTCCTGCTCCTCCCACCTGCCGTCCCTCAGCAGCTTGGTCTTGGGCGCCAGCCCCGCCATGAGCGCCGCCGCCGCGTCCCCGGCGTTGGCCTCCTCGATGTAGCTGATGGTGGAGTTGATGATGAGCAGCGACACGATCCCGACAAAGTCCTGCCAGTCGGGGGGCTTGCCGCCGCCGTTGGCGAGCACGATGGCCATGATGGCCGCCATCTCCATGACCCACGACAGCGGGTTCCACATGAAGCCCAGGAACTTGAGCAGCTTGCTCTCCTTCTTCTCCTCCAGCTTGTTGGGGCCGAACGCCTTGAGCCGGCCCTCCCCCTCCGCGCTGGACAGCCCCTTGCGGCTGCACTTGAGCGTCTTGAACACCTCCTCCACCGGCATCTTGGACTGCAAAAAAGGAAAACAATCCCAAAAGCCATGAGACGCGAGTGCTGCGTGCGTGGCGGCGGCGCCGCCGGTGGAGGACGGACGTACCAGATCGACGTTCCCATTGCGGACGTCCTCCGGGGAGATGGACGCCATGGCTGCTTCTTTTTCCTCTTTTCTTTTATTGAAGGGGGTGGGCGTGCGGCGGGGCTAGCCTCTAGCCAGAGGAGCGGCACGCCGTCCGGCCGGTCGCGAGCTCGCCGCGCCGGGCGCGGAGGTCTTCGGGGCGCACGGAGGGAGGGAGGGGCACGCACCGGCTGCCTGCCTCTGCCGCTCTCTCCGCGTGGATGGACGAAGACGGCGATGCCCGTGGCGCGGGCGCGTCCGTCTTATAAGGCGCGGCGGGCGCGGGCCGCGACGCCGAGCTCTTGGCTGCCCGGCCTTCGTGGGGCGCCTCTGGTTCCCTGCGTGCGCTGGCCCTGCATGCAACTCGACTTGAACTGCATGCGATTCTGCGACAGAGACGACATATATAGGAGATCAAACTAAAGGAGAAACAGCCATTCATACGCTCGTAAATAAACGACAGTTTGATTCAAATTGGTTTTCTGTAAATTGAGTAAAGTTACAAAAAAATTATTTCAAGTTTTTCCTATAAATACACTCAAACTTGTAGCTAGAGAACATGTTGATGCCCATAACAGAGTAGTGCTTCTCTAAGCATGTGTTTGGTTTGGAGATAGGTTGGGTCCATCCCTATTTTTTAGGTTGGGTTCAACCCGGGTTCAACCCACGTAGTGTTTGGTTGGAGGGATAGGTTTAACCCAGTTTTTTGTTTGGTAGGAGGG
Source organism: Panicum virgatum (assembly GCF_016808335.1). NCBI lineage: Eukaryota > Viridiplantae > Streptophyta > Magnoliopsida > Poales > Poaceae > Panicum > Panicum virgatum. Next base: position 6,126,085 of record NC_053148.1, read on the forward strand.
ATGAGGTTGTTTGTGATGGATGAAATCTTTAACACCGTTACGCATCTTTCTCACAAGACCCACGTGTCAGTCTTTGCTCACTTCTTTCTTCTTCCTCTTCCCTTCCTCCACCCGCATGAGCTCGTCCCTCGTCAGAGTACCCGCGCCCGCGCCTCTGCCCACGGCTGTCTGCATCTCCCGGCACCTCCGCTCCTCAGTCCGCTTGCGCTTGCCGCCGTTGGCTTCACTCCGCTGCGCATCGCGCCTCAATCGGATCGCCGTCGTCCACCTCCCTCCGTGCCTCCACACCACAGCTCCCCACCCGTCCGCTCGCGCTTGCCGCCGTCCACCGCACCTGCGCCTCCACTCGCCGTTGTCCGCCCCGCCGCAGACCATGCTCCCCTGGCCCCGCACCCCTCCCGGGCCGCCACGAGCGGAAGTTCCCCAACCCGGCACCACTCCCGCGCCGCTCCGCCGCCGTCGCTCGCCCCCGCGCCTGTGTGCTGGCCGCGCCGCGCCGGCCACCGTCGCCTGCCCCCGTGCCTGCGTGCTGGCCGCGCCGCGCCGACAGCCGTCGTGTCGGGTACCATGATTAGGGGCACCCTAATCAAGGGACTAAATCGCCCTAAAAATGCAAACACATATTAGCCAACTGGGCCCACGAAGGCCTACAGTCTCCTTCCAATCCGGAGAAAAGGAAAGGACGCAAAGAAGCCCGATCCACGGCTCAAGTACACAGTGCAGCCCATCCAAACCCCCACGAACCCGCGGGGCGATCTCTGCTTCGCTCGAGGGCTCCCCGCCGAGACCCTCGACAAGCACCCCGCGTCTCCGCCTAGCTCGAGGCCACCCCTCGACGGAAAGGACAAACGGCCATCTGCTCACCCGTCCGCTGTACGGGGGCATTAAATGCCAACCACTCCTCCGTAGCGCTCGGGTCAGATGGCGTTAGGTCGCCACACCGCACAGTGGCTGTGACCGGAGTCCCGTCCGCCAACTCCGGTCACTGCTCCGCCATTCTGGATGCTATGGCGCCACTGTAGGAACCTGCGACGCTGTGCGAGACGTGCTCGGCACTGCTCCAGCCACTGTGCTGCCAACTCTCCGTACTTCCCTTGTACTTTCCTCCCCGCGGAACCCTCAAACGGCATGGGCACAGCCCTCGGAAGCGGCCCCGACCTTGACCAGGACAAGACCCCGGCCTGCAGGACCCTCGAAATGCCGCCACGTCGGGCGCAGAGGACGGTACCCTCTACAGCAAACACCACACCGCCCGCTGGGGCTGTCAGGATGCCGGCGCGATCTCCGCAAGGCCAAGGACGACACCCAGGATGACTACACGCCCGGCGCCTCACTCTCCAGTGCGGCACAGTGTACTTTCTACAGTATTCTGCCACTGCACGCCCCCGATTCGGTGAAGACGACAACTTCTCCCTCCCCCCTGTACATGTACACCGCCCCTCCTTGTGTCTATAAAAGGGGGAGGCGGTCACTGTCTTCTCCATCTGGGATGTTTTCCACCCTCAGCACCACTCACAGAGCACACACACTCTTGAGCCCCGATATTGGCACTCGCCTCAATCACTTAGCAGAGACTTGGGAGCTTCCCTCCCTCTCTCGCCTCGCTTGTACCCCCTACTACAGGCTCCCCCGGTGCAAGATAGTATAGTGCACTCGCACACCCCTTTATTGGGCGTACGGCCTCGCGGCCGGAACTAGGATAAACCCGTGCGTTACTATGTTGCCTCTTGCATCAACCATCTGGGACTAGGGACACGCAGCAGCATCACTAGTTGGTGCCGGACCATCAGGTCAGGACACCGACAGTTGGCGCGCCAGGTAGGGGACGCTGCGTGACATTCCTCTTTTGTTCCCATTTGATCTCTAGGGATGGCGAGCAGATCCAACCCATTTCCCATGGGCGCCTTGGATCCGCTCCCAGCGGGATACGTGATTTGGTTCAGGAGTCTTGAGTTCAGGGCAACCGGCAACGGTTACCTCATGGAGCTCCTCTCGCCCAGACGCAACTCCGACGCTCCGACTTCACCATCCTAGCGGAACAGGCGCTCGGGCCAGCGCTCGCGACAAGCGCGCATGGAGCGGCACAGGACAGCACGCCTCAGCTCCCCCACATGGGTCGAGGATGGCATGTTGCAGCTCAGCGTCGCGGCCGATGGAATCACCACTTCGACACCATGTGCTCCGGCGCCATCTTCGCCGGCACCATCACCGACTGCAGCCCCAGTGCCTCCCAGGGAGGGCGCGACTATGCCGTCACCTTTTCCCTTCGGGATGCGCAACGCTGCCACCTACGCCTCTTCAGCCAGCACCAACTTCACCGAGTACAAGGATCTGCCGGGTCATCACCTCTCCTCGATCCGCAACCTCATCGCGTCATCTCCTGACGACTCCTACCCCGAGACGGCGGGCTCGATCGCCGACGACATCAACTTCTTCATGGACAACTTCACGGCCGAGGAGCCGTAGACTACTCCGGAGTCCGTGACCCCGACGTCTTCCGCTCGTTCCAGCTTGCAGCGGCTTTCTGCCACACCTGCTCCGAGGATTCCAGCGAGGGGGATTACGATACCTCTCGGGAATGCTTCATGGTCGAGCTGGCAGACGGAGCCGTCGAGGAAGCATTAAGCAACGACGGGGACCACAGGGAGCACCTGCCAGCGAACCAGGTGGTGGCACCCCCACCAGCGAACGGGGGGCAGTTCCCCCTCCGAACCCCGCCGCTTCGTCAAGCTTGGCATCACGACAGGCGCAGCTGGCGCAACTCACAGAGCTCGAGAAAAAACTCGAAGAGGAGCGTCGGCAGACACGACTGCTACGAACCATGCTTGAGCAGGAGCGCGCGATGCGCGGTGTGTGAGCTCAGGCAGCGGGACGCATCGCCCGGTAGCGGATCCTGTCCGACGACAACGTCAGCAAGTCGCTGGAACTGAAAAGGGCCAGCGAGAAGCTCGTCGCTGCAGCTTAACTACTCCAAGCCATGCCGGAGCCCTCTACGACTGAGGGACGCAACTTGCATAATGAGGCGAAGGTGCTCATCGAGCAGGCTGCAGTGCAGCAAGCTGAGAGCTCTGCGTCTCGCATGCGCTCGGTATTCCCGAAGGCCGGAGGTGAAGAACACCAGGGCCGCGAGGCCTCGGTGCACCCTCCCCCGGAAGGAAAGGGCAAGGCGGCTGCAGCGGACGACGCGAGAGCACCCTCGGTGTACAACCGCATTAAGAGGACTCCTGCGAAGGAGCACCTCCACGACACGCGCGGGCACGCCGGCGACGGCGACGCCCGCAACATCATCAACGGGAGGATATACACTCCTCGACGGGGTGGACGCTTCGATCCTGAGCACGACAGGGGATGCGCCTGGCATGCCAACTGGGCGATGCGACGGATGACGCTGTGATCATCCGCAACCTTCCTCTTCACCTTGCCGACGCCACACGAATGTGGCTCGAGCATCTGCCCGCGGATCAGATCCACGACTGGGCCGACCTAGTCAAGATCTTCGTGGGTAACTTCCAGGGCACTTACGTGCGCCCTGGAAACTCCTGGGACCTCAAAGGATATCGGCAGAAGCCCAATGAGTCCCTGCGTGACTACATGCGGCGCTTTTCCAAGCAATGCACCGAGCTCCCCAGCCTCACCCACGTCGAGGTCATCAACGCCTTCCTCGAAGGCACGACGTGCAGGAACCTGGTGCACGAGCTTGCGCGAAGCCGTCCCGCCAACACCAACGAGCTGTTCGACGCCGGGTGCCATCTTCGATGGCAAGGTGAACAAGCGCAAGGAAGATGTGCCCGCAGACGGCAGCAACAGCAAGACCAAGTCCCCCGCCAAGAAACAAAAGCGGGGGAAGAAAGGAAAGAAGCCGGCCCCACTGAAACAGCGCGGACAGGGGCAGGTGGAGGACTCCGACGAGGCCTTCGTCGCTGCCCCGGACTGCAAAGGTCCTCGAGAGTTCCCCCCGGTGGACAAGAAGAAGGACGCATGCGACAAAGGTGGAGACGACGAGTTCCCCCCGGTGGAGAACACATTCTTCATCTTTGGAGGGCCGACGACGAACATGACCTCTCGGTAGCGCAAGCGTGAGCGCCGAGAAGTCTTCTCCGTCACCAAGGCCACGCCATCCTACCTCGACTGGTCAGAGGACACCATTTCCTTCGGCCGCGAGGACCACCCCGACTACGTCCCGCATCCGGGACGGTATCCACTCGTTGTCGACCCCATCATCGGCAACACCCGCTTCTCCAAGGTGCTCATGGACGGGGGTAGCAGCCTCAACATCATGTATGCCCACACCTTGGAGCTCATGGGGATCGGATTGGACAAGCTCTGCCCCAGCAAGTCGCCATTTCATGGCATTGCGCCGGGGAAGCGAGTCCAACCCCTCGGCCAAATCGACCTGCCCGTCTGCTTCGGCACGGCGGCCAACTTCCGCAAGGAAGTGCTCCCCTTCGAGGTGGTGGGGTTCCGGGGAGCCTACCATGCCATCCTTGGCCATCCCTGCTACGCCAAGTTCATGACCATCCCCAACTACACCTACCTCAAGCTGAAGATGCCGGGCCCGAAGGGTGTCATCACCATCGGCTCCTCGTTCGAGCACGCCTCCGAGTGCGACGTCGAGTGTGTCGAGCATGCCGAGGCTCTGGCGCTCGACGAGGCCCTTGCCGCGCAGCTGCAAGGAATGACAGAGGCGGCCATGGACTCCAAGCAGCGGCACGCTGGCACCTTCGAGCCTGCCGAGGGCACCAAGGATGTTCCCCTCAACCCAAAGACCTCCGATGGCAAGACGCTGAAGATCAACACCACCCTCGACAGCAAATAGGAAGTGGTGCTCGTCGACTTCCTCCGCGCCAATGCTGACATCTTCGCGTGGAGCCCCTCGGACATGCCTGGCATCCCGAGGGAGGTCGCCGAGCACTCCCTTCATATCCTGCCGAACTCCAAGCCGGTCAAGCAACGCCTGCGGCGCTTCGACGAGCTCAAGCGACGGGCGATCGGCGAGGAGGTACATAAGCTTCTGAAGGCCGGATTCATCAAGAAGGTATTCCATCCCGAGTGGCTTGCTAACCCTGTCTTAGTTAAGAAAAAGAGTGGGAAGTGGAGGATGTGTGTAGATTATACTAGTTTAAATAAAGCATGTCCTAAGGTTCCCTTTCCTTTGCCACGAATTGATCAAATCGTTGGTTCAACTACGGGATGTGAACTTTTATCCTTTCTTGATGCATATTCCGGTTATCATCAAATCAAAATGAAAGAGTCCGACCAGCTCGCGACTTCTTTTATTACCCCTTTCGGCATGTACTGCTACGTCACAATGCCCTTTGGCCTTAGAAACGCCGGAGCCACATACCAGCGATGTATGCTCCATGTGTTCAAAGACCATATAGGGCAGACCGTAGAGGCATACGTCGACGACATCGTTGTGAAATCCAGGAAGGCGGACGACCTGGTAGCCGATCTCAGGATCGCATTTGATTGCCTTAGGGCTAAGGGGGTGAAGCTCAACCCCGAAAAATGTGTGTTCGGAGTCCCTCGAGGCATGCTCTTGGGCTTCATTGTCTCCCAGCGGGGCATTGAACCCAACCCTGAGAAAGTCTCAGCCATCACTCGGATGGGACCGATCCGAGACCTAAAGGGGGTACGGAGGGTCATGGGATGCCTGGCGTCCCTTAGCCGATTCATCTCGCGCCTTGGCGAGAAAGGCTTGCCCCTGTATCGACTCCTGAGGAAGTCCGAACGCTTCTCGTGGACCCCCGAGGCCCAGGAGGCCCTCGACAAACTCAAGGCGTCGCTTACGAGCGCTCCGATCCTAACACCACCAGTGGACGGCGAGCCCCTCTACCTATACGTGGCAGCAACGACTCAGGTCGTCAGCACAGCCATCGTTGTAGAGCGGCAAGAGGAGGGACATGCTCTGCCCGTCCAGAGGCCGGTGTACTTCATCAGTGAAGTGCTGTCTGAAACCAAGATACGATACCCACAGATCCAGAAGCTGCTCTAGGCAGTGATCCTGGCTCGGCGCAAGCTGCGCCACTACTTCGAGGCTCACCCCATCACAGTGGTCTCATCCTTCCCCCTCGGGGAAATAGTCCACAACCGGGAGGTCACGGGTAGGATAGCCAAGTGGTCAGTGGAGCTGATGGGAGAGACCCTCACCTATGCACCTCGCAAGGCGGTCAAATCCCAGATCTTGACAGACTTCATAGCTGAGTGGACCGACACTCAGCTGCCCCCACCCCAGATTCAAGCGGAATGTTGGCTCATGTACTTCGACGGGTCGGTGATGAAGACCGGCGCAGGCGCGGGCCTGCTTTTCGTCTCACCCCTCGAAGAGCATGCGCTACGTGGTGTGTTTGCACTTCCCGGCATCCAACAATATGGCGGAGTACGAGGCCCTCCTTAGCGGCCTCCGCATCGCCATCGAGCTTGGCATCAAGCATCTCGACGTCCGGGGGGACTCCCAGCTCATCACCGATCAGGTGATGAAGGAGGCAAGCTGCCATGACGATAAGATGGAGGCGTACTGCAACACAGTGCGTCGCCTCGAGGACAAGCTCAACGGGCTCGAGCTCAACCACATCGCGCGCAAGTACAACGAGGAAGCAGACCAGCTAGTCAAGATCGCATCCGGGCGGACCACCGTTCCCCCGAACGTCTTCACCCGCGACCTCGTTAAGCCGTCTGTCGACTTCAAGAACCCTGCAGAAGCCGTCGGGGCGGCGCCCAGACCCTCTGGGACTGCGACCACGGGGCCATCGGCCGAGGACCCCTCGACGGAGGAGCCCGAGGCCATGGACACTGACTTCGAGACCTCCTCTGTGGATGAGGCTGAAGCAATGGAGATCGACGAGGCCCCGCCACCGCGAGATTGGTGCATCCAGTACCTTGACTGGATGATTCGAGGGGTATTACCCTCGGACCGTGCTCAGACACGGCGCATCGCTAGGCGGGCCAAGTCATTCGTTCTGATCGACGACGAGCTGTATAAGCGCAATCCCTCGGGCGTTCTGCAATGATGCATTCCCATTCCCGAGGGCAAGGAGCTGATCCGCAACATCCACGCTGGCATCTGCGGTCACCACGCCGTGCCGCGCACCCTCATGGGTAATGCGTTTCGTCAAGGCTTTTACTGTCCCACCGCGGTCGCCGACGCCACCGACGTCGTGCGGACCTGCGAGGGTTGCCAGTTCTATGCCCGGAAGATGCACCTCCCGGCCCACGCTCTGCAGACCATCCCCATCACGTGGCCGTTTGCGGTATGGGGACTGGACCTCGTTGGCCCACTACAGAAGGCGCCCGGGGGCTTCACCCACTTGTTGGTGGCAATCGACAAGTTCTCCAGGTCGATCGAGACTCGACCCATCGGCAAGATCAAGTTTGAGCAAGCTGTTCTGTTCTTCACTGACATTGTCTTCAGGTTTGGGGTCCCGAATTCGATCATCACCGACAACGGCACCCAGTTCATGGGTAAGAAATTCTTGGCATTCTGCGACAGCTACCACGTACACGTGGACTGGTCGGTTGTGGTGCACCCACAGACGAATGGGCAAGTGGAGCATGCCAATGGCATGATCCTCCAAGGCCTCAAGTCAAGAATCTTCAATAAGCTGAACAAGTTTGGCCGGAGGTGGCTCACAGAGCTGCCCTCGGTTATCTGGAGCCTGAGGATGACCCCAAGCAGAGCCACGGGCTTTACCCCGTTCTTCCTCATCTATGGCGCCGAGGCCATGCTCCCCACAGACTTGGAGTACGGGTCACCGAGGCTCAAGGCCTACCAAGAGCAGTAGAACCAGCAAGCCCGCAAAGACTCGCTAGACCAAGTGGACGAGGCTCGAGACGTGGCGCTCCTTCACTCAACACGTTATTAGCAGTCCCTGCGAAGGTATCAAGCGCAGTGAGTTCGACGCCGAGACCTCAACAAGGGCGACTTGGTGCTGAGGCTTCGGCAAGACAATAGGGGACGCCACAAGCTCTCACCACCATGGGAAGGCCCATATATCATCGCTGAGGTGCTCAAGCCCGGCACGTACAAGCTAGCGAATGAAAAAGGCGAAGTCTTCACTAACGCTTGGAACATACAGCAGCTACATCGCTTCTATCCTTTGAATTCCAAGCTCTTTGTACATAGCTTGTACTCGTATTTAAAATTTCCCGAAGCAATAAAGAGTATGCTTTACTTATTTATCTTTGGGAACTTTTCGAACCCTCAGGGGCTCGGGCGCGCACGAACACTGAGGTACACTTGGCTTTACCCTCGGCAAAGTCAAGCCTCCCTCGGGGGCTACTACGGGGGAAACCCCCCGAACGTCCCTAAAAATTGCAACGTTTTTTCGAAAAAATTCTGTATTTTAGTTTCTCGTATACTTGGAAAGGAAGACGCAAGACGTAAGTGACTAAGGAACGGGATCGGCCGAGCCGCGGGACCGCCTACGCCTCCGGGATACGGCATCCCCACTCACCTCCCCACGTCTAAGTCACTTATGAATGACAACTTCCTCGCTGAAACCTATCTAAAGTATATGCGAGAACACATAAATAAAGTAGGAAAAACGAGGGCTCGAACGCACAAGGCCTCGATGGGCCACACTGTCGATTTACATTAATAAATTTCTCAATCCAAAAGTACGATTATGATAAAGTACTAACTTATTACATGGGCTCCGAGGCCTAGATTCCCTACAGGTTATCTTCCCCCCTCGGCGGATCTTCGACGGCTTCAAAATCAGCTATGAACTCCTCGACGGCGGCGTCGGCATCATCCATGATGGCCGACGCAGTGTCCACATCGGCGTCGGTCGGGACGACGTACCCCGACGACACTAGCGGGAGGTCCATGTCGTAATGCGTCGAGGCCACGGCGAGGGCCCGTTGGACACCGAGGCGGAAGGTGCTCTTCGCGTGCTTGGCAACTCGATCGCTCAGCGCTCGCAGGCGGCTGGCTGCCGAGCTGCCAGACTGAGCATTTGCCCCCTCGAGCTCCTGACACACGGCCACGGCGGTCTGCTCCAGCTGGGCGTACTCGTCCTGCACCGCCGTGAACGCGGTGTTGGTAGCCTCCTTCGCCGTGGTCTCGTTCGCCACCGCCTTCTTCAGCTCTGAACAAGGGAATCAAGATAATTTGTGATAAAAAAGAGTCGAACAACAACGAAACCCCAGATACTTACCCGCGATAGCTCCTTGCGCCTCTTCTTGCTGGACCCGCGCGGCTTCCTCGTGCATAGACAAGGAGTCCTCCTTCTCCTTGAGGGCAGCCTCCGCGTTATGGAGGGCCACGACCTTTTCCTCGAGGGCTTTACCCTTTTCCTCGAGAGTACCGGTGAGCGTGGCGACAGTCGCCCTCTCACGTTGGAGCTCGGTCTCCTTGCGTTGGAGCTTGGCCTCCTTCATTTCGAGGGCTTGCTTCTTCTACTCGAGCGCCGCTCTGGCTTGCCGCAGCTCGGCCTCACATGCCTCGGCCTCCTGGGCCTTCTGGTCAGCTGTGGCTCGCTGGGCGTTGCGCTCACTGGTGGCTCAGGCCAGCTCCTGCTCCTGCTCCAACTCGTGGATGCGCGCCTCCAAGGGGGTCACCTGCTCGGCCCGAGCGTCGACCTCGTCCAGTCGCGTGGCCAGGGTGGCGTTGTACGAGTCAAGCCAATGCACCCTGGTGTGTAACCGAGTTGCTGCAAGAGGGGAGGCACGTGAGGAAGCTTGAGAGGAAAGCAAACTCGTAATATCGAAAGTGGACGAATAGAACACTTACGTTACTGGAGTCGTGGTACGCCTTCGAAAAAAGATCCACGACCCGGGAAATCCCCTCCTCGATCTGGCCTCCGACGGCCATATGGTTACGCCAGGCGTCGTCCTCCTCCCGCTCGGCGTCAGCGAAGTCCGAGGGGATGGTGTAGGCCCGCCAGTCGCCGCCTCCTCCCTGCTCGGTGCGGGCAATGTCCGAGGGGGCCCCGGATTGAACGATCGCCCAGTTGTCGTCACTACCGAGTTCCTCGTACATCTGCGTGCCAAGAACCTCCTTGGAGGCCGAAACGAACTCGGCAACCCGGTCGGCGGCACTGGCCACAGCAGGCGGGGTTGATGTCTCTCGAGTCCCCGTACTCCCCGCTGCTCAACGACAGCTCCACCACTGACACCGCGTTCTCCGGCTCCGCTTGCCCCATCGCCGCCGCAGCGGCACCCTCATCCCCGGCCCTCGCAGGCTCCGGGACACGGGTCTCCTCCACTACCGGCGCCCTTAGCGCCGACTCCTCCTCCGTAACACCCTTGACCCCAGCCCTCGGGGGCTCAAGGACGAGGGTCTCCCCCTCTCTTTGGCCGGTGGGGCGCTCCTGCGCGCCCCCACCAGCTCCTCCTCCTGCGACCGGCTGGGCGGCGCTATCCGCGTCGCCCCGACCGGCCTCGATTTCGACATCCGGCCGGGCGGCATCATTCGCGCCGCCCCGGCCAGCCTCCTCCTCGGCACCAGCCCGAGCGGCCGTTACAACTCCGCTCTGGCTGGCGTCGCCCCCACTCTCCAGCGCTCGAGCCAGTTGGGCCTCCAGGGTCCCCCGAGCCACCGCCTCTCGGAGTTTTTCGGTCCCCGCCTCTAAGACCGGGTCCGCTCTGATCGGGGGTTGTGGCGCCGTGTGCGGCATCGCGTGCGCCCCGGTCTTGAGGGCCTTGGTCAGCGCAAGGCGGACCGAATGCTTGGAGGTGGCCCTACAGCTAGGCAATCGTGGAAGAAACGTTGAAGTCAACAGGATTGGAGGGTCGAGTAAACGAACGCAAAGAATAAAATCAAAATCACTTACACTGACCGGGCGCTCATGCTGCGCTTGCCCGTGCCGCTCCTCAGGCTCGCGGCACGCTGACACCCCCCGAGGATTGACCCGATGACGCCACCCTCGGGTCGGCCTGGTGCCTCGAGGCCGTCTGCGCGGGCGTCTCCGCACTAGCCGCGGACCCTCCGCCGCTCGTCGACACCGCGGGCGCGGGTGTCCTCCTACCCGTCGCCGGCGGAGCCGACCTCTGCCCTGTCACGGGCGTGGACGATCTCCTGCCCATTGCCGGCGTGGGCGACCCTCATCCCACTGCTGGCGTGGGCGACCTCCGCTTTGTCCTCGCGGCGGGTGGATCCACCAGCGACCCTGGCGTGAGCCTTGCCTCACCCAGCACCACCGTCGGGCCCTCACTGCCAGCCCCTCGATAGACCGGCGGGGAACCCGCGCCCGTCGCCGCCTCGTCGTCATCCGAGAAATGGAGCTCCACGTCCGAGGAGTCCTCCTCCTCGGTGGACTCAGGCATGGCGGGCCGCAGAGCACCCTCCGCTTCCGCAACCTTGCACTCTTCAGCGTGCCTCTCCTTCCTCTACCTCTTCCTGGTGGCGGTGTCCTTCGCCGCGTCCTTTTTCTTCTTCACTGCCTCTCCATGCAGGCGGTTGGCTTGGCGTTCCTTCGGGACCGGGGGCTTCGAAACATGGCCCTTGTGGCTCACCCCCTGCAAATGCGATCAAGTTAGGATCAAGGAGTGGCGAGAGGAGTGGCACAAATCGACAACGAATTAAAACTTAAACTCACCACAAAAATGTACCCCGTCTCGGGGCGCATCTTGATCTCCCAGAGATCGTCTGGGTTGACGGGGAACTCCGCCACCGCACTCTTCGCCCTCCGGGCAGCGACGTCATGGGGGAGCAGCACGTTCGACATCCTCGAGCCAGCATACGGGGTCTCGGGGGTGAGGTCGAAGATTGGCAAATTCCTCTCCGTGAGAGGAATCACCCTTTGCCGATGAAAATTTGCGATGACGGCGGCTGCCGTCAGTCCCTTCCTCGCCAGGCGCTGTAGTGCGTTGGTTAGCACTTCGAGCTTGGCATGCTTGCTCTGGGGTGACACCCCCCAGCCCCGCTTCTCCGGCCTCTCCCGGAGCACCTTGTTGGTGAACGCCGGGAGCCAGTTGCCGTAGTTGCGCAGATAAAACCATCCCCGGGACCACCCGGTGTTGTTCTTCGTCATCCTATTGGGGATGTACAAATCCGACCGGGTTGTGCGCAAGTGGAGCATCAAACCACCGGCGCGGGTGAACCTCTTCGGCTGGCCCCGCACGTTCTTGATGTAGAGCTCACCGCAGAACAGGTGGATCCACAGATTCCAGTGTGCCTCGATCCTCAGGTAACCCTTGCAGAGGGCGACAAAGACCGCCGCTTGCGAGATGGAGTTGGGGCCGAAGTTGTGCAACTCTAGCCCGTAGGAGTTGCACAGCGCCCGCATGAATCTGACGATGAGGACGCTGAATTCCCGCTCGTGGAGCCCCACAAGGCTCACGATGTAGCCGTCGGGGGGATTCGGCTCGGTCTCCTCCGGCCGCGGGGGAATCCACACCGGCCGCTCCGAGTTGTTGTTCATCGGAAGCAGCCTCTCTGCGTCCAGCTGCTCCAAAACCGCCGCGGTGGCGGTGGACTTCCCCCACGGTAACGGCTCCTGGACATCCGACATCACTACGAACTGCCGGGGAATGCGGGGAAGCAAGCTCTACGATGGCTAAGGTGCGCTCTTGCTCTCTCCTTCTTCTTCTTCCTCCTCTCGCTCTCGGCTCTAGGCTCTGGATGCAGGGGAGGCGGAGAAGGCAGGGGAGACGAAGGCAAGATGGCCAGGTGAGCCCAGACAATCCCCCTTCCCCGCTTTTATCCATCACGACGGGCGGATTCGTCGCCGCAGCCCGAATCCACCGCATTGAATGCAGTAGATTTTGCTGTCGCCGACAGCTGGGCCCCACGATTGCGGAGTCCCCCACGCGCGTACTTGGCGATAATTATGGCGCAGTAACCGATGGCGCGCGGCGCGACTGTAGCACTGTTCCATCCGTCAGCCGCCGCCCATGCCTCTCCGCCTACCCAAGGCAGCCGCCTGAAAAGGCGCGCCCGCACAACCCGCACGTACTGGGCCGCGTCAGCCACGATCGGCGGGAGACCCGCGCACGACCGGCGACTCCACGCCGTTTAAAACGAACTGTTATGGAATATTCCCTTCAAGACTCCTTACCATCGAAGAAAATCGATTTCGAGGCCTTACTGATCAGATGTTCGAAGCCTGGCCCGTCGAGAGTTCGACAGGCGCCCCAGATCACCAGAGTCAGGGACTGCATGGGCATGCCATACAAGCGACACTCGAACGCGGAGTTCGAGATGCCCTACACAGTGTTCGAGGCCAGCCGAGGGTGCCTAGCAGGGGGATCCCACCGAGGGAGAGCATCGAGCTCTCGGACCTTATCGAATGGGTCCGAGCTGCGCCTAGTGAACCTTTGCGAGCGCTTTATGTGACGTGTCCACATACCACAAGCCAACCCTTACCGAATGGGGCACGGACGTCCACTTGAACCACCCGCTAATAGCTCACTGAAGCAACCATGACTCGTGGCCCAGGCTTGGGTAGCATGGCGCGCTTCACCCCTCCTCCCTGCGGAAGGGCGACGAGGGTCGTAACAAAGTCGAGGGTCCCCTGAACGCCTTCACGCAGGCCAGGGCTCGGGGGCTCCTCGCACACCGCGGCTCAGGCCGCACCCTCGAATGAATCGGCAACCATCGATTGCGGAATTCCACGTGTTTAATCAACCTCCCACACTTAACTCGCGCCTGCCGAGTTGCTCAGTCAAATCACGGGCCGCTGCAACAGCACGAAAAAAGCCGAGGCTGGCTAAAAGGAACACCGAAGCCGGCTGAAAAAGACAATGGGCAGTCATCCCAATCAAGCAACCATGTAGGGCGGCGTTTATAGCCCTTGGACGAGTGCAAGCACTCTTCCAAGGCCTCGGGGGCTACACCCGCGGGTGCGCTGACGCGCCCCCACGGAGAAATCTGACACATTCGAGGAGCAAAACCCTCCGCAGACCAGTTCAAATACCCTCAGCAACACGACGGCGACATCCCCAGCGACAGCGCCATGGTGCTCGAGCCGACTATGATCTGCATAGACAACTCGGAGTGGCCTCCTCATTGCTTCTCCAACGACAAACCCCTACCTTGGATCAATTTCCTCCGACAACGCTCTCCGGAGCACCATCGCGCCCCCGACGGGCAAGCTAAGATCCCCACGGTCAGCACCCGAGTCGCGCCCTCGAGGAGTCAAGCCTCTGCAGGGCTGATGCTCATCCCCACAAAGGCTCGGGGGCTACTGTCGGGTACCATGAATAGGGGCACCCTAATTAGAGGACTAAATCGCCCTAAAAACACAAACACATATTAGGCAATCGGGCCCACGAAGGCCTACAGCCTCCTTCCAATCCAGAGGAAAGGACTCAAAGAAACCCGATCCACGGCCCAAGTACACAGTGCAACCCATCCAAACCCCCACGAACCCGCGGGGCGATCTCCGCTTCGCTCGAGGGCTCCCCGCCGAGACCCTCGACAAGCGCCCCGCGTCTCCGCCTCGCTCGAGGGTAGCGAGCCTACCCTCGAGCGAGCGGGTCGACTCCGCCTCACTCGAGGTCACCCCTCGACGGAAAGGACAAACAGCCATCTGCTCGCCCGTCCGCCGTACGGGGGCATTAAATGCCAACGACTCCTCCGCAGCGCCCGGGTCAGATGGTGTCAGGCCGCCACACCGCACAGTGGCTGTGACCGGAGTCCCGTCCGCCAACTCCGGTCACTGCTCCGCCATTCCGGATGCTGCGGCGCCACTGTAGGAACCTGCTACACTGTGCGAGACGTGCTCGGCACTGCTCCTGCCACTGTGCTGCCAACTCCCCGTACTTCCCTTGTACCCCCCCCCCCCCGCGCGGAACCCTCGAATGGCATGGGCACGGCCCTCGAAAGCGGCCCCGACCTTGACCAGGACAAGACCCTGGCCTGCAGGACCCTCTGAATGCCGCCACGTCGGGCGCAAAGGATGATACCCTCTACAGCAACCACCACGCCGCCCGCTGGGGCTGTCAGGACGCCGGCTCGATCACCGCAAGGCCAACGACGACACCCAGGACGACTGCACGCCCGCGCCTCACTCTCCAGTGCGGCACAATGTACTTTCTACAGTATTCTGCCACTGCACGCCCCCGATTCGGGGAAGACGACGACTTCTCCCTCCCCCCTGTACATGTACACCGCCCCTCCTTGTGTCTATAAAAGGGGGAGGCGGTCACTGTCTTCTCTATCTGGGCTGTTTTCCACACTCAGCACTACTCACAGAGCACACACGCTCTTGAGCCCTGATATTGACACTCGCCTCAATCACTTAGCAGAGACTTGGGAGCTTCCCTCCCTCTCTCGCCTCGCTTGTACCCCCTACTACAGGCATCCCCGGTGCAAGATAGTACAGTGCACTCGCACACCCCTTTGCTGGACGTACGTCCCCGCGGTCGGAGCCAGGATAAACCCGTGCGTTACTGTGTTGCCCCTTGCATCAACCATCTGGGACTAGGGATACACAGCATTATCACTAGTTGGTGCCGGACCATCGGGTCAGGACACCGACACGTCGCCTACCCCGGTGCTGGCGAAGCCATGCCTGCCGTTGTCCCGACCACAGCAAGCCTCCCCTCGTGCTGACGGCGTCGAAGTGGATCGGGATGGTCCGCTCGATTTGGGCGGACCATATCGACCCGCATCTGAGAGGCATATTCCTTATAGGGATGAACCCAATCCACCTCTCATTGCAACCAAACACGGGTCGAAGTAGGTCGGATCCATTCTCAACCCACTTCGACCCCCACCCCAACCAAACACACCCTAAATGGCTATGAAAATCTTACCTACTGCAAATTTAAAGGCCAGTTGTGAAAAAAAACGAACTCCAGCATGCCATGCCACTTCCACTATCTAAATAGCTACGAAAATCTTACCTACTACTTCAAATTTAAAGGCTGGTTGTAAAAAATCGAACTCCAGCATGCCACTTCCATCCTCTGCGAAAATCTTACCTACTACTCCACATTTAAAGACCAGTTGAAAAAACCCAACTTTAGCATGCCTCTTCATCCCTAGAACAGGAGCCCTCCCCTTCCAAATCCTCAACCATGTATGTACCTGTGCGTGACCTGAAGACATACGGTACACAAGGGAGAGGGGAGGTCACACTAGTGGGAGGGAGGAAGAGAGATTCCAATGGCCAGCCCCAAGCCCCCAAGCACTTCAGTGCCGCCAGGAAATAAACAGGCCGCCTCAATACCTCATTAGGCTCGCTGGGCAATGTGAGATCTGAGAGATGTTCGACCACCAACTGCTTTACTGCTCGCTCGTCCGGTCCCCAAAGTCCATCGATGAAGCAAGCTATGGCATCCAATGTTCTAATCTTTATATCTTTAGTAACTCTCTAAATAGATGGCACTTCCCGACCTTTTCTGGGTGAAATCCAATGGAACGGATGAAGTGTTTTTTTTTTCTGAAGTAAACTGCAGAGGAAGGTTTAACACGATTCCATCTATCCTTCCAAGCCATTACAGAAAAATAGGTGAAGAAAAAATACTGAAGGACATATGAAATTCAGAACTCAACACGACAACTGCAGGACTGCAGCCCAGCATCCCAGCTGCCAATAAGCACCAGGAACTGATTGGTTATTCAGAAGATTGGGCAGCACCAGATGCAGTCCAGGACTTCAGATTGTGAAATAATAACTGGACAAACCATCCACTTAATACAGTGGCGGTAAATGTCTTAGCAGAATTACACCAATTCAACTGACCACCAGCGCCACAACCAGTTCACAGCATTTTTTTTGAAACTCAAGTGTCAAAACGGATAGTTCCAAGAACCATTCAAGTAATTCACTCGTATGGACCCGATGCAGCACAGAAATTACACAAATCCATATATATAACTCAATATGTACAGCACTTCCCAATGGGAAACGCTCATGCTTTTTTCATAGCAACATGTTCATGTTAGCTCATAATTTTGGCAAGTTTGTAACTACAGACACTATACAAATACCAAATAATAAAGTTATCCTCAAGGAACCTCATTAGATGCTAATGATTAGGAGCACAAGAAGTCTATCACCAATTTGAATGCAATTAGGAGTAGCAGTGGGAGCTATCTGATGACCATGCTTTGCACTAGCTAGGGTTCGATAGCAAAAGGCAAAAGTACTCTAATTGTTCTGAATACTAATCCACATGCCTACAGTATGCCACTAACTATAAACATGTACTTGACAGTAACTAGCAGATCAAATGCACTACAAAATCATGAGTAAATTAACCAACCTAGATTGTAAACAACAGTTAAAATCATAGCAATTAAGCCATCAATGAACCAGCATCTACACAAGACAAGTAAATCGAAATACTCAAGTGCAAAAAAGCTGCCCAGATCAACTGATTAACGCACGGCAGATCAAGATAGCTTCGGCATAATTATAAATGATGTTCTCCAACCATCAGCAAAACATGGTATTCTCAGTTCGCTAAAGAAACAACTGATAAGATCAATTTAACACAAGCAAAATCTAAACAAGCAGCTTCCTAGCATGCGGAATCATGGAAGCGTCCCGAGGCCGGCTCGTAATCACGAGTTTCCCCAAGCATCGGTGCCCGGCATCTCTTCCCCCGCTCAGAATCCGAGCTTGGTGCGGCGCCAGTGCCTGCGCTTCGCGTTGTACCTGGCCCACGAAGCAAGAACCAAATGAGCTACCGAATCACAGGACGTCGTACCGAATCACAGGACGCTGCCAGGAATGGTAGCGAAACACTACAGGGGTCATGAGAGCGACGAACCTGATGGTGTTGTCGGTGCGCATGCGGATCCAGTAGGGGATGGGGCGGTTCTGGCGCTGCTTCTTGGCCAGCTTCTTCTTGATCCGGAAGGTCTTGTGGGACGGCTGCGCGGGGGACGGGAACAAACGCGACGAGGCAAAGCGTGAGATGAGCGGGGGGCACCAGACCACCAGTACGAGCGCATGAATTCGAGAACTTAAGCCCACAGGATACGTACCATGGCTGCGGCGGCGGCGGCGGCGGCAGCGAAGGCGGAAGCGGCGGTGGCGAGGAAACCCTAGAGAAATAGAGGGGAAGGAGGCCGTTGGGTTTTTATAGGAGCGGAGCCAGAGAGGTGTGGGATAGGCGCAAATGGGCTCGAGATTGGGCTTCAATCAACACGGCGTGGGGAAAATGAGCTTATGGAAATGTTCACCCAAGATTGTAAGGCCCAATATACTAGCAGGTCGAAAATGGGCTGTGATTTCCAGTCCGTAGTAGGATCCGGACGGAGTGTTGTCCGAAAATGGCCCAGCATTGCCTCTCATTGCCTGCTCAGGCCTGGAAAGCAATTTCTTTTAATAATAATTCAAAAGAAACAGGGGCTAAATTCTCTGATCTCAGGTGGAAAAAAGTCTGGTAAATGCCAAGGTCCTTTTTTTTGCGAACGTAAATGCTCAGGTATCAAACGTCGCTCTCGTTGCCATACCAAACGCACGCTGCCAAGTTTATTCATCGGAGGAGGGATCAGAGAACCAATCAGCAATCACCATAATATCCTCTAAAAAGTGTCATCAAATTTCATAGTATCTCTCAATCATATCTTGCTCGACTTGTTCATTACCATGCATTGCATTCGAGCTTTTTTTCTCCAATCCCATTGGCCACTCTCATCGCCCCCAAATGATAGAGATTTCCGGACACGGCAATCATGGTCACATGTCGCCCCCAGATGCTGTCTTTCCAACGCCAGGAAACTGGTTCTTAGCAGCCAAGAAGAACGGGAGGAGTTGGAGAACTTGTGCCGACAGAGACCGGGCGATCGACACGCGGAAAGTCGCTTGGTTTGGGTCAGCGACGAGTCCAAATCATCGCACGTGCAGTAGAAGCCAGAGCGACGGGAGCAGGACACGTCTCGTGTTCGCGGGCGTTTAGAATTAGCTGAAGATTAGGCCCAATAATCCACGTCAAAGCACGCACACATGCCCTCACATAATTTTGTCTGCTTTAAAATTATATGTGTATATATATAAATATAGGCTTTTTGTTGTGCAGTGTGCTAGCTGCTACTTCTCCAGATTCATTCTGAATGCATGCATGATGATATGTGTAGACTGCAGACAGTATCTGGGGTTAAGTTTGAGTTGTTTTGGCATTTGGATCTGAAAGATCGAGTTGACAAGTACAGTACTTTTGGTACTATAAAAAAGGTATTGGATCATCACGTCCAGATCACCGTGCTCTTCCCTATCTCCCGGAAGCGACATGAGTCTATGACATATGGATCACGTTCAGAATCACAGCTGATGGCCAACGCCTGCACTCGATGTCACGGCGGCCTGACTAGTTTCAGAAAAGCCAAGGTGAAAACTGAAAATGCTGGTTTGGGAGATCACAGTGAGGCTGGTTTGGGAGATGCTTTTGTAATGAAGAAAGACTAGAGGATTACATAAATGAAAGGGCAAAGATTGGTATCTTTTTCCCTGGATGGACCTAAAATGCTCTGCCGGTGATGGACTGACGCGACTTCATGGAGTATACAGAATATATCTTCAGCTTGCGATTCGTCAGCAACCGGCGCATGTGTTAGGTGACAACATGGACCCCTCACCATGCATCTATTCTCTACGACTTGAGAGACGACAAGGGTGCAAGAAAAGGGGAGAAGAAGATAGGAGGATGAATTCATAACAAACAAGGAGATCAAAAACACTAGGCTGCTAGCCTTTGAACGGGAGTAAGGACATGCATGCAGAGAATAGGCGAGGAGGCAGTTCTCTCACATTGTCACATGGCTGACGACTGAACTTGAAAGAAACATAATGGTCTTTACTCTTTACGTTAATCGGTCCTTATCCATCACTTTCCATCAGTAACACATCATGCAGAGGCCTTGTTTGGTTGCTTTGTGCTAATCCCTAGCACAAATTTTTTTTCCATGCATGGAGTACTAAACAAAATTTATTTGCAAAACCTTTTTAGGAATTGGTGTAACTTTTTGCGACGAATTTAATGGCGGTAATTAATCCATAAACGGCTACAATGATGCTACAGTAACTATCGCCTACTCGTGCGGTCAAGGGCCTCATTAGATTCGTCTTGCGAAGTAGCGCAGGGGTTGTGGAATTAGTTTTGCAAACTGACTTCATTTAATTCTAGTAATTATTGGTCAAAATTTCCTAGCACAAATTGTGCTAGGGAACCAAACAGGACCAGAATGTGTGTGCTTCAAAGTAAAAAAAAAACGGTTAAAAAAATTGAAATCTAACATGTGTGCCTCCTGCAGCCTGCGGCAGCTGAACAGCGGCGTTGCTGTAGCAACAGGTCTGCAGATCGGGAGATCCGGCCAAGATCCGCCCTCGGATCTCTTCATCAGTTCTTCCAAAGCTCTGAGCCCCCCTGATCCTGCACCCTGACGCGGCCATCTCCCCGTCTCTCGCATGGGGGGCCGTAGGGGCCGGAGCGCCGCCGTGCGGCCACGTCGGGCGCGCGCCGTGCGAAGGACCAGTGGTCGCCCTGGCGCGAGATCTCACGATGCAGATTCGATCCCGTGGCATCGATCGCCTCGACCGGCATCGTCCTCCACCCATGAGGCCATGACAAGACGATCCTATAATGTTTGGACAAGCAGCTGAGCGGGTAGCACTAGCAGCTCGTGCTTTCGGCCCTGGCAGACAAGGAGGTCAACAGTCAGGAACACCTGTGCTTGGGCAGAAATGGTTTGTAGCCCGCAGCAGAACCCTAGCTAGACCCCTAGCATCTCCATCTTGTTCCATGTTCTACCAGCTAGTAGTACTCTTTTGTTCAAGCAGGAAACTTTATTTATGATTGCAGTTGTAGACAGACAAATAGATGCATGCATATTTTCTGTTCATAGCATGTGTGATCATGTTCTGAGGTGGGCAGATTAACGTCCCTACCGGTACTGTGGATGCAGTATGCCAGCATGTCTGCACCCAATTCTTTTGAGATTCATGCATGTAGCTAGTCTTTAGCATGCCAACCAATCGGAAGTTGCCACTGTATAATGTATGGGTATAAAGATCAGACGAACACCCTGTGTGATATTGACACAACAGCCTTTTCTTTTTTTTAATAAAAAAGAGTAATAAATAAGTTTGACAAGAAACTGCATGTGGTTCCAACCTTTGATCCTTATCACATTATGATCAGTTGATTAGACTAGCTACTGCATGCTTACAGATTACCACCATTGCCTATACGAAGCTAGCCCATGACCCTCCATAGGAAGCACACAGCAACCCTGCCCTAATCCCCCCCAATGCTCCCCACAACATGACACCACTACTCCTCTGTGACCCTTCCTGAAACATGCTGTCTGAAGCCATGTTTAGTTCCCAAAAAATTCCTACAGTAACCATCACAACAAATCTTCGAACATATGCATGGATCATTAAATGCAGTTGAACAATAACTAATTATACATTTTAATTGTTTATGAAGCCATGTTTAGTTCCCAAAAAATTCCTACAGTACCCATCACAACGAATCTTCGAACATATGTATGGATCATTAAATGCAGTTGAACAATAACTAATTATACATTTTAATTGTTTCATACGAGATAAATATCTTAAATCTAATTAGTTCATGATTTAACATTAATTATTAAATAAAAATGAGATGTGCTTACCAAAATTCAAACTTTTTCGCGAACTAAACAGCCTGAATCAGATCAGATCGTCACCTGCATGAAAAAGGGGCACAAGACCCATGCCAGCACGCTGTGTGAAATAAAGCTTCAACTCCATGGACCATTTTTGCATAGACGCTGAGTGTAACCACTTGTGTAGAACTCCAATTGCCTGACAGTACAGACCATGAGACCACACACACTAACGCTAGCGTCCAAGCTAGGGCCGGGACGAAGGAAGATCGTGTGGCGGATACGGTTCATGCACAAAGGCCAGCCGGTGATGGCATGCAGGATTTGCAGCGGCAGAGGTGGTGGTATGCATGCCTCGTCAGCGGCAGGCATGGACGCACTCGAATAGTGGCGTGGTCTTGGTCTTGTGCCCTTGGATATGATCCGCCGCCTGCTCTTCCCAAGGACGAGCCCATGGCCATGCATGCTCTTCCCAATGCGACACTCTGGATCCATGGATGGTGCCAAGGGAACTACGATGTATAGCAGCCCGATGATGGGGGTGATTTCAGCATCTCATCGTCTGCGCAGGGCATTCCAAGTCCCAAATTGGTTGCTTGTGAATTTGTTGTGATCTCGGATGGCGCGTTGCTAAACCAATAACAAGGATTTCTCTGAAAGTTGAATCTGTATGTACTTGCAGTTACTCAGACAACTAAAACGCTGCACTCAGTTCAGGCCGTGTTTAGTTGTTTATGTGTAAAAATTTTGCAAAGGAATTATGCTAATTTGAAGTACTAAATGAAGTCTATTTATAAAACTTTTTGCACAGATGAGTTGTAAATCGCGAGACGAATCTAATGATGCTAATTAATCTATGATGAATTCATAATTAGCAGATGGTTACTATAGCATCACTGTTGCAAATCATGACTTAAGTAGGCTCATTAGATTCGTCTCGCGATTTACAGCCCATCTATGCAAAAAGTTTTGTAAATAAACTTCATTTAGTACTCCATGCATGTGTCAAAATATTCGATGTGATGTTTTTTTGCGTTTACGGTTTTACGGGTAAAGATCTAAACAGCGCCTCAGTTTCAGAATAGAGGCAAAGCGGCCATCATTTGATTTGGTACGGCATCCGAAAATCAAACTTCGACTTTGATCTTAAAATAAATAGCATCATAACAACATCTGATCATTGGTAGATGCTACTGTTAATAGCAGCATGCAAACCATAACTATATATAAAACTTGCATGTTTTTTATGTATGTATATATTATGTGGTACCATATCAATATCGTACCTAAAATCAACATATCATTTGTCTCGTTATTTATTGGTAAAAGATTATGGAGTTTGAACATCAAGATATGTGCATGTATGCTTTAAAAAAAATCCAAATACACCTTAAGTACTTTTTAGTTTAGCACCTGCAACTATTTTTAGTTTCCATATCCTTTGGCAATGTTGATCATCTGATATGGTTTCTATAGGCATCCAGCTGCATGAGCATCATGGATTTTTGATGGATATGAGCATCATGGATTGGCCGTGGCACCCTTTTTAACTCAAAGTGATCGCTACAATTACTTTTTTTTATAGGAGCGATCGCTACAATTTCAGTCGAGGGGAAGAATCAGGGTACAAATTAAGGCCCTGCTTGGTTTAGCTTCAGCTTCTCTTGAAACAGATGGTAAAGCAGCTTCTCTGGTGAAGTTAAAACTATTCTGGAAAACGTTTGACATAATAGCTTCTTCCTGGAGAAACTAGGTGAAGCCACGGTTTTGTATCTTCACCCCTCTAGTGGAAGCACATGGATGACTTCATGGATGGCTTCAAGCTTGAAGCTAATAATAATAAAAAAAGTCGTTTGACATAGCTTCATGTGAAATTGTCTATGAGCCTCCTGTTGGCGCAGATTTATGACCAACACACACGAATGCGCACGATGCCCAGCGAGCGACAGCACAGGTGCGGCGCCGATGCTCAGGGCGGTCAGATCGGTCAAATAGACCGGTCAGACCGGTCGCCGGGGTGAGACGGCGAGATCTAACGAACGCTCACCCGGGAGGGAACCCGTCAGGGCAGGCGCACGTAGGGTTGTTCTAGGATCGGCATGCCACCTAGAACGCCTTCAGACGTCGCGGAGACGAAGGAAGAACAGCAGAAAAGGGTTGGAAGGAGCTAGGGTTTGGAGATAAAAATAGAAACAATAAGCATAAAGAAAAGTAATGTATTTATGTATTTTTTGATTGATTGGATGTCTCAATCGGCCGTGGCCCTTTATATTTATAGGGTGGGTGGACTTGTCCCGCAAGAAATTCTATTATAAGATCTAAATCTATGAAAATCTCTAGTTGTACTCGGACTCTTCTTGGACCGGATTGGCTACATCGTCACAGACCAGTCAGACCGCCTGGGGCGACCGGTCAGACCGGTTGGTCTAGTCTGTTGCCAATTTTTGTCGTCAACATATGCCCCCCTGTTCTTTGGCAAAGCTTACGTGCCAAAGAACACTCTTCTGGACCAAAATTGTCTAAAGGCGATGATCAACGATACATCGGCCATTTTTTGTGCTAAGGGCAATAAAAATTATCGGCCATGTCTTGCTTTTCTTCAAGTTGATGATGAATCAATTTGCTTCGGTCTCCAAACTTTCTTCATGGCTATTGGCTTTGTTGGCTTGACCTCCACTTCTTGCCCCATCGTTTCTTGTTTGTGTAAACAATGTAATCTTCGCTTTTGGGTACGAGACAAGCCTGAGGGACACCACCTCAGCTGTAAATATTTTGAATCTTGTCTCATGTCTTCTTTGCTGCAATTAAAGTCTTGTCGGGTACCACAATTAGGGACACCCTAATTGGGGTACTAAGATCACTCTAAAAAACGCAAACACATGTTAGGCGACTAAGCCCATGAAGGCCCACAGCCACCTTCCAATCTGAAAGAAAGGAAAGTACTCAAAGAAGCCCAGCATGCGGCCCATTTGCGCCCCCCTCGGACCCGCGGGGTAATCTCTGCCTCGCTCGAGGGATTCCATTGAGACCCTCGACTACGCCCCGCCTTTCTGCCTCGCTCGAGGCCACCCCTCGGCGTAAGGGACAAACGGCCCTGCTGCTCAACCGCCCGTCGTACGGAGGCATTGAATGCCAACCACTCCTCCACAGTGCTCAGGACAGACGGCGTCAGGCCGCCATTCCCCACAGTGGCTGTGACCGGAGTCCCGTCCGCCAACTCCGGTCACTGCTCCGCCATCCCGGACGCTGTGGCATCACTGTGGAACTTGCGACACGGCACAAGATGGGCTCGGCACTATTCCCATCACTATTCTGCCAACTCCGGTTGTCCGGACTCCACCTCACCACCCGTAAGGCCCCGGACCCGCCTCCTGCTTGGGAACGGGTCCGGCGTCGCCACGTGCCGCCCCCCGAAGAAGGATGCCCGGCGCTAGCAGCCGGAGGCCCGGACCTCCCTCCTCGAGGGGTCCGGGACCTCCACGCGACCCTCGGACTTCCTTAGTGTACACGCCAGCATTCCGTCCGGGGGGTCCGGGACCGCCGCGTGCCCCGCCGCCGCCGGTGCACGCAAGACCCTGACCTGCAGGGCCCACGGAACGCCACCACGCCACATCTGGAGGCCTGTACACCCTACAGTGACGACTAAGCCGTCCACTGCGGCTGGCAAGACGCCGGCGCGATCTCCGCAGGACCAAGGACGATATCTAGGACGACTGCCACGCCCGACGCCATGCCCCACAGTGTACTTCCTGTAGTGTTCGACCACTGCACCTCCGCGATTCGGGGGAAGACGACAACTTCCACGTTCCCCCACTCATGTACACCGCCCCTCCTTGTGACTATAAAAGGAGGAGGTGGGCTTCCTTTAAGGGGGACATTCTGGACGTTAGCTATCATCACCTATGTTCGCGATCATTACCACACTCTCAGCACCGCTGAGCACTCGACTCACCGACTTCTCTTCTAGCAGAGACCTGGGAGCTTCCCTCCCTCTCTCGCCTCGCTTGTACCCCCTACTACAAGCACTCCGGGTGCAAGATAATACAGTGCCCTCGCACACCCCCTTGCTGGACGTACGGCCCCGCGGCCGGAACCAGGATAAACCCGTGCGTTACTATGTTGCCTCTTGCATCAACATCTGGGACGAGGAAACACGCAGCATTTACTAGTTGGAATCCGGACCCCCGGGTCGGGACACCGACAGTTGGCGCGCCAGGTAGTGGCTCGCTGCGTGACATTTTCTCTCCTTTTCCCATTTGATCTCCAGGGATGGCGGGTAGATCCAACCCATAGCCCATGGGCGTCTCGGATCCGCTCCCAGCGGGATACATGATCTGGTTCGGGAGTCTCGAGTTCAGACGCAACCTCGTCACTTCGACTTCACCAGCCTGGCGCAACAGGTGCTCGGGCCAGCATTCGCGACAAGCACGCGCGGAGCGGCGCCGTGCGGCACGCCACAGCCCCCCCACGTGGGTTGAGGCTGGCATGTCGCAACTCAGCATCGCGGCCAACGGGGCCACCATTTCGTCATCACGTGCCTCGGCGTCGTCCGCGCCGGCACCATCATCTACTGCAACACCAGTGCCTCACAGGGGGGGTTCGACCTCGCCGTCGCCTTTTCCCTTCGGGATGCGCAACGCTGCCACCTACGCCACTTCAATCAGTACTAATTTCACCGAGTATGAGGATCTGCCGGGTCATCATCTTCTGTCGATCCGCAACCTCATCGCGTCGTCTCCTAACGAATCCTACCCCGAAATGGTGAGCATAATCGCCGACGACATCAACTTCTTCATGAACAACTTCACGGCCAAAGAGGCTGAGGACTACTCCGGGGTCCGCGACCCCGACGCATTCCGCTCGTTCCAGCTGGCGACGGTTTACTGCCTCACCTGCTCCGAAGACTCCAGCGAGGGGGATTACGATCCTGCCCGGGAGTGCTTCATGGTCCAGCTCGCGGATGGGCAAGCCGACAACGCCCCGGGCGACGACGGGGACGACGGGGCGGACGCACAGGAGAACCAACCGGTGGTGCCGCCTGTGGCCCCTTCTTCGTCGTCAAGCTCGGCGGCGCGGCAAGCTCAGCAGGCGCAGCTCAAGGAGCTTCAGGCCAAGCTCGACGAGCAGCGTCGGCAGACTCAGGAGCTACATACCGCACTCGAGTAGCAGCGTACCGCGCGTGGTGCACATGCCCAGGCGGCGGGACACGTCGCCCGGGAGCGGATCCTGGCCGACGACAATGTCGACAATCCTCCGGAACTGAAGACGGCCGGTGAAAAACTCGTCGCTGCGGCCTACCTACTCCAAGCCATGCCCGAGCCATCGACGCCTTCGGGTCGCAACTTGCGTCGCGAGGCATAGGTGCTCATCGAGCAAGCTGCTGTGTAGCACGCCGAGAGCTCTGCGTCTCGTATGCGCTCGAAAGGCCCGGAGCAGCCCGGTGGGACTGCACGTCAGAACCCCGAGGCCTCGGCGCACACTCCGCCAGGAAGGAAAGGAAAGGCAGCCGTAGCGCCCGGTGCGAAAGCACCCTCGGTGCATGACCGCATCGGGAAGGCTCCTGCAAAGGAGCGACTCCACGACACGTGCGGGCATGCCGGCGACGGCGACGCCCGCTACATCATGGACAACAGGAAGTACATCCCTCGACGGGGTGGACGCTTCGACCCCGAGCATGACAGGGGTGAGTCAACGGAGCCTCTGGGCACCCGGGTATTCAGCCGGGAGATTCGTACTGCATCTTTTCCACCCGCGCTTTCAACGGCCCACCACCCTCGTCAAGTACTCGGGCGAGACCGACCCCGCAGTCTGGCTCAATGACTACCGCCTAGCGTGCCAGCTGGGCAGTGCGACGGACGACGCGGTCATCATCCGCAACCTTCCTCTTCACCTTGCTGACGCCACACGAACGTGGCTCGAGTACTTGCCCGCGGACCAGATCCACAACTGGGCCGACTTAGTCAAGATCTTCGTGGGCAACTTCCAGGGTACATACGTGCGCCCTGGGAACTCCTGGGACCTCAAAGGGTGGCGCCAGAAGCCCAACGAGTCCCTGCACGACTACGTACGACGCTTCTCCAAGCAATGCAGCGAGCTCCCCAGCGTCACCCACGTCGAGGTCATCAACGCCTTCCTCGAGGGTACGACGTGCAGGAACCTGGTGCACGACCTTTCGCGAAGCCGACCCGCTTACACCAACGAGTTGTTCGACACCACCACCAACTACGCCACCGGCGAGGAGGCTGTTGGTGCCATTTTCGACGATAAGTCGAACAAGCGCAAGGACGATGCGCCCGCGGAGGGCAGCAACGCCAAGCCCAACGCCCCCGCCAAGAATCAGAAGCGGTGGAGGAAGGGAAAGAAGCCAGTCCCACCGAACCAACGTGAATCGGGGCAGGCAGAGGACTCCGAGGAGGCTTTCGCTGCCGCCCCGGACCGCAAAGGACCTCGAGGCCCCCCTCGAGGCGGTGGTGGCCTGTTCGACGACATGCTTAAGAAGCCGTGTCGTTACCACAAGGGCTCGGTCAATCATACCCTCGAGCAATGCGAGATGCTCAAGAAATACTACAACCGCGTCGCGCATCGTGACGAGGACAGGAAAAAGGATGCTGGCGAAAAAGGTGAAGACGACGAGTTCCCCCCAGTGGAGAACGCATTTTTCATCTTTGGAGGACCAACAACGAACATGACCTCCCAGCAGCGCAAGCGTGAGAGCCGGGAAGTCTTTTCCGTCACCAAGACCGCGCCATCCTACCTCGATTGGTCGAAGGATACCATCTCCTTTGGCCGCGAGGACCACCCCGACTACATCCCACACCCGGGACGGTACCCGCTCGTTGTCGACCCCATCATCGGCAACACTCGCTTCTCCAAGGTGCTCATGGATGGAGGCAGCAGCCTCAACATCATGTACGCCCACACCTTGGAGCTCATGGGGATTGGACTGAACAAGCTTCGTCCCAGCAAGTCGCCATTTCATGGCGTTGCGCCGGGAAAGCGCGTCCAACCCCTCGGCCAGATCGACCTGCCTGTCTGCTTCGGCACTGCAGCCAACTTCCGCAAGGAAATACTCACCTTTGAGGTGGTGGGGTTTCGGGGATCTTATCACGCAATTCTTGGTCGTCCCTGCTATGCCAAGTTCATGGCCGTCCCCTACTATACCTACCTCAAGCTGAAGATGCCGGGTCCGAAGGGCGTCATCACCATCGGCTCTTCGTTCGAGCACGTCTATGAGTGCGACGTCGAATGCGTTGAGCACGCGGAGGCTCAAGCAGAGGACGAGGCCCTCGCTGCCACCCTCGACAAGATGGCAAGCAAGGCCTTGGACTCCACGCACCGACATGCAGGGAGTTTTGAACCCGCCTAGGGTATCAAGAAGGTGCCCCTCGACCCGAGCCACCCCGACGACAAGGCATTGCAGATCAGCGCCACCCTCGACAGCAAATAGGAAGTGGTGCTCTTCGACTTTCTCCGCGCCAACGCGGACATCTTTGCGTGGAGCCCCTCGGATATGCCTGGCATACCGAGGGAGGTCGCCGAGCACTCCCTTGATATCCGACCCAACTTCAAGCCGGTGAAGCAGCGCCTGCGACGCTTCGACGAGCTCAAGTGCCGAGCGATTGGCGAGGAGTTGCAGAAACTTCTGGCGGCCGGGTTCATCAAGGAGGTATTCCATCCCGAGTGGCTAGCTAATCCTGTATTAGTGAAGAAAAAGAACGGAAACTGGAGGATGTGTGTAGATTACACTAGCTTAAATAAAGTATGTCCGAATGTTCCCTTTCCTTTGACACGTATTGATCAAATCGTAGATTCAACTGCGGGATGTGAACTTTTGTCCTTTCTTGATGCTTACTCCGGTTACCACCAAATCAAGATGAAAGAGTCCGACCAGCTCGCGACTTCTTTTATCACGCCTTTCGGCATGTACTGCTACGTTACGATGCCCTTTGGCCTCAGAAACGCCGGAGCTACATATCAGCGGTGTATGCTCCATGTTTTTGGAGACCATCTCGGGCGGAACGTTGAGGCATATGTCGACGACATCGTTGTAAAATCCAGGAAGGCGGACGACCTGGTTGCCGATCGCATTCGATTGCCTACGGGCCAAAGGGGTAAAAGTCAACCCCGAGAAGTACGTGTTCGGGGTGCCTCGAGGCATGCTCTTGGGCTTCATTGTCTCCCAGCGGGGCATCGAACCCAACCCTGACAAAGTCTCAGCCATCACTCGGATGGGACCGATCCGAGACCTAAAGGGGGTACAGAGGGTCATGGGATGCCTAGCGTCCCTCAGCCAGTTCATCTCGCGTCTCGGCGAGAAAGGCTTGCCCCTGTATCGACTCTTGTGGAAAACCGAGCACTTCACGTGGACCCCCGAGGCTCAGGAAGACCTCGACAGGCTGAAGGCATCGCTCACTCACGCCCCCATTCTCACACCACCCACGGACGGCGAGCCCCTCTATCTATACGTAGCCGCAACGGCCCAAGTGGTCAGCGCAGTGGTCGTTGTCGAAAGACAAGAGGAGGGCCATGCCCTGTCCGTCCAACAGCCGGTGTACTACATCAGCGAGGTGTTGTCTGAAACTAAGACACGCTATCCGCAGATTCAGAAGCTGCTCTACGCAGTGGTTTTGGCTCGGCGCAAGCTGCACCACTACTTCGAGGCTCATTCCGTCACCGTGGTCTCGTCTTTCCCTTTGGGAGAGATAGTCCGCAACCGGGAAGCCGAGGGTAGGATTGCCAAATGGTCCGTGGAGCTGATGGGAGAGACTCTCACCTACGCCCCCCCGCAAAGCGATCATGTCCCAAATCTTGGCTGACTTCGTGGCTGAGTGGACGGACACTCAGCTACCCCCACCGCAAATCCAGGCCGAATGCTGGACTATGTACTTCGACGCGTCGGTGATGAAAACCGGCGCCGGTGCCAGCCTCCTTTTCATCTCACCCCTCGGAGACCACATGCGGTTCATGATACGCCTGCACTTCCCTACGTCTAACAATATGGCAGAGTACGAGGCCCTCCTCAGTGGCCTCCGCATCACCATTGAGCTCGGCGTCAAATGCCTCGATGTGCGCGGTGACTCTCAACTCGTCATCGACCAAGTGATGAAGGAGGCTAGCTGCCATGACCCGAAGATGGAGGCATACTGCAAAGCAGTGCACCGCCTCGAGGACAAATTCGATGGCCTAGAACTCAACCACGTCCCGCGCAACTAAAACGAGGGCACCGATGAACTAGCCAAGATCGCGTCGGGGCGGACCACCGTCCCCCCGAACATCTTCGCTCGCGACATCCCCAAGCCCTCTGTCGAATTCAAGGATCCGGCGTAGCCAGGCCCCTCGACCGTCGGGCCCTCCGGCGGGAACCCCCCCGGCGAACGAGACCGGGCCCATGGACATTGACTTCGGGACCACCTCCGCAGACGAGGCCGAAGCAATGGAAGTCGACGAGGCCCCCACTTCACAAGGTTGGCGCGTCCAGTACCTTGACTGGATGATTCGAGGGGTCCTACCCTCGAACCGCGCCCAGGCGCGGCGTCTCGCCAGGCGGGCCAAGTCCTTCGTTCTAATCGACAATGAGCTATACAAGCGCAGTCCCTCAGGTGTCTCGCAGCGATGCTGGAACCTGCGGTCATCATGCCGCACCGCGCACCCTCGTGGGTAACGCGTTTCGGCAAGGTTTCTACTGGCCCACTGCGGTCGCCGACGCCACCGACGTCGTGCGGACCTGCGAGGGTTGCCAGTTCTACGCTCGAAAAACACATCTCCCGGCCCACGCTCTGCAGACCATCCCCATCACATGGCCGTTTGCCGTTTGGGGACTGGACCTCGTCGGTCCGCTGCAGAAAGCACCCGGGGGCTTCACCCACTTGCTGGTGGCTGTCGACAAATTCTCCAAATGGATCGAGGCTCGACCCATCGGTAGGATCAAATCCGAGCAAGCGGTTCTATTCTTCACCGACATCGTCTTCAGGTTCGGGGTCCCGAACTCGATCATCACTGACAACGGTACCCAGTTCACGGGCAAGAAGTTCTTGGCATTCTGTGATAGTTTCCACATACGTGCGGACTGGTCGGCTGTGGCGCACCCACAGACGAACAGGCAAGTGGAACGTGCCAATGGCATGATCCTCCAAGGATTGAAGCCGAGAATCTTCAACAAGTTGAACAGATTTGGCCGGAGGTGGCTCACGGAGCTACCCTCGGTTATCTGGAGCCTGAGGACGACCCCAAGCAGAGCCACGGGCTTTATCCCGTTCTTCCTCGTCTATGGTGCTGAGGCCATACTCCCCACGGACTTGGAGTATGGGTCGCCAAGGCTCAAGGCATACCAAGAGCAGCAGAACCAGCGAGCTCGCGAAGACTCGCTGGATCAAGTGGACGAGGCTCAAGACGTGGCGCTCCTGCACTCTGCGCGCTACCAGCAGTCTTTACGAAGATATCAAGCGCAGAAAGTCCGGCGCCGAGACCTCAACAAAGGGGACTTGGTGCTGAGGCTCCGACAGGACAACAGGGGCCGCCACAAGCTCTCACCGCCATGGGAAGGACCGTACATAATCGCCGAGGTGCTCAAACCCGGCACATACAAGCTGGCGAATGAAAAAGGCGAAGTCCTCACCAACGCTTGGAACATACAACAGCTACGTCGCTTCTATCCTTAGAATTTCGAGCTATTTGTACATCGTTTGTACTCGCATTCTCGATTTCCCTAAATAATAAAGAAGTACGCTTTGCTTGTTTATTTTTGGGAACCTTCCGGACCCTCGAAGGCTCGGATGCGCACGAACACTGAGGTATGCCTGGCTTCACCCTCGGCAAAGCCAAGCCTCCCTCGGGGGCTATTATGGGGGGAACCCCCGAACGTCCCCAAAAATTGCCAACGTTTTTTTCGAAAAACTTCCGTCTCGCCTCTAAGCTTCTCGTACACTTGGAAAAAATGGACGCGAGGCGTAAGCAACTACGATACGGGGCCGGCCGAGTCGTGGGGCCGCCTACGCCTCCGGGATACGGCACCCCCCTCACCACCCTACGCCAACGTTGCTTATGAACGTAAAATTCCTCGCAGAAGTTTATCTAAGTCGCGTACGAGAACACGAAAGTGGAGTAAAGAAAACGTGGGCTCGAACGCACAAGGCCTCGATGGGCCACACAGTCGATTTAACGAAAACAAATTTCTATATTCATAGATGCGATTACAAAGTGTAATTACAACGAACACTAATCTATTACATGGGCTTCGAGGCCCAGATTTCTTACAGGCTACCATCCCCCCTTGCGGGTCTTCAGCGGCGTCGAATTTGGCTATGGGAGGGATGTTAGCTTCGAGCTTCCCGACGAGGACTTTGGCGAACTCCTCCGCGGCTGCGTCGGCGTTGTCCATGATGGCCGACGCGGCGTCCGCATCAGCGTCATCGGGAACGACGTACCCCGACGACACCCTCTGGAGATCCATGAGGTAGTGTGTCGAGGCCACGGCAAGGGCCCGCAGGACACCGAGGCGGAAGGTGCTCTTGGCGTGTTCGGCAATCCGACCGCTTAGCGCTCGCAGGCGGCTGATCACCGAACTGCCCGAGACGGCACCCTCCGCCTCGAGCCCTTGGCACACGCTCACGGCAGTTTGCTCCAGCTCAGCGAATTCCACCTGCGCCGCCGTGAGTGCGGTGTGGACTCCTTCCTTCGCCGCGGACTCATCCGCCACCTTCTGCCTCAGCTCTGAGCAAAGGAAATCAACGTAAGTTGCGAAAAGAAACAAACCAACGAAAACTCGAAGGTACTTACCCATGATGCTCTTCTGCGAATCCTCCCTCTGGACTCGGGCGGCCTCTTCGAGCGAGGATAAGGAGTTTTCCTTCTCCTTGAGGGCGGCCTCCACGTTCTGGATGGCCACCTCCTTCTCCTCGAGGGCTTCGCCCTTCTCCTGGAGGGTCCTGGTGAGCGTGACAATGGTCACCTCCTTGTGGAGAAGCTCGGTCTCCTGCTGCTCAAGCGCTGTTCTAAGGCGCCGCAGTTTGGCGCTCTGCGCCTCGGCTTCCCGAGCCTTCTCCTCAAGCGCCGTCCGAAGCCATTGCAGCTCGGCAGTCTGAGCCTCGGCCTCCCGAGCCTTCT
Organism: Panicum virgatum; assembly: GCF_016808335.1. Classification (NCBI taxonomy): domain Eukaryota; kingdom Viridiplantae; phylum Streptophyta; class Magnoliopsida; order Poales; family Poaceae; genus Panicum; species Panicum virgatum. Next base: position 6,159,680 of record NC_053148.1, read on the forward strand.
GCTCTGCTGCGGCCCTCTGGACGTCGCGCTCGCCGGTAACCCGTGCCAAACCCTCCTCTAGCGCCTGCTGACGGGCTCCCAGATCCGCCATTTTAGTGTTGGCTTCAATGTTCTTGAGCACTAGCTCGGCGTTGTGCTGCCCAAGCCAGCTCTTCTGGGAGTACAGCCGGGTCATCTCGGCGCTATTTTCGCGCGAGATTTCCCTCAGCCGCTGCAAGTGGAAGGGCGTGGGTAAAAGCACATTAATGTAACACCCGGTTTACAAAAGGACATAAACCGAACAATCATATACGTGCCAGGATCAAGTCACACATATATACAACAGAATGAACAGTATATCAAAGCACATATCACGTAAAAAGATATAATAAAGCGAATACGAATGTTATTTATTACATTAATGACAAAATGTCTGATACAGAGTAAGCGGAAGCGTAAAAAAAAACATATACGAGAAGCTCTCGGAAGCAGGGCGCCGCAGGGACGTCGACTGGGAGACGAACGCCTAGAAGTCCTCGTAGTCCTGGTAGCGCTGAGCGAACTCCCTCGCGTCGGCAGGAACTGAGCAGTAGTAGAGTGTCCAAGAGGAAAAAGTAGAGAAGAGGCAAGAGTGAGTACACAACTTGTACTCAACAAGTATAACACAAACTATGAGGCTCTAGGTTGGCTGACTGACTGCATTAGCTTTTAAGTCTTGGCAAAATTTTATTAAAGCTATTTACTACAAGTTGATGATTTACCATAAAACCCGGTTACATAGTAATTAATCAAAATTAATCATGTTACTACTGAGAACCAAACCGAAACCACCAAGGTAACCCCGAGAGGCACCTCCCTCCTCGGAAGGAGACAACCCCACTAATCAAAAGGAGGATCTGGGCCGCTCATGACCGTGAGCACGGCTAGTATACCAGTTTTACACTCTGCAGAGGTTGCACATCTTTACCCACAAGTCGTGAGCTACGCTAGTTGTTCATCACACTTCCTTAGGTGAGATGACTAGCAAACTCACTATGAGGCCGTTACAAAGGACACATTGGTAAGGTGTAACCGCTAAGGAATCAGGCTCCGCAACGATGGTAACCACCTCGAGGGGTACGCACACCAAGCCTCGTAGCATGGCCCGTCGGTAAGTTACTCCCGAACCAAAATGACCTAATTAGTAAGCCAAGACCGTCCCATTCCAGTCTTGTGGTAGCGCTGTTGTCCCAGGTTGTCGCTCTATGAACCGATCCTTATGGAGAGTGGCCAACCAGGCAGTAAGCACCATGCCGGCCCCCTAAACCATGTTTCTAACAAAACCAATTTTAATGAGAAGTGAGCCACTCAAGCCACACAGAGGGCCACTCTCAGAATTAAGTTGCATATACCATTAATCAAATTAATTAAAAAGGACCATCATGTGTTATAGCGTGGCACCTAGCACATCTAGCCAAAATGCAACCCAAGGGATATATATAAAGGATATAAAGTGGCTAGGAAAGTCCTTATAGGCATACAGTATTAAAATGCAGTATGAAATTGTATTTAAAAGTGATAGGTTGTTCATGTTATACTTGCCTTCCTCGTACTGCTCCTACTACTGCTCAAAGTGGTCAGAAGACGGCTGCTCTGGGTACTGGTACTGGGGCTCCTCCGGTAGCTCAACGTCTACTCACGAACACATGGCCAAAACAAGGCACAACAATAAGCATACAAGCAAACACTAACAAAAACTAAGAAACAATACATCAATACATAAAAACAGCACACTAAACTAGTCTAAAACTATTCTACGCGTTACAACGATCGCGTGGGTTTAAAGAACGCCTAAAACGGAGCTAAAACGCAAAATTTAGGCCAAACACAAGTTCTAGGGGCTTATCTGCGAGAAAAACTAGGTTCCAGGGGGTTTTTTGAAAAAACCGAGGGTCTAAACGTAATTAAAGGTTAGTTCTGGGGTTTAATTCGTGAAAAGGACAGGTCTGGATGGCGGGTTTGAATTCTAGAAAACTCAGGGGGGTCCGTGCAAAAATATGGGCCGATCTGTAATTATTTCTGAACATGAGTGGACTGCGGGTTGATTTCAAAGAAAGGCGAGGGCTCTTTAGCAAAAGTGACAGGCCGAAGGGGTACGGTTGGATCTCAGCCGTTGGATCACCACCCGGTGGCTCAGATCTGCTATGGACGCGATCTAATCGTGGGCGTCCAAAACAGATCGGACGGACAAGAGGAAAGAGGGTCGACGGCGGCGGCGCTGGTCGCCGGGAAACCTTTCCCGCGGCGGCGCCTCGCCGGAGAGGCTCGAATCCGGTGTTCCAGTGGCAAAATCAACCCGAATTTGGGTCTGGGTTAGCCTACACGCAATGCGTGATCAACCTGTGGCCTAAGCTGGGCTCGGGGAGGACTGGAGCGGTGGGTTCGTCGGCGGCGGCGGGTCTGTGCGGCGGTGCTCGCCGGAGTGCAAGAGTTCCGGTCCCGGGGTGGCCTACGGGCTCCAGAGTTTAGCGCAAAAGAGAGAGGGGATCGGGGTTGGGCTCACCGAGCGCGGAATCGGACGGGGGAGCGACGCAGACGAGCCGGCGGCGAGCTCGGGCGGAGTAGCTGGATGGAGATCGGGGAAGACGCGGCTGCAGGGGTGCTCCGGCTTCTGGACTCCGTGGATCGCCGAGTGGAGGGCATGCAAGGGAGCCACGGTGGTCAAAGATGCTCGGGGGTCGGCAGCGGTGAGAAAACGGGCGGTGGACCGAACTCACCTATGGCGGCGCTCCGGAGAAATTCCGGTGCGGTTGGGGTCCGGGGTCGGGGACAGCGGCTCGGGGAGGTTCCTGGTGCTCAGGCGAAGCTCCGGCGAGGATCCTCGGTGGATGTGGTGCAGCGGGGTGGCTGGTCCACGGCGGTGCAGGGGGTGCTGCGCGGCGGAGCGGTGCAGGGCGTTCGAATCTCGGGGCTCTGGGCGCAATGGAGTGGATGGTGCGGCGCAGAGGGTCTCGGGCGGTGTTTAAAGGAGGGGGCCGAGGATCATGGGCGTGCGTGCCCAGCGTGATCCCGGCGGGGATAGCGGCCGCGATTCTCGGCCGGGCGGGGCGGATCGCGCAACGGCCTTGCGCGGTCCCAGGTTCTGGTGGCGGAGCTTCTAGAAGGAGGGAGACGCTCGGAAGGTACTGGCCAGTGGACCCTGCGGAGCTAGGGTGGTCCATGGGGCAGCGGGCAGCGGGTCGCGGCGCAGAGAGAGGCGCGGGTGTCACGGCGGGGAAGAAGGAGCTGACAGCGGGCCCGGGGCGTCGGTGGGAGAGGGCGCGAGCGCGCGGAGAGGGAGATTGCCAGGCAGGCCCGGCTTGTCAACCAGAGGGGGCGCTCGCGCGGCTGAGGCAGCATCGAGCTGGGCTGAGCGGGGCGGCCTGCGGAGAGGGCGCTGGGCCATGGTGTGGGCCGTGCGGGGGAGGGGATTGGGCTGGACGTGGGGAAAGGGGGCGGGCCCGAGAGAAAGGGAAGAGTGGGCTGATGGGAGAGGGGCTTGGGCTATTTTGGGTCCGGGTGGGTTTTATCTTTTCCATCTCTTTTCTATTTCTAAATAATTCAAATCTATTTGAATTCAAACTCCTATGCAAACCAACAAATAAAACCATGCACCGGCATGAATGCAACAACAAAGTTTTAATCTAAGGAAAATTTTAATTAATTAAGGAACAAAAATTAGATTAAATGCAAGACTAGCACAATAATCCATAGAAATTTAAATAAAGCCAAATAAATTTATTATTAAATACTGGAATTTAAATTAGGGTGTTACAGACCCTACCCCCTAAAAGAAATCTCGTCCCCGAGATTTAGCTGGGCTGGCTAGCAAAGAGATTCGGATATGTCTTCTTCAACTCATCTTCTCGCTCCCAAGTAGCCTCAGCTTCACTGTGGTGACTCCACTGAACTCTGCACATCTTGATGCGCTTGTTCCGAGTAACCCTTTCTGATGTTTCCAGAATTTTCACCCGATGCTCAGTATAAGTCAGATCTTCCTGTACTTCTAACCCATCCAGTGGTGCCTGCTCCTCGGGTACTCGCATACACCTTTTCAGCTGAGATATATGGAAGACATCGTGAACTCCAGCGAGACTGGGAGGTAACTCCAGGCGATAAGCAACTTCGCCTTTCCGCTCTAGCACCTTGAATGGCCCCACATACCGAGGTGCTAACTTCCCCTTGACATTGAATCTACGGATTCCTCTCATCGGAGACACCTTCAGGTACACATAATCACCGACACTGAAGGTCAGATCTCTCTGTTTGCCATCAGCATAGCTCTTCTGTCTGCTCTGTGCAATCCTCAGATTTTCTCGCACAGCCTGAACCATCTGCTCTGCATCATCTATGATCTCAGGGCCAAAGAGCTGCTTCTCACCAATCTGATCCCAATAGAGAGGAGTCCTGCACTTTCTGCCATACAATGCCTCGAAGGGGGACTTCTTCAGACTGTCCTGATAGCTGTTGTTGTATGAAAACTCAACATACGACAGGCACTTATCCCAACTAGTTCCATACTGAATAGCACAAGCTCTCAGCATATCTTCCAACACTTGGTTGGTTCTCTCTGTCTGCCCATCTGTCTGAGGATAATAGGCGGTGCTGAATCGTAGCTTCGTATCCAAGGAATCATGAAGCTGCTCCCAGAACCGAGAAGTGAACTGAGACCCTCTGTCAGATATGATCTTCTTGGGCACACCATGTAAGCAGACAATCCGAGAGATGTACAACTCTGCAAGTGTAGCACCGGAGTAAGTAGTGTTCACTGGAATGAAGTGAGCAACCTTCGTCAATCGATCCACTACTACCCATATAGAGTTGTACCCTTTCTGAGTACGAGGCAATCCAACAATGAAGTCCATAGTGATTTCTTCCCATTTCCACTCTGGAATCTTCAAAGGCTGTAATAGACCTGCTGGCCTCTGATGCTCAGCCTTGACATGCTGACAGGTGTCACAAATAGCCACGTACTCTGCCACTGAACGCTTCATCCCATACCACCAGAAGCGTTCCTTCAGATCATAGTACATCTTCGTGCTGCCCGGATGAATAGAGTAAGCTGTATCATGGGCCTCACACAGAATCAACTTCCGGAGATCATTCACATCTGGCACACAGATCCGGTTCTTGTACCACAAGGTACCCTGATCATCCTCTCTGAAGTGTGGAGCCTTGCCCTTCTTGAGCAACTCACGGATCTCCTGCAGCTTCTCATCTTCCTTCTGATGCTGCCTGATCTCTGACTCTAGAGTCGGTACTGCCTCAAATGCTGCACTCGATGTATGACGCAAGAAGCCCAGACTCAACTGCTCGAACTCCTCGCATAACTCTAGAGGCATCTGGAAAGCCACGGCCATGTTGACATAGCTTCTCCTGCTCAAAGCATCTGCTACAACATTGGCCTTACCCGGATGATAGTGAATCTCCAGGTCATAGTCCTTGACCAACTCTAACCATCTCCTCTGCCGCATGTTCAGCTCATTCTACGTGAAAATGTACTTGAGGCTCTTGTGATCAGTGTAGATATCACACTGCTACCCATACAAGTAATGCCTCCAAATCTTCAGAGCATGCACGACTGCGGCTAACTCAAGATCATGAGTGGGATAATTCTGCTCATGCCGACGTAACTGCCGTGAAGCATAAGCAATCACTCTGCCCTCCTGCATCAGAACACACCCAAGACCATCCTTCGAAGCATCACAATATACTGTGAACCTCTTCGTCTGGTCTGGCAGAGTCAGGACTGGCGCCGTAGTCAACCTTTTCTTCAGCTCATCAAAGGCCTTCTGACACTCATCAGTCCATATGAATGCTACATTCTTCTCTAGCAAGGAAGTCAAAGGCTTCGCGATCTTGGAGAAATTCTCAATGAACCTCCGATAATATCTTGCTAAGCCCAAGAATGACCGGACTTCCTTCACTGTCTGCGGTGTCTCCCACTCGAGCACATCCTTCACCTTGCTCGGATCAACAGCAATGCCTCCCTGAGAGATAACATGACCAAGGAATGGAACCTCGTCAATCCAGAACTCGCACTTGCTGAACTTAGCATACAGCTGATGCTCTCTCAATCTCTGCAACACGAGCTTCAGATGCTCTTCATGCTCTTCCTCTGTCTTGGAGAAGATCAGAATATCATCAATGAAGATCACCACGAAGACATCGAGATAATCCATGAAAACTATGTTCATCAAGTGCATGAAGAAAGCCGGGGCATTAGTCAAGCCGAAGGACATGACCGTGTACTCATACAACCCGTACTTGCAAGTGAATGCCGTCTTAGGAATATCCTCCGGACGGATCCTCAGCTGAAAATAACCCAAGCGAAGATCAATCTTCGAGAATATACGAGCACCTCGAAGCAGATCGAAGAGATCCTCAATACGAGGCAGTGGATGCTTGTTCTTGATGGTAACTGCATTCAACTCCCGATAATCGACACACATCCTCTTTGAGCCATCCTTCTTATCTACTAGCAACAATGGAAAAGCCCAAGGAGAGAAGCTGCGACGGATATAGCCCTTGGCTAGCAACTCATCAATAGTCGTCTTAACTTCCTCATGCTCTATAGGTGCCATGCGGTAGGGCCGCTTTGCAATAGGAGCAGTGCCTGGCAAGAGATCAATACAAAACTCAATGTCGCGTACAGGCGGCATACCTGGCAAATCATCCGGAAAGACATCCGGGAATTCAGACACCACGCGAATACCATCCGTGGGTTTAGCCTCCATCTGATGAAGAAATCCCGAGGGCTCTGAAGCACTGACTGTCACCTCTTGGCCATCAGATAATGTCAGGTGAACTGTCCGATGAGCACAATCAATTCTGACTCCCCACTTGGCAAGAGTATCCATTCCCAGAATCACATCAATACCCTTGGTGTCTAGCACCCTCAGATCAGCACTGAACGTTGCCCCCTTATGGCTATACTGACTCGAGGGCTAACAATATGGGATCTCAACTCCCCTCCCGGTGAAGAGACTAGCAGATACTTCTTTAATGGGGTGGTAAAGAAACTATGCTGCTCAACATATGACTTGGTGATGAATGAGTGAGTAGCACCAGTATTGAAAAGCACTGTAGCTGGGTGGGAGTTGACCATGAATGTACCAATAACCACGTTAGGAGCCTCAGCCGCTGACTCAGCCGTCACGTGGTTCACTCTGCCCTGAAGTGGCGCCATGGGCTGAGCTGGGCGCCCCTGCTGTCCCGCCTGCGCCTTCCGGGGGCAAGCGTTGGCGTAGTGCCCCGGCTGGCTGCAGTGAAAGCACGTGCGAGGAGGTGCCTGCTGTCCGGCAGGAGGAGCTGCCTGCCGTGGTGCCTGAGGTGCTGGCGGAGCTGGTGGAGCAGCACGAGCCGGAGGTGCCGGTAACCTCGGGCCCTGACTTGCCTGTTGCTGTCGAGGCAGGTACTGCTGCGGCCTCTGCTGGTACTGCTGAGGCGGCTGGAGGCGAGGACGAGTGTTGCTGCCGGAAGCAACGGGGACAATCTTCATCTTCTTGTCCTCCATCTCCAAGTGCTTGCGCTCCGTGTTGAGCGCGCTGTCAACCAGATGGTTGAAGTCGTCGAAGCGGAGGTTGAGCAGCGCGTACTGGAGGTAGTCCTCAAGGCCCTCCATGAAGTGCTCCTGCTTCTTGCGGTCATCCGCAACATCGGCAGGGGCGTAGCGACCAAGCTGCAGAAAACGATCACGATACTCCGTGACCGTCATAGTCCCCTGAAGTGAAAAAGACAGATATATTTATCGAAGGATTAATTCATGACTCAGAATGATAGAACAAGGGGGTATTAGCTCAAAAGGAAAAGCTGAATGATTATTTCTGAGATTACCTGCTTCAGTGCAAGGAACTCCTTCTGCTTCATCTTCATAACGCCCGCGGGGACGTTGTGGCTGCGGAACCGCTCTCGGAACTGGAGCCAGGTGAGAGCCTCGCGGTCCTGAACTGGGTGGGACTCCCACCAGTCCAAAGCTGCCCCTCGCTGCTGTCCTGCTGCGTACAAGACTCGCTCCCGATCATCGCACTGGGCGATGTCCAACTGACGCTCCACTGCACGGAGCCAATCGTCAGCCTGAAGAGGGTAGGACGTGTGAGAGAACGTCGGAGGGTGACCCCTCAGAAACTCGGCACGCCTGTCACGGGGCTGCGGCGGTGGATGAGGCGGAGGCTGAGTGTGGATCTGCTGCAGTGCCTGAACAGTGTTGTTCAGGGTGGCCATCATCTGCATCTGGAGCTGAATGAATTGCTCCGGAGTCAAGGGTGGAGGCATCGGCATCCCGGTACCCTGGTTGTTCTGACCCTGGTTGTTCTGCCCCTGCTGGTCAGAACCAGGCCTGGTGTTCACCATCTGATTTTGGACAAAAGATTTATGAGCAAAGATATTGCAGGAATAGTTTAGACGGATAGGATAACGCTTTTGCGGAAAAGACTCAGACATGATAAAGTAGACATGATAGAGTGGACTATTTTACCCCCCAACAATCTAACTCATTTTATTAATTAATTAACTTTAACATCAGAGTGATTTTCTTTAAACAAATTTAAACTACTAAGCTATGCAATCATTCAAAAATCCAAATCAAACATGTAGCATAATAACAAGCAGACAATTTTCACAACTTAGCCGAGTTTAACACACAACTCGACTAACACAACGCGTCGCAGAACGTTCTATCGTATTATTATAAAAGGGTCACCTATCTTATACTCATGGTGGTCAGATGACTGATTCAGTCCAAAGTCTACGAAAACTATTCTTTAGAGAGAGAAATCAAGGCAAGACGAGTAAAAGTCATAGAATTCAAGGGGTATAATAGTAAAATAGTTTCAGCCGGCAAGGATTTGGAGAGAAGAAGTCCTAAAACTCGACCAGTTCTATCTAGGCTTCGTCCTATAGTCGATATGGCTCTGATACCACTCTGTAACACCCGGTTTACAAAAGGACATAAACCGAGCAATCATATACGTGCCAGGATCAAGTCACACGTATATACAACAGAATGAACAGTATATCAAAGCACATATCATGTAAAAAGATATAATAAAGCAAATACGAATGTTATTTATTACATTAATGACAAAATGTCTGATACAGAGTAAGCGGAAGCGTAAAAAAAACATATACGAGAAGCTCTCAGAAGCAGGGCGCCACAGGGACGTCGACTGGGAGATGAACGCCTAGAAGTCCTCGTAGTCCTGGTAGCGCTGAGCGAACTCCCTCGCGTCGGCAGGAACTGAGCAGCAGTAGAGTGTCCAAGAGGAAAAAGTAGAGAAGAGGCAAGAGTGAGTACACAACTTGTACTCAACAAGTATAACACAAACTATGAGGCTCTAGATTGGCTGACTGACTACATTAGCTTTTAAGTCTTGGCAAAATTTTAATGAGAAGTGAGCTACTCAAGCCACACAGAGGGCCACTCTCAGAATTAAGTTGCATATACCATTAATCAAATTAATTAAAAAGGACCATCATGTGTTATAGCGTGGCACCTAGCACATCTAGCCAAAATGCAACCCAAGGGATATATATATAAAGGATATAAAGTGGCTAGGAAAGTCCTTATAGGCATACAGTATTAAAATGCAGTATGAAATTGTATTTAAAAGTGATAGGTTGTTCATGTTATACTTGCCTTCCTCGTACTGCTCCTACTGCTGCTCAAAGTGGTCAGAAGACGGCTGCTCCGGGTACTGGTACTGGGGCTCCTCCGGTAGCTCAACGTCTACTCACGAACACATGGCCAAAACAAGGCACAACAATAAGCATACAAGCAAACACTAACAAAAACTAAGAAACAGTACATCAATACATAAAAACAGCACACTAAACTAGTCTAAAACTATTCTACGCGTTACAACGATCGTGTGGGTTTAAAGAACGCCTAAAACGGAGCTAAAACGCAAAATCTAGGCCAAAAACAAGTTCTAGGGGCTTATTTGCGAGAAAAACTAGGTTCCAGGGGGTTTTCTGAAAAAACCGAGGGTCTAAACGTGATTAAAGGTTAGTTCTGGGGTTTAATTCGTGAAAAGGACAGGTCTGGACGGCGGGTTTGAATTCTAGAAAACTCAGGGGGGTCCGTGCAAAAATATGGTCCGATCTGTAATTATTTCTGAACATGAGTGGACTGCAGGTTGATTTCAAAGAAAGGCGAGGGCTCTTTAGCAAAAGTGACAGGCCGAAGGGGTACGGTTGGATCTCAGCCGTTGGATCACCACCCGGTGGCTCAGATCTGCTATGGACGCGATCTAATCGTGGGCGTCCAAAACAGATCGGACGGACAAGAGGAAAGAGGGTCGACGGCGGCGGCGCTGGTCGCCGGGAAACCTTTCCTGCGGCGGCGCCTCGCCGGAGAGGCTCGATTCCGATGTTCCAGTGGCAAAATCAACCCGGATTTGGGTCTGGGTTAGCCTACACGACATGCGTGATCTACCTGTGGCCTAAGCTGGGCTCGGGGAGGACTGGAGCGGTGGGTTCGTCGGCGGCGGCGGGTCTGTGCGGCGGCGCTCGCCGGAGTGCAAGAGTTCTGGTCCCGGGGTGGCCTACGGGCTCCAGAGTTTAGCACAAAAGAGAGAGGGGATCGGGGTTGGGCTCACCGAGCGCGGAATCGGACGGGGGAGCGACGCAGACGAGCCGGTGGCGAGCTCGGGCGGAGTAGCTGGACGGAGATCGGGGAAGACGCGGCTGCAGGGGTGCTCTGGCTTCTGGACTCCGTGGATCGCCGAGTGGAGGGCATGTGAGGGAGCCACGGTGGTCAAAGAGGCTCGGGGGTCGGCGGCGGTGAGAAAACGGGCGGTGGACCGAACTCACCTATGGCGGCGCTCCGGAGAAATTCCGGTGCGGTTGGGGTCCGGGGTTGGGGACAGCAGCTCGGGGAGGTTCCTGGTGCTCAGGCGAAGCTCCGGCGAGGATCCTCGGTGGATGTGGTGCAGCGGGGTGGCTGGTCCACGGCGGTGCACGGGGTGCTGCGCGGCGGAGCGGTGCAGGGCGTTCGATTCTCGGGGCTCTGGGCGCAATGGAGTGGATGGTGCGGCGTAGAGGGTCTCGGGCGGTGTTTAAAGGAGGGGGCCGAGGATCATGGGTGTGCGTGCCCAGCGTGATCCCGGCGGGGATAGCGGCCGCGATTCTCGGCCGGGTGGGGCGGATCGCGCAACGGCCTTGCGCGGTCCCAGGTTCTGGTGGCGGAGCTTCTAGAAGGAGGGAGACGCTCGGGAGGGACTGGCCAGTGGACCCTGCGGAGCTAGGGTGGTCCATGGGGCAGCGGGCAGCGGGTCGCGGCGCGGAGCAGAGGCGCGGGTGTCACGGCAGGGAAGAAGGAGTTGACAGCGGGCCCGGGGCGTCGGTGGGAGAGGGCGCGAGCGCGCGGAGAGGGAGACTGCCAGGCAGGCCCGGCTTGTCAGCCAGAGGGGGTGCTCGCGCGGCTGAGGCAGCGTCGAGCTGGGCTGAGCGGGGCGGCCTGCGGAGAGGGCGCTGGGCCATGGTGTGGACCGTGCGAGGGAGGGGATTGGGCTGCACGTGGGGAAAGGGGGGCCCGAGAGAAAGGGAAGAGTGGGCTGATGGGAGAGGGGCTTGGGCTGGTTTGGGTCCGGGTGGGTTTTATCTTTTCCATCTCTTTTCTATTTCTAAACAATTCAAATCTATTTGAATTCAAATGAAATTTGAATTCAAACTCCTATGCAAACCAACAAATAAAACCATGCACCAGCATAAATGCAACATCAAAGTTTTAATCTAAGGAAAATTTTAATTAATTAAGGAACAAAAATTAGATTAAATGCAAGACTAGCACAATATTCCTTAGAAATTTAAATAAAGCCAAATAAATTTATTATTAAATATTGGAATTTAAATTAGGGTGTTACAGTTAAGGTCAAATCGAATCCGAGTAATTTTCAGGGGAAAGTATTTACCTTGCTGACCTTGTAATCTGTCTTCTGATAGAGCTGGAAGGCGCGGTCGAGGGCTTGCAGGATCTCGCGGCCGACGTCGAACTGCGTGTTCCAGGCCTCCTCATCCTCTTGCTCGTTGCGGAGAAACTCTGAGGGGAGCCCGGACGGGATGATCGCTCCGTGATAAGGCCCCTCGGACGCCCCCGCGTTGAGCACATCCGCGCTGGCCGACGCGAACTCGGCGATGTTTTCGGCGGCGCTTGCCGCAGCAGCAGGGTCGATGTCCATCGAATCCCCGTATTCCTCGCTGCTGTCCGGCAGCTGCACCACCGGCACCATGCTCCCCTGTGCCATTTGCACTGGCACCGCCGTGATGATACCCTCGTCCCGGGCCTCGGTGGGCTCCGAGACGGGGGATCCTTCCATCCCTGGCGCCCTTAGCGCCGTCTCCTCCTCTACAACGCTCTCGACCTCAGCCCTCGGGGGCTCGAGGACAAGAGTCTCCACCTCCGCATGACCAGCGGGGCGCTCCTCCGCATCTCCACCAGTTTCTCCTCCTGTAACAGGCCGGGCGGTGCAAGCCGCGTCGCCCTGACCGTCCTCAACTTCAATGTCCGGCCGGGCGGCGCCGTCCGCACCACCCCAGCCAGTCTACCCCACGGCGTCAGCCTGAGCGGCTGCTTCAGTACCGCTTTGGCCGACGTCTCCTCCATCCTCCCGTGCTCGAGCTTGCTGGGCCGCCTGGGCCCCTCGAGCCATCGCCTCTCGTAGCTTCGGGGCTTCCGCCACGAGGTCCACGGCAGGCAGGGGCTGCGGGGCCGTGTGCGGCGTACTGCGCGCCCCGGTCTTGAGGGCCTTGGTTGGGGTGAGCGGGACTACATCCCTGACAACGGCCCCGGGGCTGGAAATCGGGGAACAAAAGTTGAGGACAACAGGATCGGGAAATTGATCAAGCAGACAACAGGAACGAAATCCAAGTCCACTTACCCGGATCGAGCGCTCATACTCCGCTTGCCCGTACCGCTTCTTCGGGCCCGCGGCACCGTGCCGCCCCTCGAAGACTGTCCCGAGGGCGTCGCCCTCGGGTCGGCTTGGAGCCTCGGAGCTATCAGCACGGGCGTCTCCGTGCCCGCCGCCGGCTCGCCGCCGCAAATCAGCACCCGAGGCACTGGCATCTCCTCAACCGCCGCCGGCGGGGGCGACTCCCGCTCCGCCCCCTCGAGGGACGGATCCGCCAACGACTCCGCCGCGGTCCTTTTCTCCCGCGACTCTGCCGGCGCGTCCTTGACGCCTTCCTCTTGATAGACCGGCGGGGAATCCACACCTGTCGCCACCTCGTCACCACCCGGAAGGTGGGCCTCAACATCCGAGATGTCCTCCTCCTCTTCGCTTGTGCACTCGGGCGTAGAGGGCCGCGGCTTCCCCTCTGAGCGCGCAATCTTGCACGCCTTGTTGTGTTTCTCCTTCCTCTTCCTTTTCCTCTCGGCCTTCGCCTCCGCCGCATCCTTCCGCTTCTTCACCACCTCCGCGTGGAGGCGGTTGATTTGGCGTTCTTCCGGGACCGGAGGCCTCGAGGGGTGGCACTTCCACCCCTGCAAAATACAACCGAGTCAAAGTTAGGGGCGAGGAAAGGGGCCGCACAAGACACACACTGAATTCGGAATCGAAACTCACCAGAGAAATGTACCCCGGCTCCGGGCGCATCTTGATCCTCCAAACATCCTCGGAGTCGTTGGGGAACTCCGCCACCGCGTACCTCGCCCTCCAGGCGGCGGTGTTTTGGGGAAACAGTTCGATCGCCATCCTCGAGCCCGAAGCCTTCCCGGGGGTGAGGTTGAAGATCGGCAGGGCCCTCTCCATGAGAGGGATCACCCTCTACCGATGAAAGTTTGTGATGACGGCCGCCGCCGTCAACCCCTTCTTCGCCAGGTGCGCCAGCGCGTCGGTGAGGACTCCGAGCTTGGCTTGCTGTGCTGGGGGCGATTCCCCCCAGTCCCACTTCGGTGGTCGCTCCCGGAGTACCCTGTTGGTGAACGCCGGGAGCACGCCGCTGTAGTTCCGTAGGTAGAACCACCCTCGACCCCACCCGGCGTTGTTCGTCGTCATCTTACTGGGGATGTACAAGTTCTTCCGGTACGGGCGCACGTGGAGCGTTAGGCCACCGGCGCGCGCGAACGGCTTCGGTTAGCCCCGTGCGTTCTCGACGAAGAGCTCGTCGCGGAACAGGTGGATCCATAGATCCCAATGAGCTTCGATCCTGAGGTAACCCTTGTAGACGGCGACGAAGACCGCCGCCTGCGAGATGGAGTTGGGGCTGAAGTTGTGCAGCTCCGCTCCATAGTACTCGCACAACGCCCGCATGAACCTGCAGACGGGGACGCCGAAGCCTCGCTCATGGAGACGCACGAAACTCACGACGTAGCCCTGGGGGGGCTTCGGCTCGGTCTCCTCTGGCCGCGGGGAAATCCACGCCGGCGCCCCCCAGTCGGGGTTCAACGGCAACAGCCGGTCGGCGACCAACTGCTCCAGAACCGCCACGGTGGCGGAGGACATCCCCCACGGCAGTGGCTCCTGGACATCCGACATCTCTTCGAGTCGCGGGGAGACGTGGGAATGTGGGCTCCGGGACGGTTAAGGTGCGCTCTCACTTTCCTTCCTCTTCCTCCTTTCACTCTTGGCTGCGGGCTCAGGATGCAGGGGAGGTGGAGAAGGCAAAGTGAGACGAAGGCAAATAGCCAGGTGAGCCCAAAACAACCCCTTTCTCTTCGTTTTTATTCACCACAACGGGCGGGTCCGCCGCCACAGCCCGAATCTACTGCATTGAATGCGGTAGATTTCGCTGTCACTGACGGCTGGGCCCCACGACCGCAGAGTCTCCCATGCGCGCACGCAGCAATAACTGCGGCACAGTAACCGGCGGGCGCGGCGCGACTGTTTCACTGTCCCATCCGTCAGCCGCCGCCCACGCCACTTCGTCTGCCTGAGGCTGCCGCCTGAAAAGGCGCGCTCGCACCGCACCACACGAATCGAGCCACATCGCCCGCAACTAGCGGAAGACCCGTGCGCGTGACTCGCGACTCTGTGCCGTTCTCAAATCGTGACGGAATATTCCTCCCGAGGGCTCTCTCCCCTCGAAGGAACCGCATTCCGAGGCCTTACTGATCAGGGGTTCGAAGCCTGGCCCGTCGAGGGTTTCGACAGGCGCCCCAGATCACCAGAGTCGGGGACTGCATGGATGTGCCATACAAGCTACCCTCGAACGCGGAGTTCGAGACATCCTACGCAGTGTTCAAGGCCAGTCGAGGGTGCCTAGTAGGGGGATCCCATCAAGGGAGAGCATCGAGCCCTCAGACCCTATCGAACGGGTCCGAGCCCCGCCTAGCGAACCTTCGCAAGCGCTTTATGTGATGTGTCCATGGACCACGAGCCGACCCTTATCGAACGGGGCACGGACGTCCGCTTGAACTACCCGCTAATAGCTCACAGAAGCAGCCATGGCTCGCGGCCCGGGCATGGGTAGCCTGGTGCGCTTCACCCCTCCTCCCTGCGGAAGGGCGACGAGGGTCGTAATCAAAGACGAGGGTTCCCCTAAACGCCTTCACATGGGCCTGGGCTCGGGAGCTCCTCGCACACCGCGGCTCAAGCCGCACTCTCGAATAAGTCGACGACCGTCGATTGTGAAGCTCCATGTGTCTAACCAAATCCCCCACTATTAACGCATGCCCGCCTGATGGTTAAGCTGAACGCCGGGTCGCTGTACCAGCACTGAGAATGCCGAGGGCGGCTGAAAGAGTACCGATGCCGGCTGAAAAACACACTGGACGGCCACTCCAGTGAAGCAACCCAGCGGGGCGACGTTTATAGCCCTTGGACGAGTACAAACTCTCCTCCAAGGCCTCGGGGGCTACACCCGCGGGTGCGCTGACGCACCCCCGCGGAGGAGACTTCACATATATTCGGGGACTGTAACCCTCTGTACATCCCTATACCCTCGGTCATCCTCCCCGTAAAGGAGAAAGGGACTTTACTGCTCAATGCAAACAAAGATTACAAAGGGTTACCGGCGCGAAGCCATCGAAAAATACAAACGCGTTGCCACCTGCGTGGCAATTTTCCCTATCTTGGGGAGGAGAGAGCTACGAACAAAAGCACCGAGCCCCTGGCTGGCGCGACGGCCAGGCTGCTAGGGATGCGAGGAACAGCCCCCAGACCGCACGGGTCCAGTGGGATGCTCTCCTCGCAAGCTTTCTTCTAGCATCTCCTCCGCCAAAGACTATGCGGGGGGTCAAGCTGGCGGACAGCACCCTCCGCACCGTCTCCCCGAGAGCAACCTTGTCGCCGGGGGGGGGGACGATGCGAAGAACAGCCACCAAACCTGGCACTAACGACATGTTCAGGCGTCTCCATCCCCCTTTAGGCTAGGGAACATCGCGGGAGCAGGACCCCACGGGCCCAATGCTCTTCTGCTGATCCCACTGAAGCTGAGGGATGATGCACACGCCCTCTCCGGCTTTCCCCCGCCGCTCGCAAGCATTCTTCTAACACCAAAGCCTAAAAAAGCCAGGCCACCCCATCTGGGGGCCGGTCATGAAAGGCAAAGGAAAACATTACAAGACTTAGGCGATGTTAGAAGAAAGAGCAGGGAAGTTGGAGAGGAAAGGGAACCCCACGACCCCTATTTATAGCTGCGTCGGGCGCCAAGCTTCAAGCCTGTCGAAGGGCAAAGATTTGGGCAGCCCGTGACGGCGCGGCACTCCACGAGCGAAAAGATGCCCTCGGTTACCGTGCCGAGACGCAACTGAACAAAATAAAGCCGGGTCCCTGGATACTGAGCGGCACAGCATCGGCCCAGGCCGACCGCCCTCGAACGGCGTGTCGCAAGGCGACCAGGGAAAGCGGGGCCAAGGCCCTGAGCGCGGGACAGCGCGACGGAGGCACAGTTGCTGAGCAGCAGGCGCCATCGTCACCCTGGCCCACTCAGCACGCAGATGTGTCTCGCCCCCGGAACAAAACAAAGGATGTGCGCGCCTCGAAGTACTCTCCCCGCAGGCGCACTACCCCGACCGACGAATTGTCACATCCGCTGGGCCGCCACCCAGGTGCATCTGGCGGGTGTACAGCACCGTCTAATCACGTCAAGGGGGAAGGCCGCCGAAATACCCTTTGGCCGAATCCCTTGACTCGATCAAAGCCTCGGGGGCTACTGTCGGGTACCACAATTAGGGACACCCTAATTGGGGTACTAAGGTCACTCTAAAAAACGCAAACACATGTTAGGCGACTGAGCCCATGAAGGCCCACGACCACCTTCCAATCTGGAAGAAAGGAAAGGACTCAAAGAAGCCCAGCATGCGGCCCATTTGCGCCCCCCTCGGACCCGCGGGGTAATCTCCGCCTCGCTCGAGGGATTCCATTGAGACCCTCAACTACGCCCCGCCTTTCCGCCTCGCTCGAGGGTAGCGAACCTACCCTCGAGCGGGTAGCTCATCACCACCTCGCTCGAGGCCACCCCTCGGCGTAAGGGATAAACGGCCCTGCTGCTCAACCACCCGTCGTACGGAGGCATTGAATGCCAACCACTCCTCCACAGTGCTCAGGACAGACGGCGTCAGGCCGCCATTCCCCACAGTGGCTGTGACCGGAGTCCCGTCCGCCAACTCCGGTCACTGCTCCGCCATCTCGGACGCTGTGGCAGCACTGTGGAACCTGCGACGCGGGACAAGATGGGCTCGGCACTATTCCCATCACTATTCTGCCAACTCCGGTTGTCCGGACTCCACCTCACCACCCGTAAGGCCCCGGACCCAATTCCTGCTTGGAAACGGGTCCGGCGTCGCCACGTGCCCCCCCCCCCCCCGAAGAAGGATGCCCGGCGCTAGCAGCCGGAGGCCCGGACCTCCCTCCTCGAGGGGTCCGGGACCTCCACGCGACCCTCGGACCTCCTTAGTGTACACGCCAGCATTCCGTCCGGGGGGTCCGGGACCGCCGCGTTCCCCGCCGCCGCCGGTGCACGTAAGACCCTGATCTGCAAGGCCCACGGAATGCCACCACGCCACATCTGGAGGCCTGTACACCCTATAGTGATGACTAAGCCGTCCACTGGGGCTGGCAGGACACCGGAGCGATCTCCGCAGGACCAAGGACGATATCTAGGACGACTGCCACGCCCGACGCCATGCCCCACAGTGTACTTCCTACAGCGTTCGACCACTGCACCTCCGCGATTCGGGGGAAGACGACGACTTCCATGTTCCCCCAGTCATGTACACCGCCCCTCCTTGTGACTATAAAAGGAGGAGGCGGGCTTCCTTTAAGGGGGACGTTCTGGACGTTAGCTATCATCGCCTACGTTCGCGATCATTACCACACTCTTAGCACCGCTGAGCACTCGCCTCACCGACTTCTCTTCTAGCAGAGACCTGGGAGCTTCCCTCCCTCTCTCGCCTCGTTTGTACCCCCTACTACAAGCACTCCGGGTGTAAGATAATACAGTGCCCTCGCACACCCCTTGCTGGACGTACGGCCCCGCGGCCGGAACCAGGATAAACCCATGCGTTACTGTGTTGCCTCTTGCATCAACATCTGGGACGAGGAAACATGTAGCATTTACTAGTTGGGATCTAGACCCCCGGGTCGGGACACCGACAAGTCTCTTTTGACCAGATCATTGCTAGCAACAATCGGTCTTTGTGGTGAAGCATAATTTGGATACTTAGGAGGAAATTGAATATAATATGATTGCATATGCATCCTACTATAATCCATAGGCGTATAAAAATAAGGATGAAACCAGGGAGTAAACGGCCCATAACAATTATTTTGATGTGAACAACAAACCGATTGCTCTTGAAGTTTTAACGATAAGCTAACATCCTTAGCTTCATCTGATCGCTTCTCCTTCTTCTGAATAACTTCTTGCTTCTCATACTTAGCCAAGAGTTCTTTAAAACTCGGCCTTGTCTTGTTTCTGGAGAAACTCCCAGATTCTCAGCACGCACCGGTCAGACCGGTCTTCGTACCAGTCGTACCGGTCAGACCGCCTCTGGAACCAGTCAGACCGGTAGACTTGTTGTTGGTCTTCCTTTTATCTTGCCCCCCCCCCCCCGAGGGTTGAAAGATCTCAAGAGGTTTTGTTCTGCTGCATCTTCTTTTCAGGTCTCTCTTCTCCAATGATCACGTTTTTTCCCTTTGTTGATTCGGCTTGATTCGGCCGAATTAAAACTTTGGGATTTTTCAACTCAAGCACATGTGTATGCATTGGAAAAGGATTTTGATCGACTTGCATTCCAGAAATAACTAATCGTCCTTCGTCTATGGCCGATTGTATTTGTCTACGAAGAACATTGCAATCATTTGTAGCATGAGAGAAGGTTTTATGCAATTTACAATAAGCACGCCTCTTCAACTCGTCTACCGATGGAATAGTGTGAGAGAACTTAATATTTCCAAGCTTTACTAATTCATCAAAGATTCTATCACACTTAGACACATCGAAAGTGTATTTAACTTCATCATGCCAACTTTTTGGAATCGGCTTTAAAGAAGTATAAGTGCTAGGTTTATCGCTAGGTGACCACACAAATTCAGCAGCATAAACCTCACTATTCTCATCGTCTGAAGAATCACCATGAATCATATGCATACCAAGACGATCAGATTTACACTTAGACTCTTTGCTTCGGCTTTCTTGAGCCAAAGCCCTCTGCAACACTTGATTAACAGTTCGAAACTCATATCCTTCTAATTTTTCTTTAATATGAGATCTCAAACCATTAAGAGCTAATTCGGCAAGATCCTTTTCAGAAATAACCAAGCTATAACATCGATTTTTTGTATCTCTAAATCTTCTAATAAATTCAGCAACAGACTCATCATGCTTTTGCTTAACCGATGTTAAATGACATAGCCTCAACTCATTTTCACCATTATAAAAATGATCATGAAATTTACGCTCTAATTGAGACCAAGTTTGCACAGAATTAGGAGCTAATGCCGAAAACCATGAAAAAGCAGTGTCAGATAAAGACAAAGGGAACATTCTAATTTTCAAATGATCAAAACTCCCATAAATTCCCATTTGTGCATTAAACTGACTAACATACTCCCATGTAGTTCTACTATCCTCTCCAGTGAATTTAATAAATTCTGGTGCTCTAAAATTCTGAGGATATGGAATAGAATCAAAACTCTCAGGATAAGGCTTTTGACAGACTAGAGTTTTGTCCTTCAATTCTACGCCGAAAGTTTCTTTAAACATAACAGCCAAATCTTTCTTATGCTTCTCAAGTATTGATTAAAATAAGAATTATTTGGCATTTGAACATTGGTATTAGAGCTATTCGGCACATGCGGTATATGATTCGGTTGTATATATGGTATTTGCTGCAAATGTCCATTATTTGGCATTGTACCATATGAATAACCTGAACCCTGAGGAGGCATAGTGTATGAATTATTCACCCTGCTAAAGCCAGCCAAAACATAAGGTACACTAGTAATTGGTTCAGGAGACGATGGATATGCAACTAAAGCTCCAAAACCGGTCGGATCTGTAGGAACCGGTCCTCCATGACCGGTCTGACAGGTCTGCGAGACCGGTCCGACCGCTCCATGCGCGTGATACTGCTCTGGAGTTCTCTGACCATAAAAATTCATCGGCATGCCGTATTGGGGCGCATGTGCTGCCGATGATTCAAGATGCATAGTATTATGATAAAAAGTGCCATCAATATTAGGTCTAGGAGTACCACTATCATCAATCAAAGGTTGCTTGCCTAATGATTTATCAATCATATTTTGAACAGTAGCAAGAATCTTTTCTTGACCACTAACCACCAATTGACTAATTTGCTCCAAAATAATGGGCGATGTTGCAGCACTTACATTGGTGTTAGATTTGGCCTGCTCCTCCTCATCTGAAAGAATGACCACCTCCTTGTCTTTGGAGACATCACCTTTCCAATTCTTGGAGAAGTGGGACAAGAACCACCGACGCTTTTCTTCGATTTCTTTTTCTTTGCGCCGTGTGTTCTCCTCTTCGCACTCCTTGATGAAGGCTTCATAAACTTGACGATCCTCGGGCGGCAACTCATCAACAAACGGCCTGCTGATATTATTGACGTTGATCTTACCGGGATCCGACAGCTTCACCATGGTAGTATATGGAGTAGATTAGATCGGTTTTACAACCAAAATATTTCTTCCCCAGCAGAGTCGCCAAAATTGTGTTGGCGCAGATTTATGACCAACACACACGAATGCGCACGATGCCCAGCGAGCGACGGCACAGGTGCGGCGTCGATGCTCAGGGCGGTCAGATCGGTCAAATAGACCGGTTGCCGGGGTGAGACGGCGAGATCCGACGAACGCTCGCCCGGGAGGGACCTCGTCAGGGCAGGCGCACGTAGGGTTGTTCTAGGATCAGCAGGCCACCTAGAACGCCTTCAGATGTCGCGGAGACGAAGAAAGAACAGCAGAAAAGGGTTGGAATGAGCTAGGGTTTGGAGATAAAAAATAGAAACAATAAACATAAAGAAAAGTAATGTATTGATGTGTTTTTTGATCGATTGGATGTCTCAATTGGTCGTGGCCCTTTATATTTATCGGGTGGGTGGACTTGTCCCGCAAAAAATTCTATTACAAGATCTAAATTTATAAAAATCTCTAGTTGTACTCGGACTCTGCTTGAACCGGTCAGACCGGTCAGACCTACTGGTCAGACCGGTCGGCTCCTGCTGGATCGGCTACATCGTCACAGACCAGTCAGACCGCCTGGGGCGACCGATCAGACCGGTTGGTCTAGTCTGCTACCAATTTTGATCGTCAACACCTCCCAAAAAGCTATGCCAGAGGAGCCTAGATTCCATGAGCGCGAGCGCAAGACAGACAAGAAAACACAGAAGAGGATTGAGATAGTGGTGAGGACTGTGCCCGATTACAATTTACAAAACACCTATCATAACTGTAGAGCATTTAGACCCATATTGGATAATAAACCTTGATAAGGAGAGTACGGAAATCTATTAAATCTAAATGTGTTAGACTATACAAACTAAAATATAAGTAGGTTTTTAGATTTATATTTGACGTACATGCTGCCTATGTTTCTTTAATCTAAAAAGTAAAAAGTGTGAATAAGATGACTCATACCCAAACATATAGTCTGCTCTAGCTCCAGCTCCGAATTTTGGAGTATGATTCAAAAAAAAAATCTTGGAGCAAATAAAAATGATACTTTAGCTGCTTCGAGAATTTTTTGGATAAAGTCATTGCTTTTTTTTTCATGGGTCGGACCATTGTACTGTGGTTGTTACTATATCCTAGCTACTACTACTTTGTACCCTTGTGGGGGATCCAATGCTCTGAAGTACGCACACTAATGTTTTCTCTCTTTTTTTAAGAGTATAGTATATCAGATGCCTGAATACCTACCATATGGGCTGATCAATAATGGACTGCACTGTACATAAATGGACAGTTAGGCTTAACTAAATTACCACAGCTTTGGCTCATTTTGGTCGTCGTGTTCGGTTTAAATAAAAATGTTATATTTTTTTGAGGAGAAAAAAATTTATATTTTTGGTGGTCACACGAGGCTGTTCGATAGTCTATAGGCGGGTTTGATACACATATATAGTGGTGGTTCTAGACCTCTCGGGCATCCTTTACCTCAAAGCCAACAACGTCAAACTAACGGAGAAAATGGAACATTTGTTTAGTGGAAAAAGTCAACCGATTGGGGTATGCCATACATTTGGCAATTTTGTGTTGAAATTTAGATGTTTAAAGTTAAAATGTAACATATAAATGTACGGTTGCCACTGGTATCGATTTTGAAATGAAATCGGATTCGTGGGTACTATCCATCCGGTGATACATAATACTCCCTACGTTTCAAATTATAATTTTAACTTTATCATAAGTAGGTCATACTATTCTAACTCAATCAAATTTATATTAAAAAATTATCAACATCTACAACAACACCTAGTTTCATTGAACCACATCATCCAATACATCTTGATAATACATTTGTTTGGTATTATAAGTGCTATTATATTTTTTATACAAACTTGGTACAAAGTCAGTGAAGTTATTCTGTGTGGAAGGAGACATGGTGAGCCGAAACGGATTTCTTTTGTAGAGTGGGATGGCGACTTCAGTACCTCACCCATGTCGGAGCACTTTGGCCCTTGAATCCTTGATCACATGGTCCCCAACCAGCCTCAACTTTACATCCTCGGGCATGCTTTGCGGCTGGCCGGGGCCCAGGAGACAGAGAGAAGTAAAGGATGCTCAACCCAGGCTGGACCCACAGTCAGTCAGACACCTGGCACTTGAAGCGCCGGTGGGCCCACCTGGAAGCCTTTCAAACACCCCGCGAATAGTATCAGGTTCCCTCTTCTATTTAAAGCCCACCCAGAGGCCAGAGCTCGCGCAGCAAACAGCTCCGCTCTGCTCCTCTCCTCCTCCTCAGCTCCCTCTTCCACGGTTCCACCACGCCGAACGAGAGCAAGCTGCTCCCTCCGAGCGAGCGAGGGCGCATTCGTGTCCAATCCAATGGCGCGGCCACAGCAACGGTATCGCGGCGTGCGGCAGCGCCACTGGGGCTCCTGGGTCTCCGAGATCCGCCACCCCCTCCTGTGCTTGAACTCGCCTGCGCTCGATTGTTCCTCGAACCGATGGATGCTTGGCGTGGAGAGGTAGCTGATAATGGCGGGGGTTAATTGTCTGGTTGCAGGAAGACGAGGATCTGGCTGGGCACCTTCGAGACGGCGGAGGACGCGGCGCGCGCCTACGACGAGGCGGCGCGCATCATGTGCGGCCCGCGCGTGCGCACCAACTTCCCGCAGGACGCCGGCGCCGCCGCCGATGCCGGGCACCGCCAGGCCGCGTCGTCGTTCCTCTCCCCCGCGCTCGTCGCCAAGCTCCACCGGTTCAACCTCGCGTCCGTGCAGGCCGCGCAGGCGCGCGGCGGCAAAGCCGACCCCGCCTCCGCGACGGCCGCCGCCGCCGCCCCGACGCACGCCGCCGTTCTCCCGCGCATCGCGGCGGTGCCCGCCGGCAATGCCGGCATGGGGATCGCGCCCTCGCCGTCGGCGGCCGGGGCGGGGGACTGGAGCGGCGGGTTCCTCGAGGAGCAGTACGTCGACCAGATGATCGAGGAGCTGCTGGACTCCAACTTCTCCATGGAGATCTCCTACTAGCAACTCCATGCGCGGCGTCGCCCCCCTTCCCCGCCTCCTCTGCTCTGCTTCATCTCTCTGTTTGGCTTCGTCAGCTAGTGAGTAGCGAGCTAGTAGAGTAGTAGTATTAGCCATGCCAGGACGAACTCTAGTTACTTTGGTCAGACGAGTTCTTGAGCAGCCTCTTGTGTATACGGTAGCATCGTCAGAGCATTAAAAAAATTGGATTGGACTATTTTTCACTGAGGAAGTTTCTTCGATCTTCATGAACAGTGAGTGGAGAGCAAACGGAAAGAGGAGCGAGGTCAAATTCAGACTTGTTTTCAGATGAATATCCGATGAGCAAGCAATGAAGCAAAACAACACTGCATTGACCACGACCTCAAGAACAGTGCTGCTGCTTGGAAATCTGGTACGGACGACGCCTCATGGACATGTTTTCAGAAGACTTAATTAGATGCTTCATCAGTAAATTAAAAAAAAACATGCTAAAGAAATGATCGATGTGCTGTGGTCTGTACTACATGCCGTTGGTACTCAACTGCGAGCAAGAAAAAGAAAAAGAAAAGAGCTTCTGCAATCCATGGACAGGATCTCGGCGCCAAGGACAAAAGCCGCGTGATTTACCCCCTGGCACCCAATTCAGACGAATCCGAACTCCGCAGCCTGCACCTCCATGGCTGACGAGTTCAGCTGCGCCATGGCAGGGCGTGAGCCGTAGCCCGTAGGGTCGCAGCAATCTGAGGCGCAGTGCGTCATCGATGACACAGCAATGGTGAAGGCCGAAGGAGAAGGGGGGACGGACGGAGACGATCTGCTGCTGCTGGTTGATGGAGTGGTATCCAGGCGAGGATTCAGCTCATCATGGCATGTGCCTCCACATGCGCCTCGCCCAATCATGGCGGGGCTCTGCCCTCTGCCCTACTCTGCTGCCCGCTGGGCCTTGAGACTTGCGACGCAAGAGACGCCGTCAGCGTGCGCGCTTGTCAAAAGAATCCGGCGGCAGATTGCGGCTGTGACAGGGACGGATATGTGTTTTTTCCCCCTCGAATAGGGACGCAGCGGATCATTGTATTAAGACGAAAAAGAAATTATTACAGTGTTCGGTTACAACCCAAATAAAACAGACTCTAGATGAACATAAGCCGGCTAGCCAGCTGAACACAACCCGAAAGATAAACTAATATGAACTACTCACATCCTGCACAACCTAACGACGGGCTCTATACGTAGCCCTTAGTCAACGCTCCATCCCACGGAAGGAGAGCTGTTGATCTGGTACTTCAACATCAGAAGTATATCCCGCATTGCATCCATGTGGTGCGGCTGAGGTCCTTCGTGAAACAAATTCTCCACGGCTTGCTTTGCCGAAGCCGCCAAGGGCAGAGGCGCGGCAACCTTACCAAGTCGGCGCATCAGGAGCACCGACCCTCGTTTTGCTGGCTTGACGGCCGAGAGAGGGTCCAAGGCTTGGCGATGGCTCCGCCTGAGGCCGAGTACCTCAGACGAAGGCAGCTGAGGAGGCGCGTCGACGAGGACAGGGTCAACTCGACGGCGAAGATGCGGCTTATCCACAAGAGGTGGCGGAATATTCTTCGAAACTTTGCTGATGAAGTCCTCCAAGGCTGTAGAATTGTCCTCTGACGCCCCGACCGTGCCGGATGCCTCCACAGCCGGCACCACCTCGGCCGATGGTGGCACCTCCACAGGCGACACCCCCATAGGCGTCACGGGCGTGGCAGCCCCAGAGTGCTCCAGAAGACCGCCGGAAAGTAGCCTCTCTCGGGAAACACTCGTCGTCGAAGCCCGATCACGGAGCTCCTGAGACCGAAAGGTGACCACGAACAGCTCGGGGACAGCAGGCCCGAGGGTGAACTCGTCCTCCTCGATGCGAAGCACAGCCATGATCGCTGACTTGGCCGCAGCCAAAGCAACCACAGCCAAGTCATCGGTGGCAGAGAGTGTGAGATCAAGGCCACCATCAGTAGCAGCAGTCGTCGGCAACGGCCGAACGTCGGAGACCGAAGGGCGATCATGCCCAAACCCAGCAGGAACGACCCGACCGTCCAGCCGATGCTGGCGCGAGCGAAGCGGCGGGCGATGAGGCCGCAAGCAATCTCTGGCACGGTGCCGAAGGCCATGGCAGCGCAGGCACCGCGATGGCTGACGACACGAGAAAACCCGATGCTTGAACGAAAGACAGTTCAAGCATCGTCCATCAAGCACCTTGGGGAAGCATCGTCGCGGCGGTGCTTCCGGCCGAGAAGGCAGCTCCCGAAGGTCCCGAGAATGCGCGCACCGCCTCTCAACTCGCTGCCAACCATCAGGGTCGACACGAGGAGGGCGATGCGCAGCCTGAACACGAAGGCGGCTTGGGGCAGCCCGGCCACCCTTGTGGGGGTGGTCGTGCCGCTGGAGACCGACAACCAGCTCCGTCGTGCCGCGCCGGCGGCTGCTGCGCCGGTATCGCTTGTCCGTCCAGGGTGGCGAGGAGGGTAGCCGGCGGCCCCGCCGACGAGGACGCTTGCGGTGCCCACCCTCGGCACGTGGAGGCAGCACCACGATGGAGCGAAGAGTGGGCATCAGAGCCGACGCGTCGACCTGCGGCGCCACCGGTGTTGAGGCAGGGGTGGTCACCCTCGGTTGCCGCAACATCTCGCCCACGTCGCTCCCTGCAGTCGGGGTGCCACCCGTCGCCGTCTTGGGGTGCTTTAGTGGCGGGGAGGGCCGGAGCAGCAACTCACGGTAGGAGGCGGCGGCATCGCTGGCCGGTCTCATATCTGCCCAGCGGAGCTCCTTCCCGCGGACGCCCGAAGGGTAGAAGGGCGTAGCGGCTGGGGAGAGAGAGGAGGTTGCGGATTGGCTTGGGAGGGAACTGGTTGCAGTGGGCGCCGCCGCCGGGGAAGAAGCCGGCGAGCTCTGGTCGTGGGGACCGAGGGGGGGAGCGGGGTGGGAGGTTGCAAGAGCCATCTCGATCTCGCCGCACGCTGAGGAGGTGGAGGAGCTCCAGGGCTTGGAGGGAAGCTGGAGAGAAGGGGAGCAAGGATTTGTGACGGGCTAGTTCGGAGGTGGGCGGCATGGCGAGGCCGGCGGCGCCAGCGCGGGCGGCGCGCCCCGCGGGGGCGAGAGGTCCGCCAGCGGCTTTAGACGGGGAGGAGTCATGTTCTCCGGATGGCTATGTGCTTATTGTATGAGGGGCAGAATGGGCATATGGTGTCGCCCCCGCGATGGGCGACTCAGGGCGGACACCTTGCCTCACTCGCCGCTGCCCCCTTCTCCATCCCTCCCTTCGTCACGCCGCCGCCGGAGCGGCAGCCGGAAGCCTACGAGGACAGTGGCGGTGGGGCAGGCTTTCCCTCCCCTTCGTCTGGCGAGCGCGGCCGCTGCAGGTGTTAGGGGAGGCCGCCATCGGCCGGGCGGTGGCGGTGCCGACAGCCCTGACGAGGCCAGATCCGGTAGCCGCAGGCCGGATTCGCCGGCGGTGGCGCGGCTGGCGTTGGCTCCGAGAAGCCAGCGTGGAGCGCGACGAGGTTCGCCGGGGCTGTGCTGGTGCGGGGGCGGCCCTGGAAGGCGCGGCGTGGGAGGCGGTCTGATCCGGTGCTGGGCGGCCGGATCCAGGCCCCAGGCAGCTGGTTCTGGCAGCCAGCGGCGGCTTGCGGCTGGGTCTCCGGAGGCGGTGGCTTGCGGTAAGGGGCATCGGGCTTTGAGCCTTGTCTGGATCGACGGCCCCAGGGCAGGGGGCGGCGCCCACTTTGGTGGGCTCGCGCCTCGTGGCTGGTGGCGGCATTGGTCGACAGCGACGGCGGTGGGTGCCAGGGGCCGACGGTGGCGGTCGGTGACGGCCTCGATGTGCGGCGGTGTTACACGCGCGGTGGAGTCTGGTCCGGCTCCACACATTCCCGGTCGGAGGGGGTGGCGGCCAACGCAGCTGCGTCTGCTAGTGCAGCAGGCGCGTCGATGCCTCTCTGAACGGGCCTCTGTGGGGTGGTGGGACAACGGCGATGGCGGTGTTGTTGGTTTGGGGCCTGCCTTCTTGGCCTGACGTCCGTGCTAGAGGGTTCCTTTGGCGAAAGCTATGGTGACGGCGACGCCTGTTGGGCGCCGTTTTCCCTGTTGGGGGCGTCGTTTTTCCCTCTAGCACTATCATCCATGGGTGAAAGCCCGATCCTCTCTGGACGTGCGATGGTGGCGCCATTGGCGTCACTCCCTTCCTGAAAGCGTCGCATTTGGATTTTTGTTGCGGCTTCGATGTCTTCTTCGGTGGTTTGCTCCTTGGCGACTGCTTGTAGCGTGGAGACGGGTCTTACATTGTGAAGACGGAGCTTCCGCGTTCGAAACGTGGCTCGGCAGCGATGGCACGCTGTGAGCCCCTCCTCCTCCGAAGGCCGGGTCTCTGTTGGGGCCTGCTTCCGCTGGGGGCGAGGCGTAGGTTCGTGATCAGAAGTCGGAGCTGCTCTTCGGTGTTTGAGCTTGGCAACGATGACCGGTTGCGGTCGCTTGCTTCGGACCCGTCGGTGGGTGGCTTGCCGTGGGAAGTTGGAGCTGCATAGCTTGCTCTATGCTGGGCAATGATGACCCATGGCGGTGCGTCGTGTTTGTGCTCAACCGCGTTGCGTGGGTTGGTTAGCCCCTCGGACACCTCCTTTCGGCTTCTCGTTGAGTAAATTTTTCTTGTACATAATTTCTTTTGTCTTAATTGAACGGTAGAGCTCCTGCCTTTATATTAGAAAAAAGAATGGGCATATGGTGGTGAACCCTAAACGGTTACTGAATGTTAAACCGTTACGACACATAGGAACAGTTCCGTAACGGCCGGTTTTAGTTTCAGCACTTTAGTCAAATCAACTTTGCATTTCTGTTATGTATAATATGGGTGTTGGTGCTAGATATTTCGTGTGTAGCTACTGTACATAAAATTTCAAGTATAAATTTGCACCATATGATTAACAAGTTGTCTTTTAGAAACTTTTTTCTAACCATAAAATGAGAGTCATTTCATTTATTGATTGGAAAAATAGTAAATTAAGACCGAAAGGGGAAATAAAATCAAAGGACAACCGAGAGAGACCTCCGAAAGCATTCTGGTTATGGGTTCAAATTTCAAAATGTTATGCAGTTTAGGTAAAGAGTATTTTAATTCTTGCAAAATTACTTCATGTACACTTGATTCCTTTTCCCCCCCTTCCGTTTTGGGAGGAACCCGATCGAGAACTGATTGATCTTTGCTCAAAAAGTGGACTGTCTTAATATTCTCCCTAATTTTGCGGCCCAATTAGTACTGCAATCCTTATGCACTGATGAGGGCCCATATTTCTTGGGCCAAACGAAGTACCAGCCAGCCCAGTGGGAAATTAACTTGTGTTAGCAGTTTTTCTTTATTTCCAAAGTCAAGTCATCCTTAAAAAATAGAAAAATTCAAGTGGAGAAAAAAAATGTCATGGGAATTTAAAATATTTCCAACCTTTTTGCAGCTGGTTTAAAAAGTGTGCTAGATTACAGCTGCAATCATCCAACATCGAGTGTTTACCCTAAACAAATTATTGAGTTTTCCACGCGTTAAGCATACACATTGGCCAAGCCGGCAGAGGCAGGTGAGGTGAAACTTTCAACCCCCCTATTTTGACCGGAGCTCAAATTAGGTCATGTTTAGTTCCCAAAATTTTTAAGATTTTCTGTCACATCGAATTTTTAGACACATACATGAAGCATTAAATGTAGTTAAAAAAACAACCAATTACACAGTTTAGTTATAAATGATGAGATGAATTTTTTGAGCTTAATTAGTCAATGATTGGACACTAATTACTAGAAAAAAACGAAAGTGCTACAGTTCCAAAACCCAAAAATTTTCACGAACTAAACAGGACCAGCGGACATCATCAGTTGATCACCATTTTTTTTAGCCACCTCAGCCTACAGAAAGACTTGTATTCGTGCTATTATTGGCCTAACCTTTCTTGCCTCCTCCGGTAAAAGAAAAAAGGCACCTTTAGTACTCTGGAGTCAATGAGATGCTATTTCAGACCGCTGAATTCGAGTGCAATACTTTCAAGCACATGTTATAAAATGACGTTTGTTGAAAGACCATAAAGTTTAAAGTTGCAAGACTTTTTTCCCCTTGTTTGTTCATCATGTTATTTGCAAACATCCAAAAACACGTTATGAATTATAGCTTTTTGGCAGCATAAAACTATGGTCTTGTTCGGATCATATCCAGAGCTAATAGAATTTTGTTAAAAAACACTCGAGCTGATCCACGCAACTTAACTTATACTAGTTTTGTGTTGTGACTAACCAACCACTGAACTTATAAAACACTATAAGACCGCTCCGTGCAACTATTGCAGCTTAGGATATCTCTTACTCGTGAGTCGTGATCAGGGAGTAATTGCCAACCGCCGTTTGGCCAGACAAAATGAGACACATGATGACATGATGCATGGCCGGGCCACTACCCATTGGTTTGCTACGATTTTGTCTTATTTAAATTTGAACCAAATCCCAACCAAATCCTCCTCACCTAAAATCTGACAGGGATGTGTGGTGGAACCCAGGCTGTGTTTAGTTCCAAAATTTCTCTCTCCAAATTTCATTATTCACCTATTACATCAAATCTCTTACCTCATGCATGGAGCATTAAATGTAGATAAATAAAAAAACTAATTGTATAGTTTTGATGTACACGACGAGACGAATATTTTGAGCCTAGTTAGGTCATGGTAGGACAACAATTATCACAAATAAACGAAAAGTGCTATAGTACCCGATGTGACCCTTTTTATCACTATTTTACGGATATAAACACAGCCCCAGAGAGTTTGACGGGAAATAATGGTCAGCACACTGCACTCTGTCTGTTGCCCTTCCCTGTGGACTTATCAATTTTGGCGGTGCTGAAACTACAGGGTCTCTCGCCTGGACAGTTTTTGGTTGGAAGAGGCAGCGAGTTGACGGAGTGCTGCAGCACAGGCAAAAGCGTAGCGTCGATGACCTGCGGATTTTTGGTTGGTTGGAACCGACCATGCTGGTAATGTCAACGGTCGTGATTCGCCGAAATCTCGTGTATTTTTCTCCTGCTCGGTGCACGAATCTCCTTGTCAATCTGACGTTGGGCTACCGTTTGTAAAATCTCTTGTACGCACGTGACGTGGCAAAGCAGCACGAAAAAAATGGGGGCGATGACCAAGTCACGTTCCACACCGTCTTGGGTCGCCGGTCTCGCCGCTGCGTGCGCGCTGGTGCAAGTGCAAAGCAACTAACTACTCCCTCCCGAGCCGCCAACAAAACAAGTCCACCGAGGAGCCGCCGTTCCTGCCGCGTCCGCCGTGCACCACGCGCGGCGCCCGCGCACATGCCGCTCTCCTGCTTCGCCCGCCGCGGCGGCGGCGAGCCCTCCCCGGCGCCGGCGTCCTCCTCGGCGACGTCCGTCTACTGGACGCACCTCGGCGCCGTCACGCTGACGTGGTCCCGCGCGCCGATCGGCCTGCTCCTGGCCGCGGAGCTCCGCCTCGCCGGGGACGGCGACGGCGACGACGCGGCGCCCGCGCGGTTCGCGCTCCGGCCGTGGCTCCCATGGCGCCGGCGCGGGTGCAAGCGGTTCTGCCTGCCGGGCGGCCGCGCCGTCGCCTTCTCGTGGGACCTCTCTCGCGCGCGCTTCGCCGCCGCCGGGCGCCGGCCGGAGCCCGCGTCCCGGTACTCGCTGCACGTCTCGGTGGACGGCGAGCTCGCGCTGGCCGTCGGGGACGGCGCGCGGCCCGCCGCGTCCGCGGGGTTCCTCCTCTCCCGCCGGGAGAACGCCGTCGTCGCCGACGGCCCCGGCGAGGCCTACGCGACGACGGTCGACGTCGCGGGCGAGGTGCACGAGGTGTCCCTCGCCGTCGAGGACTCCGCCATGTGGGTCGCCATCGACGGCGAGAAGGCCCTCCAGGTGCGCCGCCTCCGGTGGAAGTTCCGCGGCAGCGAGAGGCTGGACCTCCCGCGCGGGCGCGTCCGCGTCACGTGGGACCTCCACGGCTGGCTCTTCTCCCCCGACGCGGCCGCCGTCTTCGTCCTCCGCTTCGAGGCCTCCGACGCGGACGAAGACGACGACAGGGACGCCGAGGAATACGCGGGCGCGCACACGCCGGCGAGGCAGAGTTCGTTCAGCAACCGCCACGCAAGCGGCGGCGGCGAGAGCTGGTGCAGCAGCGACAGCGACAGGAAGGGGTGGAGGCGCGGCCCCTTCAGGTCGGGCTCGGACACGTCGCCGACGGTGTCGGTGGCGTCGACGTCTGCCACGTCGTCGGCCGGCAGCGTGGCGACGGTGTCGCAGTGGGCGGCCGCCGAGGAGGCCGTGGCGCTGAAGGACGGCGGTGGGTTCTCCCTCGTGGTCCAGCTCTGGAAGAAGAGGAGATAATGGTGAGTGCTGCGTGACTGCGTCAATGGCGCCCGTCCGTCGCCATTCCATTGTTCCGTTGCGTCGCTTCGCGTTGCATGGAACAAGATCGATCGGTCGTGCTTGGAATTTGGAAACCAATGCATGTTTGATGTTTGATGAGGAAAGATTTTTGTCAAACGGGTGGGCATTCTGTGAGTAAAAAGGTTTTGATCTGTTCGTGTTTGTTAGGCCAGTCCCAGTGGAGGTTTTATAGGAGTTTTATACACATTAAAAAGAGCATCATATCACCAATTTAGATGATGTGACACTAATTTAACGAGGACAGAGATGAAATGAGTTTCATCTAGATAAAATCATGTATACACGATTACCAACATTTGACGAGGCTTATAATTAAATGGAATGAGAGCTTATGAAATAGCAAACATGAAACTATGCATTGTGGGATGAGTTTCATCTATGATTTTATTTGTGTTTTGGTGATATGGTACTCTTGAAAACAGCAAAATGAAACCATTGGGATTAGCCTTAGTACGCGACTCATCAGTCTGCAAAATAGGGCAGTGAATTCGATTGTTCTTCTGCTCCCTTTCGTGATGAGGTTCTATTGACTTGGACTCTGTAGTTTCTGAAACCTAGAAATTCACATGCCGTGACCATTCTTCGGTATCTGAAGAGTTGCTGACTGCACAATCACAAAAAAAATGTATTCTGATCTACATTTATCTACACGACTACACACCAACAAATCCACCAGTTTTTTCTTTTCTACGTCCACCAAATCATTTATCCCCCACTGAGATAGTCTTTACTCCATCCACAGCAACCTGTGCACCCAGCAATTCTTTTTTTTTTTGAGGAAGTACACCCAGTAATTCAACTTTATTAGATTGGACCGTTAAATCTAATGGTTGATGTTATTTTACTACTACAAAAACTGATTAACAGCGCTTTTTTTAAGAGCTTTGAAGCAGGCACAAGGCATTAACAGAGGCGGTCATTTCTTATTAACTGAGGTGGTTACAGAAACCGTCTCGCACAATCGACTCAATTGAGTGCGGCTGCTGAGAGAAGTATATAATAAACCCTAACCCTAACTCTCTCTCTCTTGTGCGCATTGGCTTCAGCGGATCCGGCACGGCCTTCGGCGTAGCGGCCTTCAGCGCGCGGCCGGAGCGGCGGCTGTGGCGGGCGTATCCGGGGCGAGCGGCTAGGGGGCGTCGACCGCGGGCCGGCGGCAGGCCCAACGGCATGGATCCGGCGGCGGCCACGGCGGGTTGGTGCGGCCACGACGGGTGGGCACAACGTGCGGGGGCGGCGGCGGCGGGCGGCCGCGGCGGGCGGGCGGCGGCGCAAATGGGCTTGGTCGAGCCCGTGATGGGCTCGGCGGACCCATCTTTTTTTTTTGTTTCTTCAATTCGATTTTGAGAGGTGGGCGGTGCATCATTTTCAGAGATGATTGCTCAGAGGCAAGAGGCGATGCCTCTGGCCGCCTCTGAAAATGGTTTTCAACCGCTCTGAAAAGAATAATGTCGTAGTAGTGTTTGTATCATCCCTGTACCTCTTCGGAGCCCGGCACCCTACTTCGGTCGCGACGGCGATGCACAGCGCTCGTGCTGCGACACCGCCTAGGATTGTGCAGCGTGGCGACTGCATCAAACCGGAGCATGCCCATCCGCCGGAGCAGCGGGCATTTCGAGCCTGCCTATAGTCCTATGATGGAGCCGCTCCAGGAAAGCCGAGCCCTCAATTCGATCAAGTTGATGCTGCCCAGTGCCACACGTTCGTCCGGCACTCCGCAGATTGAAGATAAGGCTGGTCGCACCGGTATCCGCTATCGCGTCCTGCAGGACGCGAGTAGCGGAAAACTCAGTGCAGCGGCATACTGAGAGAGCTCCACTAAAGAAGCAGAAGCTCCCCGTTCCGCTGTTCCGAGCAGAGGTAGCGGTCGTCCGCTACCCCGTGCCGGTCCCACCTCACATCCGCTTGCGCCATCCTCCCAACCACCGCGAGCACCACCGCCGTGCGCGACCCTCCTAGCTCCTGTCGCCGGTTCCCCTCCGCC
Source organism: Panicum virgatum (assembly GCF_016808335.1). Lineage (NCBI taxonomy): Eukaryota > Viridiplantae > Streptophyta > Magnoliopsida > Poales > Poaceae > Panicum > Panicum virgatum. Next base: position 6,194,195 of record NC_053148.1, read on the forward strand.
ACGCACCGCCACGACCCGGCCGTGCCTCCACTGCTGCGTCGAGAGGACGCTTTGCGCCTCGCTGAGCTCCACGTAGGCCTCCGCCTCCACCACAGTGCCGGTCGAGCGCCGCATGGGCCAACATCGCCGCGCCACCTCGCACGGTTGAGGGATCCGCGTCCGCCACGCACAGATGAGAGATCCGTGCCGCCATGTCCGCACCATGGATTTGCGCGAATCCAGGCCGGCGGAGCTCTTGGGAGGGAGGGACGACATGAGGAAGGGGTGGTGCGAGGAAGGAGGCGGAGGAGGGGCGCGCCGGCGAGGAGGCGTGGAGGCGTATAGGGAGGGAGCGGAGGTGGATAGGGAGGGAGGGGCGCGCCGGCGAGGAGGCGTACAGGGAGGGAGCGGAGGCGGATAGGGAGGGAGGGGCGCGCCGGCGAGGAGGCGCGGAAGCAGAGGAGGCGATGAGAGGCACTGGCATGCTCGGTGGAGAGAGAGGGGGGCGTGTTGGGGTGTAAGAAAGAAGAGAAATATTTCGACGTGTGGATCTCACGGTTGTTAGTTGGTATAGAGTAGAGATATAGAGGATGGATACATGGTTGCGGGAGAAAGTGATATAGAGGAGAGAATCTCGATAAGCATGATATAATATTTTTTTAAATAAAAAAATAGAGAATGAGTGCAGACAGCCTAACTCCGTAAAAAGAGATCTACGCCTTCTTTAGATGCATAAATTTTTGGATGTAAAATATCGTAGCACTTTCGTTTGTATTTGGTAATTATTGTCCCGTCATAGGTTAACTAGGCTCAAAAGATTCGTCTCGCAAATTATAGAAAAACTGTGTAATTAGTTAATTTATTTAGCTATATTTAATACTTCATCAATTCGTTCAAAGATTCGAATCATGGGGAATCTTGTCAAGTTTTGGAATTTTGAAGGCATCTAAACAAGAGCCTAGCCGTCTAACTTCTAGTCGCATGGAGAATTCTGCCGCCTTCGAGCACGAGATGTCCTAGTTTTGCACCAGTTGTCATTGACGAAGTGTTCGGCCGCCGCTGGGCGTTCGCATGCAGGTCCCTAATCAGCATCGATGAAAAACAAGAGCGGGACTAAAAAAATTCGGCTGCAAGCAAACCAGTTAAGTAATACGCCATTAGTTAATAATACGCCATTAGTCGATGAAAAACAAGAGCGGGACTAAAAAAAATTCGGCTGCTACTGGATGTATTGTCCCCACTGGAAGGCATTTTGCACAAGTAAAATATGCTCAGTCCATGATGTGGTGATGCTCTGCAGCTGACATTCTGCCCCGAGGGAAATTCACGCACAAATAATGTAGAGATTTTTACATCGGGTTGCTGCTCGTAGTCGCAACGTGGATCAACTGCGTCCTGGGCGTCGTTCCGGTCCAGGCTAAATTCCGGTCGGCGCCTGATCCATTCACCCTAGAGCAACGAATGTCAGGGCGTCGGCACCGAAACGAGGGAGCAAGCTGCAAGCATAGATCGGCCACAAGCCGATCTAAACAGTGCATGCAGGACGTACGAGCAAGCATAGGTGATTGGAGATGACGTTACCTCCGGTGATGGATGCGAGTCCGAGAGGGAGCACCGGCCGTGTGCGGCGGGACGCGAAGAACACTGGCGGCGGACGCGCCGAGGGAGCGCTGGCGGACGACGGCGCATCGCATGGTGTCCCCGTACTTGCTGGGCACCTAGATTGAGGCGGCAGCCGGCCGGAATAGTAGCTGGGTTGCGATGGGGGAGCACAGCGGCGGGGGAGTGTGCTAGCACGCCGGCGAGCAGCTACGTCACGCGGGTCCCGCATCCATGGGAAATACGGTCTGCGGGAAAAAGGCAATATACGGATGAATACCAGGAGAGGGATGCTCTGGCACGGATCTCTATGCGCCGCATGCCCAGCGGGTGGCGGGTGCATGTTGGATTGAGTTTTGGGTAACCTAAACCCGGCGCCTCTCTCCTCCCAGCTTACGCGCTGCAGTGTTGATTCAGATTCAAGACGATGCAGACACGGTCGCGGAGCCGGAGCCTTGCCGATTCCCACGGGGGATCCATCTCCCACGGAGCTTTTGTTCCAGAACCGCATCGCGGAATTTCATTCAGCACACGAGCGCGGCGGCGGCGGCGCCTCCTCGCTGCTGAATCTTCCGAGCACTCGGGGCGGACGAGCAACGGTGAATCGTTTGTCCAAGATCTGGCCGCCGGTCCTCACGAATGGAGGGACTGGGCCAACCTGACTCGTGACCTAATCGAGGACATCGCCGGCCAAGCTCTCCCACGACGTGGCCGAGTATCACAGCTTCCGCGCCGTGTGCAGGCCGTGGCGCGACCACAGCGCGGACCTGCGTGCCCGCCGTGGCCCCCCGGACCTGGACAGGCGCTTCCGGCCCCGCAACTGGGTGGTGCTCGCCATCAGCCCCGACGCCGGGCCGCGCCGGCGCGTCCTCAACACGGCCACCGCGGCCTGCCTCAGCGTCAACCTCCCGGCGCTCTCGACCCACTGCCACCTGGGCGCGTCGACGCCCTCCTCATCCTCTTCGACAGGGTCACAAAGGCCATCCGCCTCCTGGACCCTCTGAGCAACGCCGTCACCGAGTTCCCCGCCATCTCCCCCGTCGTGGTGAACGCGACAACGTACATGGAGTACCACTTCTCCATGTCCCTCCGGAACCCCGACGGCCACTCCGTCAACGGTGCGTGCTTGGATGAATCCACCTCGCCGCCCACCCTGGTGCTCTGCCTGAGGGACAACCAATCCTGCATCGTCGTTGCCAAACCCGGCGACCCGCACTGGATACTGGTGAACCAAGGCAAGCTGTATCACTCGGAAACGCTGGGCAGGGTCATGTTCCATTCCTTGCTGTCTCAAGGAGGCCGCTGCTATGTCGCCACACTGGAAGGGTCCATCTTTCTGCTGGAGCTGGGATCGCCGCCGCCTCGGCTGGCCGAAGTAATCAGCCAGTGCCAGCATGCAACCAGGGATGCCATTCTCTTCAGGCGCGTACTCTCCTACCTTGTTGGCGGTAGCAATGGGGGGGAGGATGCTGCTGGTACGGTATTGGAGGAACGTTGATCATTTTGGTGGCAGGGGAGCCTACAACAACCAGATGCAGCACCTGTTCACAGTTGGTGGTGTCACTGGTTGCATTGAGGTATCAGAGGTGGACATTGCTGGGAGGACACTCGTGCCTGTGAGGAGCCTCGGACACTATGCAGCGTTTGTTGGCATGACACACTGCATGCTTGTCTCCACCAAGATATTCCCCTCCATTGCTGCTGATGCTATATACCTGGGATACAGTTATCAGTTCATTCAGAAGTTCAGTATCTATCATCTCAAGACTAGGAGGGCTGAGCCGCAGTGTAACACCCAGGAAATTGCGGACGGTCCGCTAGGGAGCCGCGAACGGTCCGCCAAAGTAACGCCCATATATTTATCTGGTTGTGGGCCCGGTCGTCATCTCCTTCCTCCTTCCCCCATCGATCAGAGACGAACTCCGCTCGTCCGCTCGCTCCGCCGTCGCCCCCTTCCTTCGATCTCCCTCCTCCTGCCACCATACCTCGATTCCTTGCGCGAGCATCTTCCCCAGCACCTCCTCCACCTTCCGCAACCCCTAGCCCAGCTCCTCCCAACTGGAATCGCCCCTGCCGCCGCCGGTCACCATTGGAGCCCGCTTGAAGCTTTGCTCCACCGTCGATCCGCTTCTCCGGTCATCCTCCGCCCGAACCGACCACGGGAATGGATTCGTTGTGAGTTCCTTGTGCTCCCCGGCCTTTTTCCCCTTCCGTTGTGCGCCGCCGAAGCCGGTGAACGGCCGCCGCCGCCGCGCCTGCCGCCGCCTGTTGTGCGGTGTCAAGGGATATGAGTCACGGACGGTCCGCCTAGGAGGGCCGGACAGTCCGTCGGTCAAGTTAGAAGTTGTCCAGAGACGATGTTGTCTCTGGTGGGGTTCGCAGGATTGAACTGCGGACGGTCCGCTATTGGAGAGCGGGCAGTCCGCCGTAGAGTCTAGAGTTTTGTCCAGAGACGTTGTCGTCTCTGGTGGTTTGACAGAGTAAAACTGCGGACGGTCCGCTAAGGAGGGCCGGACGGTCCGCAGTAGAGTTTAAAATTTGTCCAGAGGCGTCGTTGGCTCTGGTGGTTTTGGGAAGTTAAACTGCGGACAGTCCGCTATTTTGGAGCGGATGGTCCGCCGTATAGATTTGAAATTTGTCCAGAGAGGTTGTAGGTTCTGGCGAGTTGGCAGAGCTGTACTGCGGACAGTCCGCTACTGGATCGCGGACCGTCCGTCGTATAGTTTTACGTTTATCCAGAGACGTTGGTAGGTCTGGTAGGTCGGCAAGTTGGAGTTGCGGACAATCCGCTACTGCATAGCAGACAGTCCGCCAACTAGTTCATTTTTTAGTATGATTCTTTTGTAAGTAGGGAATTTTAGCTGCACTAATTTGTGTCATATGCATGTGCATTAATTGGCATTTCATATATATTCATGCATATGCATTATTGCACCTCATTTAGGTGCGCTAGAGGTACACGTGTGGACCGGAAGCACGCGGTGTTGGAGTCGACCCACAAGACGGTATTCGACGAATATCGCCAGAAGATGGAAGGACCCGCTGAAGCAACCAAAGTCCCAGCCCAAGGTCGGAAGGGCCCAAGACCTTAATAGCATTAACACTGACTTAGTGTTACCCCAGGCAAGCCCCGGTGCACATCCTAGTATTTAAAATTATGACACCTATATATATCTATTAATTGTGCATTACGTATAGAAATTAGTTGAAACCCTAGTTGCATGATCCCTAGGTTTCCTTGAGTTTATACTAGTATGTTAGGACGATAGTAATGCTATGCTTAAGAGTTCCCGGTAGAAGCCAAGTGACTTCTTGTCACCCGCGAGATTTAGGATGTTTAGAAGTCGAGTAATTTCCGGTTACTCGCGAGATATGTGAATTAATTATATTTCGACATATGAGTTGCTGAATGGATATAGAATGCATGGAAATTTGAGACCGGGCGGGAGAGGTGTAGTCCCGTCTGGGTCAGTTAAGGACCGAACCATTGTTGGCCCTGCTGATCATGTTTGAACTGTACTAACTGCATGCCGGGAGTAGGAGGTAGTCGAAACCGGTAAGCCTAGTACTGCCTTACTTCGAAAGTACATGACTCCTTCTCACCCCTTAGGACAAGTCGAGTAGTTGCGGAGAATCGGGAAGCATGTATTTATTTTTGGTGGTCTCTCGTTGAGCTCGGCTGACTATACGCTGGTGGGTCGGTCCTGTAGTTCGAGGTGGGGAGGGGAATGGTTGGCTCGCATAGTCCGATGGGGCTTTTGCGTGCCGTGTTGGTTAGGTCCACCTTGCAAGGTTAAATCGGATCAATTCGCCGTCAGTCGCTCTCGGACATGGGCACCTTGATCACTGTGTCGCATCATAGTGTTATGATGGAATGATGAGTATATTTATATATATATATATATATATATGATAATGAACACATTAAATTATTATGGCTTGCACCCCCTTTGGTTGCTATAGTTGGTTAAGCTAATATTAGACTATAGTTAATTTATATAAAATCTGGAGCTAAAATATGGAAATTAAGGAATTTCTTTAGTCGATGTTTTCTGCAAAATAACCATCAACCAAATGCTTTGCATTTCTAGATATGTGGGCTAAGTTATACCCACTGGTCGGATAAGTCTTGCTGAGTATTAGTTGCTCAGGGTCTGTTGTTTACCCTATTTCAGGTTTAGGAGCTAACTAGGTGTCATATCGGTGGGCTCGATGTGGCGTCTTGTCTTCACGTTTCGGTAGTTCTCGATTTATTTAATTTAATTTATTTATTCTCTAGTAAAAATACTCTGTAAGTTAGATTCTTTTCTGCTGCTATCTTTTCATTTGTAAATTTTAAATTTTAAGTTGTTTTGTAAAAGTCTTGATATAATTTGCTATTTTTGTAAGATTGTATCATGCTGGTACCTTCTGCGCTCGCCTTCGTGCGAGACTTCTGGTGTGTTTCGGTCGGCCTGTGGGTTGGAAATAGTCTGTCATGTTATACTTAATTAAACTAATGCGTCAAATGATGGTGGTTATGCTTAATTAAACATTTTAACTCAACGGGTCTGTCATAGTTGGTATCAGAGCTGAAATGCACCAGGGGTACCAGCAATTTATTTGCGATTAAGGGATTAGGAGAGATTAGATCGTAAGCCCTACTTAGTGTAGGTTATATAAGGTGGCTAGATATGTATAATAACAACTAATTTCTAGTCAATTATCAATTTTTGGATATATATATACACACTGTGATTCTTCTGCAGGTACATTGACCCCGTTCATGTAGGGACGGTCCACGGCGCCCCGGCGGCCCTCCGGGGAGCGCCGCCAATAACCACGCGTTCACGGGGGCAGGGCAGCACAAGCGCCGTCCATCCAGGTCCGGACATGCCATCCCCACACCAATTTTGGCAAGCATTTTCCCTATTTCTGCAAAAAAAACAATGGCTACAAAAGAAACATACTCTAGTGGTCATGTATTATATGGAGCACCATTTACCTTTGTGCTGATTAGTTCGCTAGATCCAAAGAAAAGGAAGAGGCGAATAGATTCCAGTTGGTGTTGGATCACTCGCCCAAAGAGAATGGATGGAACGATGCCAAGCAGCAAGCACGCAAGAGTCACGTCGTCGATCACAACCTACTATGAGCAACCACCACCAGAGTAGCGGCGACGGGGGAATTCAGGATATAGCACTGCTTTCCTGCGGTTTTCAAGAACACAGCACTAGAAACATGTGAATTCACGCGAAACTAGGACAGCAGCGCACTACGCCCCGTCAAGCTCGAAATGGGCTGCAGCATTGTCTCTGGGCTGTGACATTGTCTCTGGGCTGGACCACTACCTGTGTGATGGTGCGAGGCGGCGCGGCAGGCCCCGGGGGCCCGAGGCGGCGCGTCCGCGGAGCTCCGCGCCGCAGCTCCAGGGGCCGCGTCGGGCATCCCTGTCCCTCTCCGCGGAACAAGCACACGTGTCGCTCGGTGAGCGACGGAGTGCTCCCAGGCGCCCCTCTCCACGCTGTATAGAAGTTAGTATATGTGAATTCACGCAATAGCACTAGTTTCATCGAACGAGTCTGAAAAGCACATTCCAGCTACTTTCCCACACTTTTATTCGATTATGATAATTTTTTAGCTTACATATGGATCAAATTACCCCTGCTACACCCCTGTGTGCTGGCATCCCTTTCTATCCCTTCCATCCAGATTGAACAAAGAAACTATTTCTCCACATAGCACATTGCACATTTATATAAAATATATAGGTCTTGTTTAGTTCGCCAATTTTTTTGAGTTTTGATACCGTAGCATTTTCGTTATTATTTGGCAATTAATGTTTAATTATAGATTAACTAGGCTTAAAAGATTCATCTCGTCGTTTATAGTTAAACTCTGTAATTAATTTTTTTAACTACATTTAATGCTCCATGGATGTTTCCGAAGATTCGATGTGATAGATAATGTAGGAAAATTTTGAGAACTAAACATAGCCATAGATCCACTTTATCTTAAGAAGGAGCTTCACTTTACATATTTATAATATTCAGATATATAAATAACTACTGTAAGTTGCATGGCTCATAAAATATCACTTAATTTTCAAGGAACAGTATAACAAAGTTTGTCATTCCGGCATCTCAAAAGAGCTATTAAGTTGAATGGAACACAAAATATCACAAAAATTCCATGCATTACTACTAAACCATCAATATATTCTGGTTGATAATGTAGCTTATTAAAAGACACGGTCGGAAAGGCATGGTTGGGGAATGAGTGGAGAAAGAGAAGGGCCAGTGGGTCTTTTCATTTCTGTGGAAACGAACGAAAACAATCGAAAAAGAGGGAGGAAAAGAAGTGTTGGAAAAATAGACAATTGTAAGTTTAAATTCCGAACTAGATTTATCATGGCGAGAATTAAACCTAGCATGCATGACTCTAACATACTAGACAGTACGTATATCATAAATATGATCTCAAAAAATATGATTATGAAACAGATCTGATCACAAAATACGTACTATGTGGGAGCCGCCGGGAAGACGAAAGGTGTAGACGAGACGAAGACGGTCCTTCGAACGGAGCGCAGCAACCGACGTTGCAGACGACAGTACGCCGCAGCTCCTGATTTGGACGGAGAACGAGCCATGGCGAAGAAGATGAGCAGTCGCGCTTAGCGCTTCCCAAAAACCTTATTCGCCCTCTCCCGATGCAGGATCACAAGAGCGAGCGGTTCTGGAGACCTGCTCTCCCGTTCGCCGGTGCACGCCGGCGCTCGGGATGGAGAAGACTACAGTGGCAGCGCAGCAACAAGAGGAGGCAAAACCCTAACTCAGATTAGATCTTCTTATGAATTCCCAAACCTTGGGGACTCCACGTATAACGATTTATGATGCACTTTTTCCATGAGGGAGGTGGTCCGTATTTAAAGGGAGAAAATCCCCCTACACCCTCGTCCATTAGCAATACGGGACTAATAGATGGTGTACCTTCTCTTAACGCTAATGAGCCTTTGAGATTTATTAGGATTATTTATATGGGCCAAACCCATAAATCTAACAAGAAGTAGTGTTGTTTCGTGACTTCCGGCCGTGCCTAGGATGCTATTCCATAAAGGTTCGGATAACCAGTGCTGTTTTTACTCTGTTCGCTGGGCTGGAGCTGGTGGCTGGAGTGGTGTGAGAGAAAAATACTGTTGGTTGGCTGGTGGCTGAAAACTGGTGCAGAAACGATGTGGGAGAAAAATATTGTTGGGCTGGAGGCTGGTAGACCTGCCTAACAGAGTTTTTTGTGAACACCGTAGGATACCAGTGCTATATCTTGAATTTCCCGTAGTGGGGACGGGTGATGACGTCATGACAACATACTCAAAACAGTTGCGCACTAGCGCGGCCCAGATCAATCGACAGCGGCACGATTATTTGTAGCACCAGTACGAACGGCCAGAATTAAGAGGCTAATTGACCGCGGTAATTTCCGCTTTACTATTGGCACGCACTATCAGAGGTTGAAATCGAAACCAGGGAGGGGTAAATATGCACAGAGTTGTTTAGTCTAGTATATACTACTAGTAAACAAATCGGGTAAAATTGTAATAAAAGGAAAAAAACCGGAGGAATGGGGCCGGCCGGCTACGTGGTGGACTCCGACGACGTTGATGTCGAGGCGGGCGGCGGCGGCGGGGGCGAGGCCGGCGGGGAGGCGGGCAGCGGCAGGGGCGCGGCCAGGTTCCTGCGCCCGCCGACGGAGAGGGACCGGAAGAACGCCCTCGGCCGCGGCGGCGCGGGGGCGGGCTCCTGCCGCGCGGAGCGGCTGCGGATGGCGGCGGCGGAGGGGCGGTCGCCCTTGCGGCGCACGGCGCGGCCGTTGCCCGGGATGACGCAGGTGAAGGCGACCCCGATCTTGGCGAGGCGGTTGACCCAGCGCGGGATGCGGGCGCGGGCGACGAGGCGGCGGCACGCGGCGTCGCAGAAGTGGTTGCAGTTGCGGGACACCAGGTTGTAGGCGTCCCCCGGGAAGTCGGCGGCGAGCTCCGCCATGAGCGCGCGCACCTCCGCGCGGGTGAGCTCCGTCGCGCCCACCAGCACCGACTCCCGGAACGCGTACCCGGGGCACTGCCGCGGCACCACCTCGAAGATCCCGCTGCTGGCGCCGTCGTGCGCGCCGTACGCGTACTCCACCCCATGGACTGCAAGGCAGGCAGGCAGGCGGGCGGCGAGCCCACGCAAAAGCAGCGCGGCGTGTCAGCGCAGCGGGGGTGAGCTAGGACGCGCGCCGCGCGAGCGAGAGAGAGGGGAGCATGCCTTGGACGCCGGAGTGGTAGACGCCGAGGCCGAGCCAGCGCGCGTAGCCGTTGGCGGGGGTGACGTCGTAGACGTTGAGGAAGACGGGCGTCGACGGCGACGCCTCGCCCGCGCCGCCGCCGCAGCGCGCCTGCCGCGGGGGCCGCGCCGTCGGGGTGTTGCCGGCCGAGGAGCCCATCAACCCCGCCGACACGCACGCTCGCACGACGAGAATTTCACCAATCACGACTAGTAGTACTAGCTATACTAGCTTGTGCGCGGCTGGCGCTGCGCGGGCTGGCAGCTGGCTGGCGAGACAGTGGGCGGGGTCGCGCCACTCACGCCGCGCACCCGCCCCCGCACCCGCCTTGGGTGATTGGGGCGCCGCGCCGCGCCCCCATACTAGGAGGAGCTGCAGGAGCAGCGTCGCCTTCTCCTGCGCGTTCTGCTGGGATCCGATGACGGGTAGAGCACTAGAGGAGCCTCGTCCGTGATGCGCTTAGTTAATTGGCAGCGTGCGGTTGGGAGAGAGAGGCCATGGACGGCCTGAAATCTGGAGTAGTGGAGCACACTTGCTTGTTTTACTGATAGGTAAGTTCGTTTGATGCACACTTGCACATTTGATACTTCACTGCACTTTTGCTAGGCAAGTGTGGGACAAAATGGAGAGCTGGACGCAGCGTTTGGTTCAGGTGCCGGTGCAAGGACTACAAGTGATGGATTGGTGGGAGAAAGGACTTGCGCATTTACCTAAAAAAAGAACGTCAACTTAAGCCAGCTTTGATGATCTATTGTGCTTGGAATATTTGGAAGGCAAGGAACAGGCGTGTGTTTGATAATAAGATTTTATCACCGTTGGAGGTTCTTCAGGAGATTAAAGCTGAGATGCATTGCACGACTTCGGCATGCGGAGGACCTGAGCTATCATTGTTTAATGTTTAATTTATTTTTTATTGTGTTTGAGTTAAGCTTGTTTTATGTAATAGTAAGACTGTAAGAACTTGGAACTCTGCTTCTCTCCTTCTTAAACGACAGTGCGGTGCTCCCGCATGCTTTTCAAAAAAAAAAATCGTTGCTGGTTTGGTGCGGCTGCATGCAATCGATGTTTGCTTCCACAGGAATGTCTCGGCCGGGAAGGAAGGATCTGCATTCGATCATTCTGTCTTTTCCTTTTTCTTCTTTCGGTGAAGTGACTGACCGGCCTCGTCTGCCTAGCTAGCTAGCTAGCTAGCTAGTCTTCTTGCTTCCAATTTCCAAAGTTGAAGAAGTTCGATCCGGCTCAGTCTTCAGTCTTTACCTACTTCTAAAGTAAATGCTACCTGTCCGTGCTATTACACTGTCACTCCTACCTGCCAGCCTAATCCATGATCTGCCGGAATCTACGCACGCCACATTCATCAAGCTTTGGAACACGACATTCCCCACAAAGAGAAAAGGGGGAACGGGAAATGGCGCATCAACCTGAACAATACCCGCCTGCACCTGCACAGCTGCACGAGTCCAAGCATTCGTGTTATCATGCGACCAAACGTCCTTTTTTTTTTTTTGCGAGGACCCGCAGGGAATAGAATAGAAGCATTCAGCGCCTGTGGCATCGGGTGGTATAAAGAATCAGACAGCACAGTCGCGGCCTCGCGGGACCGGCTACTTTACAACACAAAAGGCGTGCGAATACGGAATATCGGCGTAAAAAAATGGGAATTTTGTCTGGTCTTTTTCTTCTTTGTAGAATGCGCCATCATGGGCATTCTGTATTCCTGCGCAGATAGGCTTGTTGTGAATATTGACAACATCTTTTTTCTCTCTCTAGCGATGAGAGCAAATGTGTTCTGGCCTTCTGGGTTGAGCAAATTGGAGTGTAGGAGTATTGCTCAAAGAAGTTCATCGGCAGCAAGCTCAACTCCTCTTGCAGCTTGCCAGCATTGTTCAGTCCCCTCAGGCCCTCACATTCCACTTGATCTTTGTTCACTCACTGATAACTACGCAAAACTCACAAACAAGAGGGTAGTGATCAAGGCTACATCTGCCCACAGCTTCGCCCAAAACGAACAGACGAGAAGCACGGATAACTGAAAAACGCTGGCACAAACTGGGCCTCCAATGAAACTGACACAAAACAGGAAATTGAATTGACAAAATTGGGAACGTGAGAACACACCAAACACACATAGGGGCAGGACGAAAGGCCTGCCCAGGCCCCAGCTTGCTTCGATGGCAATAGCACCAAACCGGTCCATGCCAAACCCTGGTATACACTTTACAAAGCCAACATTAGCAAATTCAATGAACAGTATTCCTCCCTCACTCTAAGATTCGCCTACACAGCTACACTTTTTTTTTCTAGTACTTGTCATCAGATTGTTCACTTGCCATTGTCCATTTGCCACTTAGAGAATCACAGCCATGATAGTATAAGGAATCTGAATTGGCATAGCGCCATAGCAGACAGACAGAGAACTTCATGTACAGAAATTAACCTACCCTTTGCATTTAAAAGGATGATTGTTGTGCTGCACGGAGGTCAACACCTACATCTTTACAATCACATTTGCGAAAATGTAACCTATGTACCACGAGTAACAATGCTGTATGAGATCTACAAGAAAAATGCCTAAAAAACCGCCCTGTGTGTGCAACCAGCTTCTGAAAGCGCCAGCAGCCTTAACCCCAATGTACAATAATCCTGGTGCTAATTCCTCGCCTAACCTGTGCTTACGAACATCTCCTCTACAAACCTTATCTTTGCTTCTTGCCACCAGCCAAGATACGAGAGATTTGAAGGCCTCGGCTAAACGCCTGGTTGAATAGCAGCCTCGTCTGGAACTCCGAGACAAACGGGAACCATGCCAGCACTGCTACTGGAACAAATATGACAATCCCCATTAGGTACTCGTAACCCCTCGAGAGAGCCTTGACAGATCCCCACAGCCCACACGCCTTGATCACCGGTTTGCTTGCTTGTGATATCTATTGTAAAGATCACAAACAGAATAGAGTGTCAGTTAATGGTTTATCTAGAAATGTTAACATTTTACAGAAGATATCAAATCCTCACAGAGGTACAGTCCAAGTAGGCCAACAGTTCACAGACATTTTTATCCGGATTTCTAAACATTGTTGGGCTATTTTTTTTCAGTTACATCACTGACTTTTTGACCGTCAAAGTCTTGTGCAGCAAAAAGTTCCGTGGACAGGGTTTTCAACAGGCAGTATGTCTTTTTTTTTTGGTTCAGTGCTTTGGTTTGTTTGGTGTGTTTGGGCCGTATTCTGTGACGTGTGCTTGTATCCTTTCTCTTTTTCAGCCCGCGCCCTCATTCCACGCACACTTTTAAAGGGCGAGGCTAGTAGCTAGTTATGAAGAGGATCAAATTTCAAGACAAGACGTGGATAAGCTATCGTTGGATACTCCCTCCATTCTCTTTTGATAGTCCTATTTCATCTTAGTGCAATGACCAAGAAGAACTTTGCTTATCATCTCATAAATTACGACTCCTCAATTTCAATTTTATCTATATATACACCAATCTTTCTTCTAAGAAAAGTTATTCTGCATGGAAATCAAACAGTCGTCTCTAGTATTCCCAAGATGTTAACTCAAATAGGACTATCAAAAGAGAATAATTCAATTTGGAAATATGACTATCAAAAGAGAATGGAGGGAGTATTTCTCAGAGGTGGAGACACTAGTTGCAGCAGCCAACTGGAGGCTGTGATAATTTGTTTGGGCGGTGGCCAGCAGGGAACATGATGTTTTGTTCTTTGAGCTATACTATATTGTAGGCTATCAGGGAATATAGAGTTTGCAATATTGTTTTTCAGATGTTTTATTGTGCAAAAGGGAGATGTCCTAATACGATGTTATTATTTCATTTTGTTGTCATTTTGCTGAGGATGCTGGATGTGTGTTTGATGGATGCTCTCCTAATCTGACAAGTGCTGTTTCAATCATCAAGGAGGAGGCGAGACAGTGGTCTATTGCTGGGGCTCGAGGAATTTCTCATCTCCTCGCCCTAGCAGCACCTGCCACCTAGTTGGTTATGGTCTTGTTTTGGTCTCGTTTGGTCCAGTTACTTTTATTTGTAAGAGTTGCCTAGTAGTTTTTGGGCGGGTTACAGGCCCCTTTTCTGTAACACTATGGAGTTCTTATCCCCTCCTTTTCTCTTCTTAATATATTGATGGGCAGTTCTCCTGCGCGTTCGAGAAAAAAGGATGCTGGAGTATTTGTTGCAAAGAGAAGTAGTGGTTTGTAAATGGCCACACATATTATTATAACACAGAATAGAAGTACTACCGTAATATCTTTGCTGCTCATTTTCATCTTTTCCTATGCAAGGGACTGGTATCTTCAAAAACAATAATTTTCTTTTTAGAAATTTCATTGACCAATGTCTTCAAGCAAAGGGAAGGGTTGTATTGGCATAATATTTACACCATGGATGTATCTGATCCCATTCAGGATCACTTAGGACTTGAAATGAATAAAAGATTGTTCAGGCAAACTAGTTTCGATATTGTCATTTGTTGCTGCAGCTACTAAGCTACTTCTTAACAATAAAACATTTTAAGCTTGCATACTCTGCAGTTGGTGACCGATAAGCTTGATGATCAGAATTTCTTTGCTTTTGGTGCTAAGGACCCACAAGTTGATGATTTTTAGTCAGACCTGTATAATTTGGGCGCCTTGTTTTTTTTTTGCACACCAAGAGTCATTTTTCAACTAAATTTCATGTTTCTTTCTGTCAGTTTTTGGATGTTGCTGTGTCACGGAAATTCTGTCTGATTTATTTGTTTCCTCACCCACACATTTACATTTGTAGCCTTCATTACGTAGCACAATCCTATCCGATACAGAATTTGACTGATATGCATACAAAAAATAGCCGAATTATGTGTAGTGATTCCCTTTTTATTTGACAAAAAAATATGAATTTATACTAGGCCTACCAGATGAAATTTAGGCCTTAACAACTCAAATGAGAGGGGTAATGCTGATGGATGTACCTGCAGAATTGCCCATCCTGTGGGTGCAAATGCAAGGAAACTGGCAAATATATCACCAACTGTAAGGTGTAAGACGGTGAAAAGAACTGCCAGTGTTCCAACAGATCCGATGAATAAGGATAATTTAAGCAGTCGGAACATAAGCTGGTAATCCGCACTAAATTTCTTTCTTCCCATGGATACCACCTAAAGAAAGATCCTGATCAGAAACTTAACAAAGACATCACCTTTTTTGAAGGACAGCAACTACTTAGATTATAAAACTAGCAGGCCAATGAAATTTACCTTTAAGACCAGCACTACAACAATGATAACCAACCAAGAGAGACCATAAACCTGAAGCCACAAAATCATGTTTTTCTTTAGTGGGCAGCCACAATCATAGTGTCAAACAGTGCTTTTAAACAACTAAAAGAATCGTTCAGAAAATATTTAAGTTGTTTCTCCACCAGCCTTATGGTAGGAGAGTAATTGTGATCTATGAATCATCTGGCTCAAGTTGACTTGAAGAAAGAATATCAAATGAAAAAAAGAACTTACAGAGATGCTTTTGTTGCCAGCGGAGATATTCAGGTGATATATGATACCATATTGGAATATGAAGAATCTGAGAGACAGAACGATCTCCCAGAAACGGCCAAATAGACCTGTAGATTGTAAATGTTCCTGCTCCTCTTCCCACCATGATTCCCAAGCTTTGTTAGAAGGAACTCCAATCCCACCTCGACTGCTAATCCACTTGCACCAGTCATCCCAGTCATCTACTATTTTCTGCCACTCAAACCCTGATGGATTGAAGAGGAATGGAGCAAATAGCCAAGTGATAACCAAGAACCACATTGATGACGTCAAGAGTATATAGGCAGTCGAATCCGTAGCAACGTCACCATACAACTGATAGACTACTAGCAGTAACATCAGTTCAAGTCCTTTCACAAAATGGCTTCTGGAGTACATTCTGTAATTCTCAGCAAACCTTACATGACGGACAACAAAGCCTCTGCCAGTCGCTCTATATTTTGCACCACCATGCAGGATTGTGCGGCCAAAATAATGTGACTTAGTCCCAAGTGAGAAAGTGAAGAATACTGAACAGAGCTGAAGCTGCATGATTATGAAATCCCCCAGGGCGCTTCTGAAGCCTCTTTCTAGGCCAATCTCCATAAACATGGGCAAGGCCATCAAAAGACCTAGCTGCACAATAGACTGAGATCCCATAGCCGCTTGAAGTGCACGGTTACCCCTCATCCGTGCTTGCTTCATAATTGCAAACTCAAGTCCACTTAATGCTAAGTAAAGTCTTCCGTACAAGAAGACATACACTATAATGACAACCATCTGCACAGAATTAAGACAAGAACATGAGAAAATATGCATTACAGCGAATTGTAACAAATACTATGCATTCTACTGTCCTATATACATTACCATTGAGCTAATATAAAACCCAACAGTTGTGAAGTAGCACGAAAGCATCCGGAAGAAGTCAAAACGATGACCCAGCCTGTAGATGTCTCTGCTAAGTATTTGCTCCCCATTTCCACAAGCCACTTTAGCTTCAAAGAGAGAAATTTGGTTAAGACCGACATCACGTCCTTTTCCCACTTGGATGTACTCATGATGGGTGACGTTTCCACGTCTTAGAGTTGAGTTGAAACCTGAAAAAAAAAAGAATTAACTCTATGCCTTCAAGTGCACAAATGGGCAAGACCCAGAAATACTTGAAGCACATACCAGCAAAAATGTCTTCACTTAAATTTATACCACAGGAAGCCTTGCTAATGCCTCCTCTTGTAATGTGAAAAATCCTATCAAACACATCAGGATGTCCATAGTGAAATCGTACCCTGCCAAGAAAATAAAGCATGTCAGATGCACGGCATTTCGACTATAAAGAAAACTCGGATGGTGGGGGAAGACCACGACCCATGGTATTTCACTAAGAGCTCAATCGGAGCTCGGCCTAGAAAAGATCATGAAAACTGGCCCCTCTCATTCATCGGGATACCGCTCCCTGTGGTTCAGGCCTTAATCCGTGCATTTAGACTATAAGTCTGATGTTTTATGCCCTTTCCAACAGTAATGCTACATTTATACTCAGAACATGCTTAACATTGAAAAGCTTCAGCGCAAATAAAGTTTCAAGCAGTGTCAATTATTGACCTAATCTGTAACACCTTATTTACTTCCAATCTCAGACTTGAATGAATGTTCATGTGTATTCTGTTTCCGAGTACAGAAAGAATACTTAATGGTCATCTTGCATTCTTTTTCTAAGAGATAGTTTTGCCACATTTCTTCTTACTATAATGATACGCAGCCCTCCTGTGTGTTCGAGAAAAAAAAAGATAGTTTTGCAACAGATGCTCAGCAAATCTAACATTGTATCGCAACACATAAGACTCTCAGTGCCCAGTAAAAATAATAATGGATCTTGTTTCATTCCAATATGACATAAGAAAATGACGTATACTTACTTCAATGGATTGGCTAGGACCCTCTGTCCTATTGTCACGAAACTCGTTTCTTGGTTTGACATAAACCATGCAAGTGACGACACACTACAATCCAGCATTCAGATATTAGTTGCTGATTTGAGAATCATGATGAAGAAAGCGCAATGGTAACTGCAAAGTTTTCAAACTACCTTCCGGTAAATATGTGCTCACGCACTCCAAGAATCGTTGGTTGACGGACACCATGGTTTTCATTGAATTCTTCCAGCAAATTTCGCATTTTCAAAGCTTCCTCCAAATAATTATCCTGAAGAGAATTCGTAAATACAACGAATTGCAAATATATCATGATTCGTACCATAAGCACTCAATTCACCTGATTCATATCAATAGTTTGGAGCGCTTCGCCGCGGGTAAAAATGATAGCATGATTTTGATTTTCAGGCTTCCCTTCACCTAATTTTGCTGGTCCTGGCAATTTTATACGGTAGATTTCCTTCACAGGATACAAAAAGTAAGTGCTATTGAGGTTGACATCAGACTGAAACATCAACAAGGTTTGGAATGATGGAAAAAGACTTCGTGGGTATGCCTACCTGATCGTGATTGTCAAGAGCTTTTACCAACACTGAATAAAAGACCTTTTGCACCTTGTCACCATCCCTCTCTTCAACTTCATCAATGTACGCCACACGCAGGCCGGGGTAACTGTAGTTCCAAATTGAATTGGCATTCGAATTAATTCCAAGCAATACTATCTTTTGGGAGATGTCATTGTAATTAAATGTTAACTGCTGAAGTAAACATCAGCTGAACCAGTCTCCTAAAAACTGAAAAGAAAACATCTTAACCCTGGAGGTAGATTATGCCATATCATGTAATTGGCAAAAGTATTCTAATTTTTATTTCTTTATCAGAAAAAATTACTTACTTTACCATCAAGTTCAAGATATCTGTTGCACGTCGGTCACCAGATTGTTTCTGATTGCCATAGATCTGGCAAGTAGCAACATATGTAAATTTCATGTCTGCTACAGCCTCGAGTTGAGAGGACAAAGATCTTTGGCTTTTCTTCTCCTCCTCTGCTGGATCTGCAACTGCTTTATATCCTTCCAATATCTCTGCAAAATATACAGGGAACATATCAGCAACTAGTTTGAGGGCAGTAACAAAAATAAATGCTCCACCTTGAATCTGAAGAAACTTACCAGATTCAGAAGCCATGTCAAGGAATGCCTGGAGCTTCAAAGCTCTCCTATAGTACATCATGCCTCTAACTAACCACAAAAAAAACACATATCTGGAAATTAGCCAAATCATCCATATTTGATAAAAATAAGGCAGATGTTATGATCGAATTACCTGTTCTACAGAGTGTCTGCCCTCTAAGAGAAGCCCAATGGCGAAGTTGTAGGACATTTTCCTCGTTTCCCCAGACTTCACTTTCTCTTTTGCAATTAATTCTTTCCATGAAATTATTCCATTCATCTACAAAAGGAATCACGAAAAATAAATAATGGAATCTTGGTAAATAATAAAAAATTGAAGGGTGGAAGATCAAGGGATATCAAACATAAATGGAACCTGGATAGATTTTTTGCAGGTAGAATATAATTGATACACCATCTTCATTCTCCAGATCAAGATCACTTTTCGAATATACAGTTTCCTCACTGTAGTAAGGAGTCATGACACTGCCACGTACACAGAATGATACTAAATTATGTTAACCTTGATCTTTTGCACTATAATTCTTATGACCAGAGAGTACATTTAAACATAACAGGGTTGTCAGATATTGGTCATGGTGAATTTGTATTTATTTTAGATACAGTACGTTTAACTACAACATGCACAACAAGGGTGGTAGACAATTTTCATGTACGCATCTAAAAGGTCCCATTTTGGCATGAATCTGAAAGACATAGTTTCTTTGTTGATATCTGTTGGTGTATGTGTTGGCCCAGTGTTGCGGCCCATCTTGAGGCCCATATATAGGTTCTGTTTATACCCACCCTTCTAGGGTTTGGAGGATTACACAACACTCTATTCTCTCTTACATGGTATCATAGTCTCTCTCCTCTCCTCCCTCTCCAGCCCGCCGCTGCCATGGCTGGCCGCCGGCTGACGGCGCCTCCACCCTTCTCCTCCTTCCCTCCCCTTCCCTCCTCTTCCTCTGCTGCAGCCGCCGGGCGCGTGGTCTGCTCCCAGACCCGCCGCGCCGGCCGGCGGCCCCTTCTCTGTTCCGCGCGCCGCTAGTGGCCTGGCCCGCCGCTCCCTGGCCGCCAGCCACCGCCGCCGCAGCCCTCGCCGCCCTCGTGCCCGTCCCCGACCCGCCGCCGGCCCTCCATGCGCCGGATCCGCCCGTCCTGGGAGCGGATCCGGGCGCGCTGGGCGGCGGCGCCGCCGCCGATTCCGCATCCCAGGGCGGGGATCCGCCTGCGCCGGCCGCCGGGGGCGCGGGCCCGGGCGCCTCCGACCCCACTGCCGCCCTGCAGCTGCCCCGGCTGCCGCCGGCCGCCGATCCAGCCGGCCTGCAGCCCCTGCTGCAGGCCGATCGCGCCGCCGCCGCTGCGGCCCACCGCGCCGCGGTTGCTGCGGGCAAGCAGCCCGCCGCCGACGCCATCCTTCCTGAGGTCTTCCCCGCGCCGGCCGCGCTCACGCCCGCGTGGTCTGGACTCGGGATGCCTCCCGCGGATGCGCCGTTCGCCGCGGCCGCCCTCCGTGGCCAGCAGGCCGACGCCGCTCTTGCCGCGGCCCTCCTCACCGCCAAGTCGGAGGCTTCGGCAGCCCAAGAGCGGGTTCGCGTGGCTGTCCTCACTTGGGAGCGCGAGCGCGCCACGGCCGATGCTCTCGCTCTCCGGGTCGCCGAGGCGGAGCACTTCCTCCGTGTCTCCCCCGGCCAGCATCCCGTCGTCCCCGAGCACGGCGCCTCTTCTTCCCATCAGGCCCCACCCTTTGGATCTGGACCCCGGCCCGACTCGACCGACCCCATGGTCGCCCAGCTCCACCTCCAGGCCGCCGGCGTCCAGAACATCAGGGCCCTGGTCACCGTCCTCCTCGACCCCACGTCCTCCTACTACGGACGCTGGCGGGACCAGGTCCTCCTCGCCCTCCGCCGCTATGCCCTCGACGACCACGTCCTCCTCAACACGCCGATCGAGGCACGAGTCGTGGTGTGGCTGCGCCTCGACAGCGTCGCCATGTCTTGAATCTTTGGGACCATCTCCCTAGATCTTCAGGACATCGTCAGGACCCACGGTGGCACCGCGCGACAGGCCTGGTTGGCGCTCGAGGGGCAGTTCCTCGGCAACGCCGAGTTCCGCGCTCTCCAGCTCGACGCCGCCTTCCGCACCTTCGAACACGGGGACCTCTCCGTTGGTGAGTTCTGCCGGTGGATGAAGGGCATGGCTGATGCTCTTCACGACCTCGGGTGTCCGGTGTCTGATCGGGTCTTGGTGTTCAATGCCGTGCGGGGCCTGAGCAGCACCTATGACCACCTGAAGACATGGATCACCCGTCAGAGGTCCTTCACCTCCTTCCTGCAGGTCCGGGACGACCTCGCCCTCGAGATCACCAGGGGTCTCACGCCCGGATCGTCCTCGTCCACCCCCACCGCGCTCGTTGCTGTTCCACCGGCTTCCTCCGCCGCTCCTGCCACCTCCCTCCTTGGTGCTGCTCCCACCGGGCAGACCGGAGGTGGGGGGCCGTGGACGTCGTCGGCGGGGGGGGGGGGTCGGGGTGGTGGTGGTCTTGGTAGCCCTGCTTCTGGGGGTACCGGTACCGGTGGGGGCCGTCGGGCCGCGCCGACTCCGGCTCCGGTTCCTGCCCCTGCCCTAAAGGTACGCCCTGGCCATCCTTCAGCAACCCATGGTCAGGGGTTCCAGGGTCCGGGTGGGGGGCCTCGTCCTCAGCTCCAGCCGGCGGCCATGTTCACTGTTGCTGCTCCCCTCTTCGCGCCGTCCTGGACCCCGCCTGCTCAGCCCAGCCAGCAGCCGACCTGGCCTGGGGGTGGAACCAGGCCGCTCTAGCGCAGTCCTTCAGCACCATGGGACTGACGCCGTCGGTCAGCACCGAGTGGATCGCCGACTCGGGTGCCTCCTTCCACACCACCCCAGATGCCGGTATCCTCTCTTCTGTCTGACCCCCACACCCCTCTTGTCCTTCTTCCATTATGGTTGGTGATGGGTCTTGCCTTCCTGTCACCGCCGTGGGTTCTGCTCCTGGCTCTTTCCGTCTTTCTAATGTTCTTGTTGCTCCTCAGATGGTTCACAACCTTCTTTCCATTCGCCAGTTAGCTGACAATTTCTGTTTTATCGAATTTGACTCTTCTGGTCTTACTGTGAAGGATTCGGCTTCTCGGCGTCCGCTCCTCCGATGTGACAGCTCGGGGCCCCTTTACACCCTTCGTCTTCCTGCTTCCACTGCTTCGCCCTCGACTTCTTCTTCGTCTGCTGTTTTTGCCGTGACGCCGTCTTCCACCACCTGGCACCACCGGCTTGGTCACCCCGGCCGCGACGTTTTGGCTCAGCACAGGCTTAGTACCGATGTTCCATGTACTAGGACTCCTGTTGAGCACCTTTGTCATGCATGCCAGTTAGGTCGTCATGTCAGACTTCCGTTTTCTTCTTCTTCTTCGCATGCTACGCATGCTTTTGATCTTGTTCACTGTGACCTGTGGACATCTCCTGTACTCAGCATGTCTGGTTATAAATATTATCTGGTGGTGGTTGATGATTTTTCTCATTACTCTTGGACTTTTTCTTTGCGCGCCAAGTCTGAGACCTTCCCCACCCTCCTCCATTTCTTTGCCTGGGTGTCCACTCAGTTCGGCCTCACCATTAAGGCCATTCAGTGTGACAACGGGCGTAAGTTCGATAACTCCACCTCCTGTTCCTTCTTCCTCTCTCGGGGTGTTCAGCTGCATATGTCTTGTCCGTACACCTCTCCTCAGAACGGCAAGGCTGAGTGGATGATTCGCACGACGAACGACGTCGTGCGCACCCTTCTGATCTAGGCCTCTCTGCCCCCGCGCTTCTAGGCTGAGAGCCTCCACACCGCCACCTACTTGCTTAACCGTCTTCCGTCTACTGCTTCTCCTGCTCCCACTCCACACAACGCTCTTTTCGGTACCCCTCCTCGCTACGACCACCTTCGGGTCTTCGGGTGTGCATGTTACCCTAACATCTCCGCCACAGCTTCTCACAAGCTGGCGTCCCGTTCGACTCGTTGTGTGTTTCTTGGTTACTCCCCTGACCACAAGAGGTACCGATGCTTTGACCTCACCTCTCGCCGCGTCCTGATCTCCCGACACGTCGTGTTTGACGAGTCGGATTTCCCCTACTCCACCTCCTCCACACCTTCTCCTGACCCCAAGCTGGAGTCGTTGTTTTCGACTGACCCAGTGGTTCAGCCACCTTTACCTGTCTGTCATTTCCCTGCAGATTTTCACGGTGCACCGGCACCATTTCCGGTGATCCCTGTTGCACACAGCGCGACCCCGGTGCCCACTGTCGCGCCATGCGCGGCCCCAGGACCTCCTGTCGTGCCGTGCGTGGCCCCGGGATCTCCTGCTGTGCCACGCGCGGCCCCGGTGCCTCCCCCTGCACCTGTGCGGTACGCTCAGCCGGTGCAGGTGTACCAGCGTCGTTCGGCGCCGGCACCGGCGCCGCCGCGGTACGCTCAGCCGGTGCAGGTGTACCGGCGTCGTTCGGCGCCGACACCGGCGCCACCTCTGGCTCCGGAGGCTCCTGCGACGCCTACACTTACACCGGAGCCATCGCCATCGCCGCCTCCGCCGTCTCGCTCTCTAGTCGAGCCGGCGGTGTACCACCCGCCAGTCATCTATCGGGATCCTCAGCATATCCATCCCATGGTGACTCGGCGGATGGCGTCTCAGACCGCGACTCTCTCCGACGCCGAGGGGGAGCCGCAGGTCTCTCCGGTACCCTCTTCCGTCCGCGACGCCTTGGCGGATCCTCACTGGCGTCGCGCGATGGAAGAGGAGTACGCGGCTCTTCTTGCCAACCAGACGTGGGACCTCGTGCCGCGTCTGTCTGGTTACAATGTGGTCACAGGCAAGTGGATCTGGACACATAAGCGTCGGGCTGACGGCACACTAGAGCGCTACAAGGCTCGCTGAGTTCTCCGGGGTTTCACCCAGCGGCCTGGTGTGGACTATGATGATACCTTCAATCCAGTGATGAAGCCTGCTACTGTGCGCACGGTCCTCTCGCTTGCGCTCTCTCTCTCTTGGCCTGTGCACCAGCTGGATGTGAAGAATGCGTTTCTTCATGGCACTCTGTCAGAGACAGTCTACTGCTCTCAGCTAGCGGGATTTGTGGACTCCCGTCGTCCGGACATGGTCTGCCGGCTCAACAAGTCTCTCTATGGTCTGAAGCAGGCTCCTCGGGATTGGTATTCTCGGTTCGCCACGTTCTTGCTGACATTGGGGTTTACCGAGGCCAAGTCTGACACGTCTCTCTTCATCTACCGCCGTGGGGATGAGACTGCCTATCTACTGTTCCATGTCGACGATATTGTGCTCACAGCCTCCAGTCAGCAGTTGCTTCAGCGGGTCATCTCCTCTCTGCAGCAGGAGTTTGCTATGAAGGATCTTGGTCAGCTCCACCACTTCTTGGGCGTCACTGTTGAGCCTCGCCCATCTGACCTTCTTCTTTACCAGCGGCAGTATGCACTCGATATCCTGGAGCGGGCTGGGATGACTGATTGCAAGCCCTGCTCCACTCCTGTCGACACTCAGGCGAAGCTGTCTGCTGATTTGGGTGATCCTGTGGCTAATCCGACTATCTACCGGAGTCTGGCCGGTGCCTTGCAGTACCTCACCTTCACCAGGCCGGATCTCACATACGCTGTTCAGCAGGTCTGTCTCCATATGCATGATCCCCGGGAGTCACACCTTGTTGCGCTGAAGCGTCTCCTCCGCTACGTCAGTGGCACTATGGACCTCGGTCTGGTTCTTCACCGCTCGTCCTCTGATGAGCTGGTTGTCCACACCGACGCTGACTGGGCTGGCTGTCCGGACACTCGCCGCTCCACTTCCGGCTACGCCGTCTTCCTGGGCAGCAACCTGGTCTCCTGGTCGTCCAAGCGGCAGCCGGTTGTCTCCCGCTCCAGTGCCGAGGCGGAGTACCGGGCTGTCGCTAACGGCGTGGCGGAGGCGTCCTGGCTACGACAGCTCTTGGCGGAGCTCCCCAGCCCGCTTGCCAAGAGCACGCTCGTCTACTGCGACAACGTCAGCGCCGGTATCTCTCCACCAACCCCGTTCAGCATCAGCGGACGAAGCATGTGGAGATCGACTTGCACTTCGTGCGCGACAGGGTCGCCTTCGGCGATGTTCGGGTACTCCATGTCCCGACCACCTCCCAGTTTGCCGACATCTTCACCAAGGGACTACCCTCCTCGACCTTCTCGGAGTTTCGCTCCAGCCTCAACGTAGCAGGTGGCTAGTTGTGGCTGCGGAGGGGTGTTTGCCCTATATGTGTTTCTTGTTGTCCAGTCTTGAACTCCGCTGCGCCGGTAGTTCAGACTGCGGGGGGTGTTGGTGTATGTGTTGGCCCAGTGTTGCGGCCCATCTAGAGGCTCATGTATAGGTTCTGTTTATACCCACCCTTCTAGGGTTTGGAAGAATACACAACACTCTATTCTCTTCTACAATATGAAAATAGAATGTGAACAGGGAGTTGCAATGGTATTTATATTTCCTAGAATGGTATTTCCCCTTTCTGGGTGGTGTATTCGCTTCTACTTGAAATGAATTGAAGAACTACTTGAAAATAAATATACATATATGATTAATATAGCGCATATTAGATAACATCTAAAAAACAGAAAAAACGAACTTCTGTTCTATCTAAGATCCTAGCTCAGCCATCAGGACTGCCTGGATCAAGCCAGAACAGAAGTGGCAACAAAGGCATGTAAAGCTTACAGAAATTTTAAAATGAGGGAAGCAAAAAAGCACCATTCTAGCATCAACACATATTTTAAGATGAAATAAACGTGTCACTGCACAATGACCGCTGTTCTTTCAACCTGGCTTGATTCTAAAACTTTTAACTTTTGACTCTGGAGATCTCCCTCAGTTTTTTTTTTAAAAAAAAGATCACACACCCCAAATCCAACATCCTTGGTAATTTGTGCATCAGTGCATGGTCCTAATGTTGCCTTTTCTCTTTACTGGAGAGCACACATTACTACATTAGGGATTCGGTTCTTTCAAAAAATATTCATGTTGCATTTGTGAACAACAGAATATCATAAGTTTTATTTTAGGAAATATTAAGCAGAGGTGGGAACAATCCAGGATTCAAGTGAAACATTATTTTTCAGACAGGTATAATATCATGGTATGCGGGGAAGAAACACCAGTTAGTCCATGCCAAATGCTCCCCATCAATTAAGTCAAAAAAATTTAGATGCATAATACTTTTAGTTATTACATTATGTCCACACACACCTTTTTTTTTTGCAAATGAGTCATGAGAAACAGGAAAAAAAATTATGCTACGACAGTACCACTTAAAACCTACAGCGGTTTTGCAATATTGTTAGCAAGTTGCTATATGAGAATAACCTGAATGAGAGCATTTTGCGTACTCTAGGTGCACGTGGCATGTCCATGAATAGAGAATTTGTGAAAAATGCTATTCTTCGACGAGCTTCGAGGTTTGTAGGCACGTCCATTGCTGATTCCTTCACAGTCAAAAGAAGGTGCAAGCGCTTAATCTGTAGACAAGAGGAGTTTGTGCACACTGTTATACAAAACATGTACTCTAACTCCAATTCTTGGTAATAAAGACTTAAGAATAATAAATAATTTGCAGACATGACCTGTTCTTCCCACTGTGCTGAAACTGGAGGAGGGAAAACGATTGCAGGCTTTGTACCAGAACCCGCAAAAAGCTGTCTTCTTTCCTTGTTCCCATGACCGAACTCAGCCAGCTCTCTGAAAATGATAAAAGGTTGTGATAGTTAGTGGCCTATTGACATGAAAGACATGTATATAATTATCATGAGCGCAAAATATAATAACCTGATCTCATTCACCATCATATCTCTCGTTATCACTTCTAGCATGTCTTGAAGCAAGAGTACCACATTATCAAACTTTGAGGCATCTCTTTCTTTCTGCATGTGACAAGTGTAATGTTCGTGACATCTTAACATAAACAGATAATCTTTTTTAACAAGTTGAACATTAGAATTTTCATATAGACAACAATTGGGTAAAGTAGTAACAATGAATGAATTACCAAAGTAGATATAAGCTCCACAAATTTCTTGCAAAAAACTGGGAGCGCACTCATCCTAAAATTGGCAAGGAATGTATTCTTTGCAATATTAGCTTCAATTTCTTTTATTATAATGCCAATAATCCTGTTCATGTCAATGAACAAACATGTCAAAGAGGATCAATCAACTGAACATGGACTTTAAGGATACATATGCACAAATGGCAACGCAGTTCAAGAAGCCAACTAGCATGAAGGAAGGATAACACATATGTCTTCAGTACCATTGATTTTACATATCAAACAATAGCTACAAGCAGGGGCAGACCCAGCCCAAATATCGAGTGGCAGCCTGTTAACTGCTGGACCTCCACAGGTACAGTAAATAAAACCTCCATTGAAATGGAAAGATTGAGCGGCGGCTTATGCTGCTTGTGGCACTGGTGGTCCTAGGGAAGGGCTTACACCCATAACATGTTTATAGGTAACGAGTGCAGTGACATCGTTGAAGAAAAAGGTGATTAGTGTCATCTTGTTTCTTAGGTTTAACATGAAAGTGCTTATTTCCTATAGCACTACACTGGATTAGATTCCTGTAATGTAGATAACAATTTTGAGGGATAGTGATAACTCCTTTCTGATGAAGAACACTTAAATAGCATGAAAATATGCCTCGAAGAAAAGGCTTGAAAGCGTCTAAAATATTGGGAACATACCTTTTCTCATTTTCTCCAACCACCAGTACATTAAGAACAAGTTTGAATGATTCATAACATTCCAGAACAGCACATTTCATGTACTCATCTGCACATATACGTTTCCAAAGATCTGAATCTCTAGGTCGAAATTGTGCTGCCATGTCTAACGCTATAGGTATCTGCATCACAAAATAAATTTCTATGATAAATTTACCACCAACATACAAATAAGGTATAAATCTATTTTGCCAAACCTTGCTAGCAAGCAAGAACAGTGGCCACTGCATCAATTTGAGGCTGGGGTCTGACGAATAAGGAACTCCTAACAAGTCCATCTCCCTGGGACACAGACTTCGTCAACTTTGCTGCAATGCTAATACTCTCTATGTTTCTTATTAAACATGAGGTAAGTGCATCACCTATCACTTATAAGATCTTCTTCCCGGAAACTGCATATTACTTCATTCCACAATTGAGCAAACTTGGCAGCCTCAGTTCTCTTGCTGGGAGAAACCTGTTTTTTCAATAATTTATATTCAGAGGTTGCATTGATTTATTAGGGGAATCATACAAAAATTACAGTCATTTGAAACCTCAGCAAAGCGCTTTGCGAGTGAAAAGCGCCTGTTTCTGCTTTTATCTGATGGCACCAAATACGTATTGAAGGCTCCAGGCAAAGAATGGAATCGTGATCTCAGCATACCCAATGTCCGTATCTGAGGTGGATAAATTTCATAACATGATTAGAAACTACATCGGTATCATTCAACTGAAACATTAATGTTGCACACGTGGCTATCTATACATAAGACCAATAACATTTTTTTTACAAATAAAGCATTAGTACAAATGTGGCAACAATTAAAGGAGCGAATCAGACTATGCATGCACCAAACTATCAAGATAAGTCTCTGTGCTCAGTTTCATAAAGATAATATCATTAAAAAATGTCATACATATAGAGCAATAAAACCTTGAATTTTAAGTGTAACATAAACAGCAGTCTGCCAGCAAACAGATCCTTACAAACATGAACATTCCTTGTATAATGGTAACTGAGCATTTCCAAAATTATTTATTCAATTGAATTTTATAGATTCTAGAGCTGCACCGCTGCAGAAGGATTTTTTCACCTGTTAGGATATTTCAGTAAGATTTTTCCATAAGACAATATATTGCGCACAGCTCCTAGCATACAAGCCATTGCAAAGAAATTATTTGGTGGTCAAGCTCTCTACACATTCTAATGCTCATTTTGACCTTCAATAAGGTAACAAGTACCGTATAGTGGTTTTAGATTCATTTAATACCTCCCCAAGTCGCCCAAGTGCACCAGTCATGCCACCAAATATGGTAGAGTAGATGGCGTACCATATCTGTGTGTCCATTAAATAGACCTGCAATAATTAAAGGCAACACAAGTGAATATTAGAGTAACAGTTCATGTTCCAAATTGAAGAAGAACAAGATGATATACTAGCCAGATAATATATAAGTTTAATAAGTTCATACCAGGAGAACAGGAGCCCAGAGCGACAGGATAGCACCAATATTATAGGATGCTGCAAAGGCAATAGCTATTATTAATCAAAGAAAAGGGTTCCCTCAATGAAGATCCCCACCACAAAAAAGAAAGAAAGAAAGAAAGAATCAACTACCATTTGGAAAAAATTCATGCCACTCATAACGGATATTATGAACACCCATTACGTCCTTTGTTGGCTTTATCAGAGGTTGAATCTGCAAACCAAGATGAGAATGAGGTTCAGGTCCAGATTTAGAAGCATCGTTGCAGAACATCTAATTGGAGAACTTACTTGGACAAAGTAGCTGAACGAAAATTTGGAGCATAGCAGCAAAATCCAAAAGAATGTATACCTTTTGAACAGAGTAGAATAAGCATTCCCAGAATGAAGATCACAAGTAATAATAAATAAACAAATAGCATATTAACTTACTTAAATAGTGAAATTTGGCTTTCGTGCATCCCACGGCCAACATAAATTCGTTTCTGCAATTTACCGTGCAATTAGGATGATATAACAAGCATATGGACCATAATATAATGGAAATGAAATGAACATGGAATTATTTTGATGCACCAAAACAATGGAGCAGGAGACAAATAAAAAGAAAATAATTTAATCTCAGAAGTATTTTATGGTCGCACTACAAAAGTAGGTCAGCATACCAAATGTATAGATTATCTTGACTATGGAAGTAGTTATGCAAATGACCAACCTCCATTAACTGGAGTGGCACAAAATATGATCTCCTTCTTTAGTAATGTATCTCTAACAAATCTAATAGGAAATGTTTGGTTTAACAATAATGTTAGAGAAGAGAACATCCACTATGGTAGTAAGCTTTGAGGAATTGAGGAATTATGCAATTACCAAACTAGATTTTCTCAAAGGAAGATCAAATGATGAAATAATTTCTTCTTGTGCAACAGAAGCCCTTTCCTATTTTGTACTTAGACTGTTTTATGAGCCAACTTTTTCTCAACCAGGAATACTGGGATGCCTGAGAAATAACAAGTGATTGGCATATAACTGGCATCCAAGATGCTGGTAACCTAACAATTCAAATTTACAATAATTCATGATGTTCTAACAAATTTGAAGAATATAACTGGCACTAGAATATGGATCTTCACACTCACAACTTATAATCAAAGACTTAGACCACCCCCTCTAGCCACTCCGACCCTAAAACCCAGGTGTTAGAGTGGGGGAGAGGGGGGGCTTTATCACTGGACCAACATTCCCCCTACGGCGAGCGAGCCGCGCCGCGCCGCGCCTGTGGTTGCTGGCTGCTGGTCTCAGCGAACCCCGCAGGGGAAATCGCGCAGCGGAAGAAATGCGTGGCCGGTGGGTTTCGAACCCGGGACCTGGCTTTGATACCAACTTAGACCACCCCCTCTAGCCACTCCGACCCTAAAACCCAGGTGTTAGAGTGGGGGAGAGGGGGGGCTTTATCACTGGACTAACACAAAGAAATCATCGAATTCATTTTTGCAAACTTAAACAAACTATAGGTCTCAAAAAAAATCAGGAAGGATGAGGAAAGAGCATGACAAATTCTGTGACCAAATGCATTGTTGAAATTCATTAGCTTTAAGTTTTGCCAAGTAAAAAAAATGTTATCATACAGGGAAAATATGGATTAGTTTTTAATGCTAGACATGTTACATGAGCACTTCCATAAAATATAGGTAACAAAAATAATATATTAGATTGAAGTGAATACCTGAGACCACCACAGAAGTAGTCTAACAATGATCCAGTCTGAATTTTCTATCCACCTTCGGAACATTGGAAACAGGAAGAGTGCTGCACTAAGGACATTCGGTATCAGGTACACTGCCACAGCCATCATATATAGAGTTGGCACCCCTTTCACATAATGGAACCATTTATCCAGATTTTTTAGCGGTAAGTTGACTTTGGCTGCAGTACTAATGTAGAAAAATGGAAGAATCACAGCCCATACGGCACTAACAATAATCTTCAGAATATTTCTCAAAACATCAATGAACTTGCATCTATGAGAACCAGGGAAGTTCAGAATGAAGTCTAAAATGCCTGCCATCAATTAAATAAAAAATATCAGTCATACTTTTGGACTAGAAACTAAATTTTGCATTGATCTGTGTAAAAACATTATTAGCTCCAAACTCAAGCATGTCCAGAACATGACTGCTAGAAAGTGGTAAGGCTAACAAATTCAACAGATGTTCAATATATTTCTTTTGGATAAAATTAGATGCCAGTCATTAGTTCACAACTTCACATTTCACTTCCATTAATTGTTCAGTATCTATTAACAGAGAAGTTCATCTACCGCAGTTTTGAAACAGTGCTAACGAACAAAACAAAAATCTAGTGCATTTCACCCTAAAAATCCACTTGGCAAATAACCTTACAGTTCGTTAAGAAACAAAGAGGCAATTAAAGAACAACTAGCACAATGGTTTCATTAGCAATATCTGGTGAAGAAACAAGACATGTTAACATTTTATCACATACCATATTGATGTGTATATATTTCAGGAAAAAATCATTCAGAAAGTACTTTAAAGGGGAACGTACTTTGCAGGAACTGTAGAAATGCTGCAGTGACGAATACACTAGATAGAGAATATAAAAGGTCTTTCTGAAGGATTTGAGTCACCGAATAATCATTCCAAGCAAAAATCAGCATTGCCTGTTCAATAAGCAATTAGAAGATAAGCAGTTGTTAAGCCATAGTCAAGATAAAAAATAACCTATACAGTTTCTTACCTGTAGAGCCAAAATGTAGAAAGTCCACATTCGGTCAAAACTTCGGAAGATATGCCAAAACGTTCTAGTCTCAACGAAATTTGTTTTCCCTGTACTTTTAGTGGAAACCTTTTGTGGTGAGCTTCCAGCCTGTAAATAATGTTTTGTCAAAAAGCAATCCTTAATAATGACGGGAATGGAATTATTGCTCTATTCCTCCAACCCTAGATGGGTGGGTATATATAGATCCAACACATGGGCCTCTAGATGGGCCTCTATACACATGGGCTCAATATACTCCAACACCCCCCCGCAGTCTGAACTACCGGCGCAGCGGTGTTCAAGACTGGACAACAAGAAAGCTAACACCCCCCCCCCCCCCGCAGTCTGAACAACCGACGCAGCAGTGTTCAAGACTGGACAAAATGAGAGTACAAGTGGAGCACAAAAAGGGCTAATACCCCCGCAGCCACAACTAGCCACCGGCTACGTTGAGGC
Source organism: Panicum virgatum (assembly GCF_016808335.1). NCBI lineage: Eukaryota > Viridiplantae > Streptophyta > Magnoliopsida > Poales > Poaceae > Panicum > Panicum virgatum. The sequence goes on from NC_053148.1 coordinate 6,226,209, forward strand.
TGGATCGAAACTCCGAGAAGGTCGACGAGGGCAGCCCCTTCGTGAAGATGTCAGCAAACTGGGAGGTAGTCGGGACATGGAGTACCCGAACATCGCCGATGGCGACTCTGTCGCGCACGAAGTGTAGGTCGATCTCCACGTGCTTCGTCCGCTGATGCTGGACGGGGTTGGTGGAGAGATACATGGCGCTGACGTTGTCGCAGTAGACGAGCGTGCTCTTGGCGAGTGGGCTGTGGAGCTCCGCCAAGAGCTGTCGCAGCCAGGACGCCTCCGCCACGCCGTTAGCGACAGCCCGGTACTCTGCCTCGGCACTGGAGCGGGAGACAACCGGCTGCCGCTTGGAAGACCAGGAGACCAGGTTGCCGCCCAGGAAGACGGCGTAGCCAGAGGTGGAGCGACGAGTGTCCGGGCAGCCAGCCCAGTCAGCGTCGGTGTAGACCACCAGCTCAGCAGAGGACGAGCGGTGAAGTACCAGGCCGAGGTCCACAGTGCCACGGACGTACCGGAGGAGACACTTCAGCGCAGCAAGGTGTGACTCCCGGGGATCATGCATGTGGAGACAGACCTGCTGAACAGCGTAGGTGAGGTCCGGCCTGGTGAAGGTGAGGTACTGCAAAGCGCCGGCCAGACTCCGGTAGGCTGTAGGGTCAGCCACCGGATCACCCAGATCAGCAGACAACTTCGCCTGAGTGTCGACTGGAGTGGAGCAGGGCTTGTACTCAGTCATCCCAGCCCGCTCCAGAATATCGAGGGCGTACTGCCGCTAGTGCAGAAGGAGACCAGACGGGCAAGTCTCAACAGTGACGCCCAAGAAGTGGTGGAGCTGACCAAGATCCTTCATAGCGAACTCCCGCTGCAGAGAGAAGATGACACTCTGAAGCAACTGCTGACTGGAAGCGTGAGCACAATGTCATCGACATATAGCAGCACATATGCCGTCTCATCCCCACGGTGGTAGATGAAGAGAGACGTGTCAGACTTGGCCTCTGTGAACCCCAGTGTCAGCAAGAACGTGGCGAACCGAGAGTACCAAGCCCGAGGAGCCTGCTTCAGTCCATAGAGAGACTTGTTGAGCCGGCAGACCATATCCGGACGACTCGAGTCCACAAATCCCGCTGGCTGAGAGCAGTAGACAGTCTCTGACAAAGTGCCGTGAAAAAACGCATTCTTCACGTCCAGCTGGTGCACAGGCCAAGTGCGCGAGAGCGCAAGCGAGAGGACCGTGCGCACCGTAGCGGGCTTCACGACCGGGCTGAAGGTCTCATCATAGTCCACACCAGGCCGCTGAGTGAACCCCCGGAGAACCCAGCGAGCCTTGTAACGCTCCAGTGTGCCGTCAACCCGACGCTTATGCGTCCAGATCCACTTGCCAGTCACCACGTTGCAACCAGACGGACGCGGCACGAGGTCCCACGTCTGGTTGGCAAGAAGAGCCGCGTACTCCTCTTCCATCGCGCGACGCCAGTGAGGATCCGCCAAGACGTCGCGGACAGAGGAGGGTACCGGAGAGACCCGCGGCTCTCCCTCGGTGGCGGAGAGAGTCGCGGCCTGGGACGCCATCCGCCGAGTCACCATGGGATGGATATGCCGAGGATCCCGATGGATGACCGGCGGGTGGTACACCTCCGGCTCGGCTCGAGAGGGAGCCGGAGGTGGCGGCGGCGGCGGCGGTGTCGGCGTCGCAGGTGCCTCTGGAGCAGGAGGCGGCGCCGGTGTCGACGCCGAACGACACCGGTACACCTGCACCGGCTCAGCGTACCGCTGCGGTGTCGGGGTCGGCGCCGAGCGGCGCCGGTACACCTGCACCGGCTGAGCGTACCGCGCAGGTGCAGGGGAAGGCACCAGGGCCGCGCGTGGCGCAGCGGATGACACCGGGTCCGCGCGCGGCACGACCAGAGGTTCTGGGACCGCGCGTGGCGCGACCGCGGGCACCGGGGCCGCGCTCGGCGCAGCAGGGATCACCGGAAACGGTGCCGGCGCGCCGGGAAAACCTGCAGGAAAAGGACAGACAGGTAACGGTGGCTGAACCACCAGGTCAGTCGGAAACAGAGACTCCAGCTCGGGGTCAGGGGAAGGTGTAGAGGAGGTGGAGTAGGGGAAATCCGACTCGTCGAAGACGACGTGTCGGGAGATCAGGACGCGGCGAGTGGTGAGGTCAAAGCATCGGTACCCCTTGTGGTCAGGGGAGTAACCGAGGAACACACAACGAGTCGAGCGGGGCGCCAGCTTGTGAGGAGCGGTGGCGGAGGTGTTAGGGTAACACGCACACCCGAAGACCCGAAGGTGGTCGTAGCGAGGAGGGGTACCGAAAAGAGCATGGTGTGGAGTGGGAGCAGGAGAAGCAGTGGACGGAAGGCGGTTGAGCAGGTAGGTGGCGGTGTGGAGGCTCTCAGCCCAGAAGCGCGGGGGCAGGGAAGCCTGGATCAGAAGGGTGCGCACGACGTCGTTCGTCGTGCGAATCATCCGCTCAGCCTTGCCGTTCTGAGGAGAGGTATACGGACAAGACATACGCAGCTGAACACCCCGAGACAGGAAGAAAGACCGGGAGGTGGAGTTATCGAACTCCCGCCCGTTGTCACACTGGACGGCCTTAACGGTGAGGCCGAACTGAGTGGACACCCAGGCAAAGAAGTGGAGGAGGGTGGGGAAGGTCTCAGACTTAGCGCGCAAAGGGAAAGTCCAAGAGTAATGAGAGAAATCATCAACAATGACCAGATAATATCTATAGTCAGACATGCTGAGTACAGGAGATGTCCACAGGTCACAGTGAATGAGATCAAAAGCATGCGCAGCATGCGAAGAAGAAACAGAAAACGGAAGTCTAACATGACAACCTAACTGGCACTCATGACAGAGGTGCTCAGCAGGAGCCCTAGTACATGGAACATCGGTACTACGGCGGAGCTGAGCCAAAACGTCGCGGCCGGGGTGACCAAGCCGGCGGTGCCAGGTGGTGGAAGAAGGCGTCACGGCAAAAGCAGAAGACGAAGAAGCCGAAGGCGAGGCAGCGGAAGCAGGAAGCCGAAGAGTGTAAAGGGGCCCCGGGCTGTCACATCGGAGAAGTGGATGCCGGGAAGCCGAATCCTTCACAGTAAGACCAGAAGAGTCAAATTCGATAGAACAGGAGTTGTCAGCAGTAAACTGGCGAATAGAAAGAAGGTTGTGAACCATTTGAGGAGCAACAAGAACATGAGGAAGACAAGGAGCAGAACCCACGGCGGTGACAGGAAGGCAAGACCCATCACCAACCATGATAGAAGAAGGACAAGAAGGGTGTGGGGGTCGGACAGAAGAGAGGATACCAGCATCGGGAGTGGTGTGGAACGAGGCGCCCGAGTCGGCGATCCACTCGGTGCTGGTCGGCGGCGTCAGTCCCATGGTGCCCCAGAGCGGCCTGGTCCCACCCCCCAGGCCAGGTCGGCTGCTGGCTGGGCTGAGCGGGCGGGGTCCAGGAGGGCGCGAAGAGTGGAGCAGCGCCAGTGAACATGGCCGTCGGCTGGAGCTGAGGACGAGGCCCCCCTCCCGGACCCTGGAACGGCCACATCGAGATGCGCCCTGACCATGGGTTGCTGAAGGATGGCCAGGGCGTACCTCCAGCAGCAGGGGCGGGAGAGGGAGCCGGAGCCGGTGTCGGCGCGCCGCCCCGACGGCCCCCACCGGTACCGGTGTTGCCAGAAGCAGGGCCACCAGTGCCACCACCACCACCCCGTCGCCGACGACGTCCACGGCCCCCCCTCCTCCGGTCTGCCCAACGGGAGGAGGAACAGTGGAGGAGGTCGGTGGAGTAGCAACGAGCGCGGCGGGGGTGGGCGAGGACGATCCGGGCGCGAGACCCCTGGTGATCTCCTCGAGGGCGAGGTCGTCCCGGACCTGCAGGAAGGTGGGGAAGGGCCTCTGGCGGGCGATCCAGCCCTTTAGGTGGTCGTAGGTGCTGCTCAGTCCCCGTAGGACATTGAGCACCAAGACCCGATCGGACACTGGATCCCCGAGGTCGTGAAGAGCATCGGCCATGCTCTTCATCCGCCGGCAGTACTCACCGACGGAGAGGTCCCCCTGCACGAAGGTGCGGAAGGTGGCGTCGAGCTGGAGGGCGCGGTACTCGGCGTTGCCGAGGAACTGCCCCTCGAGCGCCACCCAGGCCTGCCGCGCGGTGCCGCCGTGTGTCCTGACGAGGTCCTGAAGATCCAGGGAGATGGTCCCGAAGATCCAGGACAGGGCGACGCTGTCGAGGCGCAGCCACGTCACGTCCCGCACCTCGATCGGCGAGTCGACGAGGACGTGGTCGTCGAGGGCGTAGCGGCGAAGGGTGAGGAGGACCTGGTCCCGCCAGCGGCCGTAGGAGGAGGATGCGGGGTCGAGGAGGACGGAGACCAGGGCCCTGATGTTCTGGACTCCGGCCGCCTGGAGGTGGAGCTGGGCGACCATGGGGTCGGTCGGGTCGTACCGGACTCCAGATCCAGCGGGCGGCGCCTGGCGTGAGGAAGAGGCGCCTGGCTCGGTGTCGACGGGCAACTGGCCGGAGGAGGCGCGGAGGAAACGCTCCGCCTCGGCGACTCGGAGAGCGGAGGCGTCGGCCGCGGCGCGCTCGCTCTCCCAGGCGAGGGCAGCCACGTGGACCCGCTCCTGGGCCGCCGAAGCCTCCGACTTGACGGCGAGGAGGGCCGCGGCGAGAGCGGCGTTGGCGGCGAGCTGTTTGCCCGCTGCGATAGCAGCGCGGTGGGCCACGGCGACGGCGGCGGGATCCTGCAGCACCTGCGCCGCGGCCCGCAGGGCAGTCGGATCGACGCCCGCGGCCTGCAGTAGCTGTGCCGCGGCCCGCAGGACAGCGGATCGACGACGGCGGCGCACTGGGCGGCAGCGCGGGCGTTCTGGGCGTCAGCCACAGCTGCATCATCGTCGGCCGTGGGCCACTGCTGCACCTGCTGCAGGGGAGGGAACTGCTGGGCGGTGCTTGCGTCGGCGTTCAGTGGCTGCTGCAGGGGAGGCTGCAGCTGGGCGGTGCTCCCCCCCGCTGGCTGCTGCAAGGCAGGGCTCTTCCCCGCTGCCTGCTGCAGGGGAGGCTGCAGCTGGGCGGCGCTCCCCCCTGCGCCCGTAGGCCCCCCCGCGCCTGGATCCGCGGCGGCGCCAGGCTGGGAGGAGACCAGGGCGGCGGCCGGCGGCTGGGAGGATACTGGGGCGGCGGCCGGCGACTGGGAGGCTACCGGGGCGGCGGCCGGTCGGGGCCCGGCACCCGCGCCCGCACCAGCCGCTGCAGCAGCGGCGGCCACGGGCCGGATCTGCGGCCACGGGCCCAGGCAGAGGATGCGGCGGCGCCAGCAGGGCTCAGCGCCTGCTGCGCGGCAGCAGAGGAAGAAGGTGAGGTGAGGGGAGGGAAGGAGGAAGGGGAGAAGAGCGGCGCCGGCGGCCGGCCATGCTGGCCGGCGGCGGCGAACAGGGAGCCGGCGGCGGCTGGAACAGAGGAGAGAGGAAAACCTAATCTACTGATACCATAATGACGGGAATGGAATTATTGCTCTATTCCTCCAACCCTAAATGAGTGGGTATATATAGATCCAACACATGGGCCTCTAGATGGGCCTCTATACACATGGGCTCAATATACTCCAACACTTAATCAATTTATTTAGCAAGAAATAGTTGCAAAATGCAGATATCAATTTTGTACCATGGTTACAGGCTTCGAATCATGCACAGATTTGAAAAAATCACCATCATCCCGCATAGGCCACCCCAGTGAGAAACAATCAGGCGTCCTGAGTAGAATGGAGTGAGATTTGTTATGGAAAATGTGAAAAAGATGTTGGTGTGCATTCAGAAAAATACAACAGTGGACAGACCAGAAGTACTCATTTAGGTCATCATAGTTAGACCATGCAGAATGTGGTGTCTTTCCATGCTGTGATTTGCCTGCCTCCTGCAATTAGTATCTGTATTTGAGGAAAACTTATTGCTAATCGTATATGATCGTGCTTTATCAGAAGTACCTTTCTGATGACACGATAGATAGGTGTGACCACTTTCTTCAAGAATGCCTCCTCATCCCCACCATAAGATGGCCTGATATTTTCGCCAGTCACAATACTAACGTTTCCTGCTAGCAGACCATGTAGCTCATATGCCATCTGAGCAAATCGAAGATGCCATGTCAAACAGGATAGATACATTGTTGCAATGAGCTCTGCTATTGAGTATTAAACAAATGTGAATCATACATTATGGAAGATGTAGCAAAGACACTCTGGCATAAATCTGATGTTTGCTGCTTCACCCCATATAAGCAGATAAAGACCTAGATATAGAATCTTCCGCTGCTGAATTTCCTGTGGTTGTGCACCTTGAGGAAATCTACAGTTGCAAGATCATGAGCACAATTTGCTTTAAGATAATTAATTTCTGCTCAGGAAACAAGAGTAAGGAATATTATACCTTAAACTATGCTTCCGTGACAAAAATTTGCACCATTTCTTGTAATTGCCGAATAGCTTGGTCATCACCACATCGACAGCTCGGTCATCAAGCTGTTTCAAGGATAAACAAAAAAGTTCCAGTGAACTAAGAGGAATGAGAGAAGAAGGGATTGATTGGTACTCTCGAGCAATACACTTGAGTTGCATGCGTGAAATCAATTTTACCAACCAGTTGCACAGTGCTTCTCTGTGTGTTTGAACTGAACTATAGTTTGCATGCAACTAGTCATCCCACGTTTTGCATGCAGCTACTTCAAAAAACAATTAACCAAATCCCAGTAGCACAACACATTTCTAGACACCAATTATTGCCTTCAGGAGACTTGTGAGTCCGACAACAGAGGCCGAGTAGCATAATATATCAAATTTATCACGCTGTTATGGTCAACCACTGAAATGAATTGTGACAAAGAACAAACCTTGCTAAGTGGTTCAGGCTTCGGCTCGAGTCTTATGTGGACATTAGCAAGGAAGAGAATCAAATGCTCTCTCTGATTCCGCACACTATCCCTCTGCACATAAGAAAGCTAATATTAGATCCAAATGTAACCAAGGTTTACTAGGAATGGAATGACCGAATGAGTCCATATGCTTTCTCAATAAAAAAGGACTAAAATTTCCATTTTGGTATAAAGAATGACCAAGTTAAAATAGGACCAGCAGACCTGAAAGCCAAACATAGACCTCAACCAATCCAACAAATCGAGATCACCACCCTTTTGCCTCTGTGTCTCGAATGTTGGTGGCCAGGTCAAGCCCCTTGTGTTCCTCAGTGCTGCGACTGCTGCTTTGATCTGTTTATAATGCAATTGGACCATTTCAGCTTCTTTGATTGAATCATTACAATGAAGATGATCTTTTAGAGGAAACACATCCTACAGTCCTGAATGGCTACCTCCTCCAGCTGCATGATGGACTGGGATGCACTGGCAGCATCAAGAGGAAGGATATTGAACGGTGCATAGATGTCTTTCTTCTCTTGCACATCCTTGTGCAAGCGAATAATCTGTGCAGCAGAGTATTGGAAAAACTCATCCCAAACACTTCAAATTTCAATAGATATTAAGAGAAGAAACTGAGCACGAACCTCCGGGTTCACTTCTTCAACCTTCTCGTTCTTATTGACAGCACAGAGCACCTCAAATAGGACTCCAGCGGTCTGATAGGCCTTTCCAAGCTGAGCCCTGTAGGCAACATTAGAATGGGACACAGTGGTTCATGACTAGGATTAGATTTGTTGCAGATATTGGGGAATTCTGGTTGGAAACATGGGAATTACCTGTCGGCTTGTTCCCCTTTGTCGAGCGCACGAACGTAATTCTCATAGTATTGTTGATAAAAACTCTCAATTTCACGAGCATCGCTTTTCTTCACACGCTTAGCAAGACTAGGGCTATTATCCTGTGGTGTTGCAAACGAGTGAAAAATAAATTTCTCGTGTAACTCTTTGTGTTCAAGAGGAAGCTGTGTAAAATCCCGATTAAACAAAATACTACTGTCTTTTCCGTTTTCCCTTTCCACCTGTCTCTCTGTTGAATATAAAACAAAGTATGTGTGCCCCTCCTCTGTACAAGTTAGTAAAAGTGAACAATTAAAAAATAAACCAGAAAATATGGCTAATTCATTTTTCCTCGACCAAACTAAAATGTGAGTAAAAGATAAATGCTCATGCACTGATTAATCCAAATGGTCATGAAGAGGATTCCATATTATAACCTTGAATTGATTTAGTTACTGTCCAGATTAATTCAAGAATATGTAAGTTAACTCAGATTGGCCATGAGTTAATGATCAAATAATTCCCCTTGGTCAATACAAAAGTTGGAACTCAACAGATGAACAATTAAACAGAAGTAAGAAAGGATGTAGCATATATCATTCCGTCACACAGTACTGGAGCATCATGGTTAATAAATTCAGCACACATGCATGTTTCCTGTCATCTCCTATTTAACAATTACCAATTCGACCACCTTGTCTGATTTTTATCGCATCAAATTACCAAAAAAATATTGAACTGAATATCCAATGAATTAGTTATTAGTGTTCATGAAACATCATCTAACAGACTAAAAATAGATAGACACCATCATTAGTCAAGTGTACACACTTATCTGTTGCCTTCGAGCATTTTACAACAGCAGCAAACCACAACTATGTATATAGCTAACGAGCTACACTCTCTGTAGCTTGTTTTCCAACGTAATGTAACTTCAATTCTGAGGCTTACAGACAAATACATTAATGATATACTCGTCTACCAAGTAATATTTTTAGAAGGCTTGCCCAGCAGTAACGAAATTTCACAGCATAGTACAGATTACAAACCATGCAAGCCAAATAAATTCCTTGGCAAGAACCAAGAGGAAAACATCAAGCAACTAGAAACGAACTGAAATGAGTAAATACAAGAAGAACAACAAGTACGCTAATAGCACGCAAAAGATGCTGAACAAGGAAGATCACTTCTCACCTTTTCAAGACGTTGGAGCAGAGCCGTCTTGAACTGCCTGACACCACGGCCGATGGAGTTCTGATCCAGCCGGTGCGCCTTCTCAAAAGCATAGAACCGACCTAATTTCACAACGAAAATATCAAGATGAAGCGAGCAAACGGTTGGCAACTTGAATTTACTGTTTATGAAAGAGCAAAGCCTATTATCCAAGTTCCAATTCCAGTAGCGCCTATCTGATTGCAGTTGCAAACTGGTTAAACTTTAAACAAACCAAGGAATGTATCGGCAATAATGCCAGAATTGATGCATATATATGGATGATCGTAGAAAACAAACTGCGATTCGTGTGGATGTGAACGTACTCCGAAATTTGTTCTTCGAAGCAGGGAAACGTGATAACGCCAAAAATGTTCGCAGGGAAATCACAGCGACTTTTGTCTGAACAGACTCGCGTGATCATGATTTAAAGCTAAACACCTCTCAGAAAACCACGAATATGGCGTGCATGTGCCAAAAAAAATCTAAGAATAAATTCTCCGAAGTGCACTGAACATAAAAATTCCAAGCTCACAGCAAAGCCAAAAAAAAGTTCATCAGGAGCCCTTGCTTAATTTATCACAAAATCCAGACACAAACGTCTCAAAACTTCATCCGGATGCACGGTGCACCACAATAATCCCCGAGAACGCGAATGCACGTACAGAGGTAGGCGACGCGGGGGCGCTCGGGCTCGATCTCGGCGGCGACGCGCAGGATGGGGGCGATGCTGCTGAGCGTGGACGGCACCACTTCGTTGTCGAAGACCTCCATGGAGAAGGTCGCCACCGCGCCCCTCGAGCCGCGCCGGTTGAGCCCCGAGACGTGCGCGGACGTCGGCGTCACCGGCTCGTTCCCCGCCGCGGCCGACGACGGCGGCGGCGGTTCGTCCCCGCCACCGCGCGGCGCCGTCATCTTCGCCGCCGCTCCACCACCACCTCGCGCGCGGCCTCCCGGGCGATCCGCCTCCTGCATTGGGCTAGGGTTAGCGCCGGAGATTCGACGGGATTCAGGCTGGGGAGAGAGGGCGGGGACGAACCCCAAAACGTGAGGCCGCGACTGCAAACGCTTCTCCTCCTCCTGCCGCCTCCGCCTCGGCTCGCCGTCTCGGGGGAACAAACGGAAGAGGCGAGAGGGGAGCCGGGTGAAAAAATAGAGGGACTGGCCTTGCGTGCCCGCGGCCTATTTATACCTCGATCTGACGGCCCGGATGAGCTGGTTCGGTGGAGAGCGGGGGGCGCGGAGGAGATCAGAGGCGTCGGTGTGGGGACGCGTTCTGAGCTCCGCTGCTCGTCGAGGCGGTTTCCCCTTGCGGAGTTGCGGACGGTGGACCGAGCGTCGTGGCGGGCCACTGGAAGCCTGGAGCACATCGCTGCCTTTTGTCACTCCGGAACGTACTTACACATGCAATTTTATCCCACTGACATTATTGCCCCACTATATTTCAGCTGTGAAGGGTGGTGAGTTTCTACGTACAGGAAGAATTGCATGGCTCACGCTTTCCGTTCGGCTATTTCTCGGGCCCGGTGTCAGCGAGTCGTCAGAATGCAGTAGCGCGTGAGTTACTGCCGTTTTAGAAAACTTCGCGACTCCGTTTCACCGGTGAGACGGGAGCTGCGGTGTCCGGCTGTAATTTTGTCTTCTTCCCGCGAGAAACGGAGGTCACCTTCTTTTCTTCTCTATATGTGACTGTCACGTGGGCCACACGGCCGAACGGCCTGACTCGCTGAACTGGCTAATCCGATGTCTAGCATGCAAGATTTGCGTGGCCAAGGTCCAAAGCATCCGGATGACATATCCCTTCTCTTGCTTGCCTTGAAATTAGCAAGAGGATTGAGCAACCAATCTAACATAATAGGTCATGCTTTTGGCATGAATCCATTAATATTGTTATTTTTTATACTTCATAGGCTGAGTGTCACATTAAGGATACAATTCCCCTCAAAAATTAAGGAGACAAGCCTAACACAAATGATAACGACATATATATGCGGCAAGAAACTTCACCATAATCATGAGATATGGAGTTTAAATAATAATACTACATCATATAATTTAGGTCTTCTAAAGCTTACGTACGTTGCCATCTTAGATATGATAACATAATTCAATTAACCCATTTATAAATGCGTATGTGGTACACCTATACCACCAAGACTATGGACTTTGGTTTCACATCAATTCTAGCTGTTGTTACTGTAAGAAGAATGCTATGACTTGAGTGTATTATTAGTTTATATACCTGATTATCCATGGAGCAATATGTGAAAACTTAAAGATGACTCGTGTAAATCAATCACACATCAACGCCTCAACAAGTGTTGCCTTGTATACTCCTATATTCACCATTGTATCCCCATACAATAGACATGTTGGTCCTTGTATTTTGGTACTATACGCCCTAATACCATCATGGTATATGCTTGTTTAGTATTGAGCTTGGCCTCCACTTTGTATTGTGTCTATCATTTTGTTGTTTTAAATACATTTTTGTAAGCATTCTATATACCATTTACACCCTTCCTATTTGCCACACATGTAATAAACTAATAATCCGTAGCATTGTTACTTCTTGGAAAATCATCATAAAATTAACGCACCCATAAAGAAGAGAGGAGAAGAGGAGAGGAGAGGGAGTGTGCATGTGAGAGAGTTGTCGGTGTCCTGACCCGGCGGTCCGGATTCCAACTAGTAATGCTGCGTGTTTCCTCGTCCCAGATGTTAATGCAAGAGGCAACACAGTAACGCACGGGTTTATCCTGGTTCCGGCCGCGGGGCCGTACGTCCAGCAAGGGGGTGTGCGAGGGCATTGTATTATCTTGCACCGGAGGTGCCTGTAGTAGGGGTACAGGCATGACGAGAGAGGGAGGGAAGCTCCCAAGTCTCTGCTAGAGGAGAAGTTGATTGATGCGAGTGTCAATATCGGGTGCTCAGTGGTGTCGAGTGTCGCGTTCTATCGAGTGGGTCTGATTGCGCGACGTCGTCCCCCTTAAAGGGAGACCGCCTCCTCCTTTTATAGACACAAGGAGGGACGATGTACATGTATAGGGGATCGTGGAAGTCGTCGTCCTTCCCCCGAATCGCGGGGGTGCAGTGGTCGAATACTGTAGGAAGTACACTGTGGGCATGGCGTCGGGCGTGGCAGACGTCCTGGGTGTTGTCCTTGGTCTTGCGGAGATAGCGCCGGCGTCCTGGCAGCCCCAGCAGGCGGCGTGGTCATCGCTGTAGGGTGTACAGTCTTCCAAACGTGGCGTGGTGGCGTTCCGTGGGCCCTGCAGGCCAGGGTTTTGCATATATACGTGCGTCAGCGGTAGCGGGGCACGCGGCGGTCCCGGACCCCCCTGGACGGAGTGCTAGCGTGTGCACTAAGGAGGTCCGGGAGTCACGTGGAGGTCCCGGACCCCTCGAGGGGGGAGGTCCGGGCCTCCGGCTGCTAGTGCTGAGCGTCCCTCCTTGGGGGACACGTGGCGACACCGGACCCCTTCCCGAGCAGGGGACGGGTCCGGGGTCGTAGGTGTGGTGAGGTGGAGTCCGGACACCAGGAGTTGGCAGAATAGTAACGGGAGTTGTGCCTGAGCACGTCTCGTCCCGCGTCGCAGGTTCCCACAGTGCTTCCACAGCGTCCGGGATGGCGGAGCAGTGACCGGAGTTGGCGGACGGGACTCCGGTCATAGCCACTGTGGGGAATGGCGGCCTGACGCCGTCTGTCCCGGGCGCTGTGGAGGAGTGGTTGTCATTTAATGCCTCCGTACGACGGGCGGGTGAGCGGCAGGACCGTTTGTCTTTTACGTCGAAGGGTGGCCTCGAGCGAGGCGGAGATGGTTTGCCTCCTCGAGGGTAGGTTCCCTCGAGCGAGGCGGAGACGCGGGGCGCGGTCGAGGGTCTCGATGGGAGCCCTCGAGCGAGACGGAGATCACCATGCGGGTCCGAGGGGGGTGCGGATGGGCCGCATGCTGGGCTTCTTTGAGTCATTTCCTTTCTTCCAGATTGGAAGGAGGCCATAGGCCTTCGTCGGCTCAGTTGCCTACTATGGGTTTGTGTTTTTAGGGTGATTTTAGTACCCCGATTAGGGTGTCCCAACTCGTGGTCCCCGACAAGAGTATTTCCACTTTGTACACTCCTTATGAGTTTAAATACTTTCATATATCAAATTTAAATGTTCTAAGGCTGATTCACGCAATAATCATGCAGGTATCTTCTGCCCCTTTCAAGGAACCGCCTTTGCAAACTAAAGGTGGCTTAGTTAATTAATTAGGCTCTGTTTAGTTCCCAAAAATTTTCCTACAGTACACATCACATCGAATCTTTGGACACATACATGAAGCATTAAATGTAGTTGAAAAAAATAACTAATTGCACAATTCAACTATAAATGACGAGACGAATCTTTTAAGCCTAGTTAGTACATGATTGGATATTAATTGTCAAATAACAACGAAAGTGTTACAGTATCCAAACCCAAAAATTTTCGCGAACTAAACAGGCCCTTAGGTTTGTTGTTGTGGAATATGTCCATTGGTATTCAAGTCAATACGCAAGTTATGATACTTGTATTTTCCAGATTTATTTGAGATATTAATGATGCTATTACTTCAATGGCACCTAGCTGACGTGTCTATTAATAACAAGTAGTCCGAGTGATTTGACCAATCTTAGTCCTTTGAAAGTGCTAATCCCTGTGTTCCAAATTATAACTCCTTTGACTTTTTTGAGCCTAATTTTAACCACTCGTCTTACTAAAAAATTTGTGCAAATTAAATATTACTTCTATTATTGTGTCTTGCTTTATAATAAAAGTTCTTCAAGAATGACTTAAATTTGAATATGTTTGCACAAATTTTTTGTATAAGACGAGTGGTCAAATATGTGATTAAAAAAGTCAAATGTATTATAATTTGCAACGGAGGGATTAATAAAGAAGTATATTATGAGGATATGTGACTTTGTATGCATATATAAATATCTACTAACAACTATGCCGTGTAATGTAAGACAGCATTTTATGTGAGAGATTACTTATCTGTTCTGCTAATGTTAGAATTAGAACGTACGGTGTGCATAAAAAATTGGATGATCCGACCCATGTTACCAGAGGCAAGTATCGATAATCAAATTATTGTTTCTTTATGTTGCTAAGTACATGCTGCATATACGATGTTAATGTTGCGGTGCCAATATTCCAACCTCGAATCAGATATTAGAATAATTTGTATATATATTTTTTTTATGTCACAAATGTTGATTTCTAATGTTATAACTATTATTTATCAATATTATGACGGACTGAACGTACGGGGGCTAACGTGCCATATTTATTCTACTTTTCTAGCACTATTCAATGATCAGTGATAGAGTCGTACATTTACCGTGGAGCCCTAACGCCTCGGGGTGAAAGTAGAATGGAAAATTTCTGTAAAGATCGACACCGTTTTTCGTATTATGATATCGTCTCTGATTGTTTCTATTTTTTAAAATATAAAATATAAAGTAATTATTTACAATTAATTTTATTTCACCCTATTTAACGATCGTTTTTCATCACTAGGGTCTGTTTAGCAGGGCTTCTGCTCCTCCAAAAATAGCTCTAGCTCTAGCTATTCTAATGGAACAACTTCTCTGGTGGAGCTGGAGCTGCTTTGAAAAACGTTTGACAAAACAGTTTTTAGTATTGGTGTCTACTCACGGGGCTGCTTGGAGCAATGTTTCGTGGCTCCACCTCTCCAGTGGAAGCCGAAAAAAACTCCAAATGTGGCTCAAAATAAACCGTTTGGCACAGCTACAGTTTAAGTCGGTTTTAGAGCCCTGCCAAACGGTCACTGCATCCTACAGCGCATCCACGCCCCACGGCCCCTCTCTGACCTGCGGGAGTCACCGCGCCACGGGGGTGTCTATTTATCGCTTTGTGCAATTAGTTTCGATTCCGTCGCAGAAGCAGGCGGACGGGCATGACGTGCCAGGGGGAGGGGGCAGGGCGTGGATTGTAGGCCCATTAAGCTGAAGCCCAAAAGGCTAATTAATTTTCTTTCTTTGTTACTTTCTTTATTTTCTCTTTGTTTTTTTTCACCCATTAACTTCACGCATGCCTATCACCCAGTTATAAGTAATTAAGTATCACAAGCAAGCAAACCGATGACGTAATCATCAACTTTTTCTTCAACCATTAATTGCCCGTCCATGAATTAAATTCTTCTACTATAGTATCAACTTTTGATCTTTCGGTGAGTAAACATTTCAGAATGTTCTGAGTTTCGGAGTCAATGTTCTGATAATTGCTAGAAATATTCAAAAAAAAGTTTTGAATTTTTTAAAATGTTCCTGAAAATTTTATTTGGAAACATTTTCGAATGTTCCCTTAGAACTTTTTAAAATATTCTTGAACATTTAAAAAGTTTCCAAACTAGTTTGTAAACATTTCAAAGTGTGAAGTGAAAAATGTTTGAGAGCAACTCACAATGTTCTAGATAATTGCCAGAAATGTCCAGAAAAAAGTTTTGAACTTTTTAAAATGTTCTCGAATAATTTGTTTGAAAACATTTAAGAATGATTCCTTTAGAATTTTTCAAAATGTTCCTGAACATTCAAAAAAGTTGTAAACATTTCAAAGTGTGAAGTGAAAAATATTTGAGAACAACTCACAATGTTCTGGATAATTGCTAGAAATGTTTAGAATTTTTTTTGAACTTTTTAAAATGTTCCTGAAGTATTTATTTGAAAATATTTCATAATGTTCCATTAGAACTTTTTAAAATGTTCTTGAACATTCAAAAAGTTTCAGAACAAGTTTGTAAACATTTTAAAGTGTGAAGTGAATTATTCAAATTCAATTTGCATAAGAATCACTGCAACACTTTACAACTCAGACACTTACGATGCACGGACACTCACCCCTATAAACGCACGTACGCAAATCCTACCTCTATGAGCATCTTCGAAGACTGAGCGGCAAATCCTTGAGAATGATAAAGTCACCACAGGCGTCTTGCTGTCAATGGGACGTCACCTTCCATTGAAAGCACAACACCATTAAATTCTAGAATACACAGAAAATCGAACTCAGAACCTAAGGTGCTACCGAGCCTCTTGTAATCCTCACGCTACAGGCGCTTACACTCATCATCAGTATTCAATGCATATAAGTTGATGCCGTTCTCATTTCAGAATAAAAACTTAACGAGAAACTTAAACATATGCACTGAATGTTGGTAGGAGTATACTTGTTGAGGAAGAAAAGAAAAGCATGGATATATAACTTGCTTATTGCTTTGCTGTGGCCGCAAAGCAAAGCACTCGAAGAAATCGAGAGGCAGCGACAACAGGGAAATAATGGATGGAAGAAATGAACGGAGAGTGAGAGACAGCGACAGCTCGTAACTACTTCAGTAATTGAGACGTTGAAAAGTAGATACACCTAATCGCTATTAATACGGCCCATATGATAAATGGCCTCAGAAATTAAAAAAGATGAATACGCGTCGCAGGAAGCGCTTTCTGCGACAGGATTGAGTGCAGTAGCTCGCCCGATGTATAGATTCCCCCCGCGCCACCGCATCCGTCCAGTGGCCAGTGGGTAGGGTAGCGTACCCCGCGCGCATCCCCGGCCGATAGGCGCCGGACGCCAAGCTACTAGGTAGTACCAAAGTATGCGGCGCCGCCCCTCTTCTAGTCGCTGGAGTTTGGGAGAAAAAATAGCAGTAGTTGGAAAAATCCCTTTCAATAAACATTCTAAAATAAAATTGAAAAAATGGTCGTGCCGTCTTGCTCCCCTTCATCTTCGTGGTCGTCGTCCGGAGCAGCCGTAGCCGCACGCGCCTCCGCGAAACCCCCTCCTCCCCGCTCCACCTCACCGCCGTCCAGGCCCACCTGCAGGGCCATGGACTCTGCCGCTGGCGCCGCCCGCCGCCGCGTCCGCATCGCTGTCGTCGGCGACGTGGTATCCTCTCTCTCTCTCTCTCTCTGAACATCACTCGCTTCCTTGATGGAGGGGACGCCAGCCATGCGTGCGGGTGCTGCATTTTGCGATTCCATGCTAGGTTACAGGGTCAGGGTTTTCTGGCAAGGAGTTTAGGGAGGATTCGGGAACTGGGGCAAGGAGGCTAGAGAGGATTTGTGAACTGTGGTTTCTGTAAATCGATACTTCATTGCTGCGGTTTGACCTGGTGACTGGATGATGCGTTCGTAGCGTTGGGTGATGGGTGCAGGACTCGGGAAGGCATTTGATTTCCAGAATCGCAGTTTTAGAATGCTAGAAAGAGGGGGATGGTACATCTGGGCCAATGGGGCAAACAATTATTTGAGTTGTGTTTTCCCCAAACTTGAGCATAGCCAAACACACAGTCTCAGGTGGTATCTATTGATTCCATGTTCTGTTGATCAAACACTGTGGAAAGCTGTTAATCACTTGGATTCCTGTTATGGATATGATTTAGGATTGAATGGCTTACTTTTTTGGCACAGTTATATCACCAATTATATTAGTAACAAAATAACTCATGTAAGTAGCATTTATACTTCTGGGTTAAAAAAATCATGTGATTGTATCTCTAACCTGTGTGCTGCGCTAATTGCTTTTATGTTGCAGCACAATGACTGGGCCCTTGAGGAAGATTCAAAAGCTCTACAATTTCTTCAGGTACTTCATATTTTGCTTTCTGCCAAACTACTCTATTGGATAATTTCGTTGTGCTGTATACATTTCAAATGTAGCTTCTCTGTAGTTCTAGTGTGTGCTGCTGTTTACAATGTGCATTGTATTGGGCTCCATATGCTTGCCATACACTTGCAATAGATCCTCACAGCAATATTAGAATTTGACAGAAAATATTTGTACAAAAATCACTCTATGTAATATTTTGTTTTTCTCTCTCTGTGAAATGCAGCCGGATTTGGTACTTTTTACAGGTATGCCCTTTTCCATATTTTCTGTACTTCATGTTTTACTCATCAGTTACTTTAATAGCAATTTGATTCTTTTTGCTTGCCATCTTCTTTTTCCTCCCCTCCATCTATGCAGGTGACTATGGTAATGAGAATGTTGAACTTGTTGAAAGCATTGCAGGCCTTCAGTTACCAAAGGCAGCGATTCTTGGCAATCACGATTGCTGGCACACATATCAATTCTCAGATAAGTAAGAATCGTACTTTTGTCTAGCAAGGAGAAAGTACAAAAATAATTCCATTAAGATTTCTTTTTATGTCATCGTGTACTTGGTTTGCACTCAGGAAGGTAGATCGTGTTCGGCTTCAGCTTGCAAGGTTAGATATTCCTTCTTTACGCAATAAGTTCTTGTGTTTATTTCAATATGTGCTATTGCAGCAGTATGGCACTGAAGGAAATTTTTTGGTGAAGTAAATGAGTCTTGCAGATTGTATAATTGCTGGCTTGCTGCTATGCTTTCAGATGTCTCACATTTTACAATTTCAGCTTTGTTGCTTAATAATTTCATGATTTATTTTCTCCTTCCTCTTTAGATGAACAAAATTGGCATAATATTGAACCCAATAATCGGTTAGTCACTGCACTAGGCTTCTAGGACAGGTCAAAAGCTGATTCTTGATCTAACTAGTTGATGGTACTCAAACAGGTTATAACCATGTAGAAGTAGAATAATTCTAGGTGTCAGTTTTATTCACTCTTCAGTCTTCGCTATGCTATTGTACTCTGTAAGTTGGAAATGATCAATAGTACTAATATTTTCTTTCCACTTTCTTGTTACTATCAGCCTTGGTGAGCAGCATGTTGGGTACAAATGCTTGGATTTTCCAACAATAAAGCTGAGCGTTGTTGGTGGGCGACCATTTTCCTGCGGAGGTGATAGGCTATTTAGACCAAAGCTTCTATCAAAACGGTTGGTAAGAGTTATATAACTAATACATAAATATGTTTGCAACTTTTTTGTTTGGTACTTGATATTTCTTTGTCATTTTCTTGGATTTAGTTTGAGAGATTTTTTTTAAATATTCTGGGAAACATGGACTGTTGGAGCTACTTCCTCACCAACTGCATTTCATGAATGCAATGCAATTACACCCATTTCTATGTGCCGGCTGCATGTCCCAGCACATGTAGATCTCTTGCACACATTTGTCGATAGAATTGGCTAAATGAATACTAGTAGCTGAACTGTTGGAGCAAAATTAGAGTGGCTAACAACCAAGAATGAGAAACTTAACTGTTTCTTGTATTATTTTGAAAATTCCTATCCAAGTTCCAGATCTAGATTCCTGATGGTTGCTGGGGACTGTCTGGAAACCAAAAGAAATCCTGGATCAGGATTTCACAGGAAACAGGAATTTGCCCCTTGATTTAATATTTGGATAGGTGAACTTCCTAGTTATGTCACTACTTGGCTGGTTTTTTATCATGTGCTTTTGCTAGGCAGTAAAATTATGACTTGAATGACCTTGGGTGGGAGGAAGCTGGGTAGAATGGTGATGCCTGTTCAATTGATTTCGCTCTTGTCCATCACTCTTCTATACATTGGTCTTTTGAAGGCATATCTTATACTTAGAAGGATGGCTACCGATGACTACATGTGCACAGTAATTCGTCATCCACTTGATTTTGGTTGTGGAGGTAGCTTATTTTGTTCTTATTCATAAAACACTAACTATGATTAACACAACCCAACCCCCAATAGGAAGTTTGCAGCTCTCGATAAATTGACTAGTATTGGTGGTGGTGCAATCAGTACAGGTAGCTCTTTGGAAAATTTATGTCTATGCCTGATTTAATTGCCACTGCCTTTTTGCATAATTACTCTTCAGAAAATATAGCCTCACTTCATAAATGAATGTAACACGCTGTTCTTGCTCCTCATTCCTTTAGGAAGTTTAGCTCTTGTCAATGCATGTACTTATCCGTTGTCACTATTGAACACCTATTGTTGTCAAAATCACCATGTAGGTATGGTGTCAATGACATGGCTGGAAGTGCAAAGAAGATATACGACGCTGCTGCTGGTGCACCAGAGGGGCATTCTGTTGTACTGCTTGCACATAATGGGCCAACAGGTCGCTGAACATTCGATTGAACAAACTTCATAGATAGTTCATGAAACACATGATCAAAATGTTCAAGTCTTAAAATACTCATGGAAAATTATCTTTACGCACTTTGCAGGTCTAGGTTCAAGAATGGATGATATCTGTGGGCGGGATTGGGTACCCAGTGCTGGTGACCATGGCGATCCAGGTCTGATATTCATTATTATACTTCCCTTCGAGCTACCCTTACCTCAGCTTCAAATAGTTGCTTCATATGGCATGCTTGAACAAAACCTCTGCAGATCTCGAGCGAGCCATCACCGATCTGCAAAGGGAAACCGGAGTTTCCATTCCGCTTGTCGTGTTTGGGCACATGCACAAGAGCCTAGCCTACGGGAGAGGCCTGAGGAAGATGATTGCCTTTGGAGCGAACCACACCATATACCTGAATGGAGCGGTTGTGCCCAGGGTGAGATACGCACAAGCGACTCCCAGCTTCAAGCAAAATCAGCCGGAAGGATCGGTGTCGGCAGCTCCAACCTCACGGGCCTTCACCATCGCCAATCTCTCAGAAGGGCGCGTCGAGAAGATCTCCGAGGTCTGGGTGCTGGTGAGCGGCGCCAAGGCTGAGCTCGAGGAGGAGATCGTCTTGTATAAGCATCCGCAAGAGCATATGTGAGATGTTACCCGACGAATATGCAACCGTTGTGAATACTTACTGTAAATGTGCAGGGGGCGAAGCTGAAGTCGTTTAATGACTAATGAGTGTTACAAACTGCCTTGTACCACTACCAATTGAAAGCAGCACTTAATCACTTGTATCATATAAGCCTGTTACCGTGTAACGTGCTTGTTTTCGTTCGTCTATTTCTGGGATTAACAGACTTACCGGAAGAGAGAAACCTTCTGAAGAGAAACATGTTCCTCCATTCAAAGGAGAAGAATTCAAGAGCGCGTGAGCGAGACAAATCTGAGACCAACCGTTCCAAGCCTTTTTGCCTAGCAAAATTGCCAGGAGCCCAAAGACGTGAGGAGAATTCCACCCAACGACTTTCTTGCTGCGGGGATCCCCTGCTGCCGTTTTCGACGACTCGTCGCGTGGCTCGCGTGTCTGCGGTGTGCTCATCTCCCCTTCCTCGGTTTCGTAGCCCCGCAGCCCCAACCCAGGGTTTACAAACCGGTCCGGTTCCGGTTCGGGCCGGTACCAAACCGGCCCAAATTCAAATTCAAATTTAAAAAATAAAAAAATTCTAAAAAATACTTCAAGGTGCGACGAATCTAATGGTGTCAAATTTTCTCAAAATTTCGTTCGTTTAACATACTTTTCGGGCATTTAAAGTTAAACCAAAAAAGAAAAAGAAAAAATGAGACGGCCCATTAAGGCCCACTTGTTAAACGGTCAAACCGGCCGGTAAACCGGTCAAAACGGCAGGTATACCGTTCCAAACCGGTTACACATACTATTTTAAATTTGGATTTGAATTCAAACCGGTCAAACCGGTCTAACCGGCCGGTATACCGATACGAACCAGTTGAACTGAATTTTTTTAACTCAAATTTGAATACGACCGGCACCGACCGGTTTCTGGCCAAACCGAACCGGTATACCGGTACCGGACCCGGCGGTTTGGCCGGTAAATGAAACCCTGCCCCACCCCGGCAACCCGCTCGCTTCTCTACTCGGCACGGGCACCTGACGCGGCGCGGCTGCCCCCCGAACCCGGGCTGTTCTGCCGTCCGATCGGCCCGCCCGCGCCGACCACCGCGTCGGCCGCCGCGCGCCTCCTCTCCTCGCCGAGATCACCTGCCCGAAAAAAAAGAGGGGGGCCATTTCGTCTTGGTAGGATCGCAACCTGCCCGCTCGTACTCGCTCGCCCCCCAGCCGCCTTCCTCCCCCTTCCTCCGTTGTCTCCCCGGTTTCCCCGATTCCTTCGCCGGCTCGTTTTTTTTCCTGGCAATTCGCTGCGCGGGCAATCGCAGCCGGCTCCTGGGGGCAGCAGCTACAGGCCAGGCTTCTCTTCGAGGACAGGCCTCGCCCGCCGCCTCCCGGCCCCTCTCCGCGGGCGCCGTGGAGCGGAGATCCATCCGGACGTGGATCGGTCTCGCCTCCTGGTAAGCAGCCCCCGCGTGCTTGGATGGATTCCGGAGCCTAGACACTAGTGATTGGAACAACCAAGCCAAATCCTTCCTTTCGCTCGGTTCAGGCCAGTTGCGGATTTGCCTGTTGCGTGGTTCCGTACTAATCTAATCCAGCCATCCATGTTTCGACTAGGTTCTCTGTTTGGAGGATTAGTAATCTGTTGACACTTAAACAATCGAACTTGACACCCACGGTGATGGTGCAGTTTGTTTTCCAATAAGAATTGGGGGTTCAATTTCACCTCACTTTAATCTCATCGTTGGTTTCGCGTGTCCTGACTTGCCTTGTAATTGCAGATAACAGCTATTGTTCCACTGCCACTTTGAGCAATATGGGTTGGCTGACGAAGTTTTTTAGAGGTTCAACCCACAATATCTCGGAAGGTCAGTATCACAGCAGGCCTGCAGAAGAGACAGCATGGAATGAACCCTCGAGCTCTCCTGTTGTTACTGTAAGAACCGTATGCAATACATTTACCACCTTTACTACTTTATGTAAGAACCCCCCCTTTATGCCCTCTGTACTTCCTAATCTAGTTCAGGATAAAAGGAGGTCATTCTATTTATCTAGTGTAGGCATAGGAGATGCATTTGGCATTAGCCCCAAAAGAGCTTGTCCTGTTCCTGTTATCATTGAGAAACGCTCCTATTATATACAATGCATAGAGTTCTGTACCTCAGTTACTTGAAAAGACAGCATTTTTTGTGTCTTGTCAATCAAAATTTTCCTTTTATAGATACTGATCCAGGGTAATGTATTGAGACTTCTAACATAAAAGCAGCAGTTCCCTTATTATTATTTGTGGTTGTGGCTACATTGATGGTTCAATCATTGTGTCCATATACATCGGCCAATTTTTGTGCAACTACAACCTTCTATTGTGGTTTCAGATGGCACCAATCACTTCCAAAAATAAATTTATCTAGCTTATATACCTTTGTCATAAGCTTCTTAGAAAGAAAGTATGATTTTATTGATATGTCAATGATCAAATTTTCACATGCAATGTAGGACTTCCTTTCAGATTTTAACAATGAGGATATTGACCGTGCTATAGCGCTCTCTCTATCAGAAGAAGAAAAAAGAAAGGCAAAGGCAATAGGTTAGTATGCTTTCTATTCCTCCTGCTCCTCAAGTGTTCATTGTCCAAAAGAAGGTTGCTAATTTATGTTAATTTATGCTCCTCTGTTGGCTGTCCCTTTATTGTTGCTAATTTATGCTGTGACACTCGTCCAGGAGCTTACTATTTTAGAGAAGTGCCTATGATTTATGTTTACCTATGCCATGAAATTTGTCAAGGTACTTGGTGTTTTAGGGAAGTCCGGAAGTGCCTTCTCTCATATTAACTGTTATTGTTTTTTTAGGACAACATGAAGCTAGTCCACTGCATATGATAATATTACTCTCAGGGGGAATATTTGTTTTAAGATAGTTAATTTCTTCCTGTTCATTTTTTTGTGACCTGGTCTATTGTTGATGATGAAACTCGTTTTTCTTTTCCATTAAGTGAAATTATCTGTTCTAGATTTCTGTGGAATTATTATGTAAACGAAAATATCAGAGCACAAAAAGATCCATCCAATTGAAACAAGGAATCATCATGTAGTTAATTGTTTTTCTTGGCAACCTTCCTCCGCATCTATGTGTTTACTTTTGACGATGGGTTCAAGAATGTTTTCTCCAATTTCTGTGGTTAGATATAACAACTGATTTGCTGAATATTTCTATGGATTGCATCCCTGAACTGAGCATTACATAGAAGTGTATGTCATATTTGCATTCAAAGCTTTCTTTGAGCTATTGTAACTCAATGTACTCTATGTCTCTGGTGCTGTTACAAAATTTCTGATGAATTCATGAAGTTATTGTGTGTGTCGCTTTCTGGTTTAATTTATTTTTCCCTTCTAGACAAGGATATGCATTTGGAGGAAGATGAGCTACTTGCAAGAGCTATCCAGGAAAGTTTGAATGTTGAATCACCACCTCGCAGAAATGGCAGTGCCAATGGAGGCAATACATATCATCTGCCTCGTGAACCTGGCATCACCAATGGTGGCAATACATATCAACCACCTCGCGAAAATGGCACTGCCAATGGTGGCAATGCATATCAACCATTACCATTTATGTTCTCATCTGGATTCAGGTTCATTTCAACTTGATTACTTTACTATGTTGAGGTTTGTGTGGATATGCTTATTTGAACTGATGTTTATGAAATAGCAAGTAAGCATATAAATGAACTGGTACTGTAGTTCACCAGAAAGGAAGTACAATAAATGAATTTATGAACCATGTTGGCTGCATATTTTTTTCTAAAAAGATAGTGCATCTTATTTGTTCTATCAGGATCACTGGCACGTTGTCTTCTCCTGCGGGTTCGAGAAAAAACTGGCACGTTGTGTTTGATAATTCATTCCCTTAATACCACACTTTGTTTATGGCTCTGCAAAAAATACCAATCGCAATGAAATGCAGTTATTTTGTGTCAAGAAGAAGATAGGCATAAAAATTGAAGCTAAATAGGAATGAAAACTGGAACGTGGGGTATTATAGTGCACCCGCACTTCCCACCAATCTTATAGTGCATGTGGCTTGTAGTTGTGGATATCTTGTATATAAGGTTGAAGCACATTATATCCCGAAGGATGTGCTTTTCTTAAACAGAAGTGCCTTGAATATGTGAATTTCCCAAGTGCTCTAAAGAATAAGGAATTGTGGAGATGTAAATTTTCCAATGATGCCAAGGAACAAGAAATTGTGCATGATCTGCCGCTTCGGTTGTAACAAGGAAGATGCTGTAATGTGCTAAATATTTTCGTTTGTAACAAGGAAGTTGCTGTAATGAGCTAACTATTTTCAATTGTAACAAGGAAGATGCTTTAATGCTCTATAACATACTAGGTTGATAGGCATGGAAGATATCATTCTGTCCCTTCTTTTTCTCTTACCTAATTTCTAATGTGAAAGTGTAATTTTCTGCAGGGCATGCGCAGGATGTCACCGAGAGATTGGTCACGGTCGTTTTCTCAGTTGCATGGGTGCTGTTTGGCATCCAGAATGTTTTCGTTGCCATGCCTGCAGTCAACCGATATATGACTATGAGGTAACTTCTTTATTAACCTTTTGAGCAACTGCTTTAATATACTCACCTTAAAACACTATTTGCAGTTCTCCATGTCGGGGAATCATCCGTACCATAAAACTTGCTACAAAGAGCAGTTTCACCCCAAATGTGATGTCTGCAAACAATTTGTAAGAATTACCTCATTACTTTGATCTTATCTTTTTATGTTTGAAGTTTGTTTTCGTTGTACATTTTACATCTGTCTTTGTGTTAAGGAATAGTGCATGAGATCTGCCTCCAAAGTCCTGGAGAACATACTTTCTCTACATTCTCAATGATTGCCATATTTGACTATGTGATTGGTTTCCTCATATTTCTTGTTGCAACTATGGAATGAAGCTTGTAATTAGTTGCACATTTTAGTTAGCTGATTGTTTATGTTCTTAGTATAAAGTTGTTTTGTGTTGACAGGTGACTTCTATTTTTTGGTTTTCATATGCACTATCTTACAGTTCCTTCTTTCAGATTCCTACAAATATGAATGGCCTTATTGAATATAGGGCACATCCTTTCTGGCTACAAAAATACTGCCCTTCACATGAAGTGGATGGTACTCCAAGGTGCTGTAGTTGTGAAAGAATGGAGGTATGTTGAGTTACAATGTTCTGCTTTTGTTATTTATAAGTGTTGTGGCCATACTTCATGGTTAGATAAGGCACTTTGTGTGAAATTTGGATCAGTTCATTCCAACATGGTTCATTTACTTATCAGCCAAGGGAATCAAAATATGTATTGCTGGATGATGGTCGTAAGCTCTGCCTGGAGTGCCTTGATTCTGCAGTAATGGATACAAGCGAGTGTCAACCTCTGTATCTTGAAATCCAGGAATTTTATGAAGGTCTGAATATGAAAGTGGAACAGCAGGTTCCTCTGCTTCTGGTAGAGAGACAGGCTTTAAATGAAGCCATGGAAGGAGAGAAGGCTGTATGTTTACCATGCTCAAAATCCAAATTTCCTTTTCTTGCCCTTTGTACTGTTAGGTGTAACTATTTTGTTCTCTGTGGATACTAGGGTCACCATCATCTTCCAGAAACAAGAGGACTGTGCTTATCTGAAGAACAGACTGTTAGCACGGTGAGAGTTGTTCCAAATACCAATAGGATTATTTTTTCCTCATTTAAGTCATGTTCTACTCTACTTCTGTTGTTCTGCTGGGTTCTGAATGGGAATATTTTTCAGATACTGAGGAGACCAAGAATGGCTGGAAACAAAATCATGGAAATGATAACAGAGCCATATAGGCTGACAAGGCGATGTGAAGTGACTGCAATTCTCATTCTGTATGGTCTTCCAAGGTGAAACATCAACCTTTTGTTTCGTAATGTCACAATCAGCAGCACCTGAACAAAATAATAATAGTATCAGACGACTATGTCAGAAAAGTAGTTTGCTTTCAGTTTCTTCAGAATATTGTTCCTTCTATGAGCCAAAAATAGTTGCATAGAATTGGGGTTCTGGACTGTAATGACTGCAGAATTCATGAGGAAAACAGTTTGCCAGTGTCCGTCACAGTATCTTCTCCTGTGTTATATGAAAGATACTTTGTTGTTCAGTTTGGTTCCACATTGCTGATTTTGTGAATGGTCACTTTATTTGTATTGATTTTTACGATATTTTGTTCTTGCAGGTTGTTGACGGGTTCCATTTTAGCTCATGAGATGATGCATGCATGGTTGCGACTTAGAGGTGAGACCTAGTTTTTGTGTTCTTTCCCAGAACAAAAGCAATGAGACCTACTATGATTTGACACATAGCAACTGAACTATCCTTTTAGTTCTAGGCAGGTAAGCACATTATGTTGTTTCCAAGACTTAAAAAGTTTGTATCAGCCAACGCTGGCGAACTCAGTGGTTCTGCCATGTCAATTTGTTGGTGCTCAAGTTAGATGTCAAAGATCAGAAATGACTAGAAGCAACAATGGTCAAAGCTAATTTCTCTGAAAAAAAAGTTGCATTCACGTGGCAGTTTTTGCACCCAGTTGCCATAATCATTTATTTGCCTCCATATCCTATTATCCTGTCTTCTTGGAACTGTTACATAGACATTTCGTGCTAATGAACATGACATTACAGGATACCGGACATTGAGTCCAGACGTAGAAGAGGGCATCTGCCAAGTCCTTGCTCACATGTGGATAGAGTCAGAGATTATGGCAGGATCAGGCAGCAGTGCTGCATCATCGTCCTCAGGTTCTTCAACGTCCAGATCATCGAAGAAGGGGGGACGGTCTCAGTTTGAGCGGAAGCTTGGGGATTTTTTCAAGCATCAGATTGAGACGGACACATCCATGGCCTACGGAGAGGGTTTCAGAGCCGGGAACCGGGCCGTCATGCAGTACGGCCTGAAGCGCACCCTCGAGCATATCCGGCTGACAGGGACCTTCCCATTTTGAAACGGCATGGATGGATTCACATTTTGGCGAGAAGCTTACATCACATACATGATTGTCATTTGGAGTTCCTTTACAGCCAAAGAAATCAACTGTACAAACATTCTTTCCGGAATCCAGATACATCTTGGAAGGGCTAACTGAAGCATTGGATGAGTCGTGATGGCCAGCCTGACCAATCATTTTGTATTGTATTGTAACCAAACTGTGGAACGAAAACAATGGTATATCTGTTACATGGTGTGAATTTCAATAAGAAAAAAATAGTTCCGAACATATCCTGAACTCGAATTTCTGGTCGGGAGCTGAGCTCTTCGAAAAAAGCAAAAACGTGGCCTTCTTGTCCCACCGAATCCTTCACGTTTGAGGATCCAAACAGCAGGCAGTGCATCCGATGCAAACAGGCCTCTGCCCCGTGCGGCCGTGCCGATTCGGCAGAACAGTAGAAAATCCCAGCAATCCCGCCGGACAGCCCGGTGCACCGTGCCAACAGTGCGTGCAGTGCAGCACGCGGCTTCTGGTTCGCCTCTTGTGCGCATCTACCCGGGATGCTGAGTCTATGGTTGACCGCAGACTCAGCAACTTACAGTCGACTGAGCACGCCATCCCTGTCTACCCCTTCCGCATTCCTCCCTCCTCTTCTCATTTCCTTCCCTTTTTTCCTCTCGCTGAGCACACCATCCCGCAGCCTCCCCCTCCCCCCGTTCCCCCTTCCTCTCCCCACCCTTTCTTCCTCGATAGATCTAGCGGATCCTGACCAGCGACTTCTTTTTTCCGGCCTCTCACCGCAAGGTCTGCCTCCGCCGACGACGCAAGTCACCAGCAGCTCGGCAGCTCCTCCGAATCTCCGCCATCGCCATGGAGGGGGAGGAGGGCCCGTCGCGGAGATGGAGGCGCTCGTCCGCCGCCTGAGGCTCCACCGTCCCGCCCCATCCCCGTACGAGCCCTCCGAGGCGGTGGCCCCCGCTCCCGGCGCCGGCGCCGGCGAGTTGTTCCGGCCACGGAGGACCGCCGTGCTGGTCTGCCTCTTCCGGGGCGCCGCCGGTGAGCTCCGCGTCATACTCACCAAGCGCTCCTCCCTCTCGATGGATCTAGATGGAAGCTCCGCTCCAGGGGCACGCGGCGCGGCGGCGGGGGAGCTGCAGCCCCAGGGCGAGCGGTGCGGCGGCGGCGCTGGGGAGCTCCGCCCCCAGGGCGACCGGCGCAGCGGGACGGCGACGGCGGTGGCGGCGAGGAGCGGAGGCGGCACAGCAAGCCAGTGGTGGGGAGGAGGCGCCGCCGCCCGCCGCCGGGTTTTTTTTTCTTTTATTTTTTATAATCCGAATAAAAAAATTTCTACCTTCAAATTTTTTTATGTAATTTTTTCAATTGATTTTTGCACAAATTTTTTCTCGTTATTTTTTTTCCTATTTCTTCATAATTTTTTCCATCTCTCTCAATTCTTTTTCTTGAATTTTTTTGTCTATCTAAAATTTTTCTTGAAATTTTTCTCCCCCCCTAAAATTCCCCTTGAAATTTTTTCTATCTCTCCGGAAATGTTATCTGAATTTTTTTTCTTAACCTTTTTTATATCACAAAACGACAAAAAACTTACTAAAAAAAGGAAAAAAAACGGTCGGGAGATCGACCGTCTTCCTACGGTCGACCGTAAACTAGCGAGACCCGCATCTACCATCCCCAATTGGTACATGCCCATTGCCGCGGCCGAATCGGTAGTGGCAAGTGCTCCGCCGCTACTGCGCTACAGTGCCTCTACGTGCCAAGATCTCAGGGCAGGGTACCTGGCCGGTAGGATCTAGTGGCGTGGGTGTGGTGGCCTCATCAGCTTCCACGATCAGTACAGGTAGTACAGCGACGCGAGCGAGCGAGAGCCGGGCCGGGATGTGTCCTGCAGTGATGAAGCTGCGACGGACGGGGATAGATTCATGGCATGTACAGCGCCAGCTCGTACTTGTACACCGAGAGAGACCTTCAAGATCGATCCGAATCTGCCGGCCGGGGGGCAGGCGATCCGATGCCACAAAGCCCCGCTCCAGCGGCTTCGATTCCCGTGTTTTTCTAGCCGGGAATTGAGCTGCCGCGTTGGAACCCGGGAGGTGCAGCGCGGCGTGGCGCTGCCGGCGAACTCCCCGCCGCGGCAGGGAGCGCGCCTCGACCGCGCGCGTCGTCGCCGGCCGGCATCGCATCGCATCTACTAGTAGGAATGAATTCCCTCCTCGACGGGAGGAGCCGGAGAGCCCGGGCCGGGACATGCGTTGCAGGCGTCGCGTAGCGCTAGGCCAGGCAGGCCGCCGCAGCGTGGCAGCGTCTCAGGCTCTGCTTCCCCTCGGCAGCCTGGGCAGGGATGGGGATGGGATGGCGCGGGCGGCCAGGCCGCGCAGCAGCCGGCCAGTGGCCACGGCATCCGACCGGCCCGGCCGGCGAGCTGGGGGGGGGGGCGCGCACCAGGGTTTAACTTTTCGGTGGTAAACCGGCGAAAAACCGGTGAATTTACCGTTTTCGGTAGGTACCGGAAAGTGGTATACCGGTGTTTTTCGGTATTTTTCGTTTCGAATTTTAAAATTTCAAAAAAAATTATAAATAACCGTCAAAAAAATCGGCAAAAATTATGATAAAAAACTAGGGATTTTTATTAGCTTATAGCACTTGAAATCATTCAAATCTAAGTTGATTTGGTAGGTCAAAATGATGAATTTTCTATGAGGAGTGAAAATTTGGTAGGTCAAAATGATGAATTTGCTATGAGGAGTCAAAATCTAAGTTGATTTGGTAGGTCAAAATTTGCTTAAGTCTCACCATCTATGAGGAGTGAAGAACGCAGGTACTTAAGCAACCGAAAAGTTTTTATATCTATATTTTGTTTTTTCTAGTTATTCCATTCATTTCATACAAAATCTTCGTATGCAGAGACTATGCATTTGCTACATGGATTATGGATGGATAATACTTTCGATTACTGTGGAAGCA
The DNA here is from genome assembly GCF_016808335.1 of Panicum virgatum. Taxonomy (NCBI): domain Eukaryota; kingdom Viridiplantae; phylum Streptophyta; class Magnoliopsida; order Poales; family Poaceae; genus Panicum; species Panicum virgatum. The sequence continues at coordinate 6,256,773 of NC_053148.1, forward strand.
ATGTGTTGTATTAATTGGACTACAGACTTAATTGTAATAATTTTAATAGACTTTTGTACTTTGGACTAAGTACGTGTGCACTTTGGACATGAATTATGTGTTTCGTTTTCGTATTTCTCATTGTGTGCTGGAGTTTCTTATATGTTGTACATTATAATCTATAAATATAGACATAATTAGGGCAAACTCCCCAAAATTTTCAATTTCTTTTCATAAATACATAATTTTCCCATCATTTTCCAACTGTTTCCATCATTTTTCGGTGAAAAGCACCGAAAAACCGGCGAGATGCACCGAAAAACTGGCCGGTATACCGAAATTTCGAAATTTTGAATTTGAGATCACTTCCCATCATTTTCCAACCGTTTCCATCATTTTTCGATGAAAAGCACCGAAAAACCGGCCGGTATACCGAAATTTCGAAATTTTGAATTTGAGATCACTTCCCATCATTTTCCAACCGTTTCCATCATTTTTCGATGAAAAGCACCGAAAAACCGGCGAGATGCACCGAAAAACCAGCCGGTATACCGAAATTTCGAAATTTTGAATTTGAGAGCACTTACCGGTCGGTTTTACCGGTAAATCGCGAAAAACCGGCCGGTTTACCGTTTCCGGTAAGCACCGAAAAATTCCTGTAAAACGAAAACGTGAATCCTGGCGCGCGCGTCAGTACGGGGGGCGCCAAATTCGGCGGGATCCGGAGTTATTGCGGGCGTTACTGTGGGAAGGAAGGCGACGGGTGAGGAGCCGAGCCGGCAGCATTCATGCCGGGCAAAATGCGAAGTAAATGAACTCGAGATCCTCTCGTTTTGACCCGCTGCCGGCGGTCCATCTACACTCTATACTCTACTTCTACTACCACGAGCGTCGCCTCCCCGGCCGGCCGTTCGACCCGGCGCTGCGAGTTTCCAGCGAGGAGAGACCGCGAGAGGCAGCGTGAGAGGGAGGCCCCGCCGGGAGAGGGGAGCGACCGGGGCGCACGCAGATCGTATGGTCCCTGGCGGGCGTGCTCCGCGCGCGGCGCAGCTCGCCGGCCGGCACTGCCACGAGTGAATGCACGGGTCTTGGATTGGATCGAGGAAAATACTGCGTCCGGGAGATGATCGGCCTTGATTCTTGGGCGCCAGGCTCTGATCGACGTTAGTACAGGTGTTCAGCAACGTACCCCGGATGGATTGGCAGCGGGTGGTTTGTTTTTCTGAAGATGGTTCACATTCCCTATTTAAAGTTCTGAAGGAATTCGTGGGGCTGTTTGTACGTGAAGTGCTGCGTCAGTAGCGTAGTACGCCGTTTCAAAAGCTTTGATTTGGTGCTGCTTGTGAGCTATTAAAAGACAGATCGACCCACTAGTGCCGTGTAAGGGTACTGAATCGAATTCGTCGTCACATGGGGTGGATTTATTTGTACCTTTCAAACGCTACACTACCGCTCAAACCAATGCATGCTTTCCTCGCTGGTTCATGTAGTCTTCGGCTCTACGGTGCCACGCTTCACCACCATCAATGGCACCGGCAGGAATCACCAATGTGAACCGCTAGCGTGCACCTCTCCGATCATCGCCAACCCTCATCCATTCTGTTTGGTTCCATCTTGGAACAAGTATTACAGCATGCTGAGGTGGAGGAGAGAAGAGATGATAGAGAGGATAAACGGGCTTTAACACTTTGTAGAACCAAAAATTTTTGTAAAAGAGATAAATTGATCATATATTAACAAAAAACTAACTACTATACGAGTGGACTAAGAGGTCCACTTCAACGATTAGATGGATCCCGTTGGCAGTACCGAGACACCCCCCATCTGTAGCCTTGCTCAACTCAGGAAGTGAACCACCAACTCCTGGAATTATACACTCTAACCCATTTAGGCCTCCTCCAAAGGTAGAAGCCAGTTCTAGTTCTAAGCTAGTACATGTAAGCAGCAAAAAAAATTCATACAACAACTTTATCTTTTATTAGCACATGTGGGACCCAGCTGCATTAATTATTTACTCATCTCCTTTCTCAGGTTTGGAGGAGCTCCGTCTTGGTAGCTGCGTGAGTTCACCTCATTACTACAGAACAGGTCTTTCTTCCAGGCCATTTATCCCGGCTGACTTTGGGCCCGGGACAAAAGGTGGTTTTTGTCCCGGGTCCAACGGCTAGCCGGGCCAGCGGGGGGAAGGGGGGAGGGGACAGAGGCCTTTTGTCCCGGTTGGAGGCACCAACCGGGACCAAAGACACCCCTTTTGTCCCGGTTGGTGGCTCCAACCGGGACAAAAGGCCCCTGGCCCCCTTATCCCCTTCCCTCTCCTCCACCCGAGCCATTCAGCTCACTTGTTCTTGTTCTTGCTGTTCTTGGCTCGGGAGAGGGGAGAGAGTTCTGGCTCATTTCTTCACCACATTTGTGAAGATTTTTGATTCCCCTGTCCATCCATCGGCTCTAAAGGTTTGAAGCTTATTTTTCTCTTCTTCCATTGCTTGTGTAGCTCATTTCATGTTTTAGAAATAGAGAAAACATGTAGCTCATTTCTTGGACATTTAGATTGCATATGTAGATGTGATTTTCTTTTAGATTTAGATGAGTATGTGGATAGTAGAAATTTTTAAAATGAGTGTAGACACTTCATGTGATTTACTTGTATATATGACCATATTGTGGATAGTTGATTTTTGTATTTATGAATGAATTAAAGAAATGAGTATATTAGAATTTTTTGTATTATGAATGGATTATTTTGACACTCTAGTGATGTATTCATTCATGCTCACACTGAAACCATCTAGAAGCTTAAAAAATCTTTATTTCGATGTTATGTTACATTTAGTTTAATTTAGGTTTGATATATTTTATTTATTCGATACGTGTAAAGAATTCAAATCGATTTCTTTAAAATGCAGATGGACCGACAATGGATGTACAATGCTGACCGACGTTTGAACGAATTCATTGAAGGCCTGCATTATTTTTTGTCTGTGGCTGAGCCAAATAAGCAGAATGGTTTTATGTGCTGCCCGTATGTTCATTGCAACAATAACAAGGATTACTCATCTTCAAGAATTCTACACAGCCACATTTTCGCAAATGGTTTCATGGAGAAGTATGTTTGTTGGACGAAGCACGGAGAACAGGGGGTTACCATGGAAGACAATGAAGAAGAAGATTTTGACGACCACTTTCCCGGGAATGCTGGATTCGGTGCATTCGATGACGATATTCCCATGGAAGAGCCCGAAGTAGATGTAGCAGAAAATGATCCCAGCGACGATCTGGGGCAGGCATTGCACAATGTGCAGGCAGATTGTGAGAGTGAAACGGAGAGATTGAAGTTCCAGAAGATGTTAGAGGACCACCGTAAGTTGTTGTACCCAGATTGTGAAAATGGATTGAAAAAACTTGGCACCACTTTGGAGTTGCTGCAATGGAAATCGACAAATGGTGTATCCGACAAGGGATTTGGTGAATTACTCAAACTTGTTAAAAAAAATACTTCCTAAGGACAACGAATTGCCTACCACAATGTACGAAGCCAAACAACTTATTTGCCTTCTAGGATTGAAAGTGCAAAAGATACATGCATGCCCCAATGACTGCATCCTCTACTGAGGCGAGTACGAGAATTTGGATGCATGTCCCGTATGCAGTGCATTGTGTTACAAGATTATAAAAGATGATCCTGGAGATGTCGAGGGGGAGCCTCCCCGGAAGAGAGTTCCTGCGAAGGTCATGTGGTATTCGCCTATAATACCACGTTTGAAGTATCTATTTAGAAATAAAGATAATACTAAATTGATGCGATGGCACAAAGAGGAACACAAGAAAGACTCGATGTTGAGACACCCTGCTGATGGATCGTAGTGGAGAAAAATAGATAGAACGTACCCTTAATTTGATTTGGATGCGAGAAACATAAGATTCGATTTGAGTACGGATGGCATGAATCCTTTTGGTGAGATGAGCAGTGGTCATAGCACTTAGCCTGTGACTCTTTGTATGTACAATCTTCCACCATGGCTCTGCATGAAACAGAAGTTCATCATGATGCCAGTGCTTATCCTGGGCCCAAAGCAGCCCGGAAATGACATTGATGTGTACCTAAGACCATTAGTCGAAGAACTCTTATTGCTCTGGGGCGATGAAGGTGTACGGATGTGGGATGAATACAAACAGGAAAACTTCAACCTACGAGCATTGCTGTTCGTAACGATCAATGACTGGCCTGCTCTTAGTAACTTGTCAAGACATTCGAACAAGTGATACAAAGCATGCACACACTATTTAGATGATACCGATAATATATGGTTGACTCACTGTAAGAAGGTTGTATACATGGGTCATCGTCGGTTTCTTCCCATCAGGTATGCGGTACGAAAGAAGGGCAAACATTTCAAAGGCCAAGCGGTCCACTGAACAAAACCGATGCACCGTAATGGTAAAGACGTCTTCAACATGGTAAAAGATCTAGAAGTTATTTTTGGAAAGGGACATGGTAACCAACCTGTTCCGAACGAAAACGGAATGACACCCATGTGGAAGAAGAAATCTATATTTTGGGAGCTACCATATTGTGAAGTCTTAGATGTTCGTCATGTAATTGATGTGATGCACCTCACGAAGAATCTTTGCGTCAACATGATAGCATTCTTGGGAGTTTACGAAAAGACAAAAGATACAGTAGAAGCACGTCAAGAATTGCAACGTATGGAAGAACGAGATGCCTTACATCCACAACAGCGAGATAATGGACGAGAATACTTAAGTCCTGCCAGCTATACTCTTAGCAAGGAAGAGAAGGAAACCATGTTTGACTGTTTGAGCAGTATAAAGGTTCCATCTGGATACTCATCCAATATAAAAGAAATCTTAAATTTGGCAGAGAAGAAATTTACAAATCTCAAGTCCGATGGCTGCCATGTGCTAATAACCGAACTTTGTCCGGTTGTGCTGCGGGGGATTCTGCCTGATAACGTCCGGTTAACCATTGTGAAGCTATGTGCCTTCCTCAACGCAGTTTCTCAGAAGGTAATTGACCCGGAGAATTTGATAAAGCTGCAAAATGATGTGGTGCAATGCCTTGTTGGCTTTGAGCTGATATTTCCACCATCTTTCTTCAACATCATGACACATCTTCTAGTGCACCTTGTGAAAGAGATTGATATCCTCGGACCAGTATTTCTACACAATATGTTCCTATTCGAAAGGTTCATGGGGGTACTCAAGAAATGTGTTTGTAATCGAGCTCGTCTAGAAGGAAGCATCGCCAGTGCCTACGGAACTGAGGAGGTCATTGACTTTTATGTTGACTTTATTGATAACCTTAAACCGATTGGAGTCCCTGAATCGCGATATGAGAGGAGACTAACTGGAAAGGGTACATTAGGAAATAAATCTTATATCTGCACAGATGATTTCTCATTCAAGAAAGCGCATTATACGATTCTTCAACAATCATCCTTGGTTGACCCGTATATCGAGGAACACATGAAAATTCTGCTCTCCGAATTCCCAGAAAAGTCTGAGGCATGGATTACACATGAGCACATGAACACTTTCTGCAGCTGGTTGCGGAAGCATCTAATGCATAATATGGATATAAGTGAACAACTGTTCTTTTTGGCTAGGGGACCATCTTGGAATATCTTAACATACTAAGAGTACGAGATAAATGGAAACATATTTTATACGATAGCCCAAGATAAAAAGAGTACCAACCAAAATAGCCGTGTTCGTATGGATGCCACGGACAATAATGGAAAAAAGGACACATATTATGGCTACATCGAAGAGATATGGGAGCTGGATTACGGTCCCAATTTCAAGGTGCCTCTATGTCGTTGCCAATGGGTTAAACTATCTGGAGGAGGGGTAACAAAAGATGAGTATGAGATGACAATAGTTGATCTCAACAATCTTGGGTATAGAGACGAGCCATTTGTCCTAGCTCAGAATGTCGCTCAAGTTTTCTACATTAAAGACATGTCTAGCAAGCCAAAGAAAGGGATAAACAAGCAAAAGGATCATGAGCCTAAGAGACGCATAGTTCTATCAGGAAAGAAAAACATCGTTGGAGTGGAGGACAAGACAGACTTATCAGAAGAATATAATAACTTTGTTGCCATTCCACCTTTCGAAGTAAATGCTGATTCATGCATCTTGCTAGCCAATGATGATGCTTCATACTTGCGCCGTGATCATAATCAAGGGACATTTGTTAAGAGAAAGTCTGTTACCGCTAATCTTTTATGTACTTGAATCAGTTTCTATTATTATATACAAAAATAATGACAATTCGAATACTTTTATTATATATGTACTGTACTATTATCCTTTATGTGTTATATATATATATATTAATTTTTTATAATTTTCACTTAATTATCAGACTCAAGTATAATTTTCATACAATAATATGGATTACTCAACTAATTTTATTTATTTCATGAAATTACATTCACATTAACACACTATACTCTCTCACTAACACACACAATCTCACTAGCACACACACTATCTCTCAAACTCACACACTACTCATTAATATCATGAAATTGCTTAATTTTATGTAAAATTCACTTTTTAAATGTTAAAATCGTGATAGAATCCACTTTCTGTCGAAAAGCAACAGTTTGAAAAAATTTGTTCACCAAATATATTTTTGCATGGTCAAAATAACAAATATAATTTCAAAAATGTTAGATATTTCGTTGACCCAATCACTTGAATGAAAATTAATTATTTTTGTTGCGTGTATCAAGTTTATATAGAGATAAGAAATTTTGTTCCATAATTTTTGGAATCATAATTTTATTAACTGAATTAACAAATGAAAGCCTATTTTAAAAGAGAAGTAAAAAGAAACAAAAAACATAAGATTTGGCGGGAATGGGGGAAAACGGCCCCTTTTGTCCCGGGTGGTAGATCCACCCGGGACTAAAGGTGGGCCGCGGGCTGGGAATTTTCCTGGCCCGCCCAAAAACACCTTTTGTCGCGGGTGGAGCCACCACCTGGGACAAAAGGGCCTTTTGTCCCGAGTCGTGGCTCCACCCGGGACAAAAGCCCCCCCTATATAACTCTCCTTCTTCCTCGCCCCTGTTCCCCCAACACTTCGCGATTTTTTTGATTTCCGCCGGCGCGTCGTCGTCCCGCTGCTCGATCCGACGCCTCCTTCTCGCCATCGTCGTCGTCCCCGAGCGCCGCCGTCCACTGCCGCCAGAGGACGTGCCGCCCCATCGCGCCGTCGTCACCGAGCGCCGTCGTCACCGACTACTGCCCCCGTGCCGGCCTCGACCTCGCCCTCCACCCGCGCGCGCCGCCCGAGCTCGCCGGCCCGGCCCCGACGTCACCTGCCCCCGTGCCGGCCCCCTGCCTCGAGCGACCTCCACCGCCGCCGGCCCCGGCCCCGAGCTCGACGCCCGCCATGCCCCCCCCCCCCCCCGCCCTCAACCGCCGCCGTGCCGCCGCGACCTCAACCGCCGGCGCGCTGCACCCCTCGGCCACCGCTTCAGCTCGCCGACCCGACGCACCACCGCCGACCGGCGCCCAAGGACGTAAGCCCTTTGCTGACGTCAGCACTACTATGTGCTGACGTCAGCTGTTTTTTATTATGTTAGAAATAGTTGGAAATAGATAGGAGTTTGTAGAAAATAGTTAGAAAATAGTTGGAAAAATCGTAGAATCATGAAAAATCATGAAAAATAGTTGGAAAATTTTATTTATTATATATTAAGTAGAATTGATTTATAGATATATTATTAGAATTCAATTATGGAAATATTATTAGAATTCAATTTTGGATATATTATTAGAATTCAATTTTGGATATATTATTAGCGACAAATTATGGATATATTATTAGAGAGAATTTAGAGAGAAATAGAGAAGAAAATATAGAATTAGAGAGAATTTCTATTATGATGTATTCATTATTTAATTATGTCATTCAAAGACTTTAATTTATCATGTATTTATTATTTTTTTATGTCATTCAAAAAGTTCAATTTATCATGTATTTATTCTTTAATTATGTCATTCAAATACTTTAATGTATCATGTATTTATTATTTAATTATGTCATTTATATTACTTCTCGAGCTCGCAAACTCGCGCTAACACACAATCATTTTCGATAGTTTCCGATCGTTACCGATCCCGACCGAATCGTTTCCGATAGTTTCCGATCATTACCGATACCGACCGAATCGTTTCCGATAGTTTTCGATCGTTACCGATACCGACCGAATCAAGAGGACCTCGACATCTCTATGGTCGGCTTGTGGGTTGTGTAAGTATTTACTCTCCTTACGTATTGTTTTGCATGATCTCAACATACTGATCCCTTGATTTATTCGGTATCATGTAGAATGGAGATACAAACTTACAAAAAAAAGGGATACTCTCACCTCGACTTCATCGACCCAATTACTTATAATTGGAGACTTCTACACGACAATTCCGATGAGATATTCCAAAACTTGTTCAAGTACATAAGCGTTCATCACAACAAGCAAATGATATTGTTTCCTTACAACTTTACGTGAGTGATTCCTTCCGTCTAACTCTTTCTATTCTGTAATCGAATTGTTTAAACCTTAACTACCAAGAACTGCCTCCATATAATCTTGCAGTGAACACTGGGTCCTAATTGTCATAATTCCCGAGAAGAGCCTACTCGTGGTTATGGACTCATTGAGGAGAAATCCAGAACAATATGAAGATCTTCTTAACATGATGAAAAAGTAATTCTACCGTCGATGACCTATAATTGTTCTAATCATGCACAGGGTTCGGAAACAAGTCGCTAAAAATCATCCAGGCAAATTGGACAAGAAATTGAAGATCAAGACAGATTTTGCGGTACGCACTTGGATGATTCGTTGCACGTTTCATTAGTTTTATTATATATTCATGTAAATACCTGATAATTTCTTCTCTCTTAAAGTGTATGAGGCAGGAATAAGACACTAATTTATGCGCATACTATGTATGCGAGAACATCTATGGTCTGGTAGGTCCTCCAAGGGCCTGGACAGATTGGGAGGAGGAAGTAAGTAAAAAACTTGTTAATGTTTGAACTCGTATTTTAATTAGTCGAAATTAATTATCCGCTTTTTCCATAGGTCGAGGAGATGCGCGATAAACTCATACTGGAGGAAAAGTTTATGGTGATTCAAGAACAATTGTCCGGATTTATTGTTGAGCAAGTGCTCGATCCAAAAGGCGAATTCTACTATGATGGACAATCTCACATTGACAATCATAGCAAATATGATAATATACGTGTATATATGTAATTAAGAACGAATATACCTATGTAAATATATATGTGTGTGCATGTATTATATTTCTATTTATGAGTATGTATGTATTATATATATAAGCACTCCAATAATATATATGTGTATATATATATATTTATATAATATTGGTCCTAGACATTTTCATATGTAAAGGAATTCACACGTATAGATATGTGTATACATATATATAAGTGAATTAATTTATATATAAAAACTATCTAGGACAAATATTATATAAGTAACTATATATATATGTATATATTAGTGGAGATCATACACACTGAATTCCAATACATAAGTTTAATTGAAATACAAAAGTATAATTGAAATAGAAAAAGAATTGAGAAAAGAAAAACAAAAAAGGGATCTTTTGTCCCGGTTGGTAACACCAACAGGGACAAAAGGGTGCGCCAAAATCGGGACAATAAGGATTTCCCAACCGGAACAAATTAGCGTTTCTGTAGTAGTGACTTTTACTTGGACGCCGTGCTACCAGCTAACGGCGGTTTAGTCGCTAGCGAAACTGTTTCCGATGTTTCTCTCTTCCACCTTGGCAAAATTCTGACTCAGACATCGCCACCCTTTAGATCGAGGAGGCCTTACAGATGTACATACATGTTTGCGCGGTATTTTCACCTGGGCTACGTACGAAATAATGGCACCGTCGTCGCGCGCGCGTCGACCAGAGCTCGCAGCTTTACCCTCACCCACGCGCGTATCTCCCGCACAGGGCGGCCCGGGAGCGTCCGGCGGGTACGAAGATATGGATCGCCCGGCCGTGCCATTCGGTCGAGCACGTACCCAATGTGCAAGCCAGCGCGTGGGTGTTGCGTGCTGGTTGGTACGTGACACTTTTCTACCTGATTTATCATGTTTAACTTCCATACAAAATCTAAGTCATATTAATCCATATTTGACTACAACAAACTTGATCTTTTTTATTCATCTATTTTTATATATTCTTCTAATACATCAATCGGTTATAACTTGCATCTATTGTTTACAAACAACATAAGATTAATTTTGGGTCTAAACTTCGCACCTAGTGCCATCCTACGGGCAACTTTCAGACCGAGCTCAGGCTTTCCACCATTTCTTAGTTGAAAAATAATTAAATTATAATGTTGGGCCATGCTCTCATGAGGCCGAACATCTCAAGCCTGGTTTCCTCCAATCCTAATCCTACAAAGGGGTTAGCGGGGCAAGACCCAATGGGCTCGAGCAGGGCCTAAAATGCTTATATTTACCATTAATATGATAATTTCTTGCCCTCAACATTAACATGGTGGCCTAATGTTTTTATATTGAAAATTATGTACTAAGTAGATAGATCTGGGTATCAAGATTTTTTTATTTATGCATCGACTAATTATATTCTACATGGGTTTTTGATCTATGTAATTTGCTTGGAAATAAAACTTTTCACTATTTTTCTTTCCAATATAGTTATTTAATACATGTATTTGATATGGAATTTTTATTTTTACTATTTACTTAAAATTTATTTATAATACTAGCTACTATCTTTCCTTCTATTGTAATTTTATTCAGCTATTTATTGGTCGTACTCAAGATGAATTCTTGGGATCAATCTACATAATTAGAGCATCATACAAAATCAATGATGTGAGTTATTTCTTTCTCAAATAGCATGGTAGCTTCAAGTCATATTTCAAAATTTAGCTATTGACGAATTTTATTGCATAAGCTCTATACATAAGTAATTTGCTATCCAATATTATTGGAAATCAAATGCCAATTTCTAATATTTTAATTAAGTAATTAGTTATTTATCCAAGGTATTTGCCATAGACTCTATATTCATCTTGGTTTCATCCCAATTTGTATACAAATAAACTACTAATTTCCTTATTTTCTTAATTCTTAATTTAGCTATTTATTAACCTCATTCCTCGTTAGCTCTTAGGACAACTTCCTCTCCTTATTCTTCTAAAAAAAACTTTAAATTTTATTGTTTATTAATTTCTTTGACATGAGCTCTTTAGTAAACTATTAATGTTACCAATTTAATTTCTGAATTTATCCATGAACTCTTTATGTTACTGTAGACTGGTCATAATAAAACCCAACGTTGTGTATTCTTTTCTCTTTTTTTTATTTTCTAGATTAATATTTTAAGCTCTAGTCTCTGTTGACAAACTGGCGGCTTGTTTTAACACCATAGTATTAAATGCAAAAAATTGTTATAAGGGTGAGTGAGTACTTTATAAGAGAGGCAAAGTTGACCTTTTTAGCCGTGGATTAAATAGATTATTGGTGCCCACGGACACGTAGACCTCGTTGAATGCATTCTATTTGAATGTTCACACAACCTATTTGGAGTTCGGATCATGGAGTTACGTTTGGCGTAAGATTTAAAAAAAGGAAGCTACAGTAATAGCAGGTACTGTATACAAAAGAGAGTGTTGATTTGCGAGTGTGATGATGAATGTGCTTGTGTAGATTAATATTACCGCCTACTCTAATTAGCGAATGAAGGAGCCTGGCCGTTCTTAACTATTGCCCCTTACCAATTTATGATTACTACTGATGACGTGGAGTATTATTACAACAGCTTTTAACAATCAATCAGTCATTGTTCGTGAGGTGGTAGGTAGGAACGTATTCATGTGGCATGCTGGTGCTTGCTTATATTAACATGACAATTTTTACTTCTCTTGCCGAAGGTGGACTCTCTAGGCTGTAGATTTTTTCTAATTAATTTGACAATTCCTTACTTCTTTTGTTGGACGTGGACTCTCTAGCCTGGACCGGTAGATTTTTTCTAATTAATCTGACAATTTCTTACTTCTTTTGTTGGACGTGGACTCTCTAGATTAATCTAGACTGTTAGATCATCATAAAATCCGATGGTGCAAATACTTCTCTTTTTTAAATTAACGTGAGAATTTCTAAACCCTCTCGGCGAACGTGGTGGCTTCTTTTAACACTGAAACTAAAAGAAGCCACCATGTTCGCCGAGAGGGTCTAGAAATTCCCACATTAATCTGAAAAAAAGAAAGACATACACCGTTGGATTTTATGAGGATCTAACGATCTACAATAATCAAAATTTGTCCCAAATACAATTATAGTAACTAAATTCAAAATGAGAGAGTCTAGAAATTCCCACGTTAATCTTTAGAAGGACATACACCATTGGATTTTATGAAGATCCAACGGTCTACAATAATCAAAAGTTGTACCAAATACAATTATAGTAACTAAATTCAAAATGAAAATATGGAAGATTAATAGTTTGATTGATATAAAGAGTTATATCGAGATACAACTCAATAATTAATTTTTTTCCACCTCATCCATATCTCCGATGGTGCAAATCCTTCTCTTTTTGGCAGGCTTCTCAGTTCTCATCTCATCTATTCCTCCGTGTCGTATACATCTTCGTGTCTCATCTCATCTACTCCTCCATATCATATACATCTTCGTGGGGGAAAGAGATAGAAAAGAAAAAGAAACATATATAAAGACAGTATGTATCACGTTGATGAATTGCTTATTTTTAGATTCCTAATCTAGTTATATTTATAATTCGTATTTGGCTTGGACTCTTTAGGTTAATACAGACCATTAGATCTTCATAAAATCCGACGGTGAAGATCCAACAGTCTACAATAATCAAAAGTTGTACCAAATACAATTATAGTAACTAAATTCAAAATGAAAATATGGAAGATTAATAGTTTGATTGATATAAAGAGTTATATCGAGATACAACTCAATAATTAATTACAGCACCCCATGCATCTTGTCCTCTACGTCGCTCACATTATTAAATAGATGCAAGCTCAATTTTAGATAATGAGACACCCGGTCTAGATAGATGCAAGCTAATAAATCTAAAAATTAGCAACATAATTATTGATGAAAAGAAATTCAATCCAATAAAGAACAAGATCTCGATAGGGTTGGACGACATAATTTACGATAATGAACAGGATGATGTATGCTAAAAAAATAGTATAATTTTTAAGTAAGGATACAACGACATGCAAACTTTTGATTAATATTACCGCCTACTCTAATTAGCGAATGAAGGAGCCTGGCCGTTCTTAACTATTGCCCCTTACCAATTTATGATTACTACTGATGACGTGGAGCATTATTACAACAGCTTTTAACAATCAATCAGTCATAGTCATTGTTCGTGAGGTGGTAGGTAGGAACGTGTTCATGTGGCATGCTGGTGCTTGCTTCTATTAACATGAAAATTTTTACTTCTCTTGCCGAAGGTGGACTCTCTAGGCTAGCCTCGACCGGTAGATTTTTTCTAATTAATTTGACAATTCCTTACTTCTTTTGTTGGACGTGGACTCTCTAGCCTGGACCGGTAGATCTTTTCTAATTAATCTGACAATTTCTTACTTCTTTTGTTGGATGTGGACTCTCTAGATTAATCTAGACTGTTAGATCATCATAAAATCCGATGGTGCAAATACTTCTCTTTTTTAGATTAACGTGAGAATTTCTAAACCCTCTCGGCAAATATGGTGGTTTCTTTTAACACTCCCTTATATATAATAGATAGATTCTTTGTTAGCTATATTTTCATTGTATACCTATTTGATGTCAAATTTTTTTTATATTTTTCTCTATAATTTTAGTCAAATTTTGAGATGGTTTGATTCTTCAAAATTCTTAGAATGACTTATAATTTGGAATGGAGGGAGTACTAGATTAGACGGCTCGGCCCGACACGTCTGCACACACTACTGTATGTGGAGCACGCGCAGCGCAGGGATCGATCGATCGTGAACGTGAAGTTGTGTACAGCATGCAGCGTGGCACAGGATTCCGGGTACAGCGATCGAGCTGGTACGAGACGAGTAGACGACGACGGTACCCGGACCCGGCCCCTCCTCCCAGCTGTGCACGTACGTGTATCCCGAGGAGCCCGGGGGATACATGCATACCTACACAATGCACTGCACGCTCATCATTTGCGAGAGGGACCGAGAGAGAGAGCACGTGTCAGGGGCCTGCGATTGCAACTGTACGCGCACGCAGATGGCATTTATTGGCGTACGTGCACAGGCAGCGCACTGGCGCTAGCTCTCACTCTCGTCGTAGCAGGAGCGAGCGTACATCTACACGGGAGTACTCCTCCTAGATGTAGATCGATACGCCCACCCATGCATGCAAGCATTTGGATCGCGCATTCAGTACGCCGCGGCCCGGTCCCACTACTACAAAATATGTTTTTCTTCCGGCCATGTGTCTCGGTTACTTTTGGGCCCGGAACAAAAGATGGCTTTTGTCCCGGGTCCAACGGTTAGCCGGACCAGCCGGACCAACGTGTTACCAACTCGGACAAAAAGCCCCTCCACGTGATAGTTTAAAAGGAGTTATTCTATACTGAGTCATGTGTACTACTTAGGTGAGTTGGCAAGGAAACCATGCGCTGGGCAAGAGGTCTTAGGATCGAATCCCGTGGTGTGCAAAAAAAAATTTTAACGTCAGACACCTTTTGTTCCGGTTCTACCACCCGGGACAAAAGCATCGAGACTTTTGTCCCGGAAGTCTTGTCCCGGTTCCAAAATCGGGACAAAAGCCAGTTTGGAATCGGGACAAAAAGCTAAATCTGTAGTAGTGTCCGTACGCGCGCGCACGAGCCACTAGCCCACCACTGCTGCTAGGCGGACGGACCCTCCTCACGTGCGCGTACGTACGTAGTATACGTGTACGTACCCCCGCGCAGGTATACATACGTAACAAGAAACATAGGAGCTGGATGCGCGCACCCTAAGCTAGCACGCGGCTGCCGGTGGTGCGTGAGAATAATGAAATACTGTAGACGTCCCCGCAGAGCACAGTACATCCGTCGATTCTATATCTATACCAACAACAGTACACAACCTCCGTTCATAAATTTGTTTATTTATGATAAAAAAATAGCTAATTTGGAAATGAGGAGCTATTATTTCAAAAAAAAATGAAGAACTAACTAGTTTGCCCTATTACCTCGTGTATTTGGGATAAAAACTACTGCATACTAATTGCTAACTAAGTACTAGTTTATAAACGAACAAATAACTATATATGTGAATAATAATTACCTTGGGGGTAAAATACAAATATTACTGGAGTAGTATGCTAACTAAACCCGGCGGCCCCACACATACCGTACCAGGCGACAACGGGGGTGTAGAGACCGCTCTACGACGACGCGCGAGAGGGTCTCCCGTTTTCATTGGCGAGCAAAACGGCAACATCCTCACCGTCACCGTTAGGGCTGGGCATCTAAATCCGAAAAACCGAACCCGAACCCGAACCGAACCCTAATAGACCGAATTGTCGGTCTATTCGGTTTTCGGTTCGGTCCACAAACTCAGATAATTCGGTTTTCGATTTCGGTTTCGGTTCTGGCCTCTTAGAACCCGAATAGACTTGAAGAACCGAAATACCCTGTGACAGATCAAACCCAGTCCAGCGACGATTCGGTCCAAGGCCTGCTCCACACTACAGCCCCTTCCGCTCCCAACCCTAGCGCCCACTCGGCCGCCAGGCGCCAACTGCTACCTGCTGCCCGGTGCTCGCCTCCGCCAGTTCCCTGCGTCGCCGTAGCCTTCCGCTTCCCACTCCCAGATCCCTGCTCCTTCTCTGCTTCCTGTTGCCTGCGATGGAGGACACCATGGCGGCGCCCTCGCGGATCTATGGCCGGCGACGCCCCTTCTCCTTCTCTGCTTCTTGTTGCCTGCGATGGAGGACACCATGGCAGCGCCCTTGCGAATCCATGGCCGGCGGCGCCCCCTCTCCTTCTCTGCTTCTTGTTCACGTGGGGGAGCTGCCTACTACTTGGGGTGGAGAGTAGCAGGAGCAAGGCGCTCACCATTGAAGAGGTGGCTGGCGCTGCTCGCCCTTGGTGAAGAAGCAGAGAGGGAAGGAAGGGCGGCGGCTGGACTGGAGAAGGTACTGATGGTCTATGAACTCAATGTGCAGTTTGTATTTCTAGTCAATTTCTCTCTGTTTATCTCATTGTGATCTGTGAAAAGCGTTCTATTCGGTTTCTCGGGGAACCGAATAAACCGAACCGAAATTTTCGGTCTATTAGAGTTCGGTTCCTACAATTTTTCTAGAAATTTCGATTTTCAATTTGCAGAACCCGAAATTTCCAGAACCTGAATAGACCCAACCGAATAACCCGAATAAACGGAATGCCCAGCCCTAGGACTCACCGTCGCGTACGTGCATGCACTGCCGCCGCCATTCATGGTGATGGTGTCCTGGCCTGGCCTGGCCGCGTCGAGAGAGAGATAGATATGGATGGATCCACTCGATCGTCGGCCGGCGGTCGGATCGTCGGCCGGCGGTCGGATCGCCAACAGCGGTCGATCGACTTCACCCCGGCCGTACGTAGCCCGTGCGCGCGACATGGACGCGCCCCGGCGGATCCGGCGATCGCGACGAGCGGGTGCAGTGCGTGCGCCGCCGTACCGAGATCCCAGGAGCGGAGCGGATCCCCGGCCGGCGCGTACGACGCCGTTGGAGCATTGTATTATTATTATTACCCGTTTAGGAATCAGGAGTAGCGTGCTTTAGGGCAGTCCCAGTGTAGAAACTAGAGGTGGTTTCTATATTCTAGGATGATGTGTCAAGAAACTATCTCCGACAATGCAACATTTGTATTCTTGAATTTAGATAAAAATTGTCCAGTTATTCACATTTTATCCACCGGATTCTCTGCTCCACCCTACTCCCTCACTTCTTCCCCACAGCAGCGCGTGCTTGAGCGAGATGCAGCGCTGCGAGCAGCAATCCTGGACGGCCGCGCGAGAAAGCCAGCGAGCAGAAGCGTCTGGACGGCCGCGCAAGGTGCCGCCGGCAAGCAGCAGCGCCGCGACAGCCGCGCAAGGAAGCCGGCAAGCAGCGGCGCCTGGACAGCCGTGGGACCAAGCCGGCAAGCAGCAGCACCTGGGCGGCCGCGCGAGGTACTGCCGGCGAGCAGCAGCGCGCGCGTGGACGCCGTGCGACGGCCACGTGAAGTACCGCCGGCGGCCACGTGACTGCGAGCTTGGCGAGGAAAGTGCATCCGGGTGCAGGCACAAGGGATCCGAGGGAAAGCAAGAACAAACGAGCCGAGTCTTTCCAATGCGATTTTGCTCGTTTCTTAGCACATCGATCTACGTGAAGACTCAGACTAGCCACAGCGGTGCCGGTGCTGAAACTAGATCCACGCCACCTCAGCCGATGCTGTGAAACTGGGAACGCACACAGCCGTCGGCATCGGTGCTGAGCAGAAAAAGTGGACCCGACTCGTCAGACCTCAGCCGATGCGGAGAAAAGAAACTAGCAACTGTCATGTGGGGGCCGACGGCCACTTACTTAAAATATATTAATTTATTTAGTGGGCATCGGTTCATCCACATGCGCCGGTGTTTTTTGAATTCTAGCATCGGTAGCACAATGATTGCCTCGATGCCTGATCTTTCTCTCTCCTACTGTGTGTTTGGTTCTGGGACCGGAGGGATGGGTTGGCTCCGTCCCTCGTTTTGAGGATGAAACCAACTCTTTTTTGTGTTTGGTTGTATGGGTTGAGTTTATCCTATTTTTTGTTTGATTGGAAGGATGGGAAAAGAGGGATGGAGTGCAGTTATAACACCGTGGCTACAGTACTAGCGGGCCCTATGTGTCAGCCACCTATCCATCTCATCCTTATCTTCTCCTCCGTCTGCCTCCACAACGGCCCGCGCCCGCCGGCCGCCTTGCCTGCCCGCCGCCGGCCCCGGCCTCCTCCGCCCGCCTCGGCCTCCTCCTCCCGCCGTGGCCGGCCCGGCCCCGCCCCTTCCGCCCTCCGCCGCGGCCGGCCCCGGCCTCCTCCGCTCGCCTCGGCCTCCTCCTCCCGCCGCCGTGGCCGGCACGGCCCCGCCTCCTCCGCCCTCCGCCGCGGCCGGCCCCGCCTCCTCCGCCCTCCGCCGCGGCCGGCCCCGGCCTCCTCCGCCCGCCTCGGCCTCCTCCGCCCTCCGCCGCGGCCAGCCCCGCCCCTTCCGCCCTCCGCCGCAGCCGGCCCCGCCCCTTCCGCCCTCCGCCGTGGCCGGCCCGGCCCCGCCCCTTCCGTCCTCCGCCGCGGCCGGCCCCGCCCCTTCCGCCTCCGGCGTGGCCGGCCCGGCCCCGCCCCTTCCGCCCTCCGCCGCGGCCGGCCCCGTCGCCTTCGCCGTCCCCGTGGCCGTCGGCCCGACCTCGCCCCGTCGCCCAGACGGAACCAGACGGAGGAAATGGGGGTCGGACTCGTCCGCTGGATTTTGGCGGACGAGTCCGACCCGGATCTGAGCCGAATATCCCCTCCGGGTCGGACCCAACCCCCTCCAACCTCCATCCAAACATCAGAAAAAGGGGTTCAACCCATCCGGGTTGGACCCTACCCTTCAACCAAACACACGGCTAGTTCAAGCATCGGTACACCCCACAGTTGTGGCTAGTCTCAGTTTCCTCCCTAAGAAACGGTTTCTATCTTTTTTTTTTCTTCTCTCTCCACAATAAAGCTGCTGCCACATCAGCAAATTGCTGAGTTGTCAAGATAATTAAGATAGATAGAAACTACCATCAATGTCCCATTGGGACTGCCCTTATTCCTTATTTATTTCCAGTTCAGGAGGTCCGATGACCTATCCCCTGTAGCTAATCAACATTGAGGCCGTACCTGCGATGCAAAATATCCAAATTCCAGGAGCTAGCCCCATGCCCGTCCTCGCGATTTTAATTTTGCCCCCCAACGTGTCCCATCCAGGGTTTTAAAAACCGACCGGACCGGCCTAACCGCCGCCCTCCGGTACCGGTTTACCGGACCGGTTAGGCCGGTAACCGGTGGAAACCGGTTGAATTCAAATCCAAATTCAAATAAATTCAAAAACTCCCATGCAACCGGTTCCGACCGGTTTACCGGCCGGTTTTACCGGTTTACCGGCCGGTTTTACCGGTTTGAAGTTCAAAAGCTCCCGTGCAACCGGTTTACCGGCCGGTTTGACCGGTTTGATCGGTGGGCCTTCATGGGCCGGCCCATTTTTTTCTTTTTCTTTTTTAATTTAACTTTAAATTCCCACAAACTATACTAAATGAATGAATTTTTGAGAAAATTTGACACCATTAGATTCATCACACCTTGAAGTATTTTTAGGAATTTTTTGAGAATTTTTCATTTTTTGAATTCAAATTTAAAATTTGAATTTTGGTCGGTTGGGTACCGGCCAAAACCGGAACCGGACCGGACCGGTTTGACTGGTCAAACCGGACCGGTTCCCACCGGTTAGGTTAACCTTGGTCCCATCACGCGCGTATCGGCCCCCATTAAAAAAACCCCCGCCCCCTATGGGATTCGTTTCATAAATGAGAGTAGGGGCCGCCCGGCCGCGGCGGGGGGCAAGGGCCATGCATGATCCATCACATCGCCGTCGTTGTGCCCCCGATCGCTCCGGGCGCGCCATGAACAACACCCTTCGCTGAGCGGGCAAGCGTCGTCGTTGAGGGACGAACTGGTAACTGGTAGTAAGCGTAATTAAACAGCCCAGGCGGCCAGCCAGACCGGCCGCCATGATAGCGGCGGCGACGGCGAGCCGACTACGACCCGCCAGGAAGGCAGCAGGCCGCCAGCTCGTCGACTGGCCGGCCGTCCGGCCGGCCGGGTTCGTCAAGACTCCCATTGATCGCCACGCGATCTCTCGCAGTAACGAGATCGTGCCATTAGTGGCCGATCTCGATCTGGCCGGGTGAAATGGCGCCCATTAATAACCCAGTGGAAGCTTTTAGGCCCGGCTGCCGGGGGCCCCGGGACCAGGCGCAGCGGCTGCTGCCGCCATGGGCGACACGAAGTGGGGGGCTCGCCCTGGTCCTCTGGACGTACGGATGGATTAAGGCGATGGCGTCCAGTTAATGATGATGAGTTCAAGGCGGTGTTAGTTTTGCTTTTGCGTACGGGCGCGTGGATTGGGACAGCCGCGCACGGATCCGAGATGCTGCCCACTCCGATTGTGTAAACTTCAAGCCGTACTAGGTAGGAGGAGTTTTCTTAAACCCCGACGGGTCTACTTTTAGAATGATCTATGCGTATTTAGTTGCGCTCCGTAAAGTTTTTGAAAAAACATCTTGTCGGTACCCTGCAACAGGGATACCCACTCTTACTGCAGCAAAGCAGGACCCGCGTAGTTATCCGTAGCTGCGCGGGAGAGACGGAGTAGCCAGGCCCCACAGGCCAGGCTTTTTCCCTCACCAGGCCAACGGCCCCGGACCGTTCCCCGCCTGAGGATGGGTCCGGTGGCGCCACGTGTCTCCATGGAAGGGAAGCTCCAAGCTGACCGCCGAAGCCTCGGACCCCCAGAGGGGTCCGGGACCTCCTACGCCCGTCCGGACTCCCCTCACCGTGTAGGGGTCCGAAGCCGCCACGTGTCCCGGAGGCGTGGGATCGTGCGCGAGCCTTCCGGAGGAAGACTCGCCCACCTACCGCATTTAATGCGATAGACAAGGCGTGCTCTGCCGCCGTGGTACACAAGACAGCCTTTTGTCAGGCCCCGCTGCGCGCCGCGTATTACCAAGGAGCACAGTGCAGCCGCCTGAGCCGCGCCCGCGCAGAGCCCGCCTGTAGCATTAAACGGATACGACAGCACGGCACTTTTCCATCATGCCGCCTACGCCGCAAGCTACACCGCCCGCTTAAGCAATGTGACGGGCGGTGTCACTAGCTGCGACCGGCCCGACCTGACAAGACGACGCTAGGACATGATGGACGAAGGGCTCCGGGAGCAGGCGAGGGAATCCAAGAGAAAGATCTCCTTTGCCTGCGATGCCATAATGCATGAACAGTGCGTTAGGTTATACTACATCGTTGGACCCACCTGTCGGGGATCCAACGACTGTGTACGCGCCCCCTTGAGATATAAAAGGGAGGCGCTCGCTGTGCACAGGACACATCCATACAGACTCAAGCTCTCGCACCTCCTCACGCTTGTGGGAAGGCAATACAACACACAGTGGATGTAGGGTATTACGCTCCGGCGGCCCGAACCACTCTAAATCCTGCTGTGTTTCTTGTGTTCTGGAGGGAGATCGATCTAAGACTAGCTACCCCCTGAGTACACACCCTCTGGGCTAGGGCGGGTGCCTTCCGCCACCCGGCCGTGGTTTGCAACTCCACGACATTTGGCGCGCCAGGTAGGGGGAGCTAGCTGGTCGCATTTCATCATCCTCTTCGTCCCCATGGTTCGTGTGGACGACGTGGAGATGACGGAGGGGGTGGCGTCCTCCACGCCACACGCCCCTCGCGTTCCTGCTCCAGGGGCAACCGTGCCTGTGGAGCAGCCACCGTTGGCGGTGGCGCGAGCCGCCCGCCGGCAAGAGTCAGGGCGCCCATCAAGGGCCCCCTCACAGACTGCGAGCGGCGGAGCTCTAGCCGCGGCTAGGGAGTTGCTTCGCAACCCTCCGGCTGAGGCAGCCTCGCCAGACGCCCTGAGGCAGTGGCGAGACGACGTCGACCGTCTCCTCCACCTGGCTCAGGCCTCCCCCAGTTCTGCAAAGACTGGGCAACGACCTCCGCCTGGCAACGCAGTGGTACCTTACCACCAGCGTCAGGGCGGTGCGTCGGCATCTGTGCGCTCCCCCACCGTGAGGGGTGCACGAACAGAAGACTTGCGGGCGGAGCTCAACCGCCGGCGCGCGGGGGAGGATGCCCGCATCGCTGTCGAGAGGGCGCGAGAGCGCCGTCTCAACATTGAGGGACGCAACCTCAATGTCGATCTGGACGCGGCGGCACCCAGGCCTCCGGTGAACGCCCGGATTCAGCCAGGGGCACCGGTGACCGGGGTGGGCTGTGCTGCGCTTGCGGAGCACCTCCGCGCCGTGGCGTGGCCACCCAAGTTCCGCCCCCACTTGCCGGAAAAGTACGACGGTACTACTAACCCGTCGGAATTCCTGCAGGTGTACGTTACCGCCATCACAGCAGCTGGTGGCAACGGCGCCGTCATGGCAAGCTACTTTCATGTAGCCTTGTCTGGGCCAGCCCGGACCTGGCTCATGAACCTCACACCTGGGACGATCCAGTCCTGGGAAGAGCTCTGTGCAAGGTTCACAGCGAACTTCGCCAGCGCCTACCAGCAGCATGGTGTGGAGGCACACCTTCACGCCGTGAGGCAAAAACCCGGGGAAACGCTTCGGGCTTTCATCTCGCGCTTCACTAAGGTACGGGGTACCATCCCTCGTATCTCAGATGCATCTATTATTACTGCTTTCCGTCAGGGGGTGCGTGATGAGAAGATGCTCGAGAAGCTGGCGACGCACGAGGTGGAAAGCGTCACTACGCTTTTCTCCCTGGCAGACAAGTGTGCCAGGGCCGCCGAGGGCCGTGCATGGCACTCAGCTCCCCAAGACGGAGACACCAAGGCTGGTGGCTCCAGCGCTACCGCTCAGGGCGGTGGCAAGAAGAAGAAGAAGAACCGGGGTCGTGGGGAGCCGCATTCTAGCGGACCAGTCGTTGCAGCAGCAGCGCCACCAGCGGCGCCGGCTGCGGCGGCAGCGGCTGGGGGCCAGAATACACACGGCAAACGCCCTCGCCCGCAAGGTGGAAGCGGAGGTTCATGCCCAGTGCATCCCACCGCTCGCCACAGCGCTGCTGACTGCCGCGAGATCCAAAAGCTCGCGAAGCGGGTCAGTGGGCGGCGGGAGCAGTCCTCTAAGGATGACTCACCCCCTCCTCGCCAGCGGGCAGGCAAGGAGAAGGCCTCTGACAGCAGAGCCGCAGCCGGGGAGAAGGAGCTGGGGTACCAATCCCCCGCTCGAGAGCTGAAGGGCGTCTATCACAACGACGACTCCGATTCCGACAACGGCGACCGCCGCAAGAAGCTGTACGTGATGTATGGCGGGAGCTGGGAGCTTGTCTCCCGGCGGGACGTGAAGACCCTTCGCCGGGAGGTCCTTTCGGTGAAGCCGGGGGTCCCCAGGGCGGCGCCGCACCAGAGGTGGATGAACACCACCATCTCTTTCGGGCCGTCCGACTGCCCGGAGAATATGGCTGGAGCTGGTGTGCTACCTTTAGTCACTGCTCCTGTCATATCCAACGTGAGGCTCTACCACGTGCTGATTGACGGTGGGGCTGGCCTCAACGTCATCAGTTATGCAGCATTTAAGCAGCTGCAGATCCCAGAGTCCAAGCTGACTCCCTCTCGCCCATTCTCCGGAGTGGGCCCACATCCGGTGTTCCCCCTGGGGAGCATCACATTGCCGGTTACGTTCGGGACCGAGGAAAACTTCCGCACAGAAAGCGTCATGTTTGATGTTGCGGAGGTGAACCTCCCGTTCAACGCTATCATTGGCCGACCGGCACTCTACCGCTTCATGGCCATTGCCCACTATGGGTATTTGGTCTTGAAGATGCCTTCCCCTGCTGGAGTCCTCACCGTGCAGGGCGACCGCACTGCTGCCGTTGCTGCAGTTGAGAGACTGCACACTCTGGCGGCAGAGGCTGCACGCTCCGAGGAGGATCCGTCCACCTCGCAACCCAGGGCGCCTGCAAAGACTCCCAAGGTCCAACCATCTGATCCGGACCAAGTTCCCGTGAAGTCGGTACAGATTGGGGCAGACTCCACCAGGACCACCCGCATCGCGGGGAACCTGGAGGAGAAATAGGAAGACGCGCTCATCGCTTTCCTCCGGGCAAATGTCGACGTGTTCGCCTGGGAACCGTCGCAGATGCCCGGGATCCCCAGGGAAGTGATCGAGCACAATCTGAGGATCTACCCCGACGCCACGCCGGTGCGCCAAAAACCTCGGAAGCAGTCTGTGGAGCGGCAGAACTTCATCCGCGAAGAAGTCCACAAGCTCCTACACGCTGGCTTCATCGAGGAGGTCCACCATCCCGAGTGGTTGGCCAATCCGGTCGTCGTCCCAAAAGCCAACGGGAAGCTCCGGATGTGCATCGACTACACCAGCCTCAACAAGGCATGTCCAAGAGACCCCTACCCTCTTCCGCGTATCGATCAGATCGTGGACTCCACCTCCGGGTGTGATCTTTTGTCTTTCCTAGATGCATACTCTGGTTTCCACCAGATTCAGATGTCTAGAGAGGATAGGAAGCATACTGCCTTTGTAACAGTAGATGGGCTTTATTGCTACATTGTCATGCCGTATGGTCTAAGGAATGCCTTACCCACGTTTGTGCGAGCCATGAACAAAACCTTCTGTAATCTAATTAGAGATATTGTTGAGGTTTATGTCGATGACATTGTGGTCAAGACTAGGGTAGGATCAACACTAGTGGAGGACCTGTCCCTCGTCTTCGACCGTCTTCGCGCCACCCGCACGAAGCTGAACCCAGAGAAGTGCATCTTCGGCGTCTCAGCAGGGAAGCTGCTGGGTTTCCTGGTCTCGCATCGAGGCATCGAGGCAAACCCAGCCAAGATCAAGGCGATCGAAGCAATGAGGCCTCCTGGCCGCATCAAGGACGTCCAGAAGCTTACTGGATCTCTCGCTGCTCTTAGCCGCTTCATATCGAGGCTGGCTGAGAGGGCCCTTCCCTTCTTCAAGCTGTTGAGGAGGTCCGGTCCATTTTCATGGACCGAAGAGGCTGAACAGGCCTTCCAGGAGCTGAAGCAGCACCTCACCTCGCTGCCAGTATTGGTGGCACCAGAACCCGGTGAGCCGTTGTTTCTGTATCTTGCTGCATCTGCGGAGGCGGTCAGCATGGTCCTGGTCGCCGAAAGGATGGAGCAAACCCGCCAGGGGAGCACTAAGGTCCTCTTGGCCAAGGATGGTGAGCCGGACCCCGGACACGGGGGCCCGTCAGCCTCACCCCAGCTTGAAGGTCCGGGCCCCGCACAGGCAGGCCCGGAGGAGCCTCATCCCATTGGGAGCCCAGAACCACTGGGGGCCCAAGGGACAGATGCGGTGGACAAGGGCGAACCGGACCAGGGAACTAGGATCCGGACCGTCCAAAAGCCAGTCTACTACGTCAGTGAAGTCCTCCACGAGGCAAAGGCCAGGTATCTTGAGACGCATAAGCTTATCTATGCAATACTTATTGCGTCCAGGAAACTGCGCCACTACTTTCAAGCACACCGAGTTGTTGTAGTGACCTCTTACCCATTAAGAGCGATCCTACACAATTCCAACGCCACAGGCAATATCGCCAAGTGGGCAGCAGAGCTGGCAGAGTTCCAACTGGAATTCCAGCCACGCCATGCGGTCAAAAGCCAGATCCTGGCTGATTTCATAGCGGAGTGGACTCCTTCCCCAAGCAACCCTGGAGGTCCGGCCATAAATGTTGGACCCCCGGAGCCGGAAATCAGGACACCAGCCTTCACCGAGCCTCACTGGACACTCTTCTTTGATGGGTCCGCCCGCGAGAAGTGGGCCGGAGCTGGTGTGGTCCTCATCGACCCAAACGAAGATCAGCTGAAGTACATGGTGCACCTTGAGTTCAAGGCCACCAACAACATGGCGGAATACGAGGCTCTGATCTTCGGCCTGACCCAAGCCCTCTCATTGGGGGTCCGGCAGCTTCTGGTGAAGGGGGACTCCCAGCTAATCATTAAGCAGGTCCGAGGGGATTGCAACTGCAATAATCCCCAGCTCGCGGCATACCTCATACACGTGAGGAAGCTCGAGAAGGACTTCGACGCTTTGGAACTACAACACGTTCCCCGCGAGCACAACTCAGCAGCAGATGATCTCTCTGCGAGAGCATCTACCTGGGCTTCTGTGCCTGAGGGTGTCTTTGAAAGACGGCTGCTGAAACCTACCGCCCAGCCTGCCGAGCCGGGTGACGGGGAGCAAGCTGGCACCTCGAAGCTAGCGGTCCCGGCAGTATTCCACCTATGGTGCCCAACTAGGGCTGTGTGTTCTGTTGAGGAGCCTGTTGTCCTCACAGAACCACCCCTATCTGCTTTGGGAGCTCCCGATGCATGGATCTCCGAGATCCGGGACTACCTGAAGGATAACATCCTCCCTGATGACGATGTGTCCGCTGAGCGCATAGTCCGATTGGCTAAACGCTACGCGGTGGTAGAAGGGGATCTCTACCGCCGTGGCGCCAACGGAGTCCTCATGCGATGCATTTCCCAGGGAGAGGGCCGCGAACTGCTTGCGGAGATCCATGGAGGCGAGTGCGGAAGTCATTCCTCCTCTCGCACGCTTGTTGGCAAGGCCTTTCGGCACGGCTTCTACTGGCCAACAGCACTCCAGGATGCGGCTGAGCTGGTAAGGTCCTGCAAAGCATGCCAGTTCCATGCAAAGCAAATACACACCCCAGCTCAAGCTCTACAGATGATCCCGCCCTCATGGCCATTTGCTGTGTGGGGTGTGGATATCCTGGGGCCTTTCCCCCGGGCTGTCGGCGGGTACCGGTTCCTCTATGTCGCCATCGACAAGTTCACTAAGTGGCCGGAGGTTACTCCTGTGGCGAATATTACTAAGAAATCAGCAGTCGCATTCCTCAGGTCCATTGTGTGCAGATTTGGCGTCCCAAACCGCATCATCGCGGACAACGGGACCCAATTCAAAAGCAGACTTTTCCAAGAGTACTGTGAGGACATTGGCATCCAGCTATGCTTTGCGTCCGTGGCACATCCCCGCAGCAATGGACAGGTTGAGAGAGCGAATGCAGAGATCCTCAGGGGACTCAAGACCCGCACCTACAACTGCTTGAAAAAGCATGGTGCCAAATGGGTTGACGAGCTTCCATGTGTACTATGGGGCAACCGGACCACACCCAGCCGAGCCACCGGGGAGACTCCGTTCTTCCTGGTCTACGGGGCTGAAGCATGCCTTCCCCCAGAAATTCACCTGGGCTCACCACGGGTCCAGGCCTTTGACGAATCCATGCAGGAGCAGCTGCGGTACGACGACGTGGACTTCGTTGACGAGCGAAGGTGGCGAGCAGCGATCCGAAATGCACGCTACAACCAGGCGCTCCGGCGCTACCGTCAACGGTTCGTGCACAGTAGGGAGCTCCGGGCTGGCGACCTCGTCCTCAGACGGATCCTGAACCGAGCGGGGCTCCACAAACTCTCCCCCAGCTGGGAGGGGCCTTTCAAGGTTACAGAGGTATGCCGGCCCGGATGTGTTCGCCTCGCCACAGAAGACGGAGTACCACTGCCCAACCCGTGGAACATAGAGCATCTGCGTAAGTTTTACACCTAGGCAGAGCAGGGAAATAACCTTTCCTTTGTAATAAGATAGAGTTAGCGTGCGGCCCGGAGCGGTTGAGGGCCACCCTCGTAAACCCGACCTCTGGCATCCATCGCACTAGCGGCTAACGCGCGGCTCAGAGCGGTAGAGGTCCGACCTCATAAACCCGGCCTCTGACATCCATCGCGCAAGCCATGTACATCGAGATTGCAAAGGAAAGATTTTTTCCTAATTCTGTCTTTGTGTCAAAGTTAAATTACGCATTTCGATTCTCGTAATTTTCGCTTTTTTCTAACCCCCGCGGGACCTCTACTCTTGTTGCTGCAACTAAGATCTGCATTGAGCTGCTGGACTACCGTACAGGTCCGGACCCTCTTGCTGCAGGAGAGGGGTCCGGACCCCTAGGGACCTACTCTGGGGAGCGGGTACTTGTTTCCTGGGGTGGTTCGGAGTACAGTGTAGCCGCTTAGCTGGTTCCGTACCCAAAAGCCTGCACTCTCCACCACCCTGTAACGAGTACTCTAGTACCTGAAGCCAGGTAATTGGGGGCCCGGACCTCGACCCAGCTCGAGAGCTGGCTTCCTAAGTCCAACACGGCGTGTCCAGCACTATATCTCAAAGGATCGAGCACAGCAAAGTGACCTCACCCACTGCTGCGAAGGGTCTAGGACGAAGAAGCCGGGTCCGGAAAGATCGTACTGTTTCCTGGAGTGGTCCGGAGCCCTACGTAGCGCCTTAGCCTGGTTCCGACCCTAAGCCTACGCACTCCCCCACTCTGTAACAAGCACAGAGCTACCTGGACCTGCGCATCTAGAGTCCTAGACCTGGTACCAAGCCTGGGATTGGTCAGGAATGAGCCCCGCGGGTCTGCTCTAAGCTATAACTTTGAGGTGGTACACAGGTTCAAACCTGGCCGGTGGTAGACAGTCTCAAACCATTGAGCCTATCTACCAGGGGGGCCGAGTATCTGCTTCAAAGCTTTCATGCAGGATAAGAGCCAATCTCGGTGGTAGACAGACTCACAGCAGCTGAGTCTCTCTCCCAGGGGGCCCAGGCATCCGCTTTGTCCCACACATCATGGATGGATTCTGCATGCGTCAAATAGCTAAGTTGCAGTATCATTGCTACCATATAAGCAAATTTGATTCTTCTCTCTGTACTCCTGTATACTACGCAGGGAACAAGGCGCTTGCTCGCCTTGCAGGCTATGTGACACCTATGCCCAAGGTGGCAGACAGGTCCAGACAACTGAACCTATCCGCCAGGGGGCCAGGGCGCCGGGGTGCCGCATACCGCAAATCAACAACCGCCAAACAGCTAAGTTGAAGTTTCTTCTATTTCAAAAACTTTCAACTAATACAATGTTTGTTACATAATGCAAAAGAAAAAAGATACAATCCCCAGCCTAAGGGTCCGCAGGCTCTCGCTTGAAGTAGGCGGCGACGAAGTCAACGACCTCCCGCACGCTGTCCCGAGCGGCGGCCTCCGTCTCTGCTACAGGGCCATCGACCACGGGCGCCAGCGAGATGGCCGGGTCGTGGCTCCGGAGGCAGGTCAGGATGTGCTCCGCCACCATCCGGATCAGCTCGCGGCCCTCGGTTTCAAGCTGTCCAGTAAGGACCGGCCCCAGGCGCTGGAGCCTATCCGAAGCGGAGCTCAACACTGGGAGGGCGTCAGCTATCGAAGCTGGCGGCTCCGCCACCTGGATCGGGCTCATTCCAAATGGCACCAGTGCGAGGCTCGCTTCGGCCGCCCAGTCAGCGATCCGCTGAGCTCCAGCGCGCTGGTCTTCCTGGTGCTTCTGGACCGCCTCCCGGACAGCCTCCTGCACCCGGGTGTCCAAGGCCGCCTTGGCCACCTCCACCTCGCGGGACCTCTCCTCCAGCTCGCGGGATCTCTCCTCGAGTCCGCGGGACCGCTCCTCCAGCTTGGTCTCCTTCTGCTCCGCGTATACCTTCCGCTTCTTGAGCGACTCTCGCTGGCGCCCAAGCTCCTTCTCTATGGCAGTGGCGTGAGCTTCCCGCTTGGCAAGAGACTTCCGGTCCTCTTCCAAGTCCGCCTCGTCGGCAGTCAGCTGGCGGGCCCTCTCCTGCAGTTGTTCATGCCATCCCTGCAGAGTCGCAGAGAAGACGTCGAGCTCCTGCCTCCGGACCTCGAGGTCCTCGCTGCGAGTCTCCAGTTCTGACTGCTGGGCTGCGAGGTGAGCCTCGAGGCCGGACCGCTGAGCAGCAAACCCAACAACCTCCAGGGTGAAGTCCTGCTCCCGCTGTGCCAAGGATTTCTCCCGATTCGACACTGCGAGCTCTCGGTCAAACACCTTCTTGAGGCTGGCTCGGTAGGCCTCTTGGTCCGACTTGAGCTTCGACCGAGCTTCCGCAGCGCGGGAGGCTTCCGCCTTCGTGTGCGCCTCCAGGCGGGTGTGCCAGTCGGAGAGGCGCTGACGCTCGCTCTCCAGCGCAGACCACTCCCGCCGGAAGGCCACCTCGGCGGAGGAGGTTGCCTCTTCAATCGAACGCCGAACTCGCAACAGCACCTGAGGAAGCGGAGTCGCATCCTCCTCCGGGGATTGGAGCTGCAGGAGCCGCCTGCCAAACACCACCTCCAACTCTTCCTCCGCAGCAGGACCGGAGCTGGAGGTAGGGGCTTCCGCTGCAGCACTTGTCTCCGGCGCCTCCGCTGCCGCCGAGTCGGGCGCGTCCGGGCCCAGCCCCGGCGCCGCCGCTGCCGCCGAGTCGGGCGCGGCCGGGCCCAGCTCCGGCGCCGCCGCTGCCGCCGAGTCGGGCGCGGCCGGGCCCAGCTCCGGCGCCTCCGCTGCCGCCGAGTCCGGCGCGGCCGGGCCCAGCTCCGGCGCCTCCGCTGCCGCCGAGTCGGGCGCGGCCGGGCCCAGCTCCGGCGCCTCCGCTGCCGCCGAGTCGGGCGCGTCCGGGCCCAGCTCCGGCGCCTCCGCTGCCGCCGAGTCGGGCGCGTCCGGGCCCAGCCCCGGCGCCGCCGCTGCCGCCGAGTCAGGCGCGGCCGGGCCCAGCTCTGGCGCCTTCGCTGCCGCCGAGTCGGGCGCCGTCGGACCCAGCTCCGGCACCTCCGCTGCCGCCGAGTCGGGCGCGGCCGGACCCAGCTCTGGTGCCCCCGCTGCCGACAAGTCGGGCGCGGCCGAGCCTAACTTCGGTGCTCCCGCTGCCGCCGTGGCAGACGCGGCCGCATCGAGTGCCCCCGCCGCCAATACGTCAGGAGCGGCTGCACCCAGCACCGGCGCCACCGCCGCTGCCGCTGCTGCACTGAGCCCTGCAGAGTCTGGAAATGGCATGACAGTCAGCATCGCATCATGTGTCACGGAGTTAGCAACAGGACGCCGTACCTGAGGGTCCCGCACCTACTGCCACCGTCGCTGTCGATGCCGAGGTCGCTGCCGCCCGGGCACCTGCTGATGTGCCAACGGTGGTAGAAGAACCGCTGGGGCGGGAAGCCCTGGTAGCAAAGCAGAAAAGCCGTCAACACAAAAAAAAACAGAACACCGGCGCAAGGGAGGAGAGCAAGATGACACTAACCCAGCAGAACCGGGGACCCAGCGTCCCCGGAGCCCGGGCCTCTTCTCTTGCGGCTGCTGCTGTTGCTGTTGCTGTTGTTGTCCCTGCGGCTGCGGCATGGGTGCAACCCGGGGTCGCTCCTGTTGCTGCTGCTGCCGTCCGCGAGCCTGCTGCCGCTGCTCCTGCGGCTGCTCCTGCTGATGCTGCTCTTGCTGCCGGCGCGATGAATTCCTCGGCGGCGATGGTGGTGGTCCAGTTACGCCAGAGGACCCGTGGGGGCCAGCAGCCCGGGAGCTACCCTGGCCTGCGTCCTCGGAAGACCTCTGGCGCTTCGCGGCGGGCTCCGACACCAGGGTCCCGTCGCCCCGGAGTAGCCTCCGCCGGCCTACGTCCCCTGACGACGCACCGGAGCTGCTCTGAGCCCGGCTGGAGCCGGCCGCAGCCGCGCCGCTAGCCGCGGCCTGTTTCCCCTTCGTAGTGGCACCGGACCCCGCAGCGCTTAGCGTAGCCTGATCCCCGGACGAGCCAGGGATCCGGAGCCCACGGTTCGGGTCACCCCCGGTCTGCCGCGGGGCCAGTCCCCCGTCGTCCAGGGTTGGCAGGGTGGCCAGCACCGCCACCCTCGCTGGGTCCTCGCAGAGGGGGACTATGCTCTGCGGGAGGATCAGATTCTCTGCGATGAAGGTGTCTCCCGTCACGTTCCGCACCAGGACCTCCAAGGCCTCCTGGGTCAGGTCGCTTCCCTCCCCGCGATGGGTCCTGCTGCAATCGTTGAGGCCGGTGAAGCTCCACGCCGGTCGCGGCCGCTGCTTCAGGGGGGCGATCCGGCGCTTCACGAAGTCGCCGAGCACGTGCCACGAGGTGAGGCCGCTCCCTGCCAGTGACCTGATCTTATCCAGCACGGAGTCGAACTCCGGCTGCAGCGATGGCTTGGCCCTCCAGGATGCTTTGTCGGAGGCGGGCCCCGCGGTCGGCAGGACAAGGCGCTCGTTGGCTTCGGTGGTGGCAACCACCCAATCCCTGCGCCACTCCTCCCACCTTCCGCCAGCAAGGCCCGGAATGTAAGGAGTCGGCAGGTCGCTCCTTATCTGGAAATAGTACCCTCCCACTTCGTCCTTGCTCCTTCCGGACCTCACCAGGATGAAGAAGTAGCGGAAGAGGATGACGCAGGGACGCACTCCCACGAACATCTCGCATAAATGCACAAAGATGGACGCCAGGAGGAGGGAGTGGGGCGTCAGATGCTGAAGCTGGAGGCCGAAGTCTTCCAGCAGCAGCAGCAAGAATGAAGAAATCGGCAGCCCCACGCCGGCGGAGACGTGCGAGGTAAATAGCACGAACTCCCCGGCGCGGAGGTTGCCAAGAGGAACCGAGCCTGCTCGCACCCCCCAGCCGGTCTCCTGAGCGCTCCACCCAAGCAGGCGGCGCACTGTGTTCAGCTCTCCCTCGGTCTGGAAGCGACGGGGATGAACAAGGGATGCCATCTCCTGACGGGCGAGGAAGGAGCCTGTGTAGGGGGGAGAGAAGGTCAAGGAAGGCTCGGAGGCAAAGGGGCGCAAAGGCTGGAGGATGAAGACGAATGCGGGAAAGCAACCGTAGGATACGGTATGCCCCGTTATAAAGCCTGTCTCAACCGGCGCGCCCCGGAACCGTCGCCGGAACTCAAGCGACGCTCGCACCAGGAGTTAGCCGCCCAGTCCATGACGTGGGGGGCCCAGGCCCACCTGTCAGGGAGGGTGGGTAATCAACGGGGGTGCGAAAAGGCGGGATCCGAACCGTCGCCCGCGCGCGTGAAGCAAGGCGGAAGCCGAGCTGACGTGCGCGCATTAATCATAGGCGTGGCCGAGCTTTTCGGGAGCGGCGCCAGTGGTAAATGATCCGTTTACTCCGGCCGCAACAATGCCGAACGTCGCGCGTGTGACTAAGTGAACCGCTTATCGTGGGGCCCTTAGTCAGTAATCCGTTGCGACGTGATGAGGCAGCAACCAACCCAATGGGTAGTCAAAGCCGGTCAAGACCTGCAGAAGGGAGCTTCAAGCTATATAGTGCCAAATCGCAGGAGTGGCCCCACCTGTGGGCTCGTACCTCCCCCAAGGTGGGCCCGGGGGCCACTGTCGGTACCCTGCAACAGGGATACCCACTCTTACTGCAGCAAAGCAGGACCCGCGTAGTTATCCGTAGCTGCGCGGGAGAGACGGAGTAGCCAGGCCCCACAGGCCAGGCTTTTTCCCTCACCAGGCCAACGGCCCCGGACCGTTCCCCGCCTGAGGATGGGTCCGGTGGCGCCACGTGTCTCCATGGAAGGGAAGCTCCAAGCTGACCGCCGAAGCCTCGGACCCCCAGAGGGGTCCGGGACCTCCTACGCCCGTCCGGACTCCCCTCACCGTGTAGGGGTCCGAAGCCGCCACGTGTCCCGGAGGCGTGGGATCGTGCGCGAGCCTTCCGGAGGAAGACTCGCCCACCTACCGCATTTAATGCGATAGACAAGGCGTGCTCTGCCGCCGTGGTACACAAGACAGCCTTTTGTCAGGCCCCGCTGCGCGCCGCGTATTACCAAGGAGCACAGTGCAGCCGCCTGAGCCGCGCCCGCGCAGAGCCCGCCTGTAGCATTAAACGGATACGACAGCACGGCACTTTTCCATCATGCCGCCTACGCCGCAAGCTACACCGCCCGCTTAAGCAATGTGACGGGCGGTGTCACTAGCTGCGACCGGCCCGACCTGACAAGACGACGCTAGGACATGATGGACGAAGGGCTCCGGGAGCAGGCGAGGGAATCCAAGAGAAAGATCTCCTTTGCCTGCGATGCCATAATGCATGAACAGTGCGTTAGGTTATACTACATCGTTGAACCCACCTGTCGGGGATCCAACGACTGTGTACGCGCCCCCTTGAGATATAAAAGGGAGGCGCTCGCTGTGCACAGGACACATCCATACAGACTCAAGCTCTCGCACCTCCTCACGCTTGTGGGAAGGCAATACAACACACAGTGGATGTAGGGTATTACGCTCCGGCGGCCCGAACCACTCTAAATCCTGCTGTGTTTCTTGTGTTCTGGAGGGAGATCGATCTAAGACTAGCTACCCCCTGAGTACACACCCTCTGGGCTAGGGCGGGTGCCTTCCGCCACCCGGCCGTGGTTTGCAACTCCACGACACATCTTTTTACATTTGAAATACTAAACATAGACTAATCAAAAAAATAATTACAGAACTCGTCTGTAAATCGCGAGACGAATCTATTGAGACTAATTAATCTGTCATTAGAGGTTATTTACTGTAGCATTATTGTAGCAATTTAGCGTCTGATTTCAGCCTAATTAGGTTCATTAGATTCATCTCGCGATTTACAGGCAGCAGTCGCAATGCGTTTTTTATTTCGTCTAGATTTAAATCTCCATGCAGGTGCCGAAAAAACAATTTGGAATTTTGATTTTTGCATCTAAACACGGGCCTATCCTTTTTTTTTGTACGTGCGAGGAAACAACTAGCCACTTCTTGGACGGGATGGCATGCATATGACCTATGCAGTGCGGATACGGATACGTGGATACGTCAAATTTCTGCAAAAGTTAAAGGCAGAAAGGTGTATCGGAGTATCGGATACGGATACGCGGATATGTATCGGATACGTGATATGGGGTCATGTTGAAGTATCGGGGTTATATAGCATATGACCTTTGTTTGTTTGTTTTGGCGTAGTAATAACGTAAAAAATCCTGTTTAATGAATATACAGAAAAATATTTGAGTAGCGAATGAAAAGTGCACTGTACTGACTGATGTAATACTAAAACAGAATCAATTTTGTCAAAAAAAAAGACTAGTTTGTGCAAAGCAACAGTGGTTAACAAAACTATAAATACAAGTGCCGGTGCAAGGACTACAAGTGATGGATTGGTGGGAGAAAGGACTTGCGCATATACCTAAAAAAGAACGTCAACTTAAGGCAGCTTTGATGATCTATTGTGCTTGGAATATTTGGAAGGCGAGGAACATGCGTGTGTTTGATAATAAGATTTTATCACCGTTGGACGTTTTTCAGGAGATTAAAGCTGAGATGCATTGCAGGACTTCGGCATGCGGAAGACCTAAGCTATCATTGTTTAATGTTTAATTTACTTTTTATTGTGTTTGAGTTAAGCTTGTTTTATGTAATAGTAAGGCTGTAAGAACTCGAAACTCTGCTTCTCTCCTTCTTAAATGACAGTGCGGTGCTCCCGCAAGCTTTTTTTTTAAAAAAGAACTATAGATACAACTCGTACTAGCTAATGCCACCAGAAGATGAGATCCATTATTGTCAGAGCCCGATCTTCATTAGCTAGTATTGACTCAGAAGGTTACTACACCCAGATCAGTTGTTGCGGTCTGAACGCACGGTGTAAATAAATAAACTACTGGAGTACGTGCCTAAAAGTAAAAAAAGAGAGAACGAACTGCATTTTCATTTGCATAGAGCTCTACCTTTTTTACACAAATAATGATTTACAAAACCACACTTTTTGATCGTTGGCTATCAAATGAACGGCGCATTCGACAACCTCGCAGGGTGAAAATAATGGCCACGATGAAAGGTACAGTAGTACGGTCTAGTGCTTGAGATACCAGTCGATCTTCTTGACGAGCTTAGCAAGTCCGAAATTCATTCAGACGTTTAAAGGTGAAGTGAAACTCTCTCTTGTGTCGTCCCAACCACTCACCACACGTCCAAACTTATATCCAAGACTACACAATACAAGTAGCTGGTTGGTAGCTAGCAGTGCCAATGCATCGCCCACGCGCTTTTGGTATGCACGTATCAAGTATCATCATCAGGACATATATACGTGCACGGTGCAGCGCCCAATATAATGCTACACCAATTCAAATCAAATGCCGTGCCCGTGCCATGCCGTGCCGTGCGCGGCCACGTACTGGATCGCCAACAGCTCGCAAGTCAAAAAAAAAAAAAACTCTCGGTAGTCGGTACACGCGGACGCGGCGTAGTACCAGCTGCTGCGGCGCAATGGCACCGTGTCGTCGATCAGGATCAGAACTGATCCCCCCTCCCAGTTGTGTAGGTTCTCTTGATGGGTGGTGGATGTTTATTTGGCATATCGGCTGTGTTTAGATTCATAAAATGGTGGTAAAAAGAGTCACATCGGACACTGTAGCACTTTTTGTTTGTTTGTGGTAATTGTTGTCCTATCATGACCTAACTAGGCTCAAAAGATTCGTCTCGTCGTATACATCAAAACTATGCAATTAGTTTTTTTATTTACCTACATTTAATGCTCCATATATGAGGCAAAAAATTTGATGTGATAGGTGAATAGTAAAGTTTGAATTGAGAATTTTTGTAACTAAACACAGCCATCGGCGTAAGGCTGTGCCAAGATCTGCCCACGACCTGCCCAGCCGTGCACACGCTCGTTCGCGCCAGGGCCGGTCACGTCCGCAGGAACATTCAATCTCTCACTGCACGTCTGCACCTGCACCACTGGGAGTTACATCATGGCCCGGTCGAAATATCGAGGGCGTAAGCGTAACTACACTTTATCGTGCCTGATCAGATCGGCGATCAGGCTTTTTTTTTGGGACGATGGTTATTGACGCGGTACACCCAAGTTCGATCACGGGCGCACACGGTTGATGATGCAACGTAAGTCTTGTGCTGCAATTTTTCATGTGTGTTGGAACTTGGAAAGATTGGAGCCGATTTCTTATGTTTTTTTTTGAAGAAACTAGAGTTGGACTGTGGCAGCTCCAGAAACAATGGCCTGTTTTTTTTTCTTCCTCCAGACAAATGAAAAAAAGGAATTCCTTGGACATGTTTTCTTGGCATTAATGCAACAGAAGTTCAGAACAAAACAACTGGCTTCATCTCTCCTCCCTCGTGATAAAAGCGGAACAGGAACAGCCAAAGCCCCGCTCCAACTGCCGTTGGAAGCTTGTGGAGCGCGGGCCCCACGCAGCCCACCTCCTGGCACCCTCCCCTCCTTGGCTCATTAGTCGTTACACCATCCCATCGCCACCAAGCAGCAGGCAGTTATCAAAAAAAAAAAAGCAGCAGGCAGCAGCAGGCCAGCAGCCATCGCGGCTACGCCACTCTGACCTCTATAAATCCCCCGCGGCCGAGACATTACTCGCCGTCGCCATCCGCCCGACCACCACCACTCCTCCGCCCTGCTTCCTCCGGCCGCGGCCGCCTCCCCGCGACGAGCCAGCCGTCCTCGACCTCCGCCGCCGCGCCTGGGCTTCCCCTCGCATGCTCCTCCTGTGCAGCGGCGCTGCTGCGTGCGGGCGGCTCGCGGTGCGTGCGTTCTTGGCCACCTGGACGGTCGCTGTCGCCTCTCCCCCACAGCTTTTGTCGTCGCCGCCGCCGCCTTTTGGCTGGGCTTCTCCTCCTCGCCTTTTGCTTTCCCACCTCGCGCCCGCGCTCCCGGCGGCAATCATGGAGGCGCGGTGGGCTCGTTCCTGAACTCTCTCCCTCCGCTCCCCGGTCGACAGATCAGCCTGCGCTTTCCTTTTCTTTTGCCAGTTTCAGGTGTAGTTTTGGCACTCGCTGTCGCTGCCTTTTCGTCTCTCGCTTTTCTTTCTTCTCTGCATCAGCCTCCCCTCCTCGCGTTGCGCCTCAAGCTCCCACCTCACCGGGGGGCGCTCTCTCTCTTCCTTGCCGCGCCTCAGAATCCGGTGCTGCTGGTGTGTGGGGGTCGGGGGGAGCTCGCCCCGCTTGTTCTTGGCTGGCATTAGCCCCGCGGGATTCGCTTCAATTTCGCCCAGCCAGCCAGGCGTCGGGGTTCTCGCTTCGAACAGCCGAGTCGATTGGGACGCTTTGGGGCCGGAAGCTCTGTTCTTGGGGTTCCCCTGCTTTGAGTTGGCTCGAATCCGGATGCTTCTGGGCGCTGCGGGGATGGAGGAGGAGAGGAAGTTGGTGATGATGGGGAGGGAGAGGGACCAGTTCCCAGCCGGCATGCGGGTGCTCGCGGTCGACGACGACCCCGTGTGCCTCAAGGTGCTCGAGATCCTCCTCCGGCGCTGCCGGTATCACGGTGAGCACTTGCTTGACCACATTGCTTACTGTTATATTATTATTACCTACAGCTAATTGTGCTCAGTTTGGAGATATAAAAAAATGAAAATGGTACAATCCTGCACATTCAAGACACTGTTTTTGCTGCTGCTTGCAATTTACCATGTACTAACTAGAGCACTTAAATGTTCTGTAGCCGCAATAGTTACCATATGCAGAGTAAATTTCTACCGTCAATGACCTGACACATTTGTCGCAGCCATACTGAGCTGATGCAACCAAATTATCTTGATGATTAGACCATTGTGATCTGATAAGAGTACATGTTGCTTCGTTACCAACAGTCACAACAACCAACCAGGCCATTATGGCGCTGAAGCTGCTACGGGAGAACAGGGACATGTTTGATCTGGTTATCAGTGACGTACACATGCCGGACATGGATGGATTTAAGCTCCTTGAGCTTGTAGGACTTGAGATGGACCTCCCGGTCATCAGTAAGTTTCGAACCTTCCTATTCTAGCGAAGAATTCTTGATAGTAAGAGGTGCTTGTTGAGTAATAGTATTCCCACTTCCCACATGTTCTCTATGTGAATGTTAAACCAAGTGCATTCCTGTGCAGTGTTATCAGTGAATGGAGAGACGAAATCCGTGATGAAGGGGATAACTCACGGAGCCTGTGACTATCTCCTAAAACCTGTTCGTATTGAAGAGCTTAGGAACATATGGCAGCATGTTGTCAGGAGGAAGTTCAGCAAGCGTGAACGCATTAATCTTGATATCTACAAAGATTTAAATAAGCAACCAAGTGCAGATTCATGCCATGTGCACAATCAGATTGTTGGCGGGGCTTCTGACCAAAGTGGGAGGGTCAGCAAGAAGAGGAAGGAAATGCATAGTGACGAGGAAGATGACGGAGATGACAATGATTTTCAAGAAGGTGATGAACCCTCTGCAGCTAAGAAGCCAAGAGTTGTTTGGTCAGTTGAACTGCATCGGAAATTTGTTGCGGCTGTCAACCAGCTTGGAATTGATAGTAAGAACGCCCAACCTCCCTTTGCTTTATTTTATTGTCCTTACGTATTGCAGCAACTCATTTATGTTGTGTCCTTTATTTTGCTGTCGATGCAGAAGCTGTACCGAAAAGAATTCTTGAGCTTATGAATGTGGAGAAGCTCACCAGAGAAAACGTTGCGAGTCATCTACAGGTATGGCATGTACTCCTAGCATTCATTGTTTTTACTGCTTTACTGCCTCTGTTTTTTTGAGGGAAGATGCGTATGGACCAAAACCTTGATGGAAGGTGGGTCCATCAATCCATCATCATCATGGATTGAATCATAAGATTTTTTGCGCTTACTACAGATATAACTAGTTTTTTTGTGCTTACTGTCAATAAAACTAAGTATTACTGACCATAGCTTGTGTTCCTGCTGGTGCTACAATGCCATGAAAGATATTATTTCATGTTCCTGCCGTTCATCATAACATTAACATTTATGTGTTAGGGTATGTGTTCAGTAGGTTTGGAACAATCCACATTAATTGATGGACATTAGTGTTATTTAATTCCTCTGCAATCCCTAAATATAGAGATATTCCATGCATGCTAATGAGTAGATTAAAGCTCATTTTTTTTGCTTTCAGCCATGATGATGAGTAGATTAAAGCTGTATACATACTATTACAATTTTTTTTGAAAAAGAACTAATACAAATTTCAAATTGGTTGTCTACATACTACAAAGTACAAGTTTAACCATTTAGTGAAAATTTGGAGTAACCCAGAAAGCAGTTCACCTGTAATTGTACATCTCGATCATAAATAAACCATGAGTTCACTGATTAAATGCTTTACTAATCAGTTCGTGTGATATGATATGCAGAAATACAGGCTCTACCTCAAACGGTTAAGTGCTGTGGCATCGCAGCAAGCTAGCATTGTTGCTGCTTTTGGAGGTAGAGACCCGTCCTTTCTTCACATGGGAGCATTTGAAGGGATTCAGGGTTATCAGCCGTTTGTGCCTTCTGCTGCTCTATCATCTTTCAACCCACATGGCTTGCTAACTGGAACTAGTGCAGCAACATTTGGGGTTCAAGAGCTTGCTCCTACCATGACAGTTCAAACTGCTACCAACAATGCCATAATAGGTCACTGTAATAGTGATGGGAACAAATTCCAGTATGTCGGCTTACAAGAAAACCAACCAGCAAATTTGCCACAAGGCTCGACCACATCACTTGGGCTGCCCCAACTCCAACAGAAGTGGATCCATCAAGAAAATAATGATTTGTCTACTGTCTTTTCTGGGAGCGCACTGGCTAACAGTTTGTCTGGTGCACTCCAGAGAGTTACAAGCAGTCCATTGCCACCACAAGAACTTTTGGAGTGCACTCAAGCCAAACTTAGCATCCAGCCATCGATGCCAATGCCATCTATGAATTCAGAACTGGTTGAAAGGACCGTTGGAGTTTCATCTAATTTGCAGGATTCAAGTGTATCCCAGCAGGGTGCCCTTCCAATAAATGATGCATTTTCCACTGACAAGTTACAGTTGCATGATCCATTTGATGGCACCAGTGGAACAAAATTTTCTGTAACCATGCCTGTATGTCCTATTGGTAGCCTTACAGCTACCAAGAACAAGAGTGGTGCTAGTTCTTGTGGCACAGTGCTGCTCCCTCCTGATACTGGGAGACATTCAAACTACCTGCAGTTCGGAGGTGCAGGGAACTCTAGACATGAAATGGATGGAATGAAACAAGATCATCTGCATAACCAAGAAATGAGCATTGGGAGTTTCAGTCATGATTTTGGTGCCTGTATGTCTGAGCAGACAAATGCAAATACATCATCCCTTATGCCACAGATGAAGATTAACTCAATGACATCAGAGGATAAACTGAAGCAGCAGAATATTTATGATCTGGGTATTCCAAAGCTGCATGGTGGTTTTAGCTCTAGTAGCTGCAATTTTGATGGTCTTCTCAGTTCCATGATCAAAGCGGTAAGGACCTTAGCTGTTGTAGTTCTTTCTTCCTGTTTTTAGGAAATTCCACAGTTTTTCTGCTTGAATATATTATATATCATGTTTCTGTACGAGTAGTAGGTTCAGTGTTTTTCTGTAGTCATTACTCTTAATTTTGCAAATTACAAATCCTTAACTTCAGGCATTGGAAGCACGCCTATTTGACCCACTATAAACATTTGGAACGTTATACTCTTGTTAGAAAAATTGTAAGGGCGAACTGAACATGTACAATCCTTCGAAGCTGATTCACGGAAGCCTTGTTTTAATTCTAATGCAGGAGAAGGATGATCTCTCATTCACAGATAACGACCTGGGGTGGGACTTCTTTCCACTTGGTGCCTGCATATGAGAGCTCTTAATACCCCTCTTGCGGATTGGTCCTCTGTGGATGGAAGGAGGTTGTACAGTACGTTACTATTTAGGAGCATTAGCCAGTTATGCTGCCTGATGTGTTACTATGTCTAGTACTGTGCACACTAGATGATATACTAGGGATACAAGTAGGTGAGGATAATGGCTTGTAATCTGCACTCTCCTTTTCGAATGGGAAATGGAAGTATGTTTAGGTAAAAGAAAAAAAAGGAGCAAATATACTGCTTGAATCTCGTTTGTTTCATCATCACAAATTCTATGAAATTCATTTCCGCACGACATTGTGCAGATGGCATCACAAGTTCATAACCTGATGTTCATGGCATGCACAAGTTTGTAAAACTGAAACACTCTAAACTGAATATATC
Organism: Panicum virgatum; assembly: GCF_016808335.1. Classification (NCBI taxonomy): domain Eukaryota; kingdom Viridiplantae; phylum Streptophyta; class Magnoliopsida; order Poales; family Poaceae; genus Panicum; species Panicum virgatum. The sequence goes on from NC_053148.1 coordinate 6,298,480, forward strand.
ATGTCAAAATGAAATAAATAGATTAGAAGTAAAATCCAGATGGACCTAAGTTTGTTGCGGTAGTTGTTCAAAAGAGATACACCTAAGTTCGAAAACAAAGTTGCTACGACACCATTGTTTAGCTGCCAAAAGATACATGTTGCTGATGAACCCTAGCTAAGTCACTAAGACTATGAGCAATGACCAGATGGATGCTTCAATGTGATCATCGCCACCAAAACCACCAATTTGCTGAGCCCTTCACGCGATACAGAAATGCATATTCCATCAGTTCTCACGTTTGCAGACACGGCAAACAGCTTCCACTATCCTCTTCCGTTCTATCGGCTTCGTCAGGTGCAGATCCATCCCGGCATCGATAGCCTTCTGCAGATCCTCCTCCATGTTATGAGCAGTCAGAGCGATGATTGGAGTGTGAATCCCATAGCGGTGTTCTTCCTCGCGGATGAGTTTTGTCGCCTCATAGCCATCAACATTAGGCATCTAAATTTAAAAAGAAAAAGAAATATTAGCTATGTCAGACAGTCATCAGTTGGAGATTTCTGTGTGCAGAGGCGTAGTCACAAGTTTTGGTTGAACAGACCTGACAATCCATGAAGATGACATGGTATAGCAAGGGCACTGCACCCTCTTCTGGGACACTGGCTTGCTCAAGAGCTTCTTTGAACAAATTCACAGCCACGGATCCATCCTGAGCTACTCTGACAGTTGCCCCCAGTTGGCTCAGCATTTTCTTTTGGATTGTTTGCAGCACCAAAGTGTCTTCAGCCAGCAAGACTTGCATCCCAGCCATTGGCTTATCATTTTCAGGTTTCTGTTCCTGAGCCAAGGATGCAGTCTCACTCCCAGCTGATGCCGCAGCTTCCTGCGCACAGTGAACAACCACCTCTGGTAGATCTTGCTGCTGGTGACTGGTCCCAGCAATCTCAGGACTAACTTGAGAAGACTGCACTTGTGCATCTGAAACTTGGAGCTCTCTCAGGGTCATGAGAAGCGTGAACAGGCGAGACCCGTGCACCGGCTTTCGCAGGACGAGATCGCAGCACAGCTCCTTGAACCTCCTCAGATCATCAGATGGGGTCCTGATATCGTCCAGCAAAACAGTTTTGCATGGAGCCTGGTGGTTGATCCTGACAAGTTTCTCCATCTCCAGGAAAATCTCCGTCGATTTACCACGGGACACGTCGATGACAACAAGCATGGCAGAAGGATGATGGCCCCCAAGGCTGTCTCTCCTGGGGCCGGTGCTGTTCCTCAGCGCCGGCAGGACCTGGCTGACCATCTCCTTGGAGCTGAAGCACCGGTCGCCGGCCCCCTCATCGGCGGTAGGCGACGCCGCCGCCGACCTTGCAGCAGGGGTCCCGCCATTGTGCAGCACCTCCAACAACGTCGAGGCGATGAACTCGGCGTGCAGGACAGGCCAAACTTTCACCCCAATGCTCTCCATCCATGTCTGCAGGATCCTCATGGTCTCACCGCCGCGAACGTAGAGAACGCAGTGGACGCCCTTGAAGCTGCGGTCCTCCCGAAACACTGACGCTCTGAAGTTGGAGTGGTTCAGTGGGTCTGACGGTGCGGATGTTCCTTCCTCTATGTCTTGGGGTTCCTGCCTCTCGCTCATCTTCAGAAGCACGTTGAACGCGAAGCATGTTCCTCTCTCACCGGGCTCCTTGTCCTTGATGCTGATCTCTCCTCCCATTAGACGAACCTGTGATCAGCACGCATCAGTCCATCAGATAAAAAAAAATTATACAAAGAAAATGAACAAAGAGGGAACTTACAAAGGATTGTACGATTCCGAGCCCCAAGCCGGTGCCGCCATGGCCGTCGTTCACCTGAACATAGTTCTCGAACACAGACAGCCTCTTCTCCTTGGGGATCCCTATGCCAGTGTCAGCCACTTCAAAGTAAAACTCAACCAGGTTGGGGTCATTCTGCACATGATCCTGCTCATCAGGGTCCTCCCTTGCTCTGAACAAGCATCCGAAGGAGCCGCTGCACATTGGCCACTTAAACCTCGAGGGAGCGCTGACGCTGCTCCCGGCGATCGGCCGGTTGGCCCAGGCCCGGAGGACGACGTGCCCTTCGTCGGTGAACTTGAGGGCGTTGCCGAGCAGGTTGTCGAGGATCTGCTTGAGGCGCTTGCAGTCGCCGGTCACGGCGGCGCAACGCAGGACCGAGAGGTCGCAGGGGTCCCAGACCACCTCGAGCCCCTGCCGGATGCCCGTCACGTTGGCCATGTCCACGGACTCCTGCAGGACGTCGGCCATGCTGAACTCGGCTTCCTGCAGCTGCATCTTCCCTGACTCCACCTTGCTCGTGTCCAGAATCGAGTTCAGTATATCTAAAAAAAATATATCACACCACATCCATGAACAATATCTACCTAGGTTCAAATAAAAATCGAATTCAGTATATCAAATCACACTGTACATAATCCTAGAAATAATGTGCTTTGTTCCAATGGAATAAAGTGGGGAAACCTTTTTCAAAAAAAATCCTAGAAATAATGTACTGAAATAAAATCGCTAAGATCATAAAGTTTATCACTCATACACCAAATAATCCATAAATTGGCTGCAGAAGACTAACCAAAGAGCTTGTTGGTGCAGATAGCCATCTGGTTGAGGTTGTCCATGATGCCGGGGAGCGCCTGCGCCTCCGGCCGTGACATCTCCACGAGGCCGGCGATGGCGGAGAGCGCGGAGCGGATGTCGTGGCTGGCGCTGGCGAAGGCGTTGCTCTTGTTCATGCTCTTGCGCTCCGCCTGCCGCAGCGCCTCCTTCTGCCGGACCAGGTCGGCGTTCAGCGCCGCCTCCCGCGCCGCCGTCCGCCGCAGCGCGCGCACCGCCAGCACGCACGACGCCGCGGCCACCGCCAGCGCGGCTCCCGTGAAGATGACCACGGGGATGCTCAGCGCCCGGATCATGTCGCCCTCGGGCCGCGACCGGAGCACCAGCCGGAACGCCTGCAGGTGCACGGCGCGCGCGTCAGGAAGAAAAGCTTGCATGCATGTCGATCAGGCAGCTTCCTTTTTTTGTGAAAGGGAAAAAAAATGGAAAATGTGACATGAACATGTAATGCATGCGTATCGTATCAGCACATTTAGGAAAGGAAAAAAAATACCCGATCAATGCAATTAAGGAAAATATTACTAGTATCTGGTGATTTGCTCGAGGATCCGTACATGATACTTGCCACGTCCTCATATTGCCAAAAAAAAGAGCACGCGTACGTGTAGAGTAATGCGTGTGCACGTACCAGTTGTACTCCGGAGACGTCAAAGTTCGTGCACGCGACTCTGTACTTGCGGTATATCCCGTGGCCGGCGGCGAGAAGCTGGCCGAGCCTGGGCGCGTCGATGGCGGCGGCGGCGCACCGCGCCTTGGAGAACGCGCGCATCCTCTCTTCGTCGCCGTCGCCGGATCGGCCGGGCCGGTGGCCGAGCAGAAGTGGCTTGTAGGCGGCAGTCGCCGGCGCGCCGCGCGTGTCGCTGACAGCGTAGTACACGTCCAGGTACTCGTCCAGGTGGGCGACGCGGGAGGCGGCGGCGCCGAGGAGGTCGTCGACGGCGACCGCGGCCGAGACCACGCCGGCGTCGCCGGCCGGGGCGGAGAAGAAGAGCATCCTGACGCCCGGGCGCGCCCACCCGGCGCCGAGCGACGCGCGCGAGGCGTTCTTGCTGGCGAGGAGGGACCAGGCCGCCTTGGGCAGGTAGAGCCCCCCCGTGGCGGCGGCGGCGGCGGGCGTCCCGACCAGACCGCCGGTCGCCAGATCCACAGGCTGGGTGTTCCACTTCCACCTGTTGTGCGAGTCCGTGAACAGCGCCCTCACCCTGCCGCCCTCGTCGCGGTAGTAGACGAAAGCGCCGCCGTCGGCGCCGGCGTACGCCACCTGCGCCAGCTGCGGCTGCATGGCCATGGCCATGAACATCTTGGTCCTCATCACCTGGCCAGCAAAGCAAGCACACGATGCCTTTATTTTCTTTACGAAATTACTCGCGCAATCTAAACAGATTGATCGCGACGGAAATGGAAGTGTAGAAGTACTTGGGAGATGGACGCTGGTGCTGATCCGTTGCCCGCGGCGGGATCCTCCTGCGCGGCGCCGGCGATGGCGACGGCAGCGCGGTTGGCCTCCAGGAGGGGCTCCATGCCGCCGGCGACGTGCCTGCCTCGGTTTTGTTCACGGCATGGGTCACTTCCCGCGTGGAGAGGTAAAACACCATGAGAGCGATCAGCGCGGCGCCTGTGACGATCGCCTGCGCGCAGATGCGAACGTGTACAAGTGAGTCAGATCGGTATGAAACATAAATGCTGAACATTTCAAGTGTTGTTTGAACCTTCACCCATCCGTGCATTCACTTTTTTAACTATCCAAAAATTGTGTTCGTTTTCATACGATTTCATATTTCTTTCCAAAAAAAGGGGGCCGAATTCATCAAAACAAAAACCTACTACGTTCATGTCATGCCCCCCAGAGAGGTGAATTTCAGGATCTTGATCCATGTTCATAACAAGGTAAATAAAAGAAACATGAGAAGGAGCTACTACAAGTGAACACTGAACACACACACGCATGCCCATCTATACAATGACAAAAAAAAGTTGACATGGGTCAGCAGTAGTGGTGGTCGGGGACCATTTCCTTAATTACCAGGGGCAAAAGCGAACACGAGTACTGGAGAAGGCACGTGCTTCTTCTTCCTCGAACCTTCCCCACCGTCGCCATGGCCTCCACCAAGCTTTTCTTTCCTTACCGCACCAGTCTCGAGACAAAGAAGTCTAGCAGAAGTACGGGAACCGGTTGACTTGTGACTTGTGAGGAGTAGACGAGTGTCTCCAGGTCAATGGGTCCCCTTGTTTTTTATAGGCGCCCGGCCGGGAGACCAGGAGAGGAAGAACCCCAGCGCGGTTTGTTTGCAGTCTGGACGGACAGCCACGAGAGGGTTTTGCCGCCGGTTTGTGTGAAAAGGATACTCCACGGGATCCGAGGTTTAACTATTGGCCAGATCTCACAGGTCAACCCTCAGGTTTCTCGATTTTTTTATTACCGTTAGGGATATACTCCTCGCGGGTGGACGACGCGTGGCGTGCTGCGCGCTGGCCGAGGCACGGTGTGGGTGATCGCTGGGCATCTGTGTTTGATGTTGGAGATATACCTGGGATTATTTTAATATCACGGTGGCTACTGGCTGGTCTCCCATCAATGTTGGAGATAGAGCGCCCGTTACAAAGACCCAGAAAACCCGTGGATGGATCTTGATAGGCAGTATCACTATCACCACCCAGCAGACTTTGGATTCTTAGAATTCACGTGTTCAAAGAAAAGATAGCGTGTAAACCCAAAACAATGCTTTCGTACACATGCGTACCGCTAAAAATTGAGGCGGAAATAGGCTATAAATTATCATATACCATTATATACCGTGGAAAAGATTGCCAATAAACTCCCTGGATGAAAAGCTTCTCTGATGAGCTTGGCTGGCCGGGCAGTTTTGGTAAGATTTGTCCTCACTGCTATTCCCTTTTACCTACTGATTGCTATGAAAGTCCCTAAATGGTTCATTCGAGCAGTAGACAAAATTAGGAGGAGTTTTTGTGGAAGGGAAGGAAGGAGGTAAATGGTGGCAGCTGCTTGGTAGCATGGGAAAAGGTCATGAGACCTATTGATCTTGGGGGACTGGGAATTCATAATCTTGAAATTATGGGCTGGACTTTGCAAATGTGTTGGCTCTGGATTGAGAAAACTAAGCCAAACCATCCATGGGCTGGTCTGCAAATACCAGTACACTCCAACACTGCTGCTATGTTTGCCTTGGCAGTTGTGACTACAGTGGGTAATGGGAGGAACACTTTATTTTGGATTGATCGCTGGCTATATGGCTGCAGTATTGAGAATCTGGCACCTAATGTTTTCAAGAGTGTACCACCAAGACAGAGAAAATCAAGAACAGTGAATGAGGCTTTGCATGAGCTAACCTGGGTATCAGATATAAGAGGGGCACTTGGCTGGCAAGGTCTTGCTGAATATTTGCAACTTTGGGATGAACTTGTGGACTTTGTAGTAAATGACTTAGAGGACATACATCATTGGATGTTTGATACCTCAGGAACATTCTCCACTAGATCAGCATATAGAGCTTTTTTCGTGGGCTCTATTGGTTTTGAACCTTGGAAGCGGCTCTGGAAATCTTGGGCCCCCAACAAATGCAAAACCTTTGTTTGGTTGGCTATTCGTAACCGATGCTGGACCGCTGATCGCCTGCAGAAAAGAGGACTCCCTCATCCTGTCCACTGCCCACTGTGTGACCAAGAGGAGGAGACAATCCAACAGTTGCTCACTACTTGTGTGTTTGCACGCTAATTCTGGTTCAATGTTCTCCAACCACTGAACCTGTCCCGGCCGACTCCTGGACGTATGTCTAGCTCCTTCTCAGATTGGTGGAAAAAGTCTTGGAAGAAATTGCAGAGACAACTACGGAAGGGTTTTAATTCTCTTGTTATCCTCGGAGCTCGGAGCTTGGACCATCTGGAAACATAGGAATGCCTGTGTATTTGATGGAGCTGCTCCTAATTTACAGGAAGCTCTCCAGGCCTTTAAGAATGAATTTCATCTTTGGCAAATTTCAGGCGCCAAAAGACTTTGTGCCTTGTGCGCAGAAGGATTTGTAGCTGCTGGTTAGCCGTTGGTTAGAGGAGTTCTAGTGGTGGTCAGGTCTAGCTTTCCCTTCTTTGCTTGTAATAGGCTCTGTTTTCTTTTTCCTTACATCCCTTACTCTAGTCCAAGGTAAGGTGATGGTTTTGTAATTGGACTTATAACTCTTAATACAAAGATGCGCAGCTCTCCTACGTGTTCGAGAAAAAAAACCTGACGTGTCAATAATTTTTTGATGGTTTTTATTGAACTGCTGTCGTTTTCGAATTATTGAACAAAATTACGTGTTGTCTCTTGTAGATGAAGTATGCTATAATAAAAATTCGAACGTGCAAATTCTTAGCGGTTGTGAAATTAAACCATTTCGACATTAATGTACTCGAATGTTGGATGGAGATAGGGTCATAAGTTAGGTACTGCCATATGTGTTTTCAGTTGAAGAGTAACGGTACAAGTACGGAATGTTGCAACTCGATCTAAACAAAAGTTATAGCAGGAGTATATTAATGTACCCTATTGTCGGACGAAAGTGAACCCATAGGTTAGGAGATTTGTAGTATGTGTTTTTAGTTGAGGAGTAATGCTAAAAGTACAAATGTCACTACTCAGTCTAAACAAAAAGTTATTATGGATATGCCAAGTGCTATTTGGAAAGTTTGACTTTTAGATAAGAAGAATCATTCCGCAATTTAGTTAAATGCTATTTGGAGAGTTGAACACTTGTGGACGTGACGGATCGCTCCGTAGAGTGCCACGTGGGTTTCGACAAATATGGCCACCAATTATCGTACTTTTTTTAATCTTTACTTCTGTTTTGCACTATCCACGATCTTTGCTACATATAATTAGCTTGTATTGTAACAGGACATTTTCGGGGATGAAGAATTTCTTTCCGAACTTCGCCATTGCAGAGTCTCATCAAATGGTTTCCGACAGTGGTGGAGCCAGCCAACGAGTTAAGGAGAAGCTCATTCTTCCTCCTCATCCTTTCTTTTCTCCTTCCCTTCTTCGTTCTCTCCCTTTCTCTTCCTTCTTCTTCTAAAAAAATGGTAGGGGCACAAGGGGCTCCATTGCCTAGAATATACCCCTGGTTTCCGAGCTCTCCAGAAAGAGGAATTTGTATATGTGGTCATGACCTTCTAAAAGGTTGTAGCTCGAAGCACATATATGATACTTGATACGGGCAATTTCTATTTATTGCGCACACTAGCCGTGTGTGAGCTGTCACAGAACACAGAACATGGCATGCAGGCCAGGCCGAAGCTTGCAGGCGCATGACCCATGATGAGTTGATGACGTAGCTTCGGCAATTTTTGTATTGGCCACTTCATTCCTTTCTTTCTTTTTTTTTGTTTCCATTCGCTCGTTCGTTCTTCTTACATTCACCGGCAGTGAGAGTTGTCCAACCAAGATAAAGCCCTTAGGTAGTATAGATTTGCATGCATATAATATTTTGAACAAAAGAAATCTGTAGTTTAAAAAAGAGATTGTCCAAATCAAATTTCATTAGTTTAAAAATCATCAAATTATATATATATTTATATATTTTATTTATCTCGGAATATTTTGTCTTGTTTCGTGAACATTTTAGTTTGTTAGGATCATTTTTTATTTTTTGTATCAAATAATTTATTTCTTATTTGAAACCTTTTGTTTTGCAAACCAATTATCCAAATTGAATTTTAATTGCGTTTTTATGCTTTTTATGGTGAGATTTTCAAAATTAGACTACACTTGACAATGTGTAAATGAAATTTTTGTTGACACATTTTTATTTGTTCGGAACAATTTCTTTTTTAGAATATGTATCTTGTTCTGGAACTTTTTTATTTTTGTTCCTGGATTAATTTCTATTTTTGATGGAACACATATGGAATTGTTTTAGAACATTTTACACTATTTTGGTGGAACATGAAATATTCTAGGGAAAATTCGATTCATGCCACCACAACTCCGTGAAATTGGGTGTCATGTTGAAAATCATGCCACTCAATGGCATGATTTTCAACATGAGATCCAATTTCAAGAAATTGGAGTGGCATGGATCCAACTGACCCAATATTCTAGAGTCACCATCATATTATTCTACTCCCTTCATATTGTAAAGTAAGTTGTTTTGGACATTGACACAATCTTCAAAAACAATTTTGACCATTATCTTTATGCTATAAAAAAATATAAAACATAGTCAATATACCATTATATATCTGACATGTCAATAATTTTTTGACAGTTTTTATTGAACCGCTGTCGTTTTCAAATTGTTGCACAAAATTACATGTTGTCTCTTATTGATGAAGTATGCTATAATAACATTCGAAAGTGCAAATTCTTAATGGATGTAACGTTAAACCATTTTGACATTAATGTACTCGAATGTCGGACAGAGATGAGGTCATAAGTTAGGTACTGCCATATGTATTTTCAGTTGAAGAGTAACGGTACAAGTACGGAGTGTCACAACTCGATCTAAACAAAAGTTATAGCAGGAGTATATTAATGTACTCTATTGTCAGACAAAAGTGAACCTATAAGTTACGTTATTCTTAGTATGTGTTTTCGGTTGAGGAGTAACACTAAAAGTATGAATAATATCGCTACTCGGCCTGAACAAAAAGTTCGCTTTGTTTGGCTGGCTGTAGTTGGTATTTGACAAGCCAGCTGAACACAATGATTATGGTTATGCGTTAGGAGAGTTGGACTTTTGTAGATAAGAAGAGTCACTCCATAAATATAATTAAGAGATGTTTGGAGAGTTGAACTTTTATAGATAAGAAGTATCACTCCATAGAGTGCTACTGCCGCACGGTACGCAGCCGCACGGTGATCGCCGTGCATCTTTGTAGATCTTGGAGATATACTTGGGATTATTTTAATATCACGGGTGGCTGGGCTCCCATCAATGTTGGAGATATAGCACCCGTTTCAATGACCAGAAACCGTGGATGGACCTCGATAGGCAGTATCACTGTCACCACCCAGCAGAATTTGAATTTGGATTCTTAGAATTCGTGTGTTCAATGAAAAGATAGTGTGTAAACTAAAAACAATGCTTTCATACACACGCATACCGCTAATAATTGAGGCGGAAGAAACCTATAAATTATTAGGTGGGCCTCATGAACATTAAAAAATCCTACCGTTGCCACCTTCTCCAACGGAAAAAACTAACCGAAGGGCGTGACCGCGCATCAGCCCACCTCTGCGCGTCCGTGGGCCAGCAGCCCATGTGCTATCTTTATCTAATTTGGTCTGGCTAACATGTACAGCCTAGCAATTCTATGCTTGCGCATGCAGCACGCGTAGAAGAGGAAATTGACTTTTTTATAAGAAGCTATCTAAAAAATGTTTTATCTACTTTATACTACCTCCATTTTCTGAACTGATTGCAGCAATGTATTCTATGCGACGAGACGAACAAAATTAGACCCCAATTGTATATATTTTAATGATGTTTTACACTAGTAGCAACTTATATGATGACTTGCTCTGTTTTCTGTAGCAACTTATGTGTATATTATTAGTATTATAGTAACAACTTATGTGTATATCAACTATTATTTTTGGATCAACTCATTTATATGAGTATATGATCGATTTTATTTCTAGTAACTTGTATCTTATATGTAAGGCAACTCATGACTTTTGTTTTACACGTGTGAAAAAATATTTTTATAGTGGTTTGTATATAAACTTATGTGTACGCCAATTTTTTTACTACTCATGTATATGACAGATTATGTTTGTGACAACTTATGTATATTTTGATGATGTTTGTAAACTGATAGTAATTATGTGACAATTTGCTCTCAATCTGCAGCAACTTATGAGTAAATTGGCTTAGTGTAGTAACAACTTATGTGCATAACAACTTTTATTTTGTGTCAACTTATATGTATGAGTCTGATAGATTTTATTTGCAGTAACTTATATCTTTTACTTGTGGTAACTAATGTGTATAATAGATTTTGTTTTTGGCAACTTTTGTTTAAATGTGTGACAACTTTATTTTTAGGATAAACTTATGCATATGCTAATTTACTCTTTTTTTACTACTCATGTGTATATCTTATGCTTGTGACAACTTATGCATATGGCAAATTCTATTTTGTGACAACTTATACTTATAACAGACTATGCTTTTGTAGTAACTTTTATTTTATATGTGTGACAACTTATATATGTATATTGTAGCAACTCCTTCAATAAGATCAAACTTAAATTTACATTTAAGTTGCTACTAGTGCAAAATGACTTTAAAATATATGCAAGTAGGGTCTAGTTTTGTTCGTCTCATCACGTAGGACACGATGGTGCAATCGGTATTTGAAACGGAGATCATACGCAGGAGTTAAAATTTTTTATACGAACAACTTGCATGTTGAAAAAGTCACACGGATATGTAATTAGTAGGTGGAGAAAATGTGGAAGAGAGAGCAGCACGGTGGGAGGGGGTCGCGCGTTTCACGGGAGCGCGACCCATCGCGCGTTAACTTGGTCCATCTCCAACCATCTTTCGTCAGCGCACAGAAGTGAGAAAGAAAAATAATTTTTTATTTTTTACAGCCCGGCCATAGTCCTATAGTGAATCACAAGAGAATCTTTCATATGGACCGATTCTGCAGTGCTTATGGGCAAGCCATAGCATGACATTTATTGCTTATGGACTGTTTTTTTTCCCACATTGCGGGTGCCCTTATATACCTGACATGTCAATAATTTTTTGGCCGTTTTTATTGAATCGTTATTGATCTCAAATTATTGCACAAAATTACGTGGTTTTTCTTGTAGATGAAGTACGCTATAATAAAAATCCGAACCTGCAAATTCTTAACGGTTGCAACATTAAATTATTTTGACATTAATGTACTCGAATGTCGGGCAGAGATGAGGTCATAAGTTAGGTATTGCCACATGTGTTTTCAGTTGAAGAGTAACGGCGCAAATACGGAATATCGCTACTCGGTCCAAACAAAAGTTATAGCAGGAGTATATTAATGTACCCTATCATCGGACGAAAGTGAACTCATAAGTTAGGTTATTTCTAGTATGTGTTTCCGGTTGAGGAGAAAAGCTAAATGTCAGACCCGGGGCAGCGGGACTTCTCACAGGCGTAGAATATTCTAGAGTAAGGGATAGCTCATGGATGTACCTTACCTCTCTTGTAAACTACCCGAATAGGCGTAGAACTAGCTGCAGTACAAAGGATACTACCCGATCGTGATGTAGTAGGACTCCAACTGTACTCGGCTAGGACTTTCCATGTAACCTTGTTCCCCCGGATATGTAAGGGCGGACAGGGACCCCCTCGAGACACATCTACATCAAAGGCAATACAAACCAACACACATGACGTAGGGTATTACGCAACTCGCGGCCCGAACCTGTCTAAATCTTTGTGTTCCTTGCACCATCGAGTTACAGAGCCGTCGATCCCTACCTACAAACCCTACTGCTAAGGGTATCCCTGAGCAGGCTTGGCGGTAAACACCGATAGTTGGCGCGCCAGGTAGGGGACTCGACGAGTTCATCGGCGAGTTCGATGGCCACTTTTGCTTTCAGCACCACGACGCCTCCCAGAGGCTCCACCTTCATCTTCGGTTCGTGGGTCTGTGTCACCAATGGTTCAGACGGCTTCGATAGCCACTTAACCAACTCTCCCACGCTGAAGAATCCTATATCGGAAGATTCCAACAAGTACGCAGATCTCATGATCGCGGAGTTACGTTGCTTCCCGACCTCGCCAAGGAGATCGAGCCGAAACTCGAAGACAACTCCAGTTCTACTCGGACTCAGATTGATCTCAAACTGAAATCTACTCGAATTGGGACTCTTCTTGCGCAACCTGTCTTTGGTCTGCGCAATTTATCATCTGCTTACAAACAGATGATTAAATCCATCTATGAAAGTGGCTTGGATCGCCCACTTCACGTCGAAAACAAATCAGCCACCGCTAGCCGGGAGGCACCCTGTCGTGGTGTGGCTAACCACAGCCGGGTGGCGGAATGCACCCGCCTAAGCCCAGATGGTGAGTACTCGGGGGTTAGCTAGGATTAGTTCGATCTCGCTCAAGAACACGATGAACACAACAGGTTTAGAGTGGTTCGGGCCGCCGGAGCATAATACCCTACGTCCACTGTGTGCTGTATTGCTCAAGACTGAAGAGTTGGAGCTCTAGTTCAGCGTGTGGCTGAGTGTGTATTCTCGTTTCCCCCCATATGCAGCGAGCGCCTCCCCTTTATATCTCAAGGGAGGCACGTACATGGCTGCTGGGTCCCCGACAGGTGGGCCCAACGATGTAGAATAAAATAACATAATGTTCACACATTATGGCGTTGCAGGCGAGGGAGATCTCTCTCTGGGTCTCCTTGCCCACTCATGGAATCCCCCGTTCAGCATGTCCAGGCACTGTCTTGTCGAAACGGCGCCAGGCGTAGCTAGCGGCGTCGCCTGCCACGTAGCTGAACGGGCCGTTTAGCTTGCGGCGTAGGCGGCATGATGGAAAAGTGCCGTGCCGTCGTATCCAATTAATGCGGCAGACGGCCCTGCGCGGGTGCTGCGCAGGCGGCTGCACTGTGTACCTCGGTAAAATGCGGTCTACAGTGAGGCCTGACAATAGCTGCCCCGCGTGCCGCGGCGGCAGGGCACGCCTCAACCACCTGCATTGAATGCGGTGGGTGGGCGAGCCTTCCAGCGGAAGACTCACGCCCGCGCCCACGGAACACGTGGTGGCTCCGGACCCCCCCGGTGGTATGTTAGCTCTACGCGCACGGGAGGTCCGGACGGGCGTGAGGAGGTCCCGGACCCCTATGGGAAGTCCGGGATCTCGGTGGCTGGCTCGGAGCTTCCCTTCGCCGGGGACACGTGACGTCTCCGAACCCGTCCCTGAGCGGGGAGTGAGTCCGGGGCCGTTGGCCCGGTGAGGTAAGAGCCTGTCCTGTGGGCCCCAGTTGCTCCGCCCTTTACCGCGTAGTTACGGATGACTACGCTGGTCCTGCCTTGCTGCAGAAGAAGTGGGTATCCCTGTTACAGGGTACCGACAGTGGCCCTCGGGCCCACCTCGGGGGAGGTTCAAACCCGCAGGTGGGGCCACTACTGCGATTTGGCCCTGCATAACTTGAAGCTCTCACTGCAGGTGTCTTGACCGGCTTTGACCATCCACCGGGTTGGTTGCTACCTCATCACATCGCAACGGCTTACTGACTTGTGGCCCCCACGCACAGTGGTTCACCTAGTCACGCGCGCGATGCTCGGCATTGTTGCGGCCGGAGTAAACAGGATATTTACTACCGGTGCAGCTCCCGAAAAGCTTGGTCATGCCAGCGCTTAATACGCGCACGTCAGCTCAGCTTCCGCCTCGCTTCGCGCGCGGGCGACGGTTCAGATCTCGCCTTTTCACACCTTTGTTTGTTACCCGCTCTCCCTGACAGGCGGGCCTGGGCCCCCCTGTCATGGATTGGGCGGTTAACACCAGGTGCGGGCGTCGCTTGGGTTCCAGCGACGGTTCCGAGGCGTGCCAGTTGGGTCAGGCTACATAAAGGGGCGAACTGCATACCGCGGTTACTTTCCCGCATTCGCCTTCTTCCTTCCAACCTTTGCGCCCCTTTGCCTTCGAGCTTCCTCGCCCTTTGCTCCCCCGCGTAGATTGCTCCTCACCTCCTTGGAGAAATGGCATCCCTTGCTCATCCCCGCCATTTCCAGACTGAAGAAGAGCTGAGCACAGTGCGCCGCCTGCTTTGGTGGAGTGCTCAGGAGACTGCTTGGGGGATACGAGCAGGCTCGGTTCCCCTCGGCAACCTGCGCGCCGGGGAGTTTGTGCTGTTCATCTCGCACATCTCCACCGGCTTGGGGCTGCCGATCTCCTCCTTCCTGCTGCTGCTGGAAGATTTCGGCCTCCAGCTTCAACACCTCACGCCGCACTCCATCCTCTGACGGCCATCTTCGTGCACCTGTGTGAGATGTAAGTTGGGGTGCGGCCCTGCGTCATCCTCTTCTGCCACTTCTTCCAGCTGGTGAAGTCCGGGAAGAGCAAAGACGAAGTGGGGGCATACTATTTTCAAACGAGGAGCGACCTGCGGTCGCCGTACAGCCCCGGGCTCAATGGTGGGAAGTGGGAGGAGTGGCGAAAGGAGTGGGTCATCGTCACCACTGAAGCCAACGAGCGCCTGGTCATGCCGACCGAGGGACCCGCCTCTGACCGTCTATCCTGGAGGACCAAGCCGTCCCTGCCGCCGGATTTCGACTCCGTGCTGGGCAAGATCAGGTCGCTGGCGGAGAGCGGCCTCACCTCGCTGCACGTACTCGGAGATTTCCTGAAGCGCCGGATTGCCCCTCTGAAACAGCGGCTGCGTCCTGCTTGGAGCTTCACCGGCCTCAACGACTGCAGCAGGACCCACCGCGGAGAGGGGAGCGACCTGACCCAGGAAGCCTTGGAGGTCCTGGTGCAGGCGGTGACGGGGGAAGTCTTCGTCCCGGAGCACCTGATCCTCCCCCAGGGCGTCATCCCCCTTTGCGAGGACTCGCGCCTGAGGACCGCGGTGCTGGCTACCCTGCCAACTCTCGACGACGGTGGGCTGGCCGCACGCCAGACCGGAGGCGACCCGGACCGTGTGAAAGGCCCTTGTTTGGTTTTGGTAATTGAGTGACAACTTATGTGGACTAATAAGTGTTTATGTTGAGATACACAGGAGATTAGTCCACACAAAGACACTAGTATGAGCAACATATGCCATGGAGGAGAAATGGCTAAGTGTTGATGCTATGCTCATATAGTGTGATCGAGGAGCTCATTGCATATGAAACATGACATGGAGTTATGTGAACAAAGTGGAGAAGATCAAGACAAGGCTTGGCTTGATGGACCGGTTGCAATGGAGAAGGGCAAGTCAAGGCTTTGAAGCGAGGGACCGCGAGGCGGTGAAGCTTGGGCAAGATTTGGCGCCGATGGACCGAGGCAACGGTGAAGAGCGAGCAAGGTCAAGATCGATGGACCAAAGAGGTCATGTGATGATATGGAGTGGATCATATCATTTAAGAAAGATCAAGCCAAGTGTTGACTCATAATGATGATCAAAAGGCTTGATGGAGTTTGGTGCTTGTGTGGCATCAACATTTGGGAAGATGAAATGGAATGCGCAAGGCAAAGGTATGACTTGTAGGGCATTTCATTTCACCGGTCAAAGGTTGTGTAGAGAAGTGCATGACCGGATTTAGGATAGATGGCCGTACTATCAAGAGGGGCAAACTTGTTTGCATATCGGTCATCTAGTGCCACTTGAGCGATCTAACATTGCGATGTTGCTAGGATCGAGTGGCGTGGTGAGATCAAGTGAAAATCCTTTGAAAATGATTGTGAAATGCTAACACACATGCACATGGTGTTGTTCACGTGGTGGTGTTGGCACATTTGCAAAGGAGAAAGAGTTGGAGTTGATGTTGATCAACTTTGGGAAGCAAGAAAGGTCTTTTGGTTTTCTCCGGAAATTAGGTTGTCTCTTGGAGTGGAATACTGCTTTGATCTATTGTGTTTTGGATCAAGAATTTAGTTGGGTTGTGTAGCCCTCTGAATTAGCTTTCCATAGAGTCCAAGATCACCTAATTTGGACATCGGAGCTAAGAGTTATGGCCGTTTTACCGAGGTACATTTCTGCTGGAAATAGACCTGCGGACGGTCCGCCCTAGACCTGCGGACAGTCCGCCCTTGAGGGGCGGACGGTCTGCCGTTATCTCGGTTGAGCTCAAATAGAACCGTTTTTGGCTCTGTGGGTGGTCCAAAATGACCTGCGGACCGTCCGGTCCATGGGGGCGGACGGTCCGCCTTTAAAAGCTGAAACGGGCGCAGAAACTTGGTTGTTCTGTCTTGGGTGCCCAAAATGACCTGCGGACCGTCCGGTCCTTGGGAGCGGACAGTCCGCCTCCTACTGAAAATTCTGGGACAGAAACACTGCGGTTTCTGTGTGTGCTCACGTTTTGAACTGCGGACAGTCCGCCCCTGGGGAGCGGACAGTCCGCCGGTAAATTCCAGATTTAGTCAGAGACGTTTGCAAATCAGTTGGTTCGAAGTTTTGAACCGCGGACAGTCCGCCCCAGGGGCGCGGATAGTCCGCCCGGGGCTCTACGGTTGACTCTGACACATAATCATTGCAGTTCTAGCCGTTGGTTTTAAATGGCGGACGGTCCGGTTTTTGTGAGGCGGACAGTCCGCGAAAACTCAGTTTTCATGGGATTTGAGTGTAACGGCTAGTTTGGGGCCTCCCTCTATAAATAGAGGGTGTGGCCGGCCATTTGAGAAGGCTTAGCACCTTGGGGACTTAGTGTCCATGTGTGAGAGTGCTTGAGAGCCCTCTACTCACTCTAACTTGATAGTAATCATCCGATCGAGTGAGAGAGCGATTCTAGTGCGATTGCTTTGAGAGATTGCATCGAGTGGCACTAGGTGATCGTGTTGCAAGCCGGTGTGCTTGTTACTCTTGGAAGTTGCCACCTCCTAGACGGCTTGGTGGCAAGAGGCTCCGTTGAAGCCCGCAAGAAGATTGTGCGGTGCTCCGGAGAAGAGATTGTGAGGGGTATTGTGCTCACCCCGCGGGAGCCGCGAAGAGCAACTCTAGTTGAGCGAGACATGAAGAGCAACAAGTGGTTCGGCTGGATCATGTGCTAGAGCTCGGTGTGAGCACTCCACGTGGGAGAGTGTGACTTGAGAGTCACCACTAGCAAGAGGATCGGCGGCAACCTTGGAGCTTGTCTCAACGGGGATTAGCTTGGTGGCAACCAAGTGAACCTCTGGATAAAAATCACCGTGTCAACTTTGTCTACTCTTCTCGGTGGTTTGCATTCTCCAAATCACAAGCATTGTATTTACATTCTTCTATATCTTGTGCTTGTATAGTTGCTCTCTAGTGATTAGTTAGCTTGTGTAGCTTGCTAATCAACTTCTTGCTTGTGTAGCTAGAAGTAGAGATCCTAGGGTAACTAGTTAGCTTGTGTAGCTTAATTAGTTGCTCTTGCTTAGATTGTGTAGCTAAGCAAGTTGAGCACTTGGGTTTGGATTGTGTATCCTTGTCCTTGAGCATCTAGTGAGCTTAGGTTTGGCTTTGTGCTTTTGCTCATTAGAATTGTTTAGGAGCTCCCCCGGTTTGTGAAGTACTAGTGCTTAGGCTTATGTGACTTGGCATTAGAATTGTTAGGAGAGCTCTTACTAGCTTGGCACTCCATTTGCTTTGTGTAGGATCCTTTTTGGAGGTGCCTTAGAGTCATAGTTAGAGGGGTGAAGTCTTGGCTAAGCGAATAGTTTCAATTCCGCATAAGTTTCGGTTAGCCGGCGTAATTAATTTTAGAAAGGACTATTCACCCCCCCTCTAGTCCGCCATCTCGACCCTACAAGTGGTATCAGAGCTGAGGTCTCTCATTTGTGGTCCTTACCGACCCGAGAGGATGGCGACTTATGGGTTAGATGTTGAGTGTCCTCACATTTTTGATGGCACACACTTTACACGGTGGAAAACTTGGATGATATGCAATTTTGAATTTATTTGCCCTCAAATGTGGTGGATGGTGGATGTAGGTTTTTCTCATGTGTTAGATGAAGGAAATCTAACTCCAACACAAGAGAAATGCCTAGATCTAGATATCCAAGCTACTAACATTTTATTTAGATCTTTGCATAATTGTATACTTGGTGAGATCATGGATATGAAAACCGCCCACGAGATTTGGAGTTATCTCAATAAGAAATATGGGGCGGCCTCCAATGATGATGATGATTTTAAGGCCAAGGAGGAAGTGCATAAGGATGGTGAGCATATTCACGACATGGTACTTGTGGAAGATTGCTCCACCTCATGGTCAAGTGATGATGATGATGATGATGATGATGATGATCTAACTACAACAAGCTCACTTGATATAATTGATGGTGATAATTCAAGTGTTGCAAATGATGATCCTATTCCAAGCACACTTGTTAATAAAGGTGGTTCATGCATGGATGATATTTATACTTCAAGCTCATCTCCATCATCACATTGCTTCATGTCACAAGGTGACACAAAGGTATCAAATTGCAATATGATTGATCCTAATTCATATGATGAGCTCTTGAATAGATATGCTAGCATGACTAAATTATTTGAGGAAGTGTTAGCCAAAACAATCAAATTTGAAAAAGAAAACTCTTTTCTCAAAGACACATGTGAACAACAAAAGCATCTACTTTATGTCATAAGTTGTTCACATAAAGAGCTAAAATTGACTCATGAGGAGCTTAGTGTTGCTCATGAAAATTTGGTACTAGATCATGCTTTACTCACTAGCAAGCTTTCTAATGAAGAAATTAAAACTAGTGAGAGCTCATCACTGGGTCAAAGGATCAATTGCAAAATGTTGCTAACCCTTGTGATGTAGGCAAAAAACATGTATCCACCTCATGTGATGATTTATTGTCTATGCCATGTACTTCACATATAGATGCTTGTTCTTCTTCTACTATGCAATATGAGACTAACCTTGTAGAAGAAAACAGAGCTCCAAAGTCAAGTGAAGTATTTGAGCAACAAGATAGAGAGATGGACAAAATCAAAAGTCACCCTTGAAAGCATAATAAAAAATCAAAGAAGCTTCGGTGACATGAGCGGCATTGGTTCCATCAAGAGCAAAGCCAAAGGCAAGAAATGGGGCAAAAATAAATATAATAGAAAGATGAAGAAGTAAGAAGAAATGAAGCCATCTCATTTCATGTGCTTTCAATGCCATGAGATGGGACATCTTGCAAATGGTTGCCCCAACAAAGAAAAGCTAAAGTTGAAGAAGGAAGAAGAGAAGCTTAAACATATCAAATGTTTCAAGTGCCGCACTTGGGGTCACCTCACCTCAATGTGCCCAACCAAGCAATTGGTGAAGCAACAAGAGCCTCAACCAAAGCCACAAGTTGAGCAAGAGAAGGCACCCCAACCTCAAGTCAAGATCAACCAGGATGATCAAGCTGATGACTTGAAGATGATGAAAAAGAGAACAAGAAGGGGTGGCAAGGCAAGAGCAAGTCATCCAACTCATATTCAAGATGCCAAGATGTTGAGCAAGAACAAGATTCAAGATAAGAATCCACATGCTCACATCAAGTGCCATAGTTGTGCAATATTGGGTCACCTAGCTTCTGGTTGCCCAAACAAGTTTGAGAAGAAGGCTCAAGCAAACAATGAGAAGCATCAAATGAGTAAGGAAGAAAAGGCTCAACAAAAGAGAAGATGCTACTTATGCCGGGAAAGGGGACACATGGCTTATTCATGTCCCTTAGGTAATAATTCTAAGCCTATTTCAATTGATGCAAATATTATGCTTAGAAAGGATGGTAATGGTACCTCATTTGTTGCTATTACAAAACATCCCGCTATTCATACTAAGGCATTGCCAAAGTATGTTGCTCCTAACTTGAGAGGACCCAATCTAGTTTGGGTACCATCGAAACGTGGATAAATGTGTGTAGGTACCAATGACATTGGAGGCTTGACTCAATTGGTTTTATCTTGTTCATCATGTGATTGAGTCAAGTAATTGAAGCCTAGTGCTATTCTCATCCCAATGTCAAGTCAAAACAAAGAAGTCCAAGTACTACAACATACAAGTGTCTTATTGTAGTTGTGAAGATTTATTGGAAATATTTGATGGCTTGCAAATTTATTTGAGTTGAATCTCGTTTTTGGATGAAAATCATTTTGCAAGTTGAGAAATGAGCTACTTGTCATTGACTTCTCAAATATGACTTGAAAACTAATACTTATGGCATTTGGTTCATATATGCACTTCTTGTTTTATTTTTCTGAATTTTTGAGCCATTTATGAGTTTTCATGATTCTACTCGATTTATTTTTGAATTCTTGTTGAAACTTGCTCATATGAGTCTTTTGAAGGTTTTCATGCAATATTTGAGATTTTTGGATTTTTATGTGAGCAATGATCCCAAATTGAGGTTGGAATTGAGAAAGTTGGCACAATTTTGGACAGTCTGAAATTTGGTACTGCGGACAGTCCGCGGGTAAGGGGCGGACAGTCCGCGGGTAAGGGGCGGACAGTCCGCCGTTCATGGGACTTGCTCACCAGAGGCTCTGCAGAGAAATTCTCAACCGCAAAAATACACTGCGGACGGTCCGCCAAAGGACCGCGGACGGTCCGCCTGTGTTGGGCAGTATTTGCCAGAGGCAGTTTCAGTCGGGCGGCGGTGTGAAAATTCAAAGGCGGACGGTCCGCTAGGATATCGCGGACAGTCCGCGAATGAACAGAAAGGAGGATCCTGACAGCTAGACTTATCATCAGCTACAAAGGTATATCTCTAGTTGATCACATTCTTTTGGGTGCATATAAGATGTTTGAATTGGATATATATGCTCTTGTTGCTTGCTACAAGATGATTGAATGGATTAAATGGTTAGTAATCAAAATTGAGTTAGTTTGAATGGATATGATCATGAGATGACTTTCATTATGGGATATGATTAGATATATGTCTTGTGAGTTCATTCAAATAAGTTAACATCAAGTTTGATTCAATTTTATGAAGTATAGCTCAATTGCTCAAAATCTGTCCTTTATTGAAAATCTGAGTAAGCTGAGAAGATAGCCATAGTTGGATGATCAAATTTATTTGGATTGACTTGAAATTTGGTATGCATGCCCTACACTTATGGTACTAGTTGCTGTACAAATTTCATGAGAATATGATGATAAATACTTTAGTTTTGGAGTGGATCTTGTCAATGCATGTGCAGCAGTTTTCAGCATGCACCCATGAGTGAAGATGTGAAATCTGGTAGCAATCTAGAAAAGCATTGAAGCTCAATTTTTTATGGCTACTAGATGACTTAGTGCCACACATCTCCACAAATTTTTGTGGCAATTCAACATGTACTTTGAGAGATTTGATGTATTCTTTGAGTAGTACAAAATCTGCCAGAAAAGTGACAAATGTTGGATTGATCTTGAGTCACTTAAATTGAAAGGTCCTCAAGTTGGAATCATCGTTACAAGTGGTTGAAGAACTTAGGTTTGGTTTTGAGAGGAGCTAGAATCATGACAAGTATTAGGTACAAAGCCATTTGATTGTAGAGTGTACTTATCACATTTTTGGTACTAAAATTGGAAAATCAAGAAAAGCAAGCAATACCCAATATAGAGAGATTCATGATAATTCAAGTATATTCAAATAGTATTCTCTCATGCAAGCAAGGATCAAAGAGATGAAGCAAGCCAACCACAACAAGATAATGCATTTGATGATAAGTGATATTCATTTCATATGGGTGAAGGATGGTATTCATTGTCTTCACCAAGCTATTATAATTGGACTTCATGATGCTAGTTGGAGAACTAAATCGGAATCTAATGACTATCCTCTACTCCAACATAGCAAGGTGAAATTGCTTGACATATGCATTCATTATATGCTAAGGACATGATTAGTGCATATAGTCATATATAGTGATCATTCATGAAAAATAAAATATTTTTAAATGTTTTATGATGCCACTATTGCTTCTATGGTTGATATGATCTAGTGGTAACATATGACATGTTCATGAGCTAGTAAACCCAAGTAGTTGATCTAGAAAATGAGTTTTCAAGTATTTAACTCAACATTGTCAAGATAACTCTTTGAATGAGGTGTGAAGAAGCTTGTCATTGGTTCAAACCGAGTTGAATTATTTGGGCAAGTAGTCTAGATCAAGTCAAAGAGAAAGAAGCTCATGGAAACAATCTAATTCAAGAATTGGTTATCAATGTCAAATTCAATAAAGTGGTCCATCATGATTTTACAAGTGATACTAGATTCAACAAAAGGTATATCATTGTATCTCTACAAGTGATATACATGGTCATACAAGTAGTATTCATTCAAGTAGATCTAGTGTAATAATGTTGGTTCCACAAGTGATCCTCAACTTTAAGTGATCAATTCAAATCAAGAAAGTTATCCTCATCAAGAAGAGCTCAAGATTCAAGTAGATTGACAAAACACTTTGACATAGGGGGAGGAGCCCCACTACAAAGTATCAAGGTCAAGGATCCTACTAGTATCCTACATGTGGCATTTCAAGGTGATCTTCATGCTTCCACATGTTGTTACAAGTGGTGTCAATTCCAATCAAATTGAAAGTGTCCATCAAAAATGAAGATTCAAGACTCAACCATCTACCCAAGTCCAACTCTTTGTATCAAACCACAAATGCTTCATATGATTGCCTACAAGGGGTGTTCAAGTGGTAACCCTATAAGTACAAGAGGTACAACCTCAAGTGGTAGCCATTGATCTTCACATGGCCAATTTCATGTGGTTTCGGCCTTTTTATGGTCATTGATGACAAAGGGGGAGAGAAATGAACAAAGATATGAATTATCCTTGGATGACAAAGGGAGAGATGAGATGAGAGTGCAATCATGGACATGGATCAAGAGGAGCAATATTGAGGAGGATCAATATTCTTGGACAAGAGGAGCACACAAGTAGGGGGAGCAAGCTCATGAACTTAGTTGTTTGCATTTGATATGTGCATATTCATGTGCTTGTTTGCATTTGCATAAGTTTTAAAATTTATATATGCATTGCTTGTGTGTGATGTATGCTAGTCATAGAACTTGGTTGATGATTTGATAACTAGCATGCATAGATTGTAGCTAGACTTTTTTTACAAGTGAATCAAGAGCCTTGCTAATATTGTTGATCTCATGAGGTATCTTGAGTTTTTTTTTTTGATAAATGTCTAGTTACTCATTGATGCTAAGGAATGAACTTCAAGGATGCAACTCAAATTGGTATCACTCTTCGAAGGTTTATCCTATATACCTTAGCATCACTTAGTAGTGATAACAATTTCACAAATTTCATATTTATGCATGTGTGGGAGTTTAAAACCAAATCTCTTGAGCACACATGTAGGGGGAGTTATCACTACCAAGTTGGATTTTTATGGTGCTTATCCAATCTTTTACAAGTGGTCTTAATGGTGGATAAGAAACATAAAATCCAAACCAAGTTAGCTATTTACACGTATGTGAAGTGCTAGCTTGGAATATCCTTAATTTCCATATCTTTGTAGAGTTGTCATCAATTACCAAAAAGGGGGAGATTGAAAGGCCCTTGTTTGGTTTTGGTAATTGAGTGACAACTTATGTGGACTAATAAGTGTTTATGTTGAGATACACAGGAGATTAGTCCACACAAAGACACTAGTATGAGCAACATGTGTCATGGAGGAGAAATGGCTAAGTGTTGATGCTATGCTCATATAGTGTGATCGAGGAGCTCATTGCATATGAAACATGACATGGATTTATGTGAACAAAGTGGAGAAGATCAAGACAAGGCTTGGCTTGATGGACCGATTGCAATGGAGAAGGGCAAGTCAAGGCTTTGAAGCGAGGGACCGCGAGGCGGTGAAGCTTGGGCAAGATTTGGCGCCGATGGACCGAGGCAACGGTGAAGAGCGAGCAAGGTCAAGATCGATGGACCAAAGAGGTCATGTGATGATATGGAGTGGATCATATCATTTAAGAAAGATCAAGCCAAGTGTTGACTCATAATGATGATCAAAAGGCTTGATGGAGTTTGGTGCTTGTGTGGCATCAACATTTGGGAAGATGAAATGGAATGCGCAAGGCAAAGGTATGACTTGTAGGGCATTTCATTTCACTGGTCAAAGGTTGTGTAGAGAAGTGCATGACCGGATTTAGGATAGATGGCCGTACTATCAAGAGGGGCAAACTTGTTTGCATATCGGTCATCTAGTGCCACTTGAGCGATCTAACATTGCGATGTTGCTAGGATCGAGTGGCGTGGTGAGATCAAGTGAAAATCCTTTGAAAATGATTGTGAAATGCTAACACACATGCGCATGGTGTTGTTCACGTGGTGGTGTTGGCACATTTGCAAAGGAGAAAGAGTTGGAGTTGATGTTGATCAACTTTGGGAAGCAAGAAAGGTCTTTTGGTTTTCTCCGGAAATTAGGTTGTCTCTTGGAGTGGAATACTACTTTGATCCATTGTGTTTTGGATCAAGAATTCAGTTGGGTTGTGTAGCCCTCTGAATTAGCTTTCCATAGAGTCCAAGATCACCTAATTTAGACATCGGAGCTAAGAGTTATGGCCGTTTTACCGAGGTACATTTCTGCTGGAAATAGACCTGCGGACGGTCCGCCCAAAACCTGCGGACAGTCCGCCCTTGAGGGGCGGACGGTCCGCCATTATCTCGGTTGAGCTCAAACAGAACCGTTTTTGGCTCTGTGGGTGGTCCAAAATGACCTGCGGACCGTCCGGTCCATGGGGGCGGACGGTCCGCCTTTAAAAGCTGAAACGGGCGCAGAAACTTGGTTGTTCTGTCTTGGGTGCCCAAAATGACCTGCGGACCGTCCGGTCCTTGGGGGCGGACAGTCCGCCTCCTACTGAAAATTCTGGGGCAGAAACACTGCGGTTTCTATGTGTGCTCACGTTTTGAACTGCGGACAGTCCACCCCTGGGGAGCGGACAGTCCGCCGGTAACTTCCAGATTTAGTCAGAGACGTTTGCAAATCAGTTGGTTCGAAGTTTTGAACCGCGGACAGTCCGCCCCAGGGGCGCGGAAAGTCCGCCCGGGGCACTAACGGTCGACTCTGACACATAATCATTGCAGTTCTAGCCGTTGGTTTTAAATGGCGG
The DNA here is from genome assembly GCF_016808335.1 of Panicum virgatum. NCBI lineage: Eukaryota > Viridiplantae > Streptophyta > Magnoliopsida > Poales > Poaceae > Panicum > Panicum virgatum. The sequence continues at coordinate 6,323,812 of NC_053148.1, forward strand.
ACGGTCCGGTTTTTGTGAGGCGGACAGTCCGCGAAAACTCAGTTTTCATGGGATTTGAGTGTAACGGCTAGTTTGTGGCCTCCCTCTATAAATAGAGGGTGTGGCCGGCCATTTGAGAAGGCTTAGCACCTTGGGGACTTAGTGTCCATGTGTGAGAGTGCTTGAGAGCCCTCTACTCACTCTAACTTGATAGTAATCATCCGATCGAGTAAGAGAGCGATTCTAGTGCGATTGCTTTGAGAGATTGCATCGAGTGGCACTAGGTGATCGTGTTGCAAGCCGGTGTGCTTGTTACTCTTGGAGGTTGCCACCTCCTAGACGGCTTGGTGGCAAGAGGCTCCATTGAAGCCCGCAAGAAGATTGTGCGGTGCTCCGGAGAAGAGATTGTGAGGGGTATTGTGCTCACCCCGCGGGAGCCGCGAAGAGCAACTCTAGTTGAGCGAGACGTGAAGAGCAACAAGTGGTTCGGCCGGATCATGTGCTAGAGCTCGGTGTGAGCACTCCACGTGGGAGAGTGTGACTTGAGAGTCACCACTAGCAAGAGGATCGGCGGCAACCTTGGAGCTTGTCTCAACGGGGATTAGCTTGGTGGCAACCAAGTGAACCTCGGGATAAAAATCACTGTGTCAACTTTGTCTACTCTTCTCGGTGGTTTGCATTCTCCAAATCACAAGCATTGTATTTACATTCTTCTATATCTTGTGCTTGTGTAGTTGCTCTCTAGTGATTAGTTAGCTTGTGTAGCTTGCTAATCAACTTCTTGCTTGTGTAGCTAGAAGTAGAGATCCTAGTGTAACTAGTTAGCTTGTGTAGCTTAATTAGTTGCTCTTGCTTAGATTGTGTAGCTAAGCAAGTTGAGCACTTGGATTTGGATTGTGTATCCTTGTCCTTGAGCATCTAGTGAGCTTAGGTTTGGCTTTGTGCTTTTGCTCATTAGAATTGTTTAGGAGCTCCCCCGGTTTGTGAAGTACTAGTGCTTAGGCTTGTGTGACTTGGCATTAGAATTGTTAGGAGAGCTCTTACTAGCTTGGCACTCCATTTGCTTTGTGTAGGATCCTTTTTGGAGGTGCCTTAGAGTCATAGTTAGAGGGGTGAAGTCTTGGCTAAGCGAATAGTTTCAATTCCGCATAAGTTTCGGTTAGCCGGCGTAATTAATTTTAGAAAGGACTATTCACCCCCCCTCTAGTCCGCCATCTCGACCCTACACCGTGGGATCCGGATCCCTGGTGCGTCCGGGGATCAAGCCATGCCGAGCGCTGCGGGGTCCGGCCCCACTGCCAAGGGAAAGCAGGCCATGGCCGGCAGCGCTGCCACAAGCGGTCCCAGCCAGGCCCGGAGCAGCTCCGGCGCGTCATCGGGAGAAGCAGGTCGGCACAGGTTACACAGGGGCGACGGGACCCCAGTCACAGAGTCCGCCGTGAAGCATCAGAGGACCACTGCGGGCACGGGCCAGGGTAGCTCCCGAGCTTCCGGCCCTCGTGGGTCCTCCGGGGTGACCGCGCCGCCACCATCACCGCCGAGAGATAGCTCCCTCCGGCAGCAACTGCAGCAGCGGCAGCCACGGGAGTAGCAGCAGCAAGAACAGTAGGAGCAGCCTCGAGTTGTGGCTCCGTCACCGCCACGGGAGCAGCAGCAGCAGCAGAAGCAGTCGTCGAGCCTCCGTGGTCGCTGGAGACCCGACGCTTCAGGGTTAGTGTTATTCTGTTCACTCCCCTTATTCTAGGTGCTTCGTTTTTTGCTGAAGGCTTTTTCTCTTTGTTTGCTAGGGCTCCTCGCCCAAGCAGTTCTTCCGCCGCCGCTGGTCCGTCAGCAGGTGTCCAGGCGACAGTGGTCTCGGCGACGACAGCGGGTGCGACGGCGGGTGCAGGGAGTACGGGTGCGGCGGCTTCCGCTAGCGCGGCGATGGCCGACACGGCGGCGGCGGGTGCGCCGACGTCAGGCGCTGCTGCGCCCGACGCTACGGCGGCGGATGCGCTAGTGCCAGGCGCAGCCGCTCCCGATGTGGTGGCGGCGGATGCGCCAGTACCAGGCGCGTTCACACCCGACGTGGCGACGACGGTTGCGCCAGCGTCAGGCACAGCCACACCAGACGCGGTGACGGCGGATGCACCAGTGCCTGGCGCAGCCACTCCAGATGTGGTGGCCCCTGAGGCTTCAGCTACGGCGACCGTCGCACCGACACCGGACTTGGCGTCGGCGAGCGTAGCGGCGACGGGCGCGGCAACAACGAGCACAACGGCAGCGGGTGCGGCAACTGTGAGCTCCTCGGCTCCCGAGGTCCCGACGCCTATACCGAACGTCCCCTCCCCTAGTGCTAAACCTTCGGAAGAGCTGGAGGAGGTCTTTGGCAGGCGACCTCTGCATGGTCTCCCGGAGGAGGAAGCGGCTCCTCCCCTTCCTCGGGTGCTGGTCCAGGTCTGGCGGTCGATAGAGGAGGCAACCTCTTCCGCCGAGGCGGCCTTCCGGCGGGAGTGGGCTACTCTGGAGAGCGAGCGTCAGCATCTCTTCGACTGGCACACCCGCCTGGAGGCGCACACGAAGGCCGAAGCCTCTCATGCTGCGGAAACTCGGTCCAAACTCAAGGCCGACCAAGAGGCCTACCGAGCCAACCTTCGGAAGGTGTTCGACCGGGAGTTCCCAGTGTTAAGCCGGGAAAAAGCCCCAGCGCAGCGGGAGGAGACTTTTGCCCAGGAGGTGGCCAGCTTCGCAGCTCAGCGGTCCGATCTTGAGATTCGCCTTGCGGCCCAGCGGTCCGAGCTTGAGACTCGTAGCCAGGGTGTCGAGGTCCAGAAGCAGGAGCTCGACAATCTCTCTGCCACTCTGCAAGGATGGCGCGAACAGCTGCAGGAGAGAGCCAGCAAGCTGGCTGTTGCCGAATCGGAGCTGGAGGGGGATAGGAAGTCCCTCGATAAGCGGGAATCCCACGCCGCCAACATGGAGAAGCAGCTTGAGCGCCAGCGCGACTCCCTCAAGAAGCTAAAGGAGTGGGCGGAGAAGAGGAAGGCTGAGCTCGAGGAGAGGTCCCGCGAGGTGGAGGCGGCCAAGGCAGCTCTGGACACCCGGGTGTAGGAGGCGGTCCTGGAGGCGGTCTGGAAGCTGCAGGAGGAGCAGCGCGTGGGGGCCCAGCGAATGGCCGACTGGGCGAGCGAAGCGAGCTTAGCACTAGTGCCACTTGGAATGAGCCCAATCCAAGTGGCGGAGCCGCCAGCTTCGATTGCTGATGCCCTCCCAGTGCTAAACTCCGCTTCGGATAGGCTTTGGCGTCTGGAGCCGGTCCTTGCTAGCCAGCTTGAAGCCAAGGGCCGTGAGCTGATCCGGATGGTGGCGGAGCACATCCTGACCTGCCTTCGGAGCCACGATCCGGCCATCTCTCTAGCCCCCGTGGTCGATGGTCCTGTGGCAGAGACGGAGGCCGCCGCTCAGGACAGCGTGCGGGAGGTCGTCGACTTCATGGCCGCCTACTTCAAGCGGGAGCCTGCAGACTCCTGAGCTGCACATTGTACCCCCTTTTTTTCGTCATGTAACAAACATTGTACCAGTTGAAATTTTAATAAAGGAAAATTTTCAACTTAGCTGTTTGTCAGTTGCTGTGGTTGCGGTATCCAGTACCCCGGCGCCCTGGCCCCCTGGCGGATTGGTTCAGTTGTGAGGACCTATCTGTCATCGGAGCCGCAGAAAACACTCCGAACCCCCGTATGAGGTTGATCAAGCGTTCTTGGGCATAGGTGTAGCATAGATTGCAAGCCGAGTGAGCGTCTTATTCCCTGTGTAGCAGAAAGAACTACAGAGAGGAGAATCAACTCACTTGTATGGCAGTAATGATACTGTAACTTAGCTGTTTGACACATGCAGGATCGATCCTTGGTGTCTGGCTCAAAGCAAATGCCCCGGCCCCCTGGGAGACCGACTCAGTTGTTTTGAGTCTGTCTACCACCGAGACTGCACCTCGATCTGCATGAAACCTTTAAAGCGGATGCCAGGACCCCCTGGTAGGTAGGCTCAATGATTTGAGGCTGGCTACCACCAGTGAAGGTTTGACCTGTGTACTACTCAAAGTTACAGCTTAGTAGCAGGCCCGCGGAACCTATTCTGGACCGGCCCCCAGGCTAGTACGAGGTCCGGAGCTCCGGATGCACAGGTCCAGGCAGTTCAATGCTTGTTACAGAGTGGTGGAGTGTGTAGGCTTAGGGTGCGGAAATAGGCTAAGGCGCTACACAGGGCCCCGGACCACTCCAGGAAACAAACACGACTTTACCAGACCTGGCTCTGAGGCTCCAGACCCTTCCTAGCAGTGGATGAGGTCATTTTATCGTACTCGATCCTTTGAGATATGGAGCTGGACATGCTGTGTAGGACTTAGGAAGCCCAGTCTAGAGCTAGAACGAGGTCCGGGCCCCTAACTACCCGGCTCCAGGTACTAGAGCACTCATTACAGGGTGGTAGAGTGTGTAGGCTTTGGGTACGGAAACGGCTTAACGGTTACACAGGACTCCGGACCACCCCCTCTCCAGAGCAGGTCCCTAGGGGTTCGGACCCCTCTCCCAGCAGCAAGAGGGTCTGGACCTGTATGGCAGTCCAGCAACTCAATGCAGATCTTAGTTGTAGCGACAAGAGTGGAAATCCGCGCGGGGGTTAGAAAAGGAAAATCTCGAGAATCGAAATGCGAAATAAAATTTTGACACAAAGACAGAACCGGAGCAAATCTTTCCTTTGCAACTTGATAAACATGGCTTGCGCGATGAATGCCGGAGGCCAGGTTTACGAGGGCGGACCTCTACCGCTCCGGACCACGCGTTAATGCTAGCTGACGGTGCGATGGATGCCAGAGGTCGGGTTTACGAGGGCGGACCCCAACTGCTCTGGGCCGCACGCTGATTCTATTTTATTACAAAGAAAAAAAATATTTTCCTGCTCCGCCTAAGTGTAAAACTTACACAGATGCTCTATGTTCCATGGGTTGGGCAGCGGCACTCTATCTTCTGTGGCAAGGCGAACGCATCCGGGCTGGCATACTTCTGTAAACTTGAAGGGCCCCTCTGTAGGATCAAGAACACCGACTAGAGGGGGGGTGAATAGGCGGTTTTAAAATCTAAAACCAATAACACTAGAGAAATTTAATTAGAAACAAAGGAAAGCCCTATGTCATGCTATTACTATGTCTAGATGGGTTTGCAACCTAGGGTGACAAGACACAAATCAAGCTCTAGTAAAGTAAATTGCTAAAAGTAAAAGCAAGAATTAAAGAGAGCAAGAGAAGTAACCAAGCTTGACACAAGAAATTATTCCGTGGTGTCGATGACTTGCCGGTCACCCCTAATCCACGTTGAGGTGGATTCCAAGAATCAACCGCTCCTCTATCAAGAACCTCTTGATCTTGAGCCGGCTTGAATCAAGGAACCACTCCATACCTCGATTCCACTAGAGTTGCTCTTCACCACTCCGGTGAGGTGAGCACAACACCTCTCACAACCGAAATCGGGGCTCCTCAACAATCTCCTTGGAGGAGCTCCACGAAATCCACTTCTCCAAGCAGTCTAGGGAGCGGCAACTCCCAAGAGTAACAAGTTGATGACGCTTGCTTGAAGTATCCCTAATGCCACAAAGCTCAAACTCTAGATGCAATGCACTAGGAAGCTCTCACACTCTCAAAAATGCAATCTCTAAGCAAGTGTGTGTGAGAGAGGGATGCCTTAGCTCTAATGTGTCAAGAATGCAATCCAAATGGCCAAGAGAACCTCCCAATGGCCGGGCATTGGGTATATATAGACACCCCTCAAAAAACTAGCCGTTAAGCCCTGGCGGACCGTCCGCGCCCCAGTGGCGGACCGTCCGCAGTTAAGAGTTCCAACCCACCAGAGACTAACATCGTCTCTGGAACAACTTTGAGATTAGCCTGCGGACCGTCCGCGCCTCAGGAGCGGACCGTCCGCAGTTTAACTTTTCAGCCCAAACCAGAGAAACAACGTCTCTGGTACAAATTTGAAATTAGCCGGCGGACCGTCCGCGCCCCATGGCCGGACTGTCCGCCGTTCAACTTTGAAGCCCACACCAGAGAGACACCCTTTCTGGTAAAAAAAGAAATACAGTAGCGGACCGTCCGCCCACCTGGGCCGGACTGTCCGCCAGCCTACCAGAGCCTCTGCAAGCTCTCTGGAACGATCGCGGACTGTCCGCCCCTCTGGGCCGGACTGTCCGCCAGCCCACCAGAGCCTCTGCAAGCTCTCTGGAAACGGGCGCGGACTGTCCGCCCCTCAGGTGCGGACTGTCCGCCGTTACTCAGTGAGCTCTCGAACTTAGTCTATTTCAAATCTTTTCAAAACGCCGTTAGCCCTCATGCATGCAACTAGACATTTTGAGCAAAATGGCACTAAAGACCCGTCAAGCATGAGTACACAACCCCTCTTGATAGAACGGCTAACTATCCAACAAATCCGGTCACTTTTCAACCACTAAACGCCTTGTGACCGGTAAAATACAAAGGCCCTATTTTATACCTTTGCCTTGAGCCCGAGCTTTGCTCATCATCTCCAAAATTCCATACGTACACAACCGAATCTCTTTCATCCGTGGATCAACCTATACTCATTATCTCAAATGAAATCGTTAATCCACAAACCGTTGTCATTAATTACCAAAACTCGAATTAGGGGCCTAGATGCTTTCAATCTCCCCCTTTTTGGTAATTGATGACAACACTAAATTTTGGAGTGATAGAAGTTTTCAAGTCAACTTTATACACTAGGCATAAGGTGGACTTGGAATTGAACTTTGGAAGAACTTACTCATTTTCTTGAAAAATTTCAGAATATGGTATGAATAAATTTCCCAAGTTTGAAGAGTAGAGAGAACTCCCCCTTGATATGTGCATATAAATTTTCATGAATACCAAGCACACATATATATATTTGAAACTTTTGACGGAGTTTTCCCTACAAGTGGAAATCGAGGCATACAAGATACAAGATATATATGATATGAACTTTAACATGGTTAGCACAACCTCACAACCACAAGATGAACATAAATAGATAAGAGTAGCACAAACCAACATAGTTCATCACACAATACAACCCAAAAGTTCAAATCCAAACACAAGTCTTAAATAGAGATCAAGCAAGACACAAATAGGCATGAGTAGCAAGCGGAAGCCAAAAGCGAATGATCTCCATGAGAAGTCCATGAGCTCCCCCTAGATCCAAGCACTCCAAAGCTCCTTCTCCCCCTTTGGCATCAATTGCCAAGAAAGTCAAACGGCTGGTGGAGGAGGTGGCGGTGGGTAGAACGGCTGGTGCGGATAGAACTCTGGAGGCGGCACTGGAGCTGGAAACACTGAGTAGAAGTGGTCAGTAAACCCTGTGAAAGCTGTGCTGAAGACATCAAAGCGCTGCTCTAGCTGCTCCTGTCTCTGCTCAAGCTGCTCAAACTGCTCAGAAGAGGGCAAATCCTCAAAATGTGAGTCAAGAGCTGCTATATCCGAGTGTAAACTCTCATGAAACCCCTGCATCTGAGCCATCATAGGCTGGAACATTTGCTGCTGCATGTTCTGAAAGTTGAGGTTCATCTGATTCTGCATCTGACTAGCCAACCCCGCAATCTGAGAGGACATGCTCTCCTGCATGGATGCAAAGTATGGATCAAAGTAGCCAGCTGGAGGAGCCCACTGCTGCTGTGCTGGAGGATGCGGTGGTGGCATGGCATGCTGAGCTGCAGCTGCTCCCATATGAGCATCATCATCACTATCATCTTGCCCCTGTGCTTCGTCATCCATATCATCTCCAGGGAAGGGAGTCAAAGGCCTCAAGAGAAAAGCATTGTCATTCTTGAATGGCCTGAAAGGAGTGTGCTTGCTTTCACATAACCCTCTGAAGCTAGTCTTAACCTTGATGATGGACATAATGTATGGAGCAAAGTACAAGTTCATCTCCATGTTAAGCCTCAAGTCTGCAAGCTGATCCATGATAAGAGCAATGACATTGATTCTATTTCCATTCATGACATGGGATATCACATTCCAATAGTGTCCTCTAATCTTGTCCTTGTTGCCACTCTTAGGCATGAATGTGACTCTAGCAATCTTATTGATCACTGCAGGATGATGCCTCAGACCCTGAGTGCCCCCAAAAGTTCTAGCAATTCCAAGATGTGCAGGCTCATAGAACATGGGATAGTCATTCTCATCTAGAGGGTTTTCTAACACAATATTCATACTTTGCTCACTAGTGATGAGATTATAATCCAATTCATTTGCCTCAGCAAACTGTGCAAATGTAGCACCATAGGTTCTTTTGCCAGTTGTCCACCTAAATGTTTCCTCAACCATATTGATCTCTAGGGTGGCATAGAACTGGCGTATCACAGTTTCATTCCAATCACACCTATGCTGCAGAAAATTAGCTAACCCCATTTGCTGAAATCTATCTACTAGATCAGTCATGACTTGTTGTTGTCTCATGTAGCCTATGTCAATGGTCTGATGTTTGAATACATTTTTCTTAACTAGATGACCAAAGTAAACATCTTTTTGTACCTCGGTTTTGAAGAAAAGAATGTTGGTGTCACGAGGTAAGCTAAATTGATCCACTGCTCTTGCATTGGCATAGCTCTCTGCAGTCCACTGACGGCTAGGTAGATCTAGCCCCATTAAATCTGTAATATCATCATCAACCCCTTCAGTCTCTTCCTCTGAAGACTCATCACCTGCATCTCCTACTGAAGATGCTGCAGCCATCTCACTGACATTTGGAGCATAGTCCACATCATCCGAGTCATCACTGTCTCTTTGTCTTTTGGAAGACATAGCCTTCTTGATTTTAGAAGCTACCTTGATGATCTTCCGGGGTGGCCTGAGATCAAGATTTAACCATAAGAACAATTACTAAAGCAATAGAATGAATCCTTAATGATATAACTCAATTCAGCACTGATCTGAAAAATCTGATACTAGCGGACCGTCCGCACTTCTGAACGCGGACCGTCCGCGGTTCATGAACTACCACGGCGGACCGTCCGCGTCCAGCAGGCGGACTGTCCGCGACCCATCTGTTCTGCGCAGGAACACAAAATCGCCCTCATCTTTGATTCATCCACATTTTGAGTTTTAATTCAAATCCACCAACCAAAATTAAACTATAGCATCTCCTCATCACTAGGAATAAGATCCCCCAAGTATTTTCAAGAATCCATGGCCAAAAAATAGATCGGAGCATCTAACCCTAACTCTTTCCAATAAAGAAATCCAAGAACAAGAGTTAGGGATTCATTGAAATACCGCGAGGACATGATGCACTATCTTGAGAAGAGTCCGGGGATGTGCTCGGACCGTCCGGGAACCACTCCAAAAGGGCTTGACCTTGTCGTCTTTCCCACGTGCTTGAGAGAGAAAGAGAGAGACACTTTTGGAGTATGTGTTCGGTTTGGTGGGGGAGGTGAGGGGGACATCCAATATAAGTCAAGTCTGGCCGACCCCACAATTCTGTCCAGTCGCGGACTGTCCGCGGTCCTTTGGCGGACCGTCCGCCTTTGAAATTTTTACACTGCAACTGACTGAACTTCCTCTGCCCAACATGTGCGGACCGTCCGCGGTCCTTTGGCGGACTGTCCGCAATGAATTTCTGCGGTTGACAACTTCTCTGCAGAGCCTTTGGTGAACAAGTCCAATTAACGGCGGACTGTCCGCCCATTACCCGCGGACCGTCCGCGCTACCAAAAATCTGACAAGTCTGAATTCTGCCAATTTTCTCAATTCCAACTCCAATTTGGGATCATTGCTCATATAAAAATCCAAAAATCTCAAATATTGCATGAAAACCTTCAAACGACTTATATGAGCAAGTTTCAACAAGAATTCAAAAATAAATCGAGTAGAATCATGAAAACTCATAAATGGCTCAAAAATACCTCAAAAATTCATAAAAATGAAACAAGAAGTGCATGAAAGAACCATATGCCACATGTGCTAGTTTTCAAGCCACATTTGAGAAGTCAATGATATTTAACTCATTTCTCAACTTGCAAAACCGAGATTCATCCAAAGGCTTGGTAAAGATATCGGCTAATTGATCATCCGTGCCAATACCATCAATCTTGATATCACCCTTGTTCACATGATCTCTAAGAAAATGATGGCGGATATCAATATGCTTGGTTCTTGAATGTTGAACCGGATTAGAGGCAATCTTCACGGCACTTTCATTATCACACAACAAGAGAATTTCATCAAATTTCACACCATAATCTAGAAGAGTTTGCTTCATCCATAATAATTGAGCACAACAACTTCCGGCCGAGATATATTCCGCTTCGGCGGTTGAAAGAGCCACAGAATTTTGCTTCTTTGATGACCATGATACAAGAGATCTTCCAAGAAATTGACAACCACCGGAAGTGCTCTTCCTATCAACCTTGCACCCCGCATAATCCGAATCCGAGAATCCAACCAAATCAAAATGAGCACCCTTGGGATACCATAAGCCAATATTAGGAGAATATTTCAAGTATCTCAAGATCCTCTTGACGGCGGTCAAATGACATTCTCTAGGTGCGGCTTGAAATCGTGCACACATGCAAACACTAAACATGATGTCGGGCCTAGATGCGGTCAAATAAAGCAAACTACCAATCATAGAACGGTAAAGCTTTTGGTCAACCGGGTTACCTCCCTCATCTAGGTCGAGATGCCCATTTGTGGCCATAGGAGTCTTGATTGGTTTTGCATCTTCCATTCCAAATTTCTTCAAGATATCCTTCACATATTTTGATTGACACACAAAGGTGCCTTCCTTGAGTTGCTTGATTTGAAGTCCAAGAAAGAAACTCAATTCACCAATCATGGACATCTCAAATTCCCTAGACATCATTTCACCAAATTCCTCACAAAAACTTGGGTTAGTTGAACCAAAGATAATATCATCGACGTAAATTTGACAAACAAACAAGTCTTTACCAATATCTTTAGTGAACAAGGTAGTATCAACCTTACCAATTTTGAAGCCCTTAGAGATAAGAAAATCCCTCAATCTTTCATACCAAGCTCGTGGAGCTTGCTTAAGACCATAAAGAGCTTTAGAGAGCTTGTATACATGATTTGGCTTCTTGGGATCTTCAAAACCGGGAGGTTGCTCAACAAAAACAAGTTCACTAATTTTGCCATTCAAGAAAGCACTTTTCACATCCATTTGAAAAAGTTTAATGTTGTGAGAGCAAGCATAAGCTAATAAAATTCTAATAGCTTCTAATCTAGCAACGGGAGCAAAAGTTTCACCGAAATCCAAACCTTCGACTTGAGTGAAGCCTTGAGCGACCAATCTTGCCTTGTTCCTCACAACCATTCCATCTTCATTTTGCTTGTTTCTAAAGACCCATTTAGTGCCAATAACATTATAATTCTTGGGCCTCTCAACTAAATCCCAAACTTGATTCCGGGTGAAATTATTTAATTCTTCATGCATAACATTCACCCAATCCGGATCTCTCAATGCTTCATCTACACGGTTAGGTTCAAGAAAAGATACAAAAGAATAATGTTCACAAAATGAAGCAATGCGAGATCGAGTTTGGACACCCTTACTAATATCACCCATGATTTGATCCACCGGATGATCCTTTGCAAGAACATGATGAATTCTTTGAGGAATAATGGGTTCTTGAGTTGATGAAGAAGGTGCACTAGATGAACCAACTTGATCTTGTACTTGAGAATCATCATTACTTGAATCTTGTATATTTTGTTGTGCTTGATCATTTGAGATAGAAGTTGAAGGATTAACTCTAATAGAGATAGAAGGACCAACTTCATCTTCATCTTCTTCTCTTGGTCTAACATCACCAATTGACATATTTTTCATTGCATTTCTCAACCCATCACTTCTCACATCATCAAGATTTTCTTGTTCATTGTGAGACCCATTGGTTTCATCAAACTCAACATCATATGCTTCTTCAACAATGCCATGTGTTTTGTTGTAGACCCGATAAGCCTTGCTACTAGATGAATATCCAAGAAGAAAACCCTCATCACATTTGCTTTGAAACTTTGATAACCGAGTTCCCTTCTTGAGAATATAGCATTTGCAACCAAACACTCTAAAATATGATATATTTGGCTTCCTTCCAATGAGCAACTCATATGGGGTCTTGTTATGAAATATATGGCAATACAATCTATTTGAGGCATGACAAGCCGTGTTGATTGCTTCGGCCCAAAAACTATCCGAAACATTATACTCGAAGAGCATTGATCTTGCCATATCAATCAAGGTTCTATTTTTCCTCTCAACAAGACCATTTTGTTCCGGAGTGTACTTGGTTGAGAATTCATGCTTGATTCCTTTCTCATCACACCATTCCTCAACTCTTGTGTTTCTAAACTCACTTCCATTGTCACTCCTCACTTTCTTCACTTTGAGCTCAAATTCATTTTCGGCCCTTGTAAAGAATTTCTTGAATGTGTCATATGTATCGGCCTTGTCATGAAGAAAGAAAACTCATGTGTATCTTGAGTAATCATCCACTACCACAAGACAATAGCAATTTCCACCAATACTTCTATAAGTTGTAGGACCAAATAAATCCATGTGCAATAATTCCAAAGGTCTCTCGGTTGACATGACACTCTTAGTGGGATGAGTATTTGCAACTTGCTTTCCGGCTTGACATGCACTACAAAGCTTATCTTTATCAAACTTCACATTCTTCAAGCCAACTACTAAATCATGCTTCAAAAGTCGGTTGAGTTGTTTCATGCCAACATGACCAAGCCTTCTATGCCATAACCAACCCAAAGATGATTGAGTGAATAAGCAAGTGGACAAATTTGCCTCTTTAGTTGCAAAATCCACAAGATATACATCCTCATGTCTAAATCCCGTAAAGATGTGATCTTTTCCATCCAAGCTAGTCACTACAACATCATCTTTAGTGAAACTACACTTATATCCAAAATCACAAAGTTGAGTGACCGCTAAGAGATTAAACTTGAGAGAATCAATTAACAATACATTTGAGATAGAATGATTGCTTGAGATAGGAATTGTACCAACTCCTTTGACTTTGCCCCGGCTATTGTCACCAAAGATAATGTCACTATAGCCACCAACATTCTCATCTAGAGAGGAAAACATCATTTGATCTCCGGTCATGTGTTGAGTGCATCCACTATCAAGCACCCAATGTCTTCCCCCGGACTTGTAATTCACCTACAAAGAGGAAGTAACCTTTTTAGGTACCCAAACTTTCTTGGGTCCTTGAACGTTAGTAACCACATTAGTGACCAAGACTTTTGGCACCCAAATGGCATTCTTTTTAGCACCATTTATAGGTATCCCAACAAATTTTGCACTAACATTGCCATTTGAATTTTTCATAAGCATGTAACTTGAATCAAAGGATATGACTTTCTTGTTGGTGCAATTCTTCTCAACATGTCCAACCTTCTTGCATTTTTCACAATATGGCTTGCCACTACTCTTCACAAAGGTAGTTTTGGTTTGCACAAAAGCCTTCTTCCCTTTCTTAGGAATATATCCAAACCCTTGCTTGTTCAAGGTGAACTTTTGGCTTGCCCAACAATGATTAAACTTTGCTCTACTATCATAGCATTTTCTCAAATCATTTGTCAAGCAAGTAACCTCTTTTTTTAATAAATCATTTTCCATAATGAGAGATTCATTGCAAGATGAGTTATCAATTTTAGTGCACAAAGAACTAGTAGAGCTAGAGCCACAAGATTTATCATCAATTAAATCACAACTAACACCAATGCTCAATGTTGCTTTTCTTTCATGACTAAGCAAGGTATTGTGAGCTTCCTCAAGCTTCTCATGAGTTTCTTTGAGATTCTCATGAGAAGTCTTTAGCTCCTCATAGGAATCTTGAAGAGAAGTAAACTTCAACTTCAAGTCCCTCAACTTAGCCTTTTCCTTTGTCATGAATTCATCGGCATCATTAAGCATTTCAACAAGGTCATCATATGAAAGTTCATCAAGTTCATCATCTTGTTGTACCTTTGCACCACCCTTTGCCATAAGACAATGTGGTGTAGAGAAGAGTGATGGAGCCTCCTTGATGGCGATCCCGGCAACTCCCTTGGATGGCTTGTCATCATCATCATCATCATCATCGGAGCTTGCATCGGAATCCCATTCAACAAAATAAGCTTGGCCATTCTTTTTCTTCTTGATGAACTTCTTCTTCTTCTTTTCATCATTTTTCTTGTCCTTTTTCTTGTTTGGACAATTGACAATGATATGACCTACTTCACCACAATTAAAGCAAGTCTTGTCCACAAAAGGATTTTTTCTTGATGATTGACCTCTCTTGCCAAAGCTCTTCTTGCTCATCATTCTATTGAATCTCTTGACAAAAAGAGCCATCTCCTCATCCGATTCTTCTTCTTGGCATCCACTTTCTTCTTCATTTTTGCTATCTTGAGCTTTGAATGCCACACTTTTCTTTTTCATATCAATTTCTCCACCATGAGCTTCATCTTGAGATTTCTTGAACATGTCATGGGTGAGAATTTCTCCCAATATTTGTGTGGGAGTTGCGGTCTTCACATTTGACCTTACAAGTAAGGTCACAATTGTGTCATATCTTTCAGGAAGACATCTAAGAAACTTGTGGTTGAAATCCCCATCCGGTACCTCAAATCCAAGTCCCTTGAGATCATTTACAATGTCATTTAGCCGGTTGAACATCTCGGCTATGCTCTCATCCTTCTTCATGGTGAATTCACTAAAATTTCCTTTAAGCAAGTATAGCTTGGCCTCCTTCACCGTTGATGTACCCTCATGAATTTCCATGAGCTTCTTCCATATGTCATTTGCATTTGTGAGGCTCTTGACTCTATTGAATTCATTTACATCAAGAGCACTAAAGAGCACATTAACCCCTTGATCATTTAGTGTCTCATTTTCCTCATCTAGGGGTGTCAAACTCTTTGGGTCCAAAATGACATATCCATCATTTACTACTCTCCATAGCTTTCTACTCATGGCTTTGAGATGAGCCGACATCCTAGTCTTCCAATAATCATAATTGTTCCCATCAAAGAACGGTGGCTTCCCAACATGAATCCCATGATCACTAGTCATTGTTCTACTCCAAGATGGTTAAATCCTTAATTAATGGAGTACTTAGCTCTGGTACCACTTGTAGGATCAAGAACACCGACTAGAGGGGGGGGGGGGTGAATAGGCAGTTTTAAAATCTAAAACCAATAACACTAGAGAAATTTAATTAGAAACAAAGGAAAGCCCTATGTCATGCTATTACTATCTCTAGATGGGTTTGCAACCTAGGGTGACAAGACACAAATCAAGCTCTAGTAAAGTAAATTGCTAAAAGTAAAAGCAAGAATTAAAGAGAGCAAGAGAAGTAACCAAGCTTGACACAAGAAATTATCCCGTGGTGTCGATGACTTGCCGGTCACCCCTAATCCACGTTGAGGTGGATTCCAAGAATCAACCGCTCCTCTATCAAGAACCTCTTGATCTTGAGCCGGCTTGAATCAAGGAACCACTCCACACCTCGATTCCACTAGAGTTGCTCTTCACCACTCCGGTGAGGTGAGCACAACACCTCTCACAACCGACATCGGGGCTCCTCAACAATCTCCTTGGAGGAGCTCCACAAAATCCACTTCTCCAAGCAGTCTAGGGAGCGGCAACTCCCAAGAGTAACAAGTTGATGACGCTTGCTTGAAGTATCCCTAATGCCACAAAGCTCAAACTCTAGATGCAATGCACTAGGAAGCTCTCACACTCTCAAAAATGCAATCTCTAAGCAAGTGTGTGTGAGAGAGGGATGCCTTAGCTCTAATGTGTCAAGAATGCAATCCAAATGGCCAAGAGAACCTCCCAATGGCCGGGCATTGGGTATATATAGACACCCCTAAAAAAACTAGCCGTTAAGCCCTGGCGGACCGTCCGCGCCCCAGTGGCGGACCGTCCGCAGTTAAGAGTTCCAACCCACCAGAGACTAACATCGTCTCTGGAACAACTTTGAGATTAGCCTGCGGACCGTCCGCGCCTCAGGAGCGGACCGTCCGCAGTTTAACTTTTCAGCCCAAACCAGAGAAACAACATCTCTGGTACAAATTTGAAATTAGCCGGCGGACCGTCCGCGCCCCATGGCCGGACTGTCCGCCGTTCAACTTTGAAGCCCACACCAGAGAGACATCCTTTCTGGTACAAAAAAAGAAATACAGTAGCGGACCGTCCGCCCACCTGGGCCGGACTGTCCGCCAGCCTACCAGAGCCTCTGCAAGCTCTCTGGAACGATCGCGGACTGTCCGCCCCTCTGGGCCGGACTGTCCGCCAGCCCACCAGAGCCTCTGCAAGCTCTCTGGAAACGGGCGCGGACTGTCCGCCCCTCAGGTGCGGACTGTCCGCCGTTACTCAGTGAGCTCTCGAACTTAGTCTATTTCAAATCTTTTCAAAACGCCATTAGCCCTCATGCATGCAACTAGACATTTTGAGCAAAATGGCACTAAAGACCCGTCAAGCATGAGTACACAACCCCTCTTGATAGAACGGCTAACTATCCAACAAATCCGGTCACTTTTCAACCACTAAACGCCTTGTGACCGGTAAAATACAAAGGCCCTATTTTATACCTTTGCCTTGAGCCCGAGCTTTGCTCATCATCTCCAAAATTCCATACGTACACAACCGAATCTCTTTCATCCGTGGATCAACCTATACTCATTATCTCAAATGAAATCGTTAATCCACAAACCATTGTCATTAATTACCAAAACTCGAATTAGGGGCCTAGATGCTTTCACCCTCCCAGCTGGGGGAGAGTTTGTGGAGCCCTGCTCGGTTCAGGATCTGTCTCAGGACGAGGTCGCAAGCCCGGAGCTCCCTACTGTGCACGAGCCGTTGATGATAGCGCCTGAGCGCCTGGTTGTAGCGTGCATTTCGGATTGCTGTTCGCCACCTTCGTTCGTCAATGAAGTCCACATCATCGCGCCGCAATTGTTCCTGCATGGACTCGTCAAAAGTCTGGACCCGTGGTGAGCCCAGGTGAATTTCTGGGGGAAGGCATGCTTCAGCCCCGTAGACCAGGAAGAATGGAGTCTCCCCGGTGGCTCGGCTGGGTGTGGTCCGGTTCCCCCATAGTACGCACGGAAGCTCATCAACCCATTTGGCACCATGCTTCTTTAAGCAGTTGTAGGTGCGGGTCTTGAGTCCCCTGAGGATCTCTGCATTCGCTCTCTCAACCTGTCCATTGCTGCAGGGGGGGTGCCACGGACGCGAAGCATAGCTGGATGCCGATGTCCTCGCTGTACTCTTGGAAGAGTCTGCTCTTGAACTGGGTCCCGTTGTCCGCGATGATGCGGTTTGGGACGTCAAATCTGCACACTATGGACTTGAGGAATACGATTGCTGATTTCTTAGTGATGTTCACCACAGGGGTAACCTCCGGCCACTTTGTGAACTTGTCGATGGCGACGTTGAGGAACCGGTACCCGCCGACGGCCCGGGGGAATGGCCCCAGGATATCCACGCCCCACACGGCAAATGGCCATGAGGGCGGAATCATTTGCAGAGCTTGAGCCGGTGTGTGTATTTGCTTTGCATGGAACTGGCATGCTTTGCAGGACTTTACCAGCTCAGCCGCATCCTGGAATGTTGTCAGCCAGTAGAAGCCATGCCGAAAGGCCTTACCAACAAGCGTGCGAGATGAGGAATGACTTCCACACTCGCCTCCATGGATCTCCGCGAGCAACTCGCGGCCCTCTTCCTAGGAAATGCACCGCATGAGGATACCATTGGTGCCACGGCGGTAGAGATCCCCTTCTACCACCGCATAGCGTTTAGCCAATCGTACTATGCACTCAGCGGACACATCGTCATCAGGAAGGATATTGTCTTTCAGGTAGTCCCGAATCTGGTAGATCCATGCATCGGGAGCTCCCTGAGTAGGTGGGAGTGGCTCCACGTGGTCTCCAGGATCCTCGACAGAGCTCACAACCCAGAGCGGGCACCACAGGTGGTATGCCGCCGGGACCGCTAACTTCGAGGTGCTAGCTTGATCCCCTTCACCCAGTTCGGCAGGCTGGGCGGTAGGTCTCAGCAACCGTCTTTCGAAGACGCCCTCGGGCAGGGATGCCCAGGTAGATGCTCTCGCGGAGAGATCATCTGCTGCTGAGTTGAGTTCACGGGGAACATGTTGTAGTTCCAAGGCGTCGAAGTCCTTCTCGAGCTTCCTCACGTGGATGAGTTATGCCGCGAGTTGGGGATTGTTGCAGCTACAATCCCTTCGGACCTGCTTGATGATTAGCTGAGAGCCCCCCTTCACCAGAAGCTGATGGACCCCCAGAGACAGGGCTTGTGTTAGGCCAAAGATCAGAGCTTCGTACTCCGCCATGTTGTTGGTGGCCTTGAACTCAAGGTGCACCATGTACTTCAACCGATCTCCGTTTGGGTTGATGAGGACCACACCAGCTCCGTCCCACTTCTTGCGGATGGACCCATCAAAGAAGAGTGTCCAGTGGGGCTCGGTGAAGACTGGTGTCCTGATTTCCGGCTCCGGGGGTCCGGCGTTGAAGTCCGGACCCCCAGAATTGCTTGGGGAAGGAGTCTATTCTGCTATAAAATCAGCCAGGATCTGGCTCTTGACTGCATGGTGAGGCTGGAAGTCCAGCTGGAACTCAGCCAACTCTGCTGCCCACTTGGCGATATTGCCCGTGGCGTTGGAGTTGTGCAGGATAGCTCTTAGCGGGTAAGAGGTCACTACGACAACTCGGTGTGCCTGAAAGTAGTGGCGCAGTTTCCTGGACGCAATAAGTATTGCATAGATAAGCTTATGCGTCTCAAGATACCTGGCCTTTGCCTCGTGAAGGACTTCGCTGACGTAGTAGACTGGCTTTTGAATGGTCCGGACCCTGGTGACCGGGTTCGGCTCGCCCTTATCCACCACATCAGGTCCTTGGGCCCCCAGCGGTTCTGGGGTCCCACTGGGACGAGGCTCTTCCGGACCCCCTTGTCCGGGGTCCGAACCTTCAGGCAGAGGTGATGCTGATGGGCCCCCATGTCCGGGGTCTGGCTCACCCTCCTTGGCCGGGGAGACCCGGGTGTCCCCCTGGCGAGCTTGCTCCGTCCTCTCAGCGACTAGCACCATGCTGACCGCCTCTGCATACGCAGCAAGATACAGAAACAACGTCTCACCGGGCTCTGGATCCACCAATACTGGCAGTGAGGTGAGATGCCTCTTCGGTCCAAGAGAATGGACCGGACCTCCTCAATAGCTTGAAGAAGGGGAGGGCCCTCTCAGCCAGCCTCGATATGAAGCGGCTAAAAGCGACGAGAGATCTAGTAAGCTTCTGGACGTCCTTGATGCGGCCAGGAGGCCTCATTGCTTTGATTGCCTTGATCTTGGCTGGGTTTGCCTCGATGCCTCATTGTGAGACCAAGAAACCCAGCAGCTTCCCTGCCGAGACGCCGAAGATGCACTTCTCGGGATTCAGCTTCGTGCGCGTGGCGCGTAACCAGTCGAAGACGAGGGACAGGTCCTCAACTAGTGTTGACCCTACCTTAGTCTTGACCACAATGTCATCAACATACATCTCAACAATATCTCTAATTAGATTACAGAAGGTTTTGTTCATAGCCCGTACAAATGTGGGTAAGGCATTCCTCAGACCATATGGCATGATAATATAGCAATAAAGCCCATATATTGTTACAAAGGCAGTATGCTTCCTATCCTCTCTAGACATCTGAATCTGGTGGAAACCAGAGTATGCATCTAGGAAAGACAAAAGGTCGCACCCGGAGGTGGAATCCACGATCTGATCGATACGTGGAAGAGGATAGGGGTCTCTATGACATGCCTTGTTGAGGCTGGTGTAGTCGATGCACATCGGAAGCTTCCCGTTGGCCTTTGGGATGACGACCGGCCGACCAATGATGGCGTTGAACGGGAGGTTCACCTCCGCAATATCGAACTGAATGCTCTCTATGCAGAAGGTCTCCTCGGTCCTGAACATGACCGGCAGTGTGATGCTCCCCAGAGGGAACACCGGGTGCGGGCCCACTCCGAAGAATGGGCGAGAGGGAGTCAGCTTGGACTCCGGGATCTGCAGCTGCTTGAATGCTTCATAGCTGATGACGTTGAGGCCGGCCCCACCATCGATCAGCACGTGATAGAGCTTCACGTTGGATATGACAGGGGCGGTGACTAGAGGTAGTACATCGGCCCCAGCCATATTCTCCGGGCAGTCGGATGGCCCGAAAGAGATGGTGGTGTTCATCCACCTTTGGTGTGGCGCCGCCTTCGGGACCCCCGGCTTCACCGAAAGAACCTCTCGGCGAAGGGTCTTCATGTCCCGCAGGGAGACAAGCTCCCAGCTTCTGCCGTACATTACGTACAGCTTCTTGCGGCGGTCGTCGTTGTCGGAGTCGGAGTTATCATCGTGGTACACGCCCTTCAGCTCTAGAGCGAGGGATTGGTACCCCAGCTCCTTCTCCCCGGCTGCGGGCCCGCTGTCGGAGGCTTTCTCCTTGCCAGGTCGCTGGTGAGGAGGGGGTGAGCCGTCCTTGGAGGACTGCTCATGCCGCCCACTGACCCGCTTCGCGAGCTTCTGGATCTCGTGGCAGTCAGCGGCGCTGTGGCGAGCGGTGGGATGCACTGGGCATGAACCTCCGCTGCCAACTTGTGGGCGAGGGCGCTTCCATGAGCGTTCTGGCCCCCTACCGCTGCCTCGACAGCTGGTGCCGCTGCTGCAACGGCTGGACCACCGGGTTGCGGCTCCCCGCGACTCCAGTTCTAGTTCTTCTTCTTCTTGCCGCCGCCTTGAGCGGTAGCACCGGAGCCACCAGCTTTGGCGTCTCCATCTTGGGGGGCTGAGTGCCATGCGCGGCCCTCAGCGGCCCTGGCGCACTTGTCTGCCAGGGAGAAAAGCGTGGTAACGCTTTCCACCTCGTGCGTCGCCATCTTCTTGAGCATCTTCTCGTCACGTACCCCCTGACGGAAAGCAGTGATAATAGATGCATCAGAGATACGAGGAATGGTACCCCATACCTTGGTGAAGCGCGAGATGAACGCCCGGAGTGTCTCTCTGGGTTTCTGCCTCACGGCGTGGAGGTGAGCCTCCACATCATGCTGCTGGTATGCGCTGGCAAAGTTTGCTGTGAACCTCGCACAGAGCTCCTCCCAAGACTGGATCGCCCCAGGAGTGAGGTTCATGAGCCAAGTCCGGGCTAGCCCAGACAAGGCTACATGAAAGGAGCTTGCCATGACGGCGTCGTTACCACCAGCTGCTGTGGTGGCGGTAACATACACCTACAGGAATTCCGACGGGTTAGTGTTTCCGTCGTACTTCTCCGGCAGGTGCGGGCGGAACTTGGACGGCCATGCCACCGCGCGGAGGTGCTCCGCTAGCGCAGCACAGCCTACCCCACCCACCGGGGCACCCGACTGTATCCGGGCGTTCACCGGAGGCTTGGGTGCCACCACGTCCAAGTCGGCATTGAGGTTGCGGCCCTCAATGTTGAGATGGCGCTCTCGCGCCCTCTCCACGGAGATGCAGGCATCCTCACCCGCACGCCTGCGGTTGAGCTCCGCCCACAGGTCTTCTGTTCGTGCACCCCTCACTGTGGGGCAACGCACGGATGCCGACGCGCCGCCCTGGCGCCGGTGGTAGGGTACCACCGCATTGCCAGGCGGAGGTCGTTGCCCAGTCCTTGCAGAACTGGGGGGAGGCCTGAGCCAGATGGAGGAGAAGGTCAACGTCGTCCCGCCACTGCCTCAGGGAGACCGGCGAGGCTGCAGCGGTCGGAGGGTTGCGAAGCAACTCCCTAGCCGCCGCCAGCGCTCCGCCGCTCGCAGCTTGTGAGGGGGCCCTTGACGGTCGCCCAGACTCCACGGGCACGGTTGCCCCTGGGCAGGAACGCGAGAGGCGTGTGGCGTGGAGGACGCCACACCTTCTGTCATCTCCACGTCGTCCACCCGAACCATGGAGATGAGCAAGAGATGAACTGAAACCAGCTATTCCCCTACCTGGCGCGCCAAATGTCGTGGTGTGGCTAACCACAGCCGGGTGGCGGAATGCACCCGCCTAAGCCCAGAGGGTGAGTACTCGGGGGTTAGCTAGGATTAGTTCGATCTCGCTCAATAACATGATGAACACAACAGGTTTAGAGTGGTTCGGGCCGCCGGATCGTAATACCCTATGTCCACTATGTGCTGTATTGCTCAAGACTGAAGAGTTGGAGCTCTAGTTCAGTGTGTGGCTGAGTGTGTATTCTCGTTTTCCCCCTATGCAGTGAGCGCCTCCCCTTTATATCTCAAGGGAGGCGCGTACATGGCTGCTGGGTCCCCGACAGGTGGGCCGAACGATGTAGAATAAAATAACATACTGTTCACACATTATGGCGTTGCAGGCGAGGGAGATCTCTCTCTGGGTCTCCTTGCCCACTCATGGAATCCCCCGTTCAGCATGTCCAGGCGCTGTCTTGTCGAAACGGCGCCAGGCGTAGCTAGCGACGTCGCCTGCCACGTAGCTGAACGGGCCGTGTAGCTTGCGGCGTTGGCGGCATGATGGAAAAGTGTCGTGCCGTCGTATCCAATTAATGCGGCAGACGGCCCTGCGCGGGTGCTACGCAGGCGGCTGCACTGTGTACCTCGGTAAAATGCGGTCTACAGTGAGGCCTGACAAAAGCTGCCCCGCGTGCCGTGGCGGCAGGGCACGCCTCAACTACCCGCATTGAATGCGGTGGGTGGGCGAGCCTTCCAGCGGAAGACTCGCGCCCACGGAACACGTGTTGGCTCCGGACTCCCCGGTGGTATGTTAGCTCTACGCGCGCGGGAGGTCCGGACGGGCGTGAGGAGGTCCCGGACCCCTATGGGAAGTCCGGGATCTTAGTGGCTGGCTTGGAGCTTCACTTCCTCGGGGACACGTGGCGTCTCCGGACCCGTCCCAGAGCGGAGAGTGGGTCCGGGGCCATTGGCCCGGTGAGGTAAGAGCCTGTTCTGTGGGCCCTGGTTGCTCTGCCCTTTACCACGTAGTTACGGATGACTACGCTGGTCCTGCCTTGCTGCAGAAGAAGTGGGTATCCCTGTTACAGGGTACCGACACACCCGTTTTTGATGTTTACCTAGATCCAGTCGAGTCGTCTCAAGACAGCTTGGATTTCATCACCAATTCGCTAGCCAAGATGCAACTCAAATTTTGCCGAGGCCACACTCTCGCAGAACTACTCGACAACCTGCGAGAAGTCGCCAGCATTCACGATCTCCCGTTCCAACATGGCGCTCCCCTCGTAACCGAGAGGGAAACTGGCTCCGATGGAACTATCCTAGCTGATTACGGATCAGACATGGAGAGCTTCTCTCGCGAACGTTTGGTTCCGGTAATCATCCAGCACGGGGAAGCTCCAAGCCACCATGATCCAAACGAAGCCTTGGATCAGATCTCAGCAGACAATCTGACCCAAGACGCCCCAGTTGATGAAGACGAAGTAACTCGTACAGCCCGCAGGGAAAGGAATCAACGCAAAGAAGTGTGCATGATTCGTACGGCTGAATGTGCCAATCTTCCGCCATGCAACCTCAACAACGAATTCAACAATGCTGCGGATCCTATCTTCAGAACACCAATCGCCGCAATGACAGAAGCAACCCTGCGACTCATGACGATGCCCCAGAATCCCGAGCTGGAACGAGTCATAAATCTCACCAAAAATGCTGTTGAACAACTCGAGAAACAAAACCCCCTGTCCTCTCTTCACGGTACGCGATCAAGGGCTACCGCTACAGCAATACCTCAAGCAAGCCGTACCCCCGGAGGCCACCAGCGTCAACAGCAGCAGGAATAGCAGAACCGAAGAAACCAAGAGGATCAGGAAGCTGCGAGTAGTCATCACCCCCCAGAGGTGGCCAACCACAAGCAAATCAAGCTCCTGGCCCTCAGCCAAACCGCAACAACAACAACCGTGGGAACAACAGGGAAGAAGTAGCCGATTCCGTCATGGATGCACGGGACATCATCAACGCAAGATACAGAGCACAACTTGCAGACAACTTCGATCGTTTCCCCACCCTCAGTAGTGTCTTCGACAACATCGAGTACCCAAAGGATTTCAAGTCGACAAACGTCCAGAAGTACGACGGTAAACAAGACCCTGCTCAATGGTTACGTTTATACTCGACCGCTGTTAGTGTTGCAGGGGGAGACACCAACACCAAAGTCCTCTACTTCCCGATGGCCCTGGAGCCCGCACCCCTCACGTGGCTCGAAAGCCTGGCGCGCGAGTCCATACACTCGTGGGATGACCTCAAGAAGGCCTTCATCGACAACTTCCAAGGGTCGCTACACCGAGTAGCTACTCGACACGCCCTGTCCATGTGCAAGCAGGAGCAAGGCGAGTCAATCAGATCCTACGTCAAGCGCTTCTTCGACACAAGAGTCACCATCCCCAACGTCGCCGCCGCCGACGTCATCGACTACTTCCAGAGCGGCATCACCGTCCAGTCACTATACCGCGACTTTGGGCGTAATCGACCCAAAACGGTGGTAGATCTACGTGACATGATGCAGCGCTGGGCAAATGAAGAGGAGCAAGAACGCAGTCGCTTCCCCGCCACAACAACGACAACAATGGGAAGCGCTTCAACGACCACGGAGGCCCCAGCAACCAGCGGGATCCCGCGCGCAAGCGCAAGCCTGACGATACAGTCGGCACTATGGATCGCACCCCGCGTGGTAAGAAGGGCGACAAACCGCAGGATCAGTTCGACAAGATTCTCCACACAAAATGATGTCCAATCGATCCCAAGAGCGATCACTCAATGTGGGAGTGCACGATCCTGCGCAAATCCTTCCAGTCAGCACTTGCAGCTGCTCCAAAGAAAGAACAAGATAAAGATGATGAAGACGATAAGAAAGACCGTGACGGTTTCCAACAACATCAAAATGTCATCAATGTCATATTTGGAGGAGATCCTAGCTTTTCCAAGCGAGCTCAGAAGCTCCTACTCAGAGAGATCCTCTCATTCGAACCAGTAATTCAGAGGCCACTCAAATCTAGCGAGGTCCCCATTACCTTCTCCAGGGAGGATCAGTGGACCAGCTTCTCTGAACCTGGAAAGTTCCCGCTAGTACTCGATCCAGTCGTTCAGGGATCCAAGCTTACTCGAGTACTCATCGACGGCGGAAGTGGGCTCAACCTAATCTTTGCAAGCACATTTGTAAAGATGGGCCTCAACTATATGAGTCTGCTTATTCCAAGCAAGGCTCCATTCTACGGCATCGTCCCCGGAAATTCCTCTACTCCAATTAGCTCGGTTACCCTCCCAGTCACATTTGGTACAGAACAGAACTTCCGGACAGAGTACATCAAATTCGAAGTAGATGACTTCGAGTCATCTTATCATGCTATCTTGGGAAGACCTGCACTAGCCAAGTTCATGGCAGTGCCACACTATGTCTACCTGCTCCTCAAGATGCCAGGCAACACAGGAGTCCTTTCACTACGGGGAGACCTCCTCAAATCCTTCGAGTGCGATAAGGAAGCAATAGATCATGCTTCTACTATCCGGGTTCCTAGCTCTGTCAGTGAAATACTTGCCGCTGCTAAAGAACTCTCACTCAAGGAGTCGATGCCTTCCAAGAAGCCAGGCCAATCATTGGTTAAACCAACCAACGGCGTGGGCACTAAGACTATCCAGCTACAAGAGGGAGACGACTCCAAAACAGCCATCATCGGAGTAGGACTGGGTGACAAATAGGAACTCGAGCTCGTCAACTTCCTTTGGGCCAACCGAGACGTATTCGCGTGGAAACCAGTGGATATGCCAGGGGTGCCCAAGGAGTTGATCCAGCACGCCTTGAAGGTCGACCCTAAAGCAACACCAAAAAAGCAACGGTTACGGCGGTTCTCACCGGACAAGCGAGAAGCCATCAAAAAAGAGCTGGCAAAACTACTCGCAGCTGAGTTCATCAAGGAAGTCTACCACCCTGATTAGTTGGCCAACCCCGTGCTCATCCAGAAGAAGAACAACAATGAGTGGAGGATGTGCGTCGACTGCACTAATCTAAACAAGCATTGCCCGAAGGGTCCTTTCGGGCTACCACATATTGATCAAGTAATCGACTCGATAGCAGGATGTGTCCTGTTATCCTTCCTCGACTGCTACTCAGGGTATCATCAGATCGCCCTAAAAGAAGAAGACCAAATCAAGACGGCCTTCATCACCCCTTACGGGGCATACGCCTACAAGACCATGTCCTTTGGGTTGAAGAACGCTGGCGCCACCTACCAGTGTGCGATACAGCTGTGCTTCTCCGATCAGCTACATCGCAATGTTGAAGCCTATGTTGATGACGTCGTTGTCAAAACGAAGACCCAGGATCAATTCATTACTGACCTGGAAGAGACCTTCAACAACCTCCGAAAATTCCGCTGGAAGCTCAACCCAACCATGTGCGTCTTCGGTGTAGCCTCTGAAAAACTACTCGTATTCATCGTCAGTTACCGAGGAATTGAGGCTAACCCAGAGAAGATCAATGCCATCATAGACATGGACGCTCCAGCCACCGTCAAGGACGTCCAGAAGCTTACAGGCTGCATGGCAGCCTTGAATCAATTCTTGTCCAGGCTTGGCGAACGGGGATTACCCTTCTTCAAACTCCTAAAGCGACAAGGCAAATTCGAGTGGACTACAGAAGCCGCGGAAGCACTCGAGAGTCTCAAACATCATCTTCAGTCACCGCCGATTCTAACAGCTCCACTACCTGATGAGGAATTACTCCTCTACATCGCTGCGACTACCCACGTAGTCAGTACGGCGATAGTAGTCGAACAACCGGAGGAAGGCCACGCTTACGGTGTTCAGAGACCAGTCTATTTCATTAGCGAAGTACTCTCTGAATCAAAGGTTAGATACCCATTTTTGGCGCTCCTTAAGTATCCATTTTATCCCCTGTTTAACTTTGATAATGGCATGAATTTAATATCAAAATCACTAACCATCCTAACCTCGGCCCGATTATTGGTCGTTTTCGCATTTGCACATATATTTTGGAGGTACTTCGTTTTTGCAGGTTTTTGACCTATTTTGGAGCATGAAATGATGAGGCCCGTGATCACACAATAACACGAAGAAAGACGAAGGCCAAAGCCCAAACAAAGAACCAAAGGCCATGACGACTAGAAGCCCGTTCATGCACATCCACCCTCCAATGAAGCCCAAAGGACAAATCCCACAAGATGAGATCGAGATACTTCGGGGCTAAGCAAAGTAAATAGAGATTTAAGGAAAGATTCTCCGTCCTATCCTTTCCCTCGAAGAAATCTCAAAGATAACGACGTCCAACGGGGTGCAATCGTGAAAGGTATAAACTCCAGAAGACTCCAGAAGACTTGGGGAGAAAGGAGGACGCGAGGCGGTGAGAAAATGGGCCAGGCCGGCCAGCCTGGGCCCATTGAGCCGGCCGGCCCAGGCCCTTTTCAGGGAGTCTCGGCCTCCCCTTCGACCTAGGGTTTCCTAAGGCTATTTAAAGACCCCTCCCCCAGGCTCACGCAGAGGATCATTTGGGAGACGACGCCAAGGAGCAGAGAAGATAGAGGGACACCTCTCGGAGAGCCGAGGGTCGTGCTAGTTGTCTAGGGGCTTCCCTAGCCGACGTGGGAACCTTGCAAGGAAGACCACATCGGGGTTCTGGAGCTAGGATCATCAAGATCAAGGTAGGGCCCCGGTTGTGATCTTGTGATGTACAATCATTCATGGTGAAGTTGCTTGTGATTCTGAATTTTTAGCGACCATGTTCTCTATTTCGATTTCGTTCTTTTCTTTCGGTTTGCTTCATCCTAGATCTATTATCGAGATAGATCGCTTAGCATGATCTTGTAGTCATGGTGGCTAGAAGTTCATGGCGGAACTACTAAAGGGGGTTCGACTTGCTTCTGGGTGCTTTTGTCCAAAGGGGGCCGTCATGACAGGGCGTTACTTTAGTAGGTGGGGGTATCAAAGGATCGGATTGGAGATTTTGGGTTTAAAGATGCTTTTTATTGAGATTCACATCTGTCTTGCTTCACTACATCTGGCTTGAACTACAACATATGCATGATCTAGGTGATCTAGATTGGTTATCTCTAACTTTCTCTTGCTACCTTCAGTGTTAGCTGTTTTTAGTAGATTAGATTCGTTTTACACCACCTCAACACAAAGGATTATCTATGTTAGTAGATTGTTTCTTGTATCTTTGGTTCTGTGGATTGATAAACCTTGGGGGAATACTCTAAGGGAAAAGCTACAAGATCCTGTACGCTTGCGGTATATAAATTGGGGCACTAAGGAGCGTCAACAATCTTTTCTGGCACCGTTGCCGGGGAACCATCGATTTAAGATCCAATCTTACTTGCATTCATAAATATTTCTTTTTCTTGATTTTTCTTTTTGATTTTTTTAGATCTCTTATTTTTTGTGCTAACTAAAAAACGGATCTATTCCACAAAAATCAATCTAATCTAGAGTTTGCTTTATTTTTATTTTATGTTTTAGATCTTGTATATTCATCTTTTAGATCTTGTATATATTTTTCTTTTCACTAACCCCTAACAGGAGATGGACGGGAGCCTCTCCAACAAACCCGAAAATTTTGTGGATGATCCGGAAAAAATTTACAGGCAAAGGAGATGAGAAGCACGATCAAGGAAGCTAGAACTAGTAGATCCAAAAGAAGAAGTCGCCGGTTCATCGTCTTCACCTCAAGCGACTCCACCGACAAGTCCAAAGGAGGCGCCACTTCACCAAGGGATGTCGCTACCGGAGCAGGAGCGTACGATCGGAGAGCTATGCACTCCAGACATTCGGGACTTGCCGATCCAAAATCTCGACAACATCGGAGTTCCGTTCGAGATCAAGACTTCAATCATAAGGATGGTGCAAAGCTCGCCCTTCACTGGAAAAGCAGACGCTAATCTATATCTTCAAGCATTCCTCCAACTATGCTGCACCTTCGACATGCAAGGGATGACTCAAGATCAAATGAGAGTGAGGCTCTTTCCGTTCTCTCTACTTGGGAGAGCGCTGCAACGGTTTCATTCTCTACCGGGACACACGGTGCAAAATTGGGAGTCATTGATGAAGGAGTTCATGACGGAGTTCTACTCGCCGGGCAAGACCCCAATTTTGCGCAACAAGATTGCTACATTCGCGCAAGCCCCGACGGAGACTATTGCGGAAGCCTATGAGCGTTTCAACGACTACATCCGCACCGTACCTCATCACAAGTTCTCAAGGGAAGATGTGGTCCAAAAGTTCTATCAAGGCCTCACTACTGCATCAAGGGGTATCATTGACGCATCGGCAGGAGGATCGATCATTGAGCTCACGCCGACTCAAGTTTTCAAGCTATTCAAGAAGGTGGCGGACAATGACGCATGGGCATCATCGGGGAGCCTACAACCACTCCAAGCCGTGGGCGCCGCGAAGAGTGTATTGCAAGTGGAACGAGAAGAAGTGCTAGAAGGGAAGATGGACTCGCTCATGAGAAGGTTGGAGAAGATGGAAGTGGAAAAGGGAGAAGATGGAAGTGGAAAAGAGAGAAGCCCAAGCTATTGATTTGAAGGCGGCCGAAGCAAGGTCTACATGTGAAGAATGTGGAGAGTACGGCCATGTCCAAAAGAATTGCCCGGAGGAAGCCAAGATGCTCGACTACATGAAGAAGGGAGAATGGATCCCGCAACCCAACTTCCGCTACGGGCAAGGTAGACCTCAATTTAATGCAAGCTCTTCCATACAAAACTCGGTGCCTCTTCGTATACAATTGAAGGAGTTCATGGAGGAGCAAGGCAAGATCAACAAGAACACCATCACCAAGTTCAAGGCTATGGACAAGATCTTGGAGAACATTGATGGCAAGGTGACGGAGGTCGGGAGCTCTAACCTTCAAGTACTCAACATGATGAAGATGCTAGAAACGCAAGTAGCCCAGCTCGCCGGACGCTTATCTAGCAACGAAGGAAAATTGCCCGGGCAACCTCAAGGTCCGGAGACGGCAAAGGCAATTCAAACTCGCTCGGGAAAGGAGACCGAAGAACCCGAACATGCGGCGGGAGCAAGGAAGCCTAAGCCAAGATTTGAAGTGGAGACCATCATCAAGGAGAAGGCGCCTACTCCTACGCCATAGATAGTTGCCGAAGAGCCGGAATTTGAGCTAGATGATATAGACACCAAGATTCTACCGCCAAGGCCACGATACCACAAAGATAAACATGAAGATGAGCAATTCAACAAATTTGTTGACATGGTACGCAGGTTGAGCATCAACATGCCGCTCTTGTACGCTCTACAAGTTCCAACATATTCTCGCTACTTCAAAGACATCATGGGAAACAAGCGCGAGATACCGCCAAGCACCGTCAAGCTAGCCGAGGAGTGTAGCGCGGCAATCGCCAATGAAGCTCTTGAGAAGAAAAGGGACCCCGGATGTCCTACCATCTCGTGTTCCATTGGATCTCTTATAGAATTACTGATGCAGACAGCAATGAGGTACCGAATTCCTGGAACATTGAGCACTTGCGCAAGTTTTATTCTTGATCCAAGCAGTTTAATGGTGTTAGTGGATTTCTTTAATAAAGCGAGGATCCTTGTTGGCATATCGACTACATTAAAGGCAATATGACAGTATCACCAATTCAGGATAAGCTTACACAGTTTTCCATTAGAACAACTATACAAGCCGCATCCTTTCCCTTAATATAAGGGCACAACCTACTCGTCTAGCTCGAGAAGGTGAATGGATACCTTTACTAGTTGTCCATCTTGGGTAACTCGACGGAGTTCATCCTAACAGGTCAACTATGAGGAACTCCAGCCTTGTTGTAAAGGCAAAACTACTCGCTCGCTCGAGTACGTCCTGGATACCTTTACTAGTTGTCCATCTTGGGTAACTCAACGGAGTTCATCCTAATAGGTCAACTATGAAGAACTCCAGCCTTGTTGAAAAGGCAAAACTACTCGCTCGCTCGAGTACATTGTGGATACTACTACATTTTGTCCATCTTGGGCAACCCGACGGGCTTCGTCCTAATAGGTCAATCTTAGTAGTTACTCCAGTCTACAAGTTAGACACCTTACTCGCCTCGCTCGAGTAAGTTTCAGATATCTTTTTTGGCATTTACATCTTGGACAACCCGACGGGGATCGTACCTAACAGTTTTGCCTTAAAGATTACTCCAGTCCTTGGCTAAAGGACACCTTACTCGCCTTGCTCGAGTAATCCTTGGATATCCCTATGACATTTATGTCTTGGGCAACCCAACGGGGTTCGTACCTAACAGTTTTGTCTTATGGATTACTCCAGTCCTTGATAAGAACACACTACTCGCTTGCTCGTGTAGTTTATGGATACCTTCACAAGTTTCTCAAATCGGGTAGTTTGACGGGACCTATCTTAAATGATTAACTTTGAGGATCACTCTACTCAAGTATTCTACTCGATTAAGTCCATATTTATCCTATGGTATCAGATCATGCTTCTGAAGACACACCAACAGGATATTAATTATGGACAACGGCAAGAACCCAATGAAGATTACAAGAGTTGTTACAAACAGTCTACTCTGTCATGTTCTTCAGGATTTCCTCCGCAATCACTTCTGATTCCTTATAATACTCTCGGAATTTCTCATCAGAGCAACTGGGAGCTATTCCTTTAGCTATCAGAGCTAAATTAAATTGAGGCAAGTACGTCTTGACAACTCCTATCATGTGAGTTAGATAATTCTTGGAAGTAGCAGTCATAACATCAAATATCTTCTGGGGAGCTTCTTCCAAACGCTCCACCAAGGACTTGTTACTCGACGACTCTTCTTCAGAATCAACCACATCTACAAGAGCTTGAGCTGCTGCAACTAGTCGAGTATGGTCTTCTAGAGAACCTGAAGGAAAAATTTTAAATAATTGTCGGCAAGGCAGAAAACAAGACAAAAGATCGAGTGCTTATAGGCTTGGGCAGTCTGCAATTGCTTTTGCAGCCTGGAGTTTTCCTCTTGAAGCTTTGATCTTTCTTGTTCAAGATCCTTAATCTGGCGCTTCATGCCACAAACCTCCAGATGATGCTACTGACTTGCTTCATAAAGCTTATTCCGAGCAGCAAGGGCCTCATCCAGTCTTTTGGCAATTATGACTTTCTGTTCCTCCAAGATCTTCTGATTGTCTACAATCTTGTATAAAGCATGAGACTTCAAGAAAGATCGATTGGCTACATCCTGTTACATCCAAAGCAAGTCTGGTTAGCCATCAACAACTACTCGACAAAGTCAAGTAGCGGCAGAAGACTCACCTTGGTAAATTTAAAACTCCATTGCATACAATCTGCGAGCTTCTTCATGTTGTCTACAGTCAACAAAGGATCATTAAATAGTTCCTTTCCCAATTCTTCCTGGGTTGGCTGAGACATAGACTGCAAAAGGTACCAGTCGAACGGAAGGACCTTTTGACCCTTCAGCCCCATTACTTCCAGACCCACCAGCATTGGAGGTTCCTTCAGCAGCAGCTGGAGTATGTTCAGGTGCTTTAAGGGTTGGCTCACTTGGCTTTTCAGCTGTGTCTGCACTAGGCAAACTGGCAGCTGGGGTCTCGATCAACCCAATTATAGGAGACTCAGGGGCTGATCGACTAGTTCCCTCTGAACTACTTGACACCCAGTTGCGGAAATCTTGGACCTGAATTTTCTCATGCACCGGAAGATGTTAGACCCTAGCCAAGCAAGATTCTGTATAAGATAGCTGAGACAACAAGGATAAAATCAATAAAATATTATATACTTACTGGCTGGCATCAAGACGAGGAACTTTTCTCTGTAATATTGATCCGGGAGCCGCCTTCCATTTTTTTCTATCATCAGAATCAGCATCTACAGAAGTCGGCGGCATGCAATACCAGGATTTATAATTTTTCTGCAGAAAAAAGCCCAAGAATTAGTCAGAAGATCATGAATGGTTAACTACAAGTACTCGACATGGTCTCCAACACACGTACCCAGGTATTCTCGGGTGGATTCTGTGCTGAGAAGAGCGTTGGAAGCACCAAAAACTTGTCGAAGTTATCGAGTACTTTACAGCATCTCTTGATTACTTCAGACTGAGCCATTGGCTCTGGGGACATCCTAGTGGGATCCTTCATGCCTTCATATCTAAAGGCAGGATGTTGTCGCAGCTGAAGAGGTTGCGTCCGGCGACCGATAAACGAGAAGACCACATGATCTCCAGTGACTCCCTTTTTCTTAACAACGGCAATCGCACGAAGAATGGCTTCAACTTGCTTGCCACCAGGTCCTCTACTCGACCAGCTCTCCTGGACTTGGGGGGCACCAGCAGTCCTTATTGGAAGTGGGGATTCAAAGTTCCCAACATGGAACCAGAACTTCTTCCATTCGGCTCCTTTACTCACCGGATCATAAGCCAAGTACTCGCCTCGGTTCTCAGGGCGGAGTACCAATTCACATCCCCCCACGACGGCGGGATTGGCGGCATTAGGGATTGGAACAAGGAAGAAGAAATGTTGAAAAAGATGGAAATGGGGGAGAATTCCAAGTAATGCCTCACAGAAATGAGTGAAAATTGAAAGATGCAAGATGGATTGAGGAGGGAGATGGTGTAATTGAATTCCCCAGAACTGAAGCAGTCTATAGAAAAATTCTGACACGGGAAGGGTGAGACCATGTTCTACAAAATCGCAAAACATAACGGTCTCAAGAGTACCTTCCATAGGGTAATCTTCTCCTTCACCAGCGCACCATTGGCTCACGCCCTACTCTTGGAGGAGACCCATATTCTCCAACTCTCGGACCAGTGATTCAGACATCTTGCTTTTGCGCCAACCTATGGACAAATTGGCGGTCATTTCCTCTTCAATCTTGGACTTGTTCTTCTTGGGAGCCATCTTACAGTCACGAGTTTTAACTCGGAGGCTACGAGAGGGGCTTTTGGATTTTGACTGCGAAGAGATGAATGTGAATCTGAGTCTGACGGTGTTGGCGCTCCTTAAGTACCCATTTTATCCCTTGTTTATCCTTGATAATGGCATGAATTTAATATCAAAATCACTAACCGTCCTAACCCCGGCCTAATTATTGGTCATTTTCACATTTGCACATATATTTTGGAGGAACTTCATTTTTGCAGGTTTTTGGCCTATTTTGGAGCATGAAATGACAAGGCCCGTGATCGAGCGCTCACACGGAGAAAGACGAAGGCCAAAGCCCAAAGGAAGGACCAAAGGCCATGTTGATTCGAAGCCCATTCATGCACATCCATCCTCCAAGAGAGCCTAAAGGACCAAGCCCACGAAGATGAGATCAAGATACTTCAGGATTAAGCAAAGCAAATGGAGATTTACGGAAGGATTCCCTATCTTATCCTTTCCTCGAAGATATCTCCAAGATAACGACGTCCAAAGGAGTGAAATCGTGAAGGACATAAACTCTAGAAGATGCGAGGAGTTTACACGCGAAAGATGAGACCGAGTCGAGCCCGAAAGAGGGTAGGCCGGCCGGCCTAGGCCCATGGGGCCGGCCGGCCTATCCCGTTTCCGAGGCGGTTCGGCCTCCCCTTCGACCGGTGGCTTCCTCGGCTTATAAATAGCTCGCACCTTATTCAACTCGGGGCATCCATCCACCCAGAACTCGACAAAAACCTAGGGCCAAGACCGGAGGGAGACGACGGCCGCCGCAAGTCTTCGAAGTTGTCTAGGAGATGGCTTAGGCCGCCCCTAGCCGCCATGGCCTCCCTGCGTGGTTGTGCCATGGTGGAGTTCATGAGCTAGTTGGAGTCGCCAATGGTATGTACTCGGTGGTGACGAACCAAACGAATCTATTATGTGAGTAATGATAATCATGTCTTCCGAATCTTTTAGCGATCATGTTCTCTCTTTCGATTTCATTCTTTTCTTTGGGTTTGCTTCATCCTAGATCTATTATCGAGATAGATCGCTTAGCATGATCTTGTAGTCATGGTGGCTAGAGGTTCATGGCGGAACTACAAAAGGGGGTTCGACTTGCTTTAGGGTGCTTTCGTCCAAAGGGGGGCATCTTGACAGGGCGTTGCTTTAGTAGATGGGGTAT
This sequence comes from Panicum virgatum, assembly GCF_016808335.1. Classification (NCBI taxonomy): domain Eukaryota; kingdom Viridiplantae; phylum Streptophyta; class Magnoliopsida; order Poales; family Poaceae; genus Panicum; species Panicum virgatum. The sequence continues at coordinate 6,358,889 of NC_053148.1, forward strand.
CGAAGGATCGGATTGGAGATTTTGGGTTTAAAGATGCCATTGATTGAGATGCATGATTTATTTGCTCGTTAGCTTGAACTACAACTAGATGACAATAGGCCTAGTCATGTCTTTGGTTTTGCTATGGTTACGCCTATGTTCATGGATGAGATCAACCTTTACACAACACTCATATCTATTAAAGGTTACTCTATATGTGCAATTCATGCTTCATGTTAGGATAGATCCGTTAGATTAGATGGAAAACCTTGGGTAGTTCTTTGTCGATCCACGGATTGATAAACCTTGGGGGAATACTCTAAGGGAAAAGCTACACGATCCCGTGCGCTTGCGGTATATAAATTGGGGCGCTAAGGAGCGTCAACAAGCTTTTCTGGCGCCGTTGCCGGGGATCGGCAACTCGAACCCTAGGGCGATCTATCTAGTTTTTTGGACTAACCCTAATTTTTATTATTGCATATACCCTTGTTTTCTTGTTTGTGTCCTTGAAATCATGTGGAAAAAGCTAGACACCAAACTTGGACTTCGAGAAATCCATAATCCACTTCAACAAATTTTAACAATCGGCAACAAGATGATCGAGGAGCCTCGACATGGAACATCGACAACGTCCACATCGACATAACGGCAACAACATCAAGATTCGCTCTTTAGTGGTAGGTGCTAACTTTTGTTAGTGGCCCAGCATCCGCTATCGAGTCCCACCTCCCCAAAGAAAAACCTGATAAATAAGGTACGCAGCCATGTCAATTAATTTTAAAGACTAATGTTTTTGGGAAGAATTGTTTGTTCAAGCAATAGGTATGAAGCATGCCCGCGAAGAAAATTGTGCGATCATCATCATCTATGAAGTGTTACTGTTGTGATGAGTTTTTCATCCAAGATCAGAGAAGTACCATGAGCAAATAATAGATTATTTTGAAGCTCCATCAAGTCTTCTTTCCAACGGATCAAGAACCGTCAACTTTGGAGATCGGTGTGAAGAGTTATGGTAAATAAAACAAGCATAACTTCTTTATCCGGAGTCCAATTGGGGCGAATGACCACTTGTTGAAAATATAATTTGATGCACATTGCAATGGAGCAGAAATTTGGTACATGTTCTGCACTGGATGAAGGGGAATTCAACGAGGATAGAGGCAGTAGCAACCGACGAAGAAGGTGATGACGATGTCAAAGGATGATTGGAAGGCTGTGTACGCAAAAGATGATGATTTGAAGTTGACCCAAGCTGGAGGCAACAAGATTAGAAGAACCATGACACCACCTATCTTCTCCAGTGGGATGCTCGGTATACTTCTAATCGAGTGATGCTATCAAGGAAGGAAACCGTTCGGATCATCAACACGAAGCACAGGAGCATCTTCCAATCCCGACACCTTGGGTAGAGCAAGAACAATGGAGAAGACACATCATTGAAGCCGTGATATTTGCTGGTAATCAATGGTAATGACCTTGAAGCCTAGGGACGCATGACACTACATTCAAAAGACCACATGATCGAGATCATTGACATCTTCGGATGAATTCACAAGAAGATATTGTTCTCATCAATGTCCAGCTCGACCTCAGAAGAAAATAGCAGCATATTTTTGGATATTCAAAAGCTCCACGAAGTTCCCGTTCCAACGAATCAAGAACCAAGTCAATCGAAGATTCCTACAAGCAGTTATGGCCAAAATATTGAAGGGTATGCACTCTGAAAATTTCTGGACAGCACGCAGCGCCAAAAGTGAAACGGGCATAACTCCCTCGTTTGGACTCGGTTTAAGATGAATGACCACTCGTTGGAAAGGTAATTTCATAAAAATTTTAATAGATCTATATTTTGGTATATGTTCTGTTGAGTATACAGGAGAGATTCCACGAAGAAGAGGCAGGAGCAACGAGATGAGAACAAGATAGAGAAGATGACGATGACAACAATGAAGGGGAGCTAGGGCGATGCTTTCATCAAGCGTACATGATAAAATTCAGAGGCTTGGAGCAGAGGAAGAACCCCAATGACATTGGCAAATGAAGGCACAAGCGGTCGACCTTTGACAAACGAAGATGTTGCAAACAAACCACGACGGATTACAAGAGCGCAACATTCAACACATGGAGACGTGAGAAGCAAACCACGACGGACCATGAAGAGTGCATCAAGATGACATCTCGTACAAAGCACCATGACTCCAATGAGTATGAAAAAGCTCCGAGGCTAAGGTATACATTGAATTCTCAAGCTTCTATTGGTTTTGTTGATAATCTTTAAAAATCTAATGCTCGAACCGATAGTCGGAATGAAAATTTAAATTCTATGCCTTGTTCTTTTGATGATAGGTTAGAGTTTCTTGAGAATGTTGATTTCATGCTTAAAGAACCTCTGCCTAATAATGAGCTCTGCGCTATGCAAGAAACACATGTTGCATTTAATTACACCATGCCCTGTTGATGAAATTTAATTGAGGATGTGATTATGTTGCATATGTTTACAAATAATTGCAAATTTCGATCTTGCTTTGTGCTTGGTCAAGCTCATGACCCTAAAAGAGTACATGTCGGGAGAAGCCTCGAATTTCACTAACCATGCAGGACATGAAACTCAAATGATGAGGAGGGAAACCGTGCCCAAAATTTTGAACACCATTATCAACATCTTCAAGTTTCAAGAACGGACGTCGCTAAGCCTCATAAATTTTGTGCACAATTCTAGAGATTTACAATGCAGGAAAGTTGAATATTCAGGATCTCCATCAAGTCCTCGGTTCAACGCATCCATGATCGATACAATTGAAGACCCACGGGAGGAGCTATGTCTCAAACATTGGAGATGCACGTGCTAAAATCAGCACAGGGCAGATTGCAGTGACGGGAAAAAAGGGGCATAACTCCCTCGATTGGAATGCGTTTTGGGCAAATGAAGACTTGTTGGAAAGAAGATTTCGTGCACCTTGCATTGGATCAATTGGTTGGCGCAACTCCCAATCTTCATAGAGAGGAAAATCCGTGAAAAGAAAGGTAGCGACGAAGGACAACAAAGAAGGAGGTGACGATGATGTGAGAGACGATTGGACAAATTTTCCATTAAGCATGATTGATCATGTCCAACATGGGAAGTGGAATAATAGCTGCATGGAACACCTTCACCTCTTGCATGAAGGACCATGTCTTCGCATCAATTTGATGGTAAGAAAGTCGAGCTCTATGACTTTAAATGAAGCGCTTTGCGGGAGGCAACCCGATCTTTTATTTTATATATATTAATATGACTGTCTACATTGCACTCTTTAATCGGAATATCAAGTAACATTGTACCATTGCTCTAACAAAAACCACAACTTCATGTTGTTCATTCTAAATGTTATTGAGGGAGCACTTTGTTATTTGATCTTGGGAAACTTGTAGACCTTTTTGTGTGCCTATTAGTGTTTTGAGTCTTTCTCTTTGTGTCTTTTTAGAGAGATTTATGAAGCATTGCACCACCCTTTGATTCTAAACTTGTGGCTAGTTAACTTAGGCTAACTTTTTGTTTTGTTTTAGACCACCTCATCATGTCATATCATTTTGTTCACCCACCCCGTGTTGCATTGCATACCATGTTGTTCGTCTCACCATTGCATTGCATTGCATGTTGCATTAAAAAAATCTTTTTCTAAAAACATTGACTAGCATCGCTTTTGAGATCCTAAAACCCTTAGGAAAACCACTCATAGAGCAATCCTAAAACCATAGGTTATGTTTTTCTTACAAAAAAATCTAACTTTTGTTTTTCTCTCTAGTTTTTTTTAAAAAACCACCTTAGATAGAATTTCTATACCCAACACTCTCTCTTCAAAATTTTTGTTTTAAACCAAAAAAATATAGGAAACCCATAAACCTACTTGTAAAACCTTGTTAGCTCGGTTGCTTGGTCCTTTTCGATAAATAACCTTTTCATTGACAAAAGCCTCACTTCTTATGAAGTGTCGCAAAGGCTTTTTGTCACTTTTAGCAATTGTTTTTGAATAAGCTAGTTGCGGAACAACATCGAAAGGTCCTTTTAACCTTGCTAACATTTGTTTTTGCTAACTTTGCATTTGCACTTTGCATCCATTCCATTGTTCATGCCACAAGTTGAGTCTAGGGATGCTTGGTTTGTTGGCATTTGTCTCTACTCCCGACCGTCACCCCGGAGGTAGTGTGTGCACTTGATTGTTTTGCAGGCATGACAAAGCGTTCCCATGAATTCGTGATCAAAGAAGAAATCAAATTCGTCAACATCTCCAAAGTTCGAGAGCAAGCCCCACTGTTTTCATCAAATTTTGCACAGGGACAGATACGTACAAGGAAGAAAAAGTTGATATTCAGAAGCTCTATGAAATTTCCGTTCCAATGCATCCAAGATCAATGAATTTGAAGACACGTACAAGGAAATATGGCCAGAACATTGAACGTTGCGCGTTCTGAAATTCGTCGGGACAGATTGCAGCGCTGGTACAAAATGGACATACTTGCTCGGAATCAATTTTGGGCGAATGAGGACTCGTTGGAAAGAAAAATTCGTGCACTTCGCAATGGAGCAATGTTTCAGTACATGTTCTGTTCTGTAAATTGAAAGAAAAAATTCGTGAAGATGAGGCAGCAATGGGACAACGAGGAATTGAAGGAGGCGACGACGACGTGAAGCAATGATTGGGACCATGACTTTGTACAAGAAGAAGTTGAAGGAAAATTGAGGCAACAAAAGTGAAGATATATTGAAGATAATATTCATACACATGAGGGAAGGACTTCAAGAATTGCAAGATGGTCCATCTTTTCCTTCCACGCCTAGCATCATGCTAAGCATGGGGGAGGATTTCATGGACAAGGAAGAAAGATCTCATGGAGTAAGATAATCACGGTTGCCACAAAATGCTCATGATTCTTCTTCCATGCTTAGCACTATGCTTAAGTATGGGGGAGGCCATGCTACACTTCATTACGAGCATCGAGAAGGACGGTAATTTTTCCTCAACTCTTTTTTTTCTAAATGCTTGTACATATATGCCTTCAACCATAGATGCAACCTTTGTATATCTCTCCCTATAATAACATGGCTACTAGGAGTACAACCTAGATTTGTTTCTGTTTTCAATGAATGATAACCACCATCACTTTGTGCTCACCACATTGATACATTTTGGCAATGCCTTATGCTTATGGAAAAATGATGAAAGTTGCTGCTTTGTTTTACCTACGTTATGTTGTATATGACTTGACCATTTGCTCTCAATTAAATGGAATTAAAATGATTAAATACCGGCTCTTTTATTTGTGGAGGTTAAATGACTAAATTCTAGACCCACATATTCTATGTTGCTCTTTGATTTAAGTCTACCGATGACCTTACACTCTGTGTTATTTAATTTGAAAACTTAATTCCTATGCTATCTACATTTGTGAATCTCTTGCAAAGTTCTACCTACGAAAGCCTATACATACATATTCTTTCATGATGAAACCTTTAGATTGCAAACTTATATTTTGATGAGTTGGATTAAGATTGATTTCTTTGGTATGAGACTAAGAAGCTGGTCATTCCGTTTTTTTTGTGTAACCTTCTTTTTGCTAGCCTATTTATCCATGCATTGTGAGTTTCAACTTCGGGAATTTTGCAAACCTCGCTGGATATTCACCCTAAACCAAAAATATCTTTTTGTGATTACCTCCTTAACCACAACTCAATTTGAGTATGGATTATCATTTCGACGGAATCAAAAGAATCAAGGGCACCATATAAATAAAAGTTTTGGGAGACAAGGCTCCCCGGAGATTCAAGAGGTTATATGAAGAAGAAGGTGGATTTGAGATACTTACCATAGCTAGTTGGTTCTCCCACTATTCATACTCGAGGACGAGCATTCGTTCAAGCATGGGGGGATGGCTGGGTAAGTATTCTATGTTATCAAAAGTTCTAAGGAGCAAAAAGAAAGAAAAAAAAGAAAGAAAGAAAGAGAAAATAGAAAAATGTAAAAAAAGGAGAAAATAAAAGAAAAATGAAAGAAAAAAGAGAATAATAAAATGCTTCTTAGCTCTTTTTGGCTTCATTAATTTTCCAAGTTACTTTGAAGAATTATTCCATACTCAAATCTTCCAATCATGTGCAATCCGATAACGAGAACTTCATTTGTGTCTCGGGATCATCCATTTGCCACTTGCGGGGAATACTCTAAGGGAAAAACTACACGATCCCGTGCGCTTGCGGTATATAAATTGGGGCACTAAGGAGCGTCAACAGACGGCGGCCAGGAGTTCAAGGGGGTAAAACCCTCGGAAGTTTTCAACCGGCTTTATACGGTCTTCAGGGGTAATTTCGTGAATATTTGGGATGCCAACGGATTCTTTCCTTCTTAGGGAAGTTTTCAGTTTTTGCCACGAAATTTCATTGATTCTTAAATCTAAATGGAGGGATTTAAATTCAAGACTCGGCAGCTGCGGAATATGTGTATCAGTGATTTATTTGTCAAATTTTTTGAAAAATAAGAAGAAAAAGATTGAAGTGACCCTCAGCCTGATTCTACGATTCAACCTAAGGCTCGGGAGCTACTCCATATGGAGCGTGAGTACTTCGCGCACCATATATGATCAATATTTTGGGGCATGAGCACCTCACAGCCTCGAGGCAAACGGAAGTACTTGAAGGACTACTCGACGTATCTGAAGGAAGAACCAGAATCAATGTAACATCCCAATTTTCATCAACAAAATAAAATTTAAGTATACTTCTCGATTATATAGTTAACTTGATCAACGTTAACAAGCAATCTTCATTACAAGACCCGTGTCTCTACTATATATGAAGGACTTTCCTAGGACTAATATAATTCACACAACCAACTTAATCGTTGCCCTCCTTTATTTACTGAACAACCTCCTAATCTCACCAAGATCATTTGTGCTACCCCAATTGAAAACACTTTACAGCAACCCATTCCTTTCAATGACTAGCCACGTGCTTCTATCCTTGCACAAAATGTCTATCTTCTTCCCTCACGCAAAAGCCTACCTTTTCTTTCCCTGTCCAGGAGCAACACAGATGCACGCCCTCACCTTCCAGTAGCAAGAAACGCCATGACAGTACCTGCAACAAAACTCACCAGTCCCTTTCCATGGAATCCTCGCGACCTCGCCGTACATCGCAATAACTCACAGTCAACCGATAGCAGCACATACTCCCCTTTACTCATGCCCCGGCGCCGGGAACCGACCTCCATTCCTGCCAGCAACATGCGTGTAGGAGCTTGCAAGTTGTCTGCCACCTCCTTCTTAGCTTTTGATGCACCATCGAAACATCTCGTCGTGCGAGTGGACCTTGCCCCAAGGAGACGCCGCGCTGCCGGACTCGGACACGTCGCTGCCGAACTTGAGATGACGCCACGAGCAGAGAGAGAGAGAGCAGCAGCAGCTCGACGATGCCCTCGTGCACGACCGACCAGCCAGGCCGCCCTCCGCAATCCACGCCTGAGCCGTGCCCCACTGCAGGTCGAATCGTCCTGCCAGCCTTGGAACTCCGCGACGTCGTTGTGCCGTCGTCGCCGCGCACAGTTCGCCGGCCGAGATTTTTCTCGCCACGAACCGCCTTTGGCCGCCTGTAAATTGAGCCGGGTGATGCACCGTGACACCTCAAACTATCCGCAACTCGTCGCGGTGCACACCAGCCACAGTACTTTTTCCTCTAGCCGAAGAACAGAGCATCGTCGATCTCCTTCCGCAGCTCGTCCCCAGCTCGATTGAGCCGCAGGTGAGCGTGCCCCTGACGCTAATCGCCTTCCTCTAGACTCGATTGAGCCCTTCTCCCACCTCCAGTAGCTTTCCCCGAGCTCCAGCAGCCATGGTCGCCGCACCGGTCGCAGCTGCCATTCGCCGTAGCGTCCACCCGAATCACTGCTCAAGAAAGTCTTCCCATGGCCTAAGGATTATTTCCCCTCACTCTCCAGCCCCCTCTCCCCCTCTCCCGTGTGGCCTTCGAGCTCCTGAGCCTATCCATGGCGAGCAGAGGCGAGAGGAACGAACTCTCCCGTCTGTTCCCTCACCCGATAGTATTTGAGTCTGTTGACTATAGCACTATGGAGACCCCACCGCAAGTCCAAGAGCCAAAGCCCACTAATCCACTTCTACCACCAAATCATGGGCCATTAAAAAAAATTGCAATCAGCTCACGTAACCACCAGACCAGTAGCTGTCGCCTGTCAGTCCATTTATTTTCGTAATTATCTATCCAGCCACCTTTTAAAGTCAATATCTCAGCCATTAAAACTCCGTTTAATCTAATTCTTTTTCCTAAATTCATCTAAAATCAAACTCTATTTAACACAACAATATTTGTGTGATGTATTGATGTATGTTTGCTTTGTTTGTATTATTATTTGCGCACGACTCTATCGAAATAGAATCAATTCCGGAGGAGAGTCCGGAGGAACCAGGAGACCAGGAAGACGCCGCCGCCGACGGGTACTTAAGCGAAGGCAAGTCTCATCGATCCCTTACTTTGACCATAATTGATCCTAAGTAAGGTTAAATATAAAACAAAAATTGCTAGACTTAGGGATTGCATGAGATGAAGCACTGAGAGGCTGAGAGAAACCATTGACTGAAACCATGTTGCATATTGATTTACTGCCAGACTTGCATATGATAATTGATGAAACTGGGATGGGAATGAGACCAGGGCAGTATGGAATGTGCTGGTGCATGCGCTACCGTGGTGGTAGACTTGCGACCGAGCTCTGTCGTGGTGACATCTCGGGTTTGGTTGGTTATGGTTGTTGGCTACCCTGATGAGCCTTAAGGACCGAGTGTTGTGGTGCCATCTCACCTGACCTACCTTCAGTACGACCACATGAGCTTGTATGGGTAAGCCTTAGTCTAATCCCACTGGCTAACCTGGTAGTCATCCGAGGTGGATATGTTTTGGGGTGAGACCTGGATTGGTCCAGACCCGGGGATTTGTGGGCGACTAGTCGGGGTTGAGCCACGGTTGGGTGTCAGCTATGACGGAGCCGTCTCTGGACGGTGAAGTGCATGTGGGTAAAGCGTACAACCTCTGTAGAGTGTACAATCCATTCGAATGGTCCGTGTCCTCGGTTTGGAAAGGTTACGGTGTGGACATCTCAACTAGTTGAGCCACCTAGCTTATGAGATGGATGACTATTTGGGTTACCTTTAATACTATATTTGTTATATATTCTGGTTGTGTAACACCCGGTTTATAAAAGGACATAAACCGAGCAATCATATACGTGCCAGGATCAAGTCACACGTATATACAACAGAATGAACAGTATATCATAGCACATACCACGTAAAAATATATATATTATATCGAAATACGAATGTTATTTATTACATTAATGACAAAAATGTCTGATACAACGGAAGCGAAGTACATATACGATAAAAGCTCTCCGAAGCTGAGCAGGGCACCACAGGGACGTCGACTGGGAGACGAACACCTAGAAGTCCTCGTAGTCCTGGTAGCGCTGGACGAACTCCCTCGTGTCGGTAGGAACTGAGCAGCAGTAGCGTATCCAAGAGGAAAAAGTAGAGAAGAGGCAAGAGTGAGTACACAACTTGTACTCAACAAGTATAACACAAACTATGAGGCTCTAGGTTGGCTGACTCAACTGCATTAGCTTTTAAGTGTTGGCAAGATTTTATTAAAGCTATTTACTATGAGTTGATGATTTACCATTAACCCCGTTACATGGTAATTAGTCAAATTTAATCATGATACTACTGAGAACCATACCAAAATCAAGCCACCAAGGTAACCCCGAGAGGCACCTCCCTCGTCAGAAGGAGACAACCCCACTAATCAAAAGGAGGATCTGGGCCGCTCATGACAGTGAGCACGGCTAGTATACCAGTTTTACACTCTGCAGAGGTTGCACATCTTTACCCACAAGTCGTGAGCTACGCCAGAGGTTCATCACACTTCCTTAGGTGAGATGACTAGCGACTCACTACGAGGCCGTTACAAAGAATCTCGTTGGTAAGGCGTAACCGCGAGAGATAGGTCAGCGACGATGGGGCCCACCTCCGGGGGTACAAGCACAGGAGCGCAATCCAAGCACAGACCAAGCCGGAGGAGCAGGGACCATTGAAGCTTACTACTCTTGCCCCGTAGGTAAGTTACTCCAAACCAAAAAGACCTAATTAGTAAGCCAAGTCTATCCCATTCTAGCCTTGTGGTAGCGCTGTTGTCCCAGGTTGTCGCTCTATGAACCGGTCCTTATGGAGAGTGGCCAACCAAGCACTAAGCACCGTGCTGGCCCCCCTAAACCATGTTTCTACAAAAACATCTTTTAACGAGGCGTGAACCACTCATCCACACAGAGGGTCACTCTCAGAATTAAGTTCAAGTAAACCATTAATCAAATTAATTAAAAAGGACCAGAATGTGTTATAGCGCGGCACCTAGCACAACTAACCAAAAATGCAACCCAAAGGATATATATAAAGGATATAAAGTGGCTAGGAAAGTCCTTATAGGCATACAGTATTAAAATACAGTATGAAAATGTATTTAAAGGTGATAGGTGGTTCATGTTATACTTGCCTTCTTCGTACTGCCCCTGCTGCTGCTCAAACTGATCTGAAGGTGGATGCTGCTCTGGGTACGGGTACTGGGGCTCCTCAGATGGATCAACGTCTACTCACGAACACATGGCCAGAGACAATGCACAATAATAAGCATACAAGCAAACACTAACAAAAGCTAAGAAATAGTACATCAATACGTAAAAACAGCAAGAAAAACTAAGCCTAAACTGTTCTACGCGTTACAACGATCGCGTGGACATAAAGAACGCCTAAAACGGAGCTAAAACGCATTTTCTAGGCTAAAATCAAGGTTCAGGGACTAAACTGCAAGAAAATTTAGGTTCCAGGGGGTTTTCTGCAAAAACTGAGGGCCTAAACGTAATTAAACCTTAGTTCTAGGGTCTAACTCGCAAAAATTCCAGGGCTGGACCACAGGTTCAAAATCTAAAGAGTTCAGGGGGCTCGGCGCTAATTTCTGGACTAATCTGCAAATACTTTTAACTAGAGGTGGACTGCGGGTTGAATCTAGGAAAACCGAGGGGCTCTTTAGCAAAACGTGCAAGGCGAACCGGTATGATTGAATCTAGGCGCTTGGATCTGGATCGGATGGCTAAGAACAGATTGGGTCTGGATTTAATCTCACCCGTTGGTTTCTAATCGGGCGGCTCAGGGTAGTTGGGGGTGCGGGCGGCGGCGGAAGGCCGCCGGCGGCGAGCCTAGCGGCGGCAGCTTGCCGTAGTTTACCAAAACTGGTGCTCCAGGGTCTAATTCGACCGGGTCCTCGAACCATGGTGACGTACGTGGCACGAGCAACACTCCTAGGGCATTATCGTGGCGTTTCAGGGAGGGGAGGGCCGTGCGCTGCTGCAGAGGCGGCCCTACGGCAGTGGCGCCATGTTGGCGTCGGTGTCCTAGCCACAGGGGCGAGTTACAGGCTACGGGATTCTTCCTAAAAGGAAAAGGGCCACGGGGCAAAGCTCACTGGGGCTGTAGTTGGCCGAAGATGCTGCGCGGAGAGGCCGGCGGTGAAGTCCGGGCGGGGCGCAGAGGCGGCGTTTGACCGGAGCTCGGTGACGGGGTCGACGCCGAGGTCGGAGTGGGGAGCAGTGGGCTCTGGGACGTTGCGGGTCCCACGGTGAAGGTCCTGCACGGCTTGGCCGGGCCTCCGGTGCGGCGGTGAGGCGTGGCCGCGGCGGCGCGGGCTCTGCTCCGGGCGGAGCAAACGTGGAGGCGGCGCTAGGGTTTGAGGGGGCGTAGCGCGGCGGCTTAGGGTTCAGGGGAGTCACGGCGGTAATTATAGGGCGGCTGCGGTCAACTTGGGTGAGCGTGCCAGGCGGATTGAGCCGCGAAGATCACGGCGGAGCCGTTCAGCGCGGGCGTCGCGGCGGAGAAGACGGGCCTGATTGGAGGGTCCAGGCTGTCAGCGGCAGAGGTAGCGGGCGAGACGTGGCGCTAGCGGGTGGGACCGGCGGGTCGGGACGATGACGCGCTAGCGGGATGAGGGCGCTGAGCGCAGGGCGGGGCGTTTGCTGGGCCGCGCGTGTGGGCCGGGCGAGCGCGTTCGCGCGGGCTGAGGCGAGCTGGGCCGGGCGCTTGCTGGGCTGCGGTGGCTGCCAGGTGGGGCGAGCAGGGCGAGACGCGCTGCGTGGGTGAAGCGACGGCCTGACTGGTGGGCTCCATGCGCCGGTGAGAGAGAGCAACGGCGTGCGGGTGAGCGGCTAAGGAAAGGGAGCGCGCGTGCGAGCGGCGCTGCTGTCGCCTGAGCGGGAGAGGTGGGCCGGCTCACGGGATGCTGGGCTGTAAGGAGGCGGGGGGAAAAAAACTAGGCTGGGGAACGGGCCACGCGCGGGGAAAAGGAAAGGAGGGAGTGGGCCGCAGGGAGAGAGAGAAAGGAGGGAAAGGGCTGGGCTGCCTGAGTGGATTTCGGGCCGGGTCTGATTGGCTTGTTGGGTTTGGATTTTCTATTTTTCTTCTCTTTTCCAAATCTAGTTCCTAATCTAACTCAACCAAAACTAGTTGAATTCAAACTTGGATTTGAATTCCACTCTAACACTCAAACAAGTAAAACAATGCTCCAGCATGATGCAACAACAAAATTTAACCTATGATAAAATTTTAATTACTTGAGGATCAAAATTTAGATTAAATGCCATCCTAAACACATTAAACCTTAGAAAATTAAATAAAGCCAATTAAATTTATTATTAAAATGCTGGAATTTGAATTAGGGTGTTACAAATCCTACCCCCTTACAGGAATCTCGTCCCGAGATTCTGGGCTGGCTAGCAAAGAGAAACAAGGATGTGATTAAGTTCTACTCATGCTTGAGTCAGATTCTCATACCCATAAGTCTTGAGTTGGACGCATGTTGCACCTCATGCTCCACCTGCTCTCCTGACGGGGTCTGGACCTTTATTAGTCTTTTGGTAGGCTGCATCACAAGTTTGTTTCGATCTGACCAATTTTGACCAAGAATGATGTCGATTCCTGTTGACTCCATCACAATAAGGTCCTCAGGGAAGGTTGCCTCGCCTATCCTTATACTAACTCGAGGACATTTGTAACTGGAGATCTGTTCTTTTCCTGATGATTTGACGACCATTCTCTTCTTCATAGGAAGCTTCAATATCTCATGCTTAGCAGCAAACTGCGTGCTAATGAATGAATGTGTAGCACGGGTGTCCATCAACACTGAGGCTGGGAAAGAGTTTACTGGAAGCATACCAAGAATGACTGGACTACTATCCCGAATGTTTTCTGCCGACACATGGTGAACTCTACCCTGGCGATACTCTTTGGATCCCTTCTTGGATTGCTCATGCTTCGTACGATCACTGCTCACTGGTATCACCTGCTGCTGAGCCTGATCATTCTGATCATCTTGCTTGGAGCAGTCCCCAGAACTAAGGTGGGCCTCGTCACCACTGGTATGCGGGATTGGTGAAAGGTTCTGGACTGGTGTTACTGGTGACAGCTGATTCTGAGGACAACTTTTGGCATAATGACCTTCTTGCCTGCATTGGTAGCACAGGCGGCGGCGGTGAAAGGCCCTACTTGGTTGACCTCCCTGTGAACTTAACCTCACATCTTGCATTATTTCTGCTGCTTGCTCTTTGGACTCCTTGTGACTGCGTGGCTGAATCACCTTCATAGTGATAGTCAACCCATCAACATAATCATAGAGTGCTTGGTTCTTGACCTGTGTATCTGTAGAGTACTCAGGGTCCTTTCTCTTCTGGATGGTCTGTAGCTCATCGACTGTTGGACCATCAAGGAAAAGGGAATCCTCTGCTAGCTGCTCTTGATGAGACCTCTTTCTCTTTGTACTAGAGAACAATCTCTGGTTCCTCCTAGTTGTGGCTTCATCTTCAGTTGCACAAACTTGACGACAAGGAACACCATAGAATTGGCAACACTGGCAAGTTTTCTCACCATCACCCATTGCACTGTCTCCAAGGTTTTTTTGTTCTGCCGACATCTGAGCTGGGTAAAGAGGAAACACAGATTGGTAAGGTCAAGGAAGAGAGAAAAAAACTCCATTATTTAAGGTTCTATCCTATTTAGACAACACTGCGCAGGCATCACGGCTGCTAACTCCAGATAGATGTCACATAAATCTGGGAAAAAGGAACTAGAGCATAATTCTTCTGTTTCATCGGAGAGGTTCTCAACTTCTCTTGTATTATTTGTAGGCCGGGGTGTCACATCCCTACCCCCTTACAGAAAACGACGTCCTCGTCGGTGGATCTCTGGATATCACCCTCTCTTCGCGCTATCCTTCTTCTCAACAAGACAGAAACCCAAAGCATGATAAGGTAGAGAGGATAGAGTGGATGGTTTTGCCCCCCAACGATCTAACTCATTTTATTAATTAGTTAACTTTAGCATAAGAGTGATTTTCTTTAAACAAATTTAAACTACTAAGCTATGCAATCATTCAAAAATCCAAATCAAACAGGTAGCATAATAACAAGCAGACAATTTTCACGACTTAGCCGAGTTTAACATACGACTCGACTAACACAACGCGTCGCGGATCGTGCTATCGTATTTATTATAAAAGGGTCACTTAATTGATACTCACGGTGGTCAGATGACTGATTCAGGCCAAAATCTACGAAAACTATTCTTTAGAGAGAGAAATCAAGGCAAGACGGGTAAAAGTCATAGAATTCAAGGGGTATAATAGTAAAATAGTTTTAGCAGACAAGGATTTGAGAGGAGAAGTCCTAAAACTCGACCAGTTCTATCTAGGCTTCGTCCTACAGTCGATACGGCTCTGATACCACTCTGTAACACCCGGTTTATAAAAGGACATAAACCGAGCAATCATATACGTGCCAGGATCAAGTCACACGTATATACAACAGAATGAATAGTATATCATAGCACATATCACGTAAAAAGATGTATTATATCGAAATACGAATGTTATTTATTACATTAATGACAAAAATGTCTGATACAGCGGAAGCGAAGTACATATACGATAAAAGCTCTCCGAAGCTGAGCAGGGCGCCACAGGGACGTCAACTGGGAGACGAACACCTAGAAGTCCTCGTAGTCCTGGTAGCGCTGGACGAACTCCCTCGTGTCGGTAGGAACTGAGCAGCAGTAGCGTATCCAAGAGGAAAAAGTAGAGAAGAGGCAAGAGTGAGTACACAACTTGTACTCAACAAGTATAACACAAACTATGAGGCTCTAGGTTGGCTGACTCAACTGCATTAGCTTTTAAGTGTTGGCAAGATTTTATTAAAGCTATTTACTACGAGTTGATGATTTACCATTAACCCCGTTACATAGTAATTAGTCAAATTTAATCATGATACTACTGAGAACCATACCAAAACCAAGCCACCAAGGTAACCCCGAGAGGCACCTCCCTCGTCGGAAGGAGACAACCCCACTAATCAAAAGGAGGATCTGGGCCGCTTATGACCGTGAGCACGGCTAGTATACCAGTTTTACACTCTGCAGAGGTTGCACATCTTTACCCACAAGTCGTGAGCTACGCCAGAGGTTCATCACACTTCCTTAGGTGAGATGACTAGCGACTCACTACGAGGCCGTTACAAAGAATCTCGTTGGTAAGGCGTAACCGCGAGAGATAGGTCAGCGACGATGGGGCCCACCTTCGGGGGTACAAGCACAGGAGCGCAATCCAAGCACAGACCAAGCCGTAGGAGCAGGGACCATTGAAGCTTACTACTCTTGCCCCATAGGTAAGTTACTCCAAACCAAAAAGACCTAATTAGTAAGCCAAGTCTATCCCATTCTAGCCTTGTGGTAGCGCTGTTGTCCCAGGTTGTCGCTCTATGAACCGGTCCTTATGGAGAGTGGCCAACCAAGCACTAAGCACCGTGCTGGCCCTCCTAAACCATGTTTCTACAAAAACATCTTTTAACGAGGCATGAACCACTCATCCACACAGAGGGTCACTCTCAGAATTAAGTTCAAGTAAACCATTAATCAAATTAATTAAAAAGGACCAGAATGTGTTATAGCGCGGCACCTAGCACAACTAACCAAAAATGCAACCCAAAGGATATATATAAAGGATATAAAGTGGCTAGGAAAGTCCTTATAGGCATACAGTATTAAAATGCAGTATGAAAATGTATTTAAAGGTGATAGGTGGTTCATGTTATACTTGCCTTCCTCGTACTGCCCCTGCTGCTGCTCAAACTGATCTGAAGGTGGATGCTGCTCTGGGTACGGGTACTGGGGCTCCTCAGATGGATCAACATCTACTCACGAACACATGGCCAGAGACAATGCACAATAATAAGCATACAAGCAAACACTAACAAAAGCTAAGAAACAGCACATCAATACGTAAAAACAGCAAGAAAAACTAAGCCTAAGCTGTTCTACGCGTTACAACGATCGCGTGGACATAAAGAACGCCTAAAACGGAGCTAAAACGCATTTTCTAGGCTAAAATCAAGGTTCAGGGACTAAACTGCAAGAAAACTAAGGTTCTAGGGGGTTTTCTGCAAAAACTGAGGGCCTAAACGTAATTAAACCTTAGTTCTAGGGTCTAACTCGCAAAAATTCCATGGCTGGACCGCGGGTTCAAAATCTAAAGAGTTCAGGGGGCTCGGCGCTAATTTCTGGACTAATCTGCAAATACTTTTAACTAGAGGTGGACTGCGGGTTGAATCTAGGAAAACCGAGGGGCTCTTTAGCAAAACGTGCAAGGCGAACCGGTATGATTGAATCTAGGCGCTTGGATCTGGATCGGATGGCTAAGAACAGATTGGGTCTGGATTTAATCTCACCCGTTGGTTTCTAATTGGGCGGCTCAGGGTAGTTGGGGGTGCGGGCGGCGGCGGAAGGCCGCCGGCGGCGAGCCTAGCGGCGGCACCTTGCCGGAGTTTACCAAAACTGGTGCTCCAGGGTCTAATTCGACCGGGTCCTCGAACCATGGTGACGTACGTGGCACGAGCAACACTCCTAGGGCATTATCGTGGCGTTTCAGGGAGGGGAGGGCCGTGCGCTGCTGCAGAGGCGGCCCTACGGCGGTGGCGCCATGTTGGCGTTGGTGTCCTAGCCACAGGGGCGAGTTACAGGCTACGGGATTCTTCCTAAAAGGAAAAGGGCCACGGGGCAAAGCTCACTGGGGCTGTAGTTGGTCGAAGATGCTGCGCGGAGAGGCCGGCGGTGAAGTCCGGGCGGGGCGCAGAGGCGGCGTTTGACCGGAGCTCGGTGACGGGGTCGACGCCGAGGTCGGAGCGGGGAGCAGTGGGCTCTAGGACGTCACGGGTCCCACGGCGAAGGTCCTGCACGGCTTGGCCGGGCCTCCGGTGCGGCGGTGAAGCGTGGCCGCGGCGGCGCGGGCTCTGCTCCGGGCGGAGCAAACGTGGAGGCGGCGCTAGGGTTTGAGGGGGCGTAGTGCGGCGGCTTAGGGTTCAGGGGAGTCACGGCGGTAATTATAGGGCGGCTGCGGTCAACTTGGGTGAGCGTGCCAGGCGGATTGAGCCGCGAAGATCACGGCGGAGCCGTTCAGCGCGGGCGTCGCGGCGGAGAAGACGGACCTGATTGGAGGGTCCAGGCTGTCAACGGCAGAGTTAGTGGGCGAGACGTGGCGCTGGCGGGTGGGACCGGCGGGTCGGGGCGATGACGCGCTAGTGGGGTGAGGGCGCTGAGTGCAGGGCGGGGCGTTTGCTGGGCCGCGCGTGTGGGCCGGGCGAGCGCGTTCGCGCGGGCTGAGGCGAGCTGGGCCGGGCGCTTGCTGGGCTGCGGTGGCTGCCAGGTGGGGCGAGCAGGGCGAGACGCGCTGCGTGGGTGAAGCGACGGCCTGACTGGTGGGCTCCATGCGCCGGTGAGATGGAGCAACGGCGTGCAGGTGAGCGGCTAAGGAAAGGGAGCGCGCGTGCGAGCGGTGCTGCTGTCGCCTGAGCGGGAGAGGTGGGCCGGCTCACGGGATGCTGGGCTGTAAGGAGGCGGGGGGGAAAAACTAGGCTGGGGAACGGGCCACGCGCGGGGAAAGGGAAAGGAGGGAGTGGGCCGCAGGGAGAGAGAGAAAGGAGGGAAAGGGCTGGGCTGCCTGAGTGGATTTCGGGCCGGGTCTGATTGGCTTGTTGGGTTTGGATTTTCTATTTTTCTTCTCTTTTCCAAATCTAGTTCCTAATCTAACTCAACCAAAACTAGTTGAATTCAAACTTGGATTTGAATTCCACTCTAACACTCAAACAAGTAAAACAATGCTCCAGCATGATGCAACAACAAAATTTAACCTATGATAAAATTTTAATTACTTGAGGATCAAAATTTAGATTAAATGCCATCCTAAACACATTAAACCTTAGAAAATTAAATAAAGCCAATTAAATTTATTATTAAAATGCTGGAATTTGAATTAGGGTGTTACAGGTTGATTAATGGACCTTTGAATATTAATCTGTAACTCCCTCCCCGTAAGGGTGAGGTGGTACTTGCTGAGTACTTTCGTACTCAACCTTTGTTGATTATTTTTTTTAGAGGATCCTGACTTTGTGCCTAAAGATTACCAGTAGATCGTGTCCGCACCCAAGCTGATCGAGTGGAGCCGTGATGGACGAAGAGCTAGTCTTGCATATCGTTATGCTAATCGTTATCCTATGGTTATTTGCGGTAGCTTGGTGTTGTCACTTTACTCCTCGTGTACGTGTTAAATAAAACTCTGTATGACTTTGGACTCCACTTGACGTAACATGTATTGTATCGGGGACTTGCTTCGGTTATTAATACATGGTTTAGCCTCGATCTTTGGGTCGGGGCGCTTCAAGTGGTATCAGAGCCAGGCTTGGTTGTAGGACACGAACTGGTAGCAAACAGTGATCGTAGGAGCCCTAGGATGGTCAATCCTTGAAAACCTATTACTCCTTGATAAACTTTATCCTTGTTATGCTAACCTTACCCTTGTTAAGTCAGATGGCTGATGACTGGACCACCACCTATTGCATCAACGAAGATGGATTCCCCAAGTTGCTTTATGCTGCCACTGTGCGACTTGGTATTCCGGAACATCCGGAGTACGTCGGCCGCGAGTTCATGGAGCATGGCACCGAAAGCTGTGAAGTCACCGTGCATATTGGCGCTAGTGACAAGTTCTTGGAGATGCAACCCTGGAGTGTCACTACCATTGGAGCCCGTATGCCTGACACCATTCAACTAGTAGCTCGCAAGGCGTTGCGGTACCTGTGCCAGATGTTTGAATGGCACTTGGGTTCTACCCCCATGAAGTACTTTCCCCCGCTGGATCGTAACCGTCCTGCTTGGGCGGCGAGGATCCGCAACTTGGAGAGCACCGCAGGAACCGAGAAGGACCCCACAGTTGTCGCTATGTCTACCTATTTGCTTAGCCTTGACGATTTGTGCGACCAACTGCACCAACGTGTGAAAGACCTCATCCAACATGCTGAGAGAGCGGAGTCCCGTTGGCGTAAGACTAAGCTGGCCTTAGCTCAGGTAGAAGCCCGAGCAGCTGAAGCTAAAAGCCGCCTTGCTGCAGCCGAAGAGAACCTTAGGGAGCAGGCAAACCGCCATAGTCAGCTCCTTAGGGGAGTCTACCTAGTGGACCGTATCAAGCGCAAGGAACGCCATCCCAGAACTGCCGCTGAGCCACCAATCCTGGAGGGAATTCCACTATATTCCTTGTCCCAACCACGCAGGAGGATTGGTGAATCAGTGCCACCCACACCTCCCACGTCACCCCATGAAGCTGAAGACAGAGAACCTGAAGACCGTGTCATAGGGTCCAGTAGTCAAGTTGTTCCGGCGGACCCTTAAAAGTTGAGCCGCATTATTGTAATCCGTTGTGCTATGTATCCCTGCTTGTTTGAATGAATGCTTGTGTGAGGATTGAATGATTTGCTTGTGTGCATTGTGTGGTACAAAATATTTTATATATACAAATCTACCCCAGTAATATACTAGGGGAGTCACCTAATCTTGCCCTATCCCTCCTTGACCGCAGATGTCTCGTCGTTCGAGCCGAGTCCAGGGACTCCATGCTCAGGAAGACGGTGACGAGGTCAACTCGAGAAACCAAGCCCCTCTGAATGTAGCCCCAGAAGCACCAGAAAATGGACACCTACCGCCGTCACCTCCCCGTGCCCCAGCACCCATTGATCTGGCAGCCATATTGCAGCAGCAGAACCAACTCCTTCAATTTCTTGTGACCACTCTCACAACTCAAGCTCAAGGCAATCTTGGCAACCATAGACATGCGGTGCATCCTAATGGCAATGGCAGCAGAATTGCAGATTTCAACCGCTTGCAGCCACCTAAGTTTGGAGGATCTGATAACCCAATTGAGGCAGATGATTGGCTGTGAGAGATTGAAATGAAGCTTGAAGTGGTCCATGCAGATGATAGAGACAAGGTTTTGCTCGCAATACAGCAGTTAAGGGGACTAGCCCTTGCTTGGTGACAAAGTTATCAGGAAGTAAACGAAAATGCTAACGAGATGGTATGGGCTGACTTTGTCAAGATCTTCAGAGAACACCACATTCCCAGCAGTGTTATGAAGCTTAAGAAGGATGAGTTTAGAAAGCTTTGTCAAGATGGGATGACTATGACAGAGTATCTTTATAAGTTCTCAGAGTTGTCTCGTTATGCACCAGAGGATATCAATGATGACGAGAAGAAGCAAGAAGCTTTTCTTGGTGGGCTTAACCCTGAAATCAGGACCTTGGTTGAAATCACCACCCACAGTGACTTCAATGCCATGGTCAACAGGGCTATCACCACTGAGAGAAACAGAAAGGTAGAACTCAGTGAGCGCAAACGTCGGTTTGAAAGTAAGAAGCCCCAGCAGTTAGAGAAGTTCCAGAGGACTCAGTATCCAGGTCACTCAGGTCAGAGGTGCCAGGGTGCCTTCTCATTCAAGGTGCACCCCGGTTCTTTCCAGAAGCTAGCTCAGTCAGCTCCAGTTGTGAAGACCCAAAATACCTTCCGCACCCAGCAGTCTGGTGGAAGTCAAGTGACTAATGTGAGGACCTGTTTCCACTGCCGTGAAGCCGGACACTTCAAGGCCAACTGCCCGTATCTCAGCCAGCCCGCCCCTTCTGTTTTCTCCAACTCGGTTCAAGGACCAAAGCAGCCGACTGAAGCCAACTGTGCAGCACCAGCTATTAGCCAGCAGCAGTCCTTCGGCAAGGCAAAGGTGAACCATGTGTATGCTGAAGAAGCAGATGATGCACCAGGAGTGATTTTCGGTGAGTTTCTGGTCCAATCAGCTCTAGCCTTAGTGCTTTTTGATTCTGGAGCATGGCATTCCTTTATATCCTCCCACTTTGTGGAAAAGTATGATATACCTACTATAGCCCTTAAGAGGCCGCTAATGACCCGTTCGCCTGGAGGTCATATACCTTGCCACTTAGGTGTCATAGATATCCCTATAAACCTAAGTGGGGTAGTATTCCATGCCAACCTAGTAGTCCTTGCTTCCAAAGGTATAGATGTCATACTCGGTATGGACAAGCTCACCAAGCACCGAGGAAACATAGCCTGTGCTGAGAGAGCAGTGACAGTCACCAACCACCAAGGGTTAACAGTCACATGCCTAATCCAGCCTAGCCTATCAGACTCCATGGTGAACCACATCCAAGCAGAATCCCCAGAAGATGTGCCAGTAGTTCAGGAATTCACAGATGTGTTTCCAAATGAATTACCCGGTATGCCTCCAGAAAGAGATGTAGAGTTCACTATTGACTTAGTCCCTGGAACCAAGCCTATAGCAAAGAATGCCTATCGGTTAGCAGCCCTAGAGCTTGCCGAGTTGAAGAAGAAGCTTGAAGAACTTCAATAAAAGGGATTTATTAGACCTGCTGCTTCTTCGTGGGGAGCCCCAGTGCTCTTTGTGAAGAAGAAAGATGGAAGCATGAGACTTTGTGTGGACTACCGTGATCTGAATGCAGTCACCATCAAGAACAAGTACCCTCTGTCTCGGATTGACGACCTGTTTGATCAGCTGAAAGGAGTTAAGTTCTTCTCCAATATTGATCTGAGGTCAGGTTATCATCAGCTCAGAGTTCGACAAGAGGACATCCCTAAGACAGCCTTCAGAACCCATTATGGTCTGTATGAGTTCACAGTGATGCCTTTTGGGCTGACTAATGCTCCTGCCTTTTTCATGACCCTCATGAATAAGGTGTTTATGGAGGAGTTAGATCGGTTTGTCGTGGTATTCATAGACGACATACTGGTCTACTCTAAAGTGCTGAGCAGCATGGACAACATCTCAGAGTTGTGTTGGGAAAGCTTAGAAAACATCAGTTGTATGCCAAGTTCAGCAAGTGTGAATTCTGGTTGCAGAGAGTTAATTTTCTGGGTCATGTCTTAATAGTTGAAGGTGTTGAAGTGGACCCAGAAAAGGTCAAGGCAGTATCAGAATGGAAGCAACCAACCTCAGCCTCGGAGATCAGGAATTTCTTGGGATTAGCCGGCTATTACCGAAGATTCATCGAAGGTTTCTCTAAGATAGCCCGGCCTCTGACCGAGATGCTCCAGAAGGACACGAAGTTTGTCTGGTCTGAAGCTTGAGAGAGAAGTTTTCAAGAGTTGAAGAGAAGACTAACTTCTACCCCAGTGCTAGTATTGCCAGATAATCAGAAGAGCTTTGTCGTGTATTGCGACGCATCCCGACAAGGATTGGGTTGTGTACTTATGCAAAAAGGAAGAGTTGTAGCTTATGCCTCAAGACAGTTGAGAACACATGAGCAGAACTACCCCACCCATGACTTGGAGTTAGCAGTAGTTGTGCATGCCCTCAAGATTTGGAGACATTATCTGATCGGGAACAAGTGTGAAATCTACACGGATCACAAGAGCCTGAAGTATATTTTCACCCAGTCAGACCTCAACCTTAGACAGAGAAGATGGTTGGAGTTGATCAAAGACTATGATTTGGAAATTCATTACCACCCTGGAAAGGCTAATGTGGTGGCTGATGCGCTCAGTCGTAAAGTGTATGGCCATCACTTAGTTACACAAGCCCTAGAGCTGAGTGAAGAAATGAGGAAGTTGAACCTAAGGGTTGTACACCGCTCTTGCAACTACAACCTTAGTGTCCATCCCGTCCTGGATGACCAGATCAAGGAAGCTCAGATGGAGGATAGAAGATTGGTATGGATTAAAGGTCGCAACAGTGAAGGCAAAGCCCTAGATTTCAGAATAGATAAGGATGGAGTCTTGCGGTTCAAGAAGAGATTATGTGTGCCTACGCAAGGTCATTTCCGTAGGACCATCATGGATGAAGCCCATAACTCAGCTTATTCCATTCACCCCGGCACCATGAAAATGTACCTAGACCTTAAGGAGAAGTATTGGTGGAATGGTATGAAGGGCGATATCGCTCGATTCGTCGCTCATTGTGATGTGTGCAAAAGGGTCAAGGCAGAGCATCAGAAGTCCAGTGGATTACTCCAGCCATTGCTGATCCCAGTATGGAAGTGGGATGAAGTTAGTATGGATTTTATCACCGGTCTACCAAGAACCCAGAGCGGTCATGACTCAGTTTGGGTAATTGTTGATCGACTCACTAAAGTGGCACACTTCATCCCAGTGCGTACCACTTATGGAGGTGATAAATTAGCCAAGTTATATATTGAGCGTATTGTGAAGTTGCATGGAGTACCTAAGAGGATTGTGTCAGATAGAGGCACCCAATTTACTTCGAGATTTTGGAGTAGGTTACATGAAGCACTTGGTACAAAGTTGGACTTCAGTTCAGCCTATCATCCTCAGACTGATGGCCAGACTGAAAGTGTTAATCAGATCCTTGAAGACATGCTAAGAGCCTGTGTTATTACTTATGGCAAAAATTGGGAAGACAGTTTGCCATATGTGGGGTTCTCTTACAACAACAACTACCAGTCAAGTTTGAAGATGTCGCTGTTCGAAGCCCTATACGGGAGGAAGTGTCGCACACCTCTCATGTGGACTGAAGTTGGCGACCGCATCATTGAGGGCCCAGATTTTATTAAAGAAGCAGAAGACAAGATAGCAGAAATCATAGAGAATCTAAAGGCAGCTCAATCCAGCCAGAAAAGTTATGCCGATAAAAGAAGACGTACTCTCAGCTTTGAAGTTGGAGATTATGTGTACCTTAAAGTTTCCCCAATTCGCGGCACGCGCAGATTCCAGGTGCGCGGGAAGTTGGCCCCACATTACATTGGACCTTTTCCGATAATCAAGAAAGTGGGAGCAGTAGCCTACAAGCTTCAGTTGCCAGCAGACATATCAGATGTACACGATGTGTTTCACGTGTCCCAGCTCAGGAAGTGCCTGCGAGTCCTGGAGGAACAAGTGGGTCCAGAAACAATAGACCTACAGGACGATCTCAGATATCAGGAAATGCCAGTGAAAATCTTGGACACTGTGACTAGAAGGACCCGAAACTCAGAAGTCAGAATTTGCCGAGTTCAGTGGAGCAGACATTTTGAAGCAGAAGCAACTTGGGAGAGAGAAGACGCACTGCGAGCCGAGTTCCCTAGTCTATTTAGTAATTTAGACGAATCTCAGGGACGAGATTAAGCCTAATTGGGGTAGGTTTGTAACATCCCAATTTTCATCAACAAAATAAAATTTAAGTATACTTCTCGATTATATAGTTAACTTGATCAACGTTAACAAACAATCTTCATTACAAGACCTGTGTCTCTACTCTATACGAAGGACTTTGCTAGGACTAATATAATTCACACAACCAACTTAATCATTGCCCTCCTTTATTTACTGAACAACCTCCTAATCTCACCAAGATCATTTGTGCTACCCCAATTGAAAACACTTTACAGCAACCCATTCCTTTCAATGGCCAGCCACGTGCTTCTATCCTTGCACAAAACGTCAATCTTCTCCCCTCACGCAAAAGCCTACCTTTTCCTTCCCTGTCCAGGAGCAACACAGATGCACGCCCTCACCTTCCAGTAGCACGAAACGCCATGACAGTACCTGCAACAAAGCTCACCAGTCCCTTTCCATGGAAGCCTCGCGACCTCGCCGTACATCGCAATAACTCACAGTCAACCGATAGCAGCACCTACTCTCCTTTACTCACGCCCGGCGCCGGGAACCGACCTCCATTCCTGCCAGCAACATGCGTGTAGGAGCTTGCAAGTTGTCCGCCACCGCCTTCTCAGCTTATGATGCACCATCGACACATCTCGTCGTGCAAGTGGACCTTGCCCCAAGGAGACGCCGTGCTGCCGGACTCGAACACGTCGCTGCCGAACTTGAGAGGACGCCACGAGCAGAGAGAGAGAGAGAGCAGCAGCTCGACGACGCCCTCGTGTACGTCCGACCAGCCAGGCCGCCCTCCGCAATCCACGCCTGAGCCGTGCCCCACTGCAGGTCGAATCGTCCTGCCCGCCTTGGAACTCTGCGACGTCGCTGTGCCATCGTCGCCGCGAACAGTTCGCCGGCCGAGATTTTTCTCGCCACGAACCACCTTTGGCCGCCTGTAAATTGAGCCGGGTGCTGCACCATGACACCTCACACCATCCGCAGCTCGTCGCTGTGCACACCCGCCACAGACCAAGCCATTCTTCTTCCTCTAGCCGAAGAACAAAGCACCGTCGATCTCCTTCCGCAGCTCGTCCCCAGCTCGATTGAGCCGCAGGTGAGCGTGCCCCCGACGCTAATCGCCTTCCTCTAGACTCGATTGAGCTCTTCTCCCACCTCCAGTAGCTTTCCCCGAGCTCCAGCAGCCATGGTCGCCGCACTGGTCGCAGCTGCCATTCGCCATAGCGTCCACACGAATCACTGCTCAAGAAAGTCTTCCCATGGCCTAAGGATTATTTCCCCTCACTCTCCAGCCCCCTCTCCCCCTCTCCTGTGTGGACTTCGAGCTCCTGAGCCTATCCATGGCGAGCAGAGGCGAGAGGAACGAACTCTCCCGTCTGTTGACTATAGCACTATGGAAACCCCACCGCAAGTCCAAGAGCCAAAGGCCACTAATCCACTTCTACCACCTAATCATGGGCCATTAAAAAAAATTGCAATCAGCTCACGTAACCACCAGACCAGTAGCTGTCAGTCCATTTATTTTCATAATTATCTATCCAGCCACCTTATAAAGTCAATATCTCAGCCATTTTAACTCCGTTTAATGTAATTCTTTTTCCTAAATTCATCTAAAATCAAACTCTATTTAACACAACAATATTTGTGCGATGTATTAATGTATGTTTGCTTTGTTTGTATGATTGTTTGCGCACGACTCTGTCGAAATAGAATCGATTCCGGAGGAGAGTCCGGAGGAACCAGGAGACCAGGAAGACGCCGCCGTCGACGGGTACGTAAGAGAAGGCAAATCTCATTGATCCCTTACTTTGACCATAATTGATCCTAAGTAAGGTTAAATATAAAACAAAAATTGCTAGACTTAGGGATTGCATGAGATGAAGCACTGGGAGACTGAGAGAAACCATTTACTGAAGACATGTTGCATATTAATTTACTGCCAGACTTGCATATGATAATTGATGAAACTGGGATGGGAATGAGACCAGGGCAGTATGGAATGTGCTGGTGCATGCGCTACCGTGGTGGTAGACTTGCGACCGAGCTCTGTCGTGGTGACATCTCGGGTTTGGTTGCTTATGGTTGTTGGCTGCCCTGATGAGCCTTAAGGACCGAGTGTTGTGGTGCCATCTCACCTAACCTACCTTCAGTACGACCACATGGGCTTGTATGGGTAAGTCTTAGTCTAATCCCACTGGCTAACCTGGTAGTCGTCCGAGGTGGATATGTTTTGGGGTGAGACCTGGATTGGTCCAGACCCGGGGGTTTGTGGGCGACTAGTCAGTGTTGAGCCACGGCTGGGTGTCGGCTATGACGAAGCCGTCTCTAGACGGTGAAGTGCGTGTGGGTAAAGCGTACAACCTCTGCAGAGTGTACAATCCATTCGAATGGTCAGTGTCGTCGGTTTGGACAGGTTACGGTGTGGACATCTCAACTAGTTGAGCCACCTAGCTTATGAGATGGATGACTGTTTGGGTTATCTTTAATACTACATTTGTTATATATTCTAGTTGATTAATGGACCTTTGAATATTAATCTGTAACTCCCTCCCCATAAGGGTGAGGTGGGACTTGCTGAGTACTTTCGTACTCAACCCTTGTTGATTATTTTTTCAGAGGATCCTGACTTTGTGTCTGAAGATTACGAGTAGAACGTGTCCGCACCCAAGCTGATCGAGTGGAGCCATGATGGACGAAGAGCTAGTCTTGCATGTCGTTATGCTAATCGTTATCCTATGGTTATTTGCGGTAGCTTGGTGTTGTCACTTTACTCATCGTGTACGTGTTGAATAAAGCTTTGTATGACTTTGGACTCCACTTGATGTAACATGTATTGTACTGGGGACTTGCTTGGATTATTAATACATGGTTTAGCCTCGATCTTTGGTTCGGGGCGCTTCAATCAACCAGAAAGATGTTCAGACTACTTGAAGTACTCGAAGACGCCCCGTCAAGTACTCGACGCCTGCAGAACTCGGCTACGAAGAGCTCGGGGGCTTGTCAGACCCGGGGCAGCGGGACTGCTCACAGGCGTAGAATATTCTAGAGTAAGGGATAGCTCATGAATGTACCTTAACTCTCTTGTAAACAACCCGAATAGGCGTAGAACTAGCTGCAGTACAAAGGATATTACCCGATCGTGATGTAGTAGGACTCCAACTGTACTCGGCTAGGACTTTTCATGTAACCTTGTTCCCCCGGATATATAAGGGCGGATAGGGACCCCCCCTCGAGACACATCTACATCAAAGGCAATACAAACCACCACACAGGACGTAGGGTATTACGCAACTCGCGGCCCAAACCTGTCTAAATCTTTATGTTCCTTGCACCATCGAGTTCCAGAGCCGTCGATCCCTACCTACAAACCCTACTGCTAAGGGTATCCCTGAGCAAGCTTGGCGGTAAACACCGACACTAAAAGTAGGAATAATGACCCTCTTTGGATCATGTGTTATTTAGTAACACTCCTCAAATAATCCCCCAAATAACACTTGAGAGCCAAACATATGTGTTATTTATGTGTTATTTGACACTAACACACCCCAAAACTCTAATCCCTCCAAGAGGTGATTATTGTGTTACTTCTGGTGGGCCCCACTAAAAAAGAGAGAGCATTGGTTCTTTAAGTACCATTAAATGTTAAATAACACTAGGATCCAAACTAGTAAGTGTTATTTCTTTGGAGGGTTATTTGGAGGAATTAAAAACTAACACTAACACTAACAATAATAATAAGATCCAAACATGGCCAATGTCGATACTCGGCCGATTAAAAAGTTATTATGGTTATGCACCTAATTTAATTAAGTGTTGTCTGGAGAGTTGGACTTCTGTAGATAAGAAGAGTCGCTCTGCAATAGTATAATTAAGAGATGTTTGGAGAGTTGAACTTTTAGGCCAGTCTCAGTGCAAGTTTCATTGCACGGTTTCTAAAAATAGAGAACTAGGTAATTATGCTAGGTGGGTTTCATGAGTACGAAACTCTATTCTCATCCCATAAAACTCCCTCTCCTCTCTCCTCGTAAGGGCAGTAATAGCTAGGATGATTTGCTATCCAATCAGAAGAAGAGAGAAAGAAGCGCTAGCTACGAAACAAGCAGCTAGCTCGCACACTGCCCAAAAATTTTCCTGCACCTGACTCTGTGGTCCCCTTTGTTTCCTTCCATGCAGCCAGTATTTTTATTTTCTCTATTCTTCTTGGCGCTAGCGATTTCACTCCTTCCGTTGGGGACGCTTAGTAATCATGTCAAGTCATAAAAAATGTTGATGTGGCAATATAAAATTTAATACATGAAATTCTCTACGAAACTCCCGCTGAGATTGAGATAAGAAGTATCACTTCGTAGATCCATGGGTCTCGACAAACATAAACACCAATCAGCGCACCTTTTTTTGTCCCCTTCTGTTTTATGCTCCAAGCTGAGATCTTTGCTACATATAATAAGTAGCTTGCATTCTAACATAGCATTCCCGGGAATGAAGAACTTCTTTCCGAACTTCATCATTGCAGAGTCCCAAGAAAATGGTTCCGAACTTTCCGATCACGCCGAGCAAGACATTTTGTAGGAAGGGGAATTTGTATGGGTAAGCTTTCAAAAAAAAAACAATTTGTATGGGTGGCCGTGATCGTTCACTTTGGAGTTCTACCGCAGGCGCCCGCCTAGGAAACCGGGAGAGGAGCCCCTCACGCGTATCTTTGGGCAGAATACCCGAAACCCAAAATCTATACCCGAAAAACCTGAGTCCGATCAAAAAAATCTGAGTTCGAAAAATCCAAACTTTAAATCGGTTCCAACCCACGGTACCCGAAATTATTACGAGTAATTCGGGTATTAGACTACGGTACCCAAACTACCCGAATAAAAAGCCCTGCCCAAATATGTATATTCATTGCAACCCAGCCCACCAAACCCCTTAACAGGTTAGCCCTAACCCTAGGCACATGCAGCCACCCAGCCCCACACCAGTACACCCCCACCACAGCCGCCACTGGCCATTCGACCTCGACCACCCCCAGTCGCGAGCGTCGATCGGTGAGCCGACCACCACGCCACCGTCGAGGCGCCCGCCGGCCACCGCTAGCCCAAAACACCACACCACCACCCGCTGCCATCGCGCCACCGCCCGCCGCGACCGGCAGCGCCACTACGCCTGCGCGAGCGTGCAGCCGTCTCTCTCTCTCTCGTCCCCGCCGCCGCCCGTCCTGAGTGCCGCGGCGCCGCCCTCGTCGGCCGCCGCTGCGCATCGACCTGCACGCGGCATGCATCTCCCTCTCTCTCTCTCTCTCTCCTCTCTCTCTCCACCTTACGTCCTCGCCGGCCGCCGCTGCGCATCGACCTCAGGGGGAGAGCAGAGGAGCACCGGCAGGCGGCGGCATGCAGATTGGAGGATCTCGGGCATATCAGGTAAACCCAAACTTTCGGGTGCCTGACGGTGGGTGATTACCGCGAGCAGGGATTCATGGGAACCCCCGTTTAGAGATTCGGTCATGGGTATAAACCGCGTAAGGATCTCCCCTAAGGAAGCGGGTTGAGACGATGGTTTTTAGACAGGTTCGGGCTGCCCAGAGGCGTAATACCCTACGTCCTGTGTGTGTTGTGATTAGTTCTTTAGTGATCCCGAGTTGGAAAGTCCAAGCACAGAATCTATGTATGAGTTAGGTCCCGAAAGGATCCCTCCTTTTACATGTCCTGGGTCCTTGCTATTTATAGACTACATATG
Organism: Panicum virgatum; assembly: GCF_016808335.1. Classification (NCBI taxonomy): domain Eukaryota; kingdom Viridiplantae; phylum Streptophyta; class Magnoliopsida; order Poales; family Poaceae; genus Panicum; species Panicum virgatum. Next base: position 6,389,174 of record NC_053148.1, read on the forward strand.
TCTTCTCTGTTGCTTCTCTAACTGGTGTGAACACACCCTTTGCATAGTGGGCGCCGTCTTCCAGGTTGCCCTACCTCTGTCAGACGGCAGGCGTCTTGTCGGACCCGCCGTAGCAGGCTCCTGGGCCCGCCGGCGTCATAGGCGCCTCGGGGTGACCTCGGGGGACTCCCAGAGCGCTCGGGTGGCCGTGGACACCGACAGGTGGGTCTTCTCATCCTGGGTGCTCCGGGGCAGTCTAGCCGGTCCTCGCGCTCCCGGGGTGCACCGAAGCGCGTCCGGGGTTGCGTGAGTGTGGTCACGTGGTGACCTCCGGGGTTGTCCCGCGGACCCTCCTGGTCCGGAGTGACCCTGGTCTGCCCTGGGGCGTTTGCCCGGGGTGGCTCTGGCTTTTACCGCGATGGAGCGCGGTAAACGATGGTGGGTCCCGACCACCGTCCATCCTCAGGTTGATTTGCCGGGTGGTTCAGGAATAAGCTATCCGCCGCCCATCGTCTTATCTTTTGAGCGCACGGCACCCCCGTAATCATGATATTCTTATGGGGAAGCTGCGCACCTTCTCGGCTCAGCATGGAGTCTGGCGGCGAGGCGCCGTAACTGCCTATAAAAGATTTTTTACCAGGCGGGTGTCTTAGGGGAATGAAACTTTCCCCCGGGCTTCGCGTGTCGGGTCAGGCCTGGCCCGGTCTTGGTGGGTGCCCACCTCCTGTGGGCGGACGTCTCCGGTGGGGGCCCACAGCTGCGCTTGGCTGACGTCACCGGCTGATGTGGCTGGCGGACCCCTCTTTCCTTAATCGCGAATAAGTCCGGGGTTATGGGGACCCCGTCCTCGTTACTCTGACAGTGCCCAAAATGTCGGGTATTGATTTTTCAAAGTAAATTTCGAGTAGCATTTTTTAAAACTCAAAATACCCGACCCGAATTTTTGGGGTAACCTGAACGCCCACCCATACTCACGCGGTTTTGATCGATGCCGCTAGCCGCCTCAGGTTTGGACGGTAATCCATGCGGGTGGTTTTGCCCCGACGGGCAACGGGACACTGCCACCAAAGTGGCACTAGTACCGGGTGCAAGGCGCCATTGGTACCGGTTCCCGCAGCTGGTACCAGCTGGCCGGTACTAAATGGAGTTCTATTTAGTAATAAATATGCCTGTGCCGGGGTTCGAACTTGTGATTTGTGGCCTTATGCGTAGTTTCCTATACCATCCACCCAAACAACATATATGAGTGCATTGAAGATGTTATCCTTTTGAAGTAACCAGAACAGACCATTTAGTACTGGGCCATAGTGTCGGTACCTCAGGACTGGGGTACCCCCTTTTGCTATGGCAAGACTCGTGTAGTTATCCGTAACTACGCCTTAAGGAGCTGAGCAGCCGGATCCCTGGGGTCCGGCTCCATCTCACCGGACCAACAGCCCCGGACCCGCTTCCCGCTCGGGACAGGTCCGGTGTCACCACGTGTCCTGGAGGAGAAAGCGCTCGGGACCAAAACAGTCGGGGGCCTTAGACCCCCCGCGGGGTCTGGAACCCCCATATACTATCCGGACCCCTCACCGGGAGGGAACAGACACCCCGCCTGGGGGGTCCGGAGCCGCCATGTGTCCGCAAGCACGTGCGCGGCTGCCAAGCTTCCTCTGGAAGACTTGCCCACCTACCGCATTTAATGCGGGTGGTTCAGAAGTGCTCTGCCGCAGCAGAGCCCGAGGAGAATTTTGACAAGCTGTACTGTTAGTCGCGCGTTACCAAGGTGCACAGTACAGCCGCTGGCACCACTTATGCCACGCGCGTCAGTCCGCTACGCCAGTTAGACATGACAACTCGGTGACGGAGTATCATAACGGCTACGCGGTAGGCCCAACAGTCTACGCCGCAATCTACACTGTCTCAACGGGCGCCTCACCGACGGGAAAGGAGAAGACCCCCTCGGTCAGAGAGTCTACAGGACGCGCGAAGCGTATCCGGCAAGAGATTCTCCATCACTATAGCACCATTAGTGTCTATTTAGTATAGGATACCTCCTTGTTGGGCCCATCTGTCGGGGTTCAACACCCGTGTACGCGCCCTCCTTGCACTATAAAAGGGAGACGCCCGCTAGAGAATAACTTAGGCCCGGCAGGGCAGAGGATAGACTCATTTATACAAGTGCAATACACCACACAGTGGATGTAGGGTATTACGCTCCGGCGGCCCGAACCACTCTAAACTCGTGTGTTCTTGCGTTCTTGCCCCCGAGCTAGATCGGCCTAATAGCTTGGCACTTCCCCGAGTACTCCCCCTCTGGGAATAGGCGGGTGCGCTCCGCCACCCGGCTGTGGCCCTCCTTCTAGAGCCACGACATTTGGCGCCGTCCGTGGGGAGGTGCAAGCGTTGGCTAGATCTCCAGGCTTTTGAGGCTGAGCTCATCCTCTGCAATGGCGACGAGAAGATGAAGAGAGGCGTGGCGGCACCTACGCCGCACGCCGCAGCGCCGAGGCAGCAGTGCCCTTGGTGCGGCGGCGCACGGCGGCGGCGCCTGCTGTGCGTCGCCACTACGACACCTCAGAGCCGGTGCAGCGGCGCGCAGCGGAGACGCCCGCTGTGCGTCACCCTACAAACACTTCCGCGTCGGCTCAAGGTTTTCTCTCAAGTAACCACCAGGACTCCCCTGTGGCGGCATGGCGTCGGCTCAAGGCTTCCTCTCAATATGAAGCCTGGAGCCGACCGCTGTGGCCCGGGGGAAGTCTACCATCGTCTCCTCCCTCGCCAGGACCAAGACTCTCTTGGTGCTGCTGCAGACAGGATTCCACCACCGGGCACGGGGGCCTGACGCCAGCACCAAGGTCGAGCCGGCGAACGACTGCCCTTCTCCGCGCTCCGTGCTCATCCAAATGAGCACCCAGCTCATGACGAGCAATCATCGGGCTGGACTTCCGGTGGCAGACGGCGGCGGCTGGGCCACTCTCATTCAAAGCCAAAGAATTTGTTCTCATGCAAACTAAGCATGAAACAGTTCTTGTGCAAAGGAGGGCCCGGCGAGCTCCCGAGGTGATGCTGAATGATGCTGTGTTAGCATGTCCAGGGCACTTTCGCCTCCAACGACTAAGAAGTACCTCCAAGGTGGCGGTTCCACTCCAGCCTGGAACGTGCCTACCTTACGAAGCGGCAGCTGTAGGTTACCACTAGATAGGGTTGAGTTGGTTTCTCCTTTGTAATGATTTGGTGCCTATGTGTGGTCCAGAGCGGTAAAGGTCCGCCCTTGTAAACCCGGCATCTGGCTTCATCAGGCAATACCAAGTGGTCCAGAGCGGTAGAGGCCCGCCCTCGTAATCCCGACCTCTGATGTACACCACAAATCAAGTAATGAAGGAGATTTGCTTCCTCGGTCCTATCTTTACTTTAACCTAATAGCACTTGTTCGTTCAACCTGCATGTTTTCTTTCTCCAGCATGGATTTTTTTCTTTTGTTGCTAACACTCCAAATTGAGTTGCTGGCTTATGGTCAGGTTGGAACACCCCTTCTAGCTGGAAGGCAGTTCGGACCCTTAGGGACCTGCTCAGGAGAAGTGGTGCCAGTATCCTGGGGTAGAGAAGTTCTGCGTAGCTTAGCCTGGTAATGTACCCTAAGCCTACGTACTTCACCGCCCTGTTACGAGTCCCCTAGTATCCGAGTCTGCTGTCCCTAGAGGTCCCGGGCTCCTTTCTAGTATAAGGCCTGGTTTCCTACACCTTGCTGCAAGGCCCGGTGACGTAATTCATGGGATCGTCAGCAACGCTTCAAGTCCACTCCGGTGGCCCACTCCGGCGGAGACCGCTCGCCACGGTCGCACCAAGTCCACTCCGGTGGCCCGCTCCGGCGGAGACCACTCGCCACGGTCGCCTGAAGCCGGGTCCGGGGAAGTAGTGCTTGCTCCTTGGGCAGTTCGAGGTCCACGTAGCACGGTTCCGTACACTAAGCCTGCACCTTCGCCGCCCTATGGAGAGCACTCTAGTACCTGAACCGGGCGACAAGTGCTACGGCCTTGAAGGGGTCCAGAGCACCCGCTCTCGACATGGGCACGCCAACGCAATCAGCATTGCGTCATGATAATGGCCCCACCTGCGGGTTCGTACCTCTCCCGAGGTGGGCTCGGGGGCCACTGTCGGTACCTCAGGACTGGGGTACCCCCTCTTGCTATGGCAAGACTCGTGTAGTTATCCGTAACTACGCCTTAAGGAGCTGAGCAGCCGGATCCCTGGGGTCTGGCTCCATCTCACCGGACCAACAGCCTCGCACCCGCTTCCCGCTCGGGACAGGTCCGGTGTCACCACGTGTCCTGGAGGAGAATGCGCTTGGGACCAAAACGGCCGGGGGCCTCGGACCCCCCGCGGGGTCCGGAACCCCCATATACTATCCAGACCCCTCACCGGGAGGGAACAGACACCCCGCCTGGGGGGTCTGGAGCTGCCATGTGTTCGCAAGCACGTGCGCGGCTGCCAAGCTTCCTTTGGAAGACTTGCCCACCTACCGCATTTAATGCGGGTGGTTCAGAAGTGCTCTGCCGCAGCAGAGCCCGAGGAGACTTTTGACAAGCTGTACTGTTAGTCGCGCGTTACCAAGGTGCACAGTACAGCCGCTGGCACCACTTATGCCAAGCGCGTCAGTCCGCTACGCCAGTTAGACATGACAACTCGGTGACGGAGTATCATAACGGCTACGCGGTAGGCCCAACAGTCTACGCCGCAACCTACACTGTCTCAACGGGCGCCTCACCGACGGGAAAGGAGAAGACCCCCTCGGTCAGAGAGTCTACAGGACGGCGAAGCGTATCCGGCAAGAGATTCTCTATCACTATAGCACCATTAGTGTCTATTTAGTATAGGATACCTCATTGTTGGGCCCATCTGTTGGGGTTCAACACTCGTGTACGCGCCCTCCTTGCACTATAAAAGGGAGACGCCCGCTAGAGAATAACTTAGGCCCGGCAGGGCAGAGGATAGACTCATTCATACAAGTGCAATACACCACACAGTGGATGTAGGGTATTACGCTCCGGCGGTCCGAACCACTTTAAACTCGTGTGTTCTTGCGTTCTTGCCCCCCGAGCTAGATCAACTCGTGTGTTCTTGCGTTCTTGCCCCCCGAGCTAGATCGGCCTAATAGCTTGGCACTTCCCCGAGTACTCCCCCTCTGGGAATAGGCGGGTGCGCTCCGCCACCCGGCAGTGGCCCTCCTTCTAGAGCCACGACACATAGTATTTGGCCTGGTACTAAATGTATGGGGGGCGAGGGCTCGGAAGCTATTTAGTACCGGATCATAACACGAATCAGTACTGAATAATAGTATTTAGTACCGGATGGTGTTAAAAACTGGTACTAAATGGCCCCAGGGGGTACTGTGCTATATGATCGGTACTAAATTGGTATTAGTACCGGGTTTAAAGCAACTGGTACTAACCGGAGGTGGACGAAAACCTCTTTTTCTAATAGTGGCAGTAAAAAAAAAGTATAGAGGCGATCTGCCATTTGAATACTGGCCAAATATCACGAGTTTACTATCAAATTTTCGATTTTCTTATTGACCGTCGAGAGATTTCTCTCATACTTGGCCGAGGCGACCTCGCATGCTCACGGTGTGTGCAGCCAGCACCAACAACACGGCGATCACCCTACGTGTCAAATCAGATTGATTATTTAGTAATCCTGTCATCGACAGGCGAAAAGATAGTCTAGTGGTTACAAAAAATCTTAAGGCCTGTTTAGATCTTAAAATTTTACATTAAAAAACATCACATCGAATATTTAGACACATGCATAGAGTACTAAATAAAATCTATTTGTAAAATTTTTTACACGGATGAGTTGTAGTCGTGAGATGAATTTAATGAGCATATTTAATCCATGGTTTGCAACAGTGATGATACAGTAACTATTCGCTAATTGTGAATTAATCATGGATTAATTAGGCTCATTAGATTCGTCTCGCGATTTACAACTCATCTGTGCAAAAATTTTATAAATAGATTTTATTTAGTGTTCCGAAATAGTAAAATTCTTTTTTAAAAATTTACGTCAAAAAAATCTAAACACATCCTTAGTAGAAGCACTTTTAAGTTCTATATAATTGAAAAAAAATGAAAGGAGAGGAGACAGTGCATCCCAGTCCAACCCTTGGATTGGGGATGGTGTAGACGACTCGCTTGCCGAGTCCACGCCCGTGGTGTAGTCTACCTTTCGTGAATCACCTCCGTTCTTTGCTAGGAATTTGGATGTGATGTCCACAGACCACGGCATCGTCCAGCACTTATTGGACCATGATTGGATAATATCGTGCTACAGTAACCAATTTCTAATGACGGATTAATTAGTCTGAATAGATTTGTCTCGTGATTTTCCGTCTATGTAATTAGTTTTATAATTTATCTATATTTAATACTTCTAATTAGTGGTCAAATGTTGTCTAAAAAATTTCACCCAAAAACTTTTGGGAACTAAACTGTCCCTCAGTCTCCACTCGGACAAAAAAACGAGTGGAGCCAGAGCAGAGGACTCAGGCTGTTTCCAGCAAGTCTCCCAAACGAGCGCGGATCGGTATTTTGCGAATCCGGGACGCACTGTAGCACCTCCAGCAGAGTGCGGAAGCGGATACGCAAAATCGGAGCCCCCCTCGTTCGACCCGCATATCTGCGTGTTCTCTCTCTTCATCACATCCGGTCCGCGCCGTGGTCGTTGTTGCCCTCCCGCGCGCGAGAACTACAGTTGGGATGCTGTTGCCTCGGACTGCCGGACTGCCGCTGACCAGAGACGGCTGCCGCCACTGGCTGCCAGGTCACCGCCGTCGTTCCTCGCCTCGGCGGCGGCACGCTAGAGGGAGCAGCGGAGCGAGCTGCTGGCGCCGCCGTCGCGCGGCCCCGCTACCGGCCGAGGTGGCGCGGGCCCGCGCACCCCACCCCAATGCCCTCGCGCCCTCCGACCATGCGCCGCTGCCCTCCTCCGCACCGCCGGCGGCCCGTGGAGAGGGAGGAGGGGGCGCCGGCATGGACCCGCGTGGATCCGCCTCGGCCCGTGGAGAGTGAGGAGGGGGTGCCGGCGTGGATCCGCCGGCCCGTGGAGGGAGGAAGGAGGAGGGGGCGCCGCCGCTGGCCCTTGGAGGAGGAGGGAGGAGGGGGCGCTGCCGCCGGCCCATGGAGGAGGCAGGAGGGACTAGGGAGGAGGGGGCCACCGTTGTCGTGAGCAGCCTAGTATCGTGGAGAAGCAGGGTCGATGTAGAGAGAGAGGGCAGCACCGCCGCCAATGACGAGATCCCGTCCTACGGGTCTGGACGAGAGAACGGCGAAGAAGATAGAACCGGTTGGAGATATGCTTTATGGTGGGACCCACGGACAGTTTTTCCACGTTTGTATTCGCGTTCTGCTGGAACGGTGTTTTTTTTTTTACGCGTTGCAAGAGGTGGGTCTGGCTGCGAAAAACTGCCCATTTTGCGTGTTCGCATCCGCAACTTGCTGGAAACAGCCTCATTGACTCAGCTGAGCGCGTCTAGACGTCCACCAGTCAATGTCGCTGCTTGGCGTAGCCACGCTCGCGAAAGAAGCTGCAGCAGAAGTCGCGACGGGGATGGACGGCGCCACCATTGCCCGCCGTTTCTCCGTCTCTTCTTCCGCTCCGCCGGCTCGCCTAATCCTACGTTCCTCTACCTCTTTTGCCGCGGCCTGCGTGCCAGCGCGTCGCCGGGAGCTAGCCTCACCGTTCTTCCAGCCGGGCGGCGAGCGCCGCCGCCGCCATGTACCCGTGCCTCAGCATCGAGGGCGCACAGTTCGGAGGCTACGACGACAGCAGCAGCGGCAGCAGCAGCCCGGTCTCCTCCCGCTCCGGCCCCTCGGAGAGCGACGGCTCCAGCAGCAGCAACGCCGACGAGTTCTGCCCGGACCCGTACCCGAGCAAATCTGATTCACCTTCCTCCTCCTCCGTCCGCGGCCGCGGCGGGGTCGACCCCACCAGCCTCCTCACGGCGTCGTCCGCCTGTGTGCTCGACGACATCGACAGGCACCGGCAGCGCATGCTCGCCCTCCTCCCAGCCTTCTCGTCTCCAGCCGGAGCCCCCGCGCGCGCGGAACCCTTGTTTCGCTGGCTCTCCGGGTTCGGCGTCGGCTGGGTTCTGGACATGGACGCGTCCGTCTCTGGCGGCGCCGCCGAGAGACTCCCGCGCCGAGAAGTCGGGAGAAGGGTCAGGGCGTGGGCGCAGGCGCTGGGCACCATGGAGCGCGTCTTCCGCCTCCGGCACCGGGAGCTCACAGTCAAGCAGGTGCAGGCCCTGGGGGAGCTCGCGGCGGCGAGCGCCGGCGCGATGCTCAGGCTGGCCCGGGCCGTCGCCGCGCTCGAGAGCTCCCCGTCGAAGCTGCTCGCGGCGCTCGACGTGTACGTCCCGGTCTCGGAGGCGTTCCCCGTCCTGGGGAGGATGTTCTCCTGGGGTCCCTCCCACCCCGTCTCGGCCGCCGCCGAGGGCGCGCTCGCCGCGCTGGTGGACGCGGCGCGGAGCTGCGGCCGCGACCTCAGGGCGTTCGTCCGCTCGCACTACCCATGGCGGATGCCGCAGGGCGGCGAGGTGCACCCGTGCGTCGGATTCTGGATGGGCTACTTCCGCTGCTTGCTGCGCAACCGCATCTCGCTCTGCTTCATCCTCGGCGGCGACGGCGACGGCGAAGATGCGCCGCCGCCTCTCGCGCCGGGCTCCGAGGGCGGCTGCGGCCTCTTGACGGAGCTGATCTCGTGCCTGGAGGCCGTTCTCGAGGAGAAGTCGGCGGCGCTCGCGTTCCCGGGGCTGCGGCAGGTGTTCATGCTCAACAACACGTTCGCCATCGTGCGCCGCGCCGTGCGCTCCGACCTCAAGCTGTTCCTGCCGCCGGGATGGGTCCGCGCCCGCGAGGAGCGCATGGAAGGGTACATCAAGGGCTACATGGACGCGTCCTGGGCGCCCGTCGTGGCGCGGTTGAACGACGCATCGGGCGGCCCGAAGCTGCCCGCCGTCCTCCGCCGCCGGACGACCAACCGGCTGAGCGCGTTCTACTCGGCGTTAGAGAACGCCTGCAGCGCTCAGAGGTGCTGGAAGGTGCCCAACCCCGTGCTTCGAGGTATACTCCGGAAAACCGTGTCGGCGAACGTCGTGCCGGCGTATCGCCGGTACCAGGAGGACCACCCGGAGGTTGACGTTGCCATCGGGCGCTCCGCGGAGGAGCTGGAGCAGCGGCTGTCGGACTTGTTTGAAGGCTAGAAGATGGTGTTCCGTTGAAGTATAGGATCAGCACAGGTGTATTCATCATTTACAAGGAAACAGAGTTTACAGAACTTGTTCGATAGCTTTGCTGCATCAGAAATTCAGAATTCACACAGAGATCAGAGACCGGATTGCGCAGGATTGCCTGGGTTGAATTCAGAAACTTTCAGTTCCAACTTTCAATGCAAGTGTCCAAAGGGCGGCAGAAGGAATCAGGTCGTCAGTCTGCAGTCGGCAAAAATGACTTGCCTCTGCAGTCATCCATCGGATTCGCTAGATTTGTATCCAACCGTGAAACGTCAAACTCCAATCTCCCAACCTGGTTTCTCACGTTGCTTGCTGGGCCGGCCCACTACCAACGAGACTCCCGTTGCCCACGCCCCCACCCACTTCAGTCCCCCTCAAAAAAAAAAAAAGTCACTTCAGTCGAGAGGGGCGGCGCTTCGCGCGACTGACCGGCCGCCGCGGCGTACCTTCACCGCCCGCTCGCCGCACCGGCCAGCCAGCAGCCCGCGCGGTGGGTGAGGCGCTCGACCGGCGGCGCGAGAGGCGCGGGGACCTCAACTGCTCTAGGCCAGCGGCGTGGGAGGCTCCGGCGACGACGGCAGGTGCGCGCGGTCCCGGCAGGCTCACACAGCCCCGGCGCGGAGTCGCGTCGCCGTTCCCCATCTCACGGCGCCATCAGCTCCGCCTCCATCACGAGCATCATCACATCCGGACTTCAATGTCCTTGCATACTGCTATCAGTTTGTAAATTTTTCAATTGCTACCAAATAGTGTAAGTATAAAAAGTTGTAAAGATTGTTATTGTGTTGTAAATGCTGATTACCGCAAGCTCAAATGTCTGAGCAAAATGCTACATATTACTGCAAGTCTGGAAGTGAAGCTCATATGCCTGAACAAGCAGTTTGCAATGTACTGAAGAGATGATAAAATGATTACTGCAAGTCTGCAACTTTCATACAGCTGATTACACAAAACTAGGAAACCAAAACTATCAAGAGTTCATAACATGATGGCCAAGTAGGCTGTTGAGCTATTGTCCTGAATGCATATGGGATATGATCTGTACTATTAAAATTCACCAAGAACAGCATTTGTCATTGTTCCTTGGGAATTAGAAAAACCATAATTCAACACATAATGGCCATGTATGATTGAGAGAAAAAGTGTATTACTTTGAAATATTACCGTCAAGAGTTCAGAGAAGCTATTGATGACCGTGTAGAATTCAGTGGTCCCTTCCTCAGGCAAAGATGCATGATTCAGACTCACACGTGTATTTTGGATTGTTGCGCCATCAATGACCGCTACTTTTGTAGTTTCTTGCTGCTTCAAATAAAAGAGAATCAAATACTTAAATACAATTGAAACTTTTTGTAATAAATACAACTAGAGAGAATCTGGTATATTTTGCATTATCATATACCTTTGAATTTTTTTTCTTTTTTTTCTTACTGCACGCCTTTGAACTTTGTCCCTTTGTCTTGTCACACACCCTTGAAGTTTTTTCTTTTTTATTTTCTCCCTTTTTTGCAAACTTGCGTCTCTTGTCAAACCAAGTTTTTTTTTGCGCTTCAAGGTTTTTGTTTTCACCTTCTTTTTCTTTAGGCTTGCTTTACTCAATAATTTATTGGGCGGAGTAACATTGGTGGGAGTGGTAATGGGATCCATAGGACTTGTATGTAACACCATTCATTTCTTCTTCAACTTGCATGCTGAGCATGTCAATTGTGTTGTCTACCAATAAGATGCACTTTGGGATGCCATCAAGTGTGAGGTTTGTGGCAAGTGAAGGGTATGGTTATGTTCCAAAATCAGATCAGTCACTCTATAATTCCCCTTATTCTTGTCCATTACAAGCCCCATGCGAACTTGACAATGAATTCCAGTTTCAGCTCTTGGGACACTTTGTTAGGTGATCCCTTTTATCAGGCCGTTTGCAGAAACATATATGCAAGACCTAACTTTCCCATCTAACTTTCTTTTGTTTGTGTACATTTTCCTCACCTCAAAGCCTTTTTGACCCCATATCTAATCCAAAACATCCAGGCCTCATCTATGGTATTGAACTCCATGCCAACTTGAGGTAAAAGACTAGAAAGCAAGCCTTCCCTACAAGAAAAAATGTGCTGGAGATGACAACCATGACTGACATAGCTGATCAGATGAATAAAAAGAAACAACCATGACATTACACACCTATTTTCTTCCATCTTAAAAATGCAAATTTAATTTGATGCCAGCAGGTTGATGTTTCCTTCAAGCTTCCATATCGGTATTTCAATATGAACTAATGGATTAACAAGCGTAGAGGTGTTCCAAATTGAAGTTTGCACGAAGAGATTGGTTTGCACCTGATATGTTCCCTTTACATAGAGGTGTCAATAAGTGACCCTTAGGTACCCTTCCAACCCACTTTAGTTCAAAATTTTGTACTAATTTTTCAAATTGAGATCTCATTTTAGAGAATTAGTATAAAATTTTGAACTAAAGTGAGTTGGAGTTGCACCTATGGGTCACTCATTTGCACCCCTAGTTTTACAGAGAAAAACATGTATAGGTTGCGTGGGCTTTGCAATGGTTTGATAGCTGGTTGATGGGCCTAATTTTTGTGCACCAGCCCAGATATCTCAGCGCAACTAATGGCCGGTACCGGGTGCATACTGTAACACCCCGTGTGTTATTTACCTGTAATTAGGATTAATCATGTGGTTAACATCATCGTAAGCACCATCAAGGCATAATGGAGCATCATGTGAGTTTTTATTTTGAAATTTAAATTGATGCTTGTTTGAGTGAATGCTTGTGAAGAAAGTTTAAAATTTTCTACACAACTTGGCCCCCAAAAATTTTATTCAAATACTAGATTTCAAATGTTGATTTAAAAATATTTTTGCAGAATTTTTGTGGCTTTTCAACTGAGACACAAAATTCTAGGAATTTCCAAAAGTAGTCTCTTTGTTCTTTTTGTTGCGACCAAATTTCAAAAGCTTTTTGAGTGATTCTTGCAGTGTGGTCTTGTTGATTTTATCTATTTCCTGTAAAAATTTGGTGAATTTTTGAACCAAGGAACATCTCCATTTTGAATTTCAAACTTGTTTTCTTTTTTTTTTCTCCTTGCCCGGGCCGACCCGTCAGCCTCCTCCTCTCCTCTTCCATGCTCTGCTTCGGCGCGCCGCACGCGTCGCCACGCCGCCGGCCAACCTCGCGAGCCGTGCCGCCCTCTCGCTCTCTCCTCGCCTTAAAGCCCAGCCCGGCCTTATCCTCCGCGAACCCCCTCAAACCCTAGCTCCCAAACTGCCATGGCCACGCCACCCCGAGCTCCGTCGCCACCGTGGTTCGCCATCTCCGGTGAGCGCCGCCTCGATTCGCCGCGCCCAGAGCCCCGCAGCATCGCCCTGGACCTCCTCCACCTCTTCCGCCCCCATCCCGTGCCCTACGCCGGCTGAATCGAGTCTGCAGAACCGCCGTCCGCCATCGCCGTCCGCCCCGAGCTCCACCTCCACGCCGACGACCCTCCTCCGGCCCTCTTTCGAGCAAAACAAGTCCGTGGTGAGCTTCCCCATGCCACGCTCCTACTTCCCGACCTCTTCCCCACTCGATTGCGCGGCCACCGTCGCCGATTTGCCACCGCGCGCACGCCGCCAGGCCTCCCTGTGCAGGTCCGCGAGCCGCCGTCGCACGCCCCAAGGCCACCCGGCCGTGCTGAACCCCGCGCCGTCCACTTCCGCCGCCGCCTTGCCCCGCGCCAGCAGGAACGCCGCCGCCGCCCCTGCCGCGTGTGTCGCCGCCCCATCTCGCGCGCGCCCTGGTGCCCTGCCCCGCGCGCGCCCCCGCGACCCCACTCCGCCCTGGCCGTGGGCCAGCGCCGCCAAATCGCCCCCCCCCCCCCCCCCCCCCCCCCGCCGGCGGCACGCCACCGCCGCGGGTTGGCTTGGCCGCGCGCTGGCCATGGCCCGTGCGGGCGGGAGGGGGAGGCAGCTGGTCCGGCGCCCACTGGCAAGTGGGGCCCGGCTATCAGCCCCCCCCCCCTTAATGTTTTTCCTTTTCTTATTTTGGCTGCAAACTTTAAAAATCCATAATAAATCATAGGAAATTCCTAAAAATGCAAACTAAATTTTGTTAGGTTTCTAAAATCAAGATCTTCAGAGGAAAAATACTTGTGCTAATGAAATGTCATTTTTGCCCCTACTAAAATTGTGGTTTACGTTTAAGCTAATTCATTTTGTATCGGTTGTTCTGTTTGTCTGTAAATCCTGAAAATTTTATGGTAACCTACTCTTTGTATGTGTAGTCCACTGAAAAATTTCCAGGTGCATGGCCTATGTCCATGTTTGTGGATATATTGTTGTTTGATTTTCTTTCCTAGAGTTAAAGTAAATACTTTTCTATATCAATAAAGGTTGGTAATTTATTTATGCACTCCTCATCAGTAGCTTTTCATGATAGAAAAGTTATGCTACTAGATCCTTGTGGCGTGTTAAGTGTTGATCTTTATTTAATTCTTAGTTTCGGTTTTTATCCCCGATTCTTGTGGTTAGTAAATTATAAGTCCGTAGTTTTATGTTTTCCTTGTCCTCTAGTTGGGCGATTAGTCGTCCTAAGTAGTTTAGTAGCTATTGTTTTGAAGGAAACACTTCAGGCTAAAACGAGTTGAACTTTGGAACCGCACCTAAGCACTCAAATCGTTAGTTGTTACTTTCTTTGTGGTGGTTACTCAGTTGATGCATGTCAGCTCTGTCGTTTCTTTCAATTGCTTTGTATTGAAATGCGTCGCATCATGAGCATCCATGCATTGCTGTGGTTCTGACTCTAGCATGGCATCTTTCATACGTGTAGACACTGCGAGCGAAGCCGTCTACGAGTTGGTTGCTGATACGATCTCGGAGCCGCAAGCAGGGGAACCGCAAGCCGAAGCAGCAGCCGAGCCAGATGGTGGTGTAACGGTGGACGCACCCAGAAGATGGATGGATGGACCCGATGTGCATTACCCAAAGGAAAATGTCCGCCAAGCGAATATCATCTAACCAACACTAACTAATTCAGTGTTGATCCCAGGCAAGCCCCGGAGCATAACCTTTATTTTCAAGTATTCAAGGTTATTATTTAAGTATTGTGCATTAAGTTTTTAGGAGTTGAATGAAACACTAGTATGCATGTTTCTCCCTAAGTACCTATGAGTCTCTACTAGTATACAGGCACCGTTAGAAATGCTTTGCTAATTAGAGACTCGGTAGAAGTCGAGTGATTCCTGTCACTCGCGAGATTTAGTCTTGCTACTTATGGAAAAGTTACTGAAGAAGGAATCATTGAGAAAAGAAAGGAAAACTGGAGACCGGGCGGAGATGAATTGGTTATGGATATGGAATGGATGGAAAGTAAGCCTCCGCCTGTGTCGATTGAGGACCGTACCGTTGTTGGCAGTGTTGATCGAGGATTGAACAGTACTAACCACATGCCGGAAGTAGGAGGTAGTCGAAACCGGTAAGCTCAGTACCATATGCGCACCGGTAGGCGGACTTGATACTGTCTTCACCAGTGGAGCTAGTATAGAAACTCATGGCTGACCCTTCGTTGGTATCGGTGGGGCTAGCAGTCCCGGGTCGCAGGGCAGTTCGACTATTCGGTGTGCATATGTGAAGGGTTGGCGTGTATAGCCCGACGGGGCATATACGTGCCGTGTTGGTTAGGTCCACCTTACAAGGTTAAATCGGATCGATTCGCCATGACTCGCGGTTATGAGAGCCTTGATCTCTTTGTCACATCGTAGTAAAGAATTGGAATGAGAATGGAATGATGATGATATGATGATGATACTCTGTAAAGATTGATGTGATCAACCATGCTTGCTCTAGATGTCAGGCAAATCTAGTTGGCACTTGATAAACTTAAATTGAGCTAAAATATTGAAAGTAAGGATTCATTAGTAGTAGCCTTTCAGCAAAACAAACTCCAGAGCCAAAAAGCTTTGCATGTCTAGATAGTGGGCTAAGTATACCCATAGTCGGGTAAGCCTTCCTGAGTATTAGTATACTCAGGGTTTGTTGTCACCCTGTTTTCAGGTAACTGCTGCTGGCTGGAGCTAACTAGGATTCACATCGGTGGGCTCGATGTGACGTCCTCACGTCATCGTAGTAATCGTTGTTTTTCTAAACTCAACTTCTATTTAGTTTCCGCTGCAATTTGAACTCTGATATTTTACGTAAACTTGTTTGTAAAATTCTGCTTTGTAAATTAACATTGAGAACTTTTGTCTGCTTGTAATCATCTGTGCTCGTCTTCGTGCGAGACTTCCAGTGTTTTTCGATCCTTAAACAGACAGACGTCCGGATTACACCATTTTAAGTGCACAGAAACTTGATTAACCATTAAGATGATAGTTAGCGCACTTAAGCCAGTTTAATTTGGGCGGTTCTGTCACACATACCTTCTTCTACAATACGAATCCTGGACCAAGCTCCAGCATATCATTGGGCCACGTTGCCCGTTTCTCTTCCACCATTGGATTTTGATCCGGCCGTTCGAAAGCGGTTTCCAGATCCATCATCCCAAGCGTTGTGAACTGCCGCAGCTTCAGCCGGATGAGATCGTTTAGATTTAGTTTTACGGGATGGGATGGTCTCTATTTGTTTTTTTGAATCGAGGCCGGCCCCCATTTCCATTCGCATGAAACGGAAATACAGAAGTTTGTGAACGAGTAGCGGGGGAAACAGAGGGGGAAAGGCTAGGGAAGAAGGTTCCTAGCGTGTGAAGCCACCTGACTTGATTCAAGCCAAACGACTCTACAGGGCCTCGGGAAGCAGAAGTAGCGTTATTACAGACCAAACCAAAAGGCTAGACTAACATCCGGGGAAGCCAACATCCCAGAAACACAGTTTAGCAATAACCTAAGGAACCCAACATGAGATGAGCTTGATCTCACGCATCCTCTTCGTCTGGCACAGCATCACCTTGGTCTTGGTCAACTGACGGCAGAGGAAGAAGCATTCTTGCTGTAGAGCGACTCTGATTGGAGAGCAGCTGGCAAGCCATCGATAGCAGCAGCCTGACTCCCTCCTTGATCTGGGTCTAGACCTCTTCCTTGTGTAGACCTGCCCAATATTTTAGGAAAGCACAAGCATGACAAACAATTTCAGCAGGATGATGAATCAGCTTAGCGTTGAAGCAAGCATCATTCCTTGCTTTCCATATCGCCCAACATATAGCAGAAAGCAAAAAAGTATGTATCTGGCTTTTAGCTGGAATCCAGGTCTGTCCCCAAGACCAAAATTGATTCAAAGAGGATGGAATGTTGACAGCACCCAGAGAATAAGCAACAATGCTCCACACAACTTTGGAGGTATGACAGGTGAAGAAGAGATGATTCAATGTTTCAAGCTCATCACAAAATCTGCAAGATGGGTCACCCCCCCCCCCCATTTCTTTTTACTAAGTTTTCCTTGGTCAGAATTGCACCCTGTTCCATAAGCCAAAGGAAGATCTTAATCTTGTAGGGAATGTGAGCTTTCCAAATTCTGGAAAATGAATCTCCAGCTTCGTCTCTAGTTAAACGATCATAAGTAGATTTAACAGTGAACACTCCCCTAGGGGACCTGAACCAAGAAACCTTGTCTTTAGATTGAGTAAGAGGGAAATTCAAAGCCTGCTGTTTCAGCCTCTCCCATTGATCCTGTAGAACCAAAGGAAGCCATCTCCTAAAGGAGGCCTGACCATTTTTCCTTATACATTCAGCCACAGAAACTTGTTTGCATTCATTTAGCTCGAAAAGAGTAGGTAGTTAATACAGAGAGGTCTGTTTTCAAGCCAACAATCCAGCCATAACAGAACATTTTCACCATTTTGTATAGCATACATATTACTTACAAAAACACTCGGCAAATGGGCAGTTTGCTGAGTGCCCATATTTATGCACTCGGCAAACTCTTTGACACTCGACGTATGACTGGTTTCCGGTAGTGTGTGTAGTGGAGATCGATTTGGATGAGCAGTGCCTAGCAAGCGGGGAATATATTCACGAGGCAAGGATGACGCTGGAGTCTCCGAGGAAAATGTGAGCCCCACTTGGATGCGCCGCCACCAGCGGGGGCAGACGTCTCGTGGAGCCAACGCAACAGTGATCCGGGTGCTGGCACAGACAACTGCTGGGTACGTAGCCACGACAGCGCGCAAGGCACGCGGCAGCGAGCAAGGGCCTGAACCGCAGAGGCGCTGCATGGTCTCTTTTTCTTCCAGCGATATGAATCTATAGCGTGGAATATATTCACGAGGCAAGTACGACGCTGGAGTCTCCGAGGAAAATGTGAGCCCCACCTGGATGCGCCGCCACCAGCGGGGGCAGACGTCTCGTGGAGCCAACGCAACAGTGATCCAGGCGCTGGCACAGACAACTATTGGGTAACTGCTGGGTACGCAGCCATGACAGCGCGCGCAAGGCACGCGACAGTGAGGAAGGGCCTGAACCGCAGAGGCGCTGCATGGTCTTTTTTTCTTCCAGCGATATGAATCTACATATTCATTGATGTCGTATATGGAGAGCCATTGTTCATCGTTCGCGTGCAGGTTTTGACACGTCGTGCACTCGTGCATAGTATAAAGACCGGATTCCTAGGTAACAATCTCCAGGGAAAAAAGGGAATTTTTTTTGATGGAGGATTAGATTTGTTCTCGTGAATCGTGATGGCCTCCGGCGGCTGGTCCTCCCTTCGGGCCGATCTCCTCGGAGAGGTCTCTGGCCTGCTGCCCTCCGACGCCGACCACCTCCGCATCCACCAGGTCTGCACCCACTGGCGAGCTTCCACCCCTCCTCCAGTCGCGTACAGCCCCTGGGTCCTTGCCGGCTCCGCGTGGTGGTGCGGGCTGGTGCCGATCCGCGACTGGTCCCTCCGCCTCCCTCGCCGCGGCGCGCCGAGGCTGGACGCCGGCGATCCTCCGGCCGGCCTCCCGTACTGCTGCGGCGCGTCCTTCGGCTGGCTCGCCCTGGTGGACGACCAGAGGTTCCCGACGCGGCTCGTGCTGTGGGATCCGCTCTCCAACACCCAGATCCCCCTCCCGTGCCTGAGCTGCCTCACTCGAGTCTTCCTCTCCGACGACCCGCTCACATCGTCGAACTGGGCCGCCATTGCTACCCAGCTGAAGGGCCTGGTAGGGCAGACGGCGCTCTTCTGGCACCCCAGAGACGCCACCTGGACGATGATGTACGAGGACGGCACGTACGAGATCGAGTCCATGACATTCCACGACGGGAAAGCCTACTACGTCGACCGCGAGAAGAACATTATCATCTGCGATCTCGGCACCGGCACTGATGGTGATCTTCCTCCAAAGATCACTCGGATGGAGCCCGTAATGAACAGCCTCTGGAGGTGGGACCACAGCTTCCACCCAGTGCGTGGCGTACACCTGGTCGCCTGCAACGACGACCTGCTGCTCGTGGTGCTACGCACGCACAGGGCAGCAGCCACCTGGAGGCTCAAGTCTACAAGCCGGAGTGGACGTCCTGCGAGACTTCTTGCCCGGGCGTGTCTCTCCGGGACCGAGAGAGGGTGATGGACCTTGGTGACCACTCGCTGTTCTTGGGCGACAGTGGACATACGTTTGCTCTCTCTTCAAAGGAGTTCCCCGCGATCAAGCCGAATTGTATCTACTACACGGGTAAAGCCTATTATGACAATTGGTGTTGGATATCCGTGTTCCATTTGAAATCCAATAAAGTTTTGGAAGAAGTTCGTTGCCCGGAGCCGGAGGAGGTCAAACAACGCGAAGCCATCAACTGGAGGCCGTATGCCTGGTTTTGTCCAAGGGCTGCTAGGGCACCCTTCCACAAGCAGCAGTGAGCTTGAAGCTTGTCTTTGTGAATAACCTCTGTGTTACATGCACTTTACAGGCTTGCTTAAATTTCCCTACGAAATTCTTGCGGTAGCTTTTAAGTTCATAATGCCTGTAGTTCCTTTAGTTTATACATAATTCAGGAAGTTTCAAATGCAATTTTTTTAGTAAACTGAAACTTAAAAGATACAATTTAGGGGCCACAGCTACTAAAAATGCTTATCTTTGGTCTATCTCATCTGTTCCTATTCCAACTCTCATCTAGTACTTTTGTATTCTTTATCTTATCATCATCTCCGTTCGTAGGTTTTCTTCTTTCCATTGCACCTCAATATGTGTTACATTCCTACATATAGACATGGAAAGCATGTGCAAGTCAAAATGGCTGTCTAAAATGTCATTTAAATATGACCGGAGGGAGTACTTGCATTGAGTTAACCTTTTCCATGTTAAGTATTTAAAAAAGCAGGTAATCTAGAAATATATGATGGCATAGGAGAAAAAGATTAGATGCAAATTTAGGATGTTACTTTAGATAATTTTTGTAGTTGCATAGGTGGGTGGCAATTTGTACAAAGAGTTAAGCTCTTACTTTTAAGTTATTTTTCAAAATAGCTAGATGTGCAATTAAGATATAGTTTTAGATATTTAGGGGAAATCTTCAACTAATTTTACTTAACTGAGAGGTGTGTAACCTTTTAAAAATAAAATAGGTCAGTAAAAAAATTGGTGGACATATGTTTTTGTTCGTCATGATAATTTACATAATTTTTTTGTGGTTACGATGATCAATGTGGAATCTTCAGATGAAGCTTCTTATTATTAATGCAATAAGATGCTTTGCCTCCTATGGTAGCTGAGTATATCAAAATGAGGTAGCTAATGCTGATAGGATCAATGATGTGTATGGACATGGTGTCTTCTCCATACCGGCATACCCAGAGTCGAGGAGTTCGATTGTGGTGTGGTAGTGAATACTGTAGCAGGCTTGCTATATTTTTAGACGTGGAGATGCTAAAACATTTTTTTTCTGTGGGCCGACTCGTGGCACGCACGCTATGGAGTGGGAGCACCAGCCACACGGTCAACGTGGCTCACGCCGTGAGTCGATCTGAAACTGGAGGGTTAAACTTTAGACTATATTACATCAAAGAGAATCTTGAAATTTATAAATATTAAATAAAATCTAATTATAAAATTAATTTGGCTGGTGCAAAAAGTCTAATTATAATAACATCAAAGAAAAATTTTCTTGTAGCATCACTGTAGCAATTATGGATTAATTTGGCTCAATAGATTTCATCTCGCGAATTAGCACCCATCTGTGCAAATAATTTTATAAATAGATTTTATTTGTTACTTCTAAATGATTAGATTTCTTTTGATGTGACAGAGACTAAAAAGAAGTCCATAAAAACATACCTTGGCTAGTTGTGGTTGTACTTGACATGACATGCTCTGATATATGTATCGGGTTAATCCTTAATGTTAATATAAATCGATACAAGGGCGAAGCTAGAATTGAAGGGATTCTAGTGCACTCTCTGTTGCATAGAACAAAATAAATTGATATAATTTAAATGGTAAAAATTGAGTCAATACTATGAAAGTGAATGTGGCTTCGCCTCTAAATCGCTAATCAATTATTGATCTAGTATATTCAATACGTTAATGTACTTCCTCCATTCCAAATTATAGTTTGTTTGATTCTTTTTGACCTCCAA
The DNA here is from genome assembly GCF_016808335.1 of Panicum virgatum. NCBI lineage: Eukaryota > Viridiplantae > Streptophyta > Magnoliopsida > Poales > Poaceae > Panicum > Panicum virgatum. Next base: position 6,409,952 of record NC_053148.1, read on the forward strand.
GTTTAACCAGACATCTTATTAAAAAATTAGTGTAAATTATTTTTTTTGTTGTGGCTTGCTTCATCAATAGAAGTTCTTCAAAAATAATTTAAATTTGGTTATGTTTACACAAATTTTCTGAATAAGGTGAGTGGTCAAATTTAAAAGTCAAACAAATTATAACTTGGAATCAAATCAAATATGTACCTTCTTACTGCCGAAGGAAAAGGAGGCCAACGGGAGCATCGATCTACTGTTACCGTTTTTTATCAAATGATTGCATGCCACGTACCCGGGACTGTGTGCTTTGCTGCCAGCCAGAATTTTCGTGCGCGTGAGTGACGCCGGTGTCCCATGAAGAAATTGAACACGTCTTCCACTGCCACCCACTGTGGTAGGATTTGTCTTAAACGGCTCTGCTTCCTCGACGCGTGGCCACGTCCATCCTTGCTTTCCAAGCAATTTAGTCCGATCAATATTGTCTTGAACGATAGTGCTCAACGGTTAGTAACTCTTTATTTAGCGTTTACATGGTTTGAACGGTATTTAAATGAAACTAAACAAGCTGAATAATTTTATATCATATCATCAAATATGTATATTCATGATTGCAAAGTTAAGAATTTTAACTGATATATGTGTTTATGCATACAAAAGATCAAGTGTATATATTTATGCATGTATGAAATCAACTATACATATATAAATATGTATACATGTAAGAATGCAAGTGCATTTATCTTTATTTTACTAAATAGTGTGTTAACCTACCATTTAGCCTATCTAATAATATTTAATTCTGTTCTGTTATCCGTCATACCATTTATGCCTTTATTTACCATTTATTAAACGTCAATCATCTAATAATTAATACACAATCATCTAATAATTAATACACCATTTACCGGCTAAATAATACAATTTACCTCTCTTTGTCTTTGGCACGGTTTGCCTCCATGGCCGTTTAACTTGTTTACGCGTTTTGCATAGCTGTATTCATTTAATCAACCATTTATCCCATTTAATGATCGCGTAACTCGTTTAAATGACCGTTTAATCCAATAAATAGCTAAACAATAAGTGATTGTCATTTAGCCTTCAAAGTTTACTATTTAGGCTAATATTGACATTTAAATGTTGTTTAAACGGCTGTTTAGACGAACATGTGACTCTTCTTCCTCCTCCGCGATCACGAGCCTCCAAGCCTGTCGTCCCACTCAACTTCACAGGCATCCTTCATCTCAAACCGGCCTTGACCACGGCACCTCTCCAAGAAGGCAAGGCAGCACCCGCACCCGACACCCTGCAGCTCGCTTTGTAGGTTGGTGCATGATGAAGTGTCCGTACGATGGCAACCACCGGAAGAGCCATGAGGAGCTCAAATTCAGGGGTGTCACCAGAGCCGGTGCTGCTTGAATGCATTTCATATTGGTACTATTTATTATACAACTTTGGAGATTTTATAGAAAACTAAAACTAGTGCATTCCCTTTCCATTCTCAATTTCTTCGAGTGGTCAGGCTGAGCCACCATGTGTAATTTTGAAATGGGCCAAACCACTTGATGATTTCGTAAGTGCAGACTAGGCCAAACAGAATGAAACGCCGTAAAAGCACATAACTACTACTGCAGTCACAACATATATTGCCTATACTTTGTCTAAAAGAAGTTAGTCACAATATATATTCTCTATACTTCATTTTTTTTTAGAAACAACACAGTCTTTACGGGCGCTACGCGTTCATCCTAGTACTTAATAGTACTCTCTCCGTCCCACGATATAAGCACTCCTAGCTATATTTTTAGATGTCCAGATTCATATCATCTCTAATGTATCTGGACAAGTATTAGTCCAGATACATAGAAGATGCTTTGAATCTGGTGAATAGATAGTAATGCTTATATTCTGGGGCGGAGGTAGGACTGCTATTAGTTAGGTCACGATGAGTGGTCCGAGAGATTTCAAGAATAAGGAAAAAAGGGGGAAAAAAAGTAAACACGAGCTGATCCGGCTTGCTAGGCCGATTCGGGCCTGCTCCGCTCTCCCACATGAGTCCGTGAGATTTTAGGGCTCATTTCGACCGGACGAGCCCACTGGGCCCACTTCCCCACTCTATAGCAGGTGCACCCTTCGTTCTTACGCACGCAAAAAAAAAAAAAAAAAAAAAAGAGGAAAGAGGGTATGGCGTGCGGCGGCTGGTCCTCGCTGCCCGCCGATCTCCTCCAGGACATCTCCCACCGGCTGTCCTCCGACGCCGACCACCTCTACATTTACCAGGTCTGCACCCACTGGCGAGCCTCCACCTCCCCCCTTGCCGCCTGCCGCCCGTGGGTCGTTGCCGGCGGCGCGCGGCGGAGGGGATTTATGCCACCCATCGGCGACTACTCCCTCCGGCTCCCTCGCCGCGGCGCCCAGAGGATGGAGGTCGGCGCTCCCCCGGCCGGGCTCCCCTACTGCTGCGGCGCGTCCCGGGGGTGGCTCGCCCTGGTGGACGACGACCAATCCCCCACGCGGCTCGTGCTGTGGGAGCCGCTGTCCAACACCGAGGTGCCCCTCCCGTGCCTGAGCCCCCTCACCCGGATCTTCCTCTCCGACGACCCGCTCGCCTCGCCGAACTGGATTGCCGTTGCTGCTCAGCCCAAGGGCCCGATTGGGCAGACGACGCACTTGTGGCGCCCTGGGGACGCCGCCTGGACCATGATGTACGAACAAGGTACATTCGCGATCGAGTCCATGGTGTTCCATCAAGGAAAAGCATACTACATTGACGCCGAGCGGAACATCGTCATCTGTGATTTCAACACTGGAGCTGACCTTCCTCCGGAGTGCACTCGGCTCCACAATGTTTGCTCCGTGGTGAACAGGCTCTGCCGATGCGACAGGCTTCACCTTGTGCGTGGTACCCATCTGGTTGCCTGCAACGGCGAGCTATTGCTCGTGGTGTTGCACATCGGCAGACATCCATCCCCAGCTGAAGTCTACAAGCCGGAGTGGACGCCCAACCATTCCATGGAGCTCCGCGAGAGGGTGATGGACCTTGGTTACTACTCGCTTTTTGTGGGCCGAGGAGACACATTTGCTCTCTCTGCAAAGGATTTTCCGATGATCAAGCGCAATTGTGTCTATTGCATGGATAGGTTTCAGCAGAATCGGTACTGGATATCTGTGTTCCATTTGGTATCTGGTGTTGTGGAAGATATCCCGTACCCAATGGAGCTCAAGGAAGATTCAACCAACTGGAGACCGCGTGCCTGGTTCTGTCCTAGAGCACCCTTGCTCATGCAGTAGCGAGGCCTAAGCACGCCTTTTGTGAGTAAGCTGTTCGTAAGATTCAGTTAGAGGCTTGTTTAGAATGTGGGAGTTCCAGATTCCATCATGTGCTAGCTGTTTAGGATGTCTGAAATTCTTATGAAATTTCTTTAGTTATCATGCTATGCGGCAGGGGAAACAGCTATACCGCATGTGTGATTGTACCCCTTTTGGTGGGGCATGCACCTTCAGTAATGTTACTCTGTAGTTTAAGATGCTGCTTCCTCAAGTTTTTTTTTTTTGGAAGGTTACCTCAAGTTCTGAGATAGGCATTGTCCCCCTTCCATCATCTAAACAAACTAGTAACTCATCTTAATCCACACATGCAAAATTTTAAAACTTCTGAAGTAAATTTTCAAACTGAGCAACCAAAATAAATTAAGATTTAAGTAACCATCATATTTTTTAGACTTTGATAAATATCTGTCAGCAGATTTTTGCAGTAAAAATCTGTCGAATTTTGGACCATATGATCATGCGTCAACATCCATGTCCGTTTGTTCGGATTCTCCCCTCTCTTGGGCTCGGTTGTTAGCTGGTTAGAATCGGCGCCAAAAACCAGTCGCGTCTCCCTGTCGCGTTACCGGCTCACTGCCAATCAGGATGTGACGGAACTGCCTGGTTAAACTGGATAATTAAGCGTAATGATCATCATTTGAACACATAAGACGTATTAGTTTAATTAAATGTAACTTGACAACTTGTTTCAACCCGCGGCCCGAGCGAAACATCACCAGTAGTCTCGCACGACGGCGAGCGCAGACAATACTAGCATGATATAATTTCACAAAAATAGATAACATAAATATTTAAAAACATCTCAAATTTTAGAATTTACATACAATGACCTGAGAGAAGGAAGTTTGACTGATAACCAATAAAACAAAACGACAACTATGAAAACGTGAGGACATCACATCAAGCCCACCGATGTTAATTCTGGTTAGCTTTTATACCTGAAACAGGATAAACAACAAACCATGAATATACTAATACTTAGCAAGGCTTACCCGACTATGGGTATACTTAGCCCACTATCTAGACATGCACAGCTTTTTGGCTGTTGGGTTTGTTTTGTCAGAACGCATCTAAGAGTAAATCCTTACTTTCAATATTTTAGCCCCAAATTCTATATAGATTATTAATTGCTAAATTTGCCAGAATTACTAGAGCAAACATGGTAGAATATTAAACCACAACTCAAGATAATTATCATCATATATAAGCCATATTCCATAGTATCTTACTACAATGCGACTCGGTGGTCAAGGTGCTCATGTCTAAGAGCGACTAACGGCGAATCGATTCAATTAAACCTTGCAAGGTGGATCTAACCAACACACATTTGCCTCGTCGGAACCATTCCCCTCCCCGCCTCGAACTACAGAACCGCCTCACCTATATATAGTCAGCCGAGCCCTACGAGAAACCACCAAAAGTAAATACATGCATCCCAATTCTCCACGGCCACTCAACTACCCTAAGGGGTGGTGGTGAAGTTCTGTACTTTCAAAGTAGGGCGGTACTCGATCGACAGGGCCAACAACGGTACGGTCCACAATCGACACAGACGGGACTAGACTCCAGGAACCCTGTCGTGATGCCACACCTACATTTCATCATCATTCCCCGCCCGGTCTCAAATTTCCATACATTCCATCATGATTGCAATAACTTATATACGGAAATATAAAACATCCTATATCTCGCGAGTAACTTGGAATTACCCGACTTTTATCCTATAGCTCGCGAGTGACAGGGAATCACTCAACTTCTACCGAGTCCTATTAAGCATAGCAGTGCTATCGATCTACACATACTAGTATAAGACCAAGGGAACCTAGGGATCATGCAACTAAGGTTCGAAACAATTCCTAAAAATATAATGCACAAGTAATAAACATATAATGATTCATAATTTAAAATCGTAGGTTATGCTCTGGGACTTGCTTGGGGTAACACTAAGTGTTAATGCTATCAAGGTCTTGGGCCCTTCCGACCTTAGGCCGGGTCTTTGGTAGTTCCAGCTGGTCCTTCTCTTTAGGATACATCCACCAAACACCGTCTTGCGGTTCCGTCTTCACGTGCTCCACATCCACGCGTTGTGCATCTAGCGTATCTAAATAGGATACAACAATATTGAAGTATGAATGCATATGAAATTACATGCATATGTTCAAATACACATAGGCAACCATGGATCGATTAATAAAAATAAGCTAACAAATTATAGAAGTACAAACGTAGAAAACAAAACTGGTGGAGAACAGGGACTAAGATGTTAAGACGGAGTTAACACATGTTGCATAAATTTTGTAGAATTTTATATAATATATTGGTATCATTTATTAAGCACTAACAAGTTAAGTCACTAACTCATGCATACATGCATCAATAACTCTAAAACTTTTTCCAAAGCACATGCAGCACATTAGTAGCCTACCATATATTTTTTATACTAGCAAAAGGAGTAACATAACTACAATTACGAATTTATACCTATCAATATAGTTTTAAATTAAGTTAGCTAGAGTTACCATGCGTAAAATAAACTCAATAAAGTGGATCAAGTAATAAGTATGGCCAGACACAAAATATCCGGAGGATCCGGACCATTATCCGGAATACCCGGACTGCATACGCCATGGTGGCCGATGGCGCGAGCGGCGCACGGAGCGGCAGGGTAAAGGGCTGGGAAGGTGGAGGAGCTCACCAAGAACACATTTTTAAGATCGATTTGGGCCGTCGAGGACCGGAGAAGCGAATCGACGCGAAGGAGCTGAGCTCGGGCGGCGCTCCTATGGCGACCGGCAGTGGAGCCGTCGATTCTAGCCAGGAAAGCTCGAGCTAGGCTTGTGGAGGTGCGGAACATTGTTGGGGAGGTCCCCACGGAAGGGATCGACGAACTGCGGCCGGAGATGGCAAGGGCGGCAATGGAAGCGGCTCTGCTCGGCTCCTGAGCTCAACGAAGAAGAATGGAACGGGGAAAACAGACAAGGACTGGATGAAGACTACCTCAACACTCGACTATCCGGTAGTAAACCCGGAGTATCCGGATTATTCCGGATTGATACCTGGAGGTTCCGGGTTCACAATAATCCAGAAGATCAAATTGAAGTTGAGCCGACTCGATTTGGGTAAAAGCTCAAACTTTCGCACTGCAATTTGAAGTTCAACCCAATCCAACTATGACCGACCCAATCTTTCAATGACAAACTCAATCCAAACATTGACAGACCTAATCTGTCAATGATTGACTCAATATTGCAACTTGGAGCTTTGATTAAAAATATAATGCCTCACATTTTTCACTGAACTACTTGACCAAGATAATTCTTGATATTCCAATTTTGTTTCCACTCCACCACATTTCAAAGTTTGCATAAAAAATTATTCAAAAAGTGGGTCCAAACTTGGTTAACCATTGCTGATTCAGACTTGCCGTTTTCCGACCATAGTCACTGATCTCCAATTTCTCTACTTTTGCTTTTTCTTTTGTGGCACTTGCAACTTGATTAAGACTGATAACAACCTTAGGCCAATGATTAGCTAGTTAAGCTCAAGTTTAACAAAAAATTTGAATCAGTTTCTCTTTTGAAACTTGTTAAAGGATCTCATTTGAGTAATTTGTCCTTCAAATCAAATCTTTGATATAAACCCATTAATATTCTTATGTACGTAATTTTGACATTATTTAAATAAAATATGATATGCTCTCTTATTGGAAACATTTTTAAACAAAATTTCGTCATCACATGTGTTAAAATGCTAGAAAAATTTTATTTGGTGGTTTTGTTCATGCAATTCTAATGCTAACGATCATGTTAATCATGAAATTAACCTTAATTACATGTGATTAACACCTGGGGTGTTACACAGGACTCCCTCATCTCTGTCGATCTCGCCCACAAATCGAGATTTGCTTTCCTTTTCTTTTGATTCATTGCCTGATCTGTTGTATTTTTGCTTATTTGTTTCCTGAGTCGCAGAGGAGAGGAGCCTCCACAGATGAGCGCGCGCATAGCAGCTCCTCGCAGCAGTAGTCCGGGCGTCCGGCAGCTCCTTGATCCGCACCATCTGCAGCAGCAGCAGCTCCTCATCTCGTCCTCCTTTCCCCTCGCCGTCTCACAGCTGGCTTGGTGGTCTTCCCTGCTGGCCACACCTCCCCTCTCCTGTTCTGGCGGTCAGGTCTCAGCAATATTGCTTTGTTCTGAATATTTCTTTGTTTACAGTCTTTGTTCCTACCATTTGGTGGGTTTTAGTACCATATGTGATATTTGGTGAATATTCCCTTTAAGTTCATGTTTCAAGTATATTTTTGGGGGGTTTGTAGTGCTGAAAATGGATAGTGCTATTTTATATCTGTGGAATAGTGGTAAAATTTAAAGAATTAGATGCACATGACTGATTGCAATTTATAGTTTAATTATTAATGAGTGACACTCTAAATCTATGTGTCTAACTTTTACTTCTGTAACTTGTTGTTTGTTTCTCCCACTCATGTTCCAGCATGTCATAGCTGTAAAAAGATTGCCGCAGTCAAAATCGTGGCCCTCCACAGTGTGTGGCTTAAGTGGTGCTCAAAATAGAGAGAAGAAATGGCGCCACTCCTACCAATGCAGCTACCCATGCTTGTGCTAGAAAAATAAGGAGCAATGCAAGTAGATGCACCGATGCCATATTTTAAAAAAAAAATCTTTGACTCATGTGGCGTGGGAAAAAGCGCAAGAAGGCAGAACTCATTAGCCACTTGGAGTTGATTTTGTGGACCCTACTAGTGATGCTTGTGGTGCTTCCCATTGCAGCTCTTCAGGAGCGATGCTTACTTTTGGTTGTGGGGTCTGATATTTTTACGGGCATCACTCCACGTCCTCGTTTAGTTGTCCGTGTAAAGTTATAAAAATAGAATCTTTACACATTTGAAGTATTAAACATAGACTAATCACAAAACTAATTACAGAACTCGTCTGTAAACTACGAGGCGAATCTAATGAGTATAATTAATTCATCATTAGAGCATGTGTACTGTAGCAATTTAGTGTCTAATCATAGCCTAATTAGGCTCATTAGATTCGTCTTGCAATTTACAAGCAAACTATATAATTTATTTTTTATTTCGTCTAGATTTAATACTCAATGCATGTAAGATTCTCTTTTGATGTGATAGATTTGGAATTTTAAATTTCGCAACTAAATAAGGCCCACGTTATGGAGGGTCTTACCCCTCCTGTTTCGCTTTTCCCTTTTCTTTTTGTTGTCTGATGTACCTGATGTTCCCAATGGCATTTTATAAGGTTGAAGAAGGATCTGTGTGGCTAACGCTCTCATCGGACTTGTCAAACTGCTCAACCACTAACCAGTTTAGGACTGGCTGCCCAACTCCCCACCATCTGTAGGTATGCTTGTTTGATTTGTCGTGTGAAATAGTTATGCTGTGTCATGTATTGTTTATGCTTGCTCGATATGATTCCAGAGGATATGCATTCAGCTCAATGGTGCCCAAGTACTTTTGTTCTGTGTTGGTAACTCGTACTCATTTTTTATGTTTCTGGTATTTATCTCCACCTTTGTTCTGAATGCTTCTGAATATGTAGTATTTTGTCTCATGCATATGCTCTCAATGCTTCTTCAGAATTTTGCCATTCGATCTCTTCTTTGTTTGATGGCTGCATGTGTCACTAAATGTTCTTTCATATTAGCTCATTTAAACCTGCGCTTAAAAGCTAGTTTTATTCATTCTGAATTTCAAGCCACAACGAACAAACGTGGCCTTTGAATTATGGCTCTATATAGCTATGTATCTCTGAATTCTGAATTTACTTTCATTGCATTTAGTAGATATGTGGTGCAACCTGACTCCTTATTGCGGTCAATAGAACTAAATATGTTCTTGGTTGGTTGGTTCTTTTATAATAATTATTATTGTTTCTTATTAGTGAATCTTGTTGTTTGCACCATGGAATCTATCGACCCCTTGCTGCATGTGTTTTGGTAGGTAACCTGTATGTTTGTATTAAGAAGATTTATTTGCGGTTATGTAGCTAGATTGAGATATTTTAGAACTCATGTACTGCCTGTATGTCTATGACACCAAGGGTTAGATTGAAGATTTCCTAGTAGGTGGCCCAAATGCACTTATTCTAATATTCAACATTATTTACAGATTAACCTAACTGAACAAGATTTTTCTAGTAGTATATTTTGCTCCTGTAAATTCTGTTGATCCGCGTTTGGTCTGAGCTTTAGGGTTAATGTGTCTTATTTCCACTATTTATCAATTGCTATCCTTTTTCCGGCTATGTCGTTCTCTCATGGGTCCACATCTTATATGTCTGTTCTTTCTCTTCCATGTCAGCGTTTGGCTCCTGCATCTCTTTGTGCTGAATATTTGATCCATGCCTACCCGCAACTTTTTGCCCCTAGAGTTTGTTCTAGTTCAAAAAATGTTGAACATTTAGAAAAATAATAACAAATTCAAATATATTGATCGGATCTTATTTGTTGCCTTAATGGATAAAAAATATCAGTCTTGGACTATGAGAAAAATAAGTTTAATATTTCAAAATTGATGAATATTTTCACCTACCGACTTGTTTCAAAATTATCCATCGGAAGGCCGCCTTTTCTCGGCAGATCGTAGAAACTAAAGCCCTGTCTTTGTTTCTGAAAAATCTGAGGTCACTTTTTTTAAAGATGTAATAGGGATTAAAAACAAGTCGAAACAAACAGATTTTTTAGCCCCTATCACATCAAAAAAAATCTTACCATTTAGAAGTATTAAATAAAATTTGTTTATAAAACTTTTTCGACAATTGGGTGCTAATTCATGAGACAAATCTCATTCTAATTAATTCATAATTTGCTACAGTGATGCTACAGTAATTATCAGTAAATTATAGATTAATATACCTCGGCATATTCTATGAAAACCAGAATACCCATGCAAACTATGAAAACTCTGATCTAAAACTCCGATGGATAGAGGTGGAAATGGGGCAAATTTCCAAATAACCGCCCGCCTGCAGCCTTCCTAATTACTGTTTTGTGCACACAAAAAAAAACCCGCAGCAACGAAGGAGTCCGCGATTACGACACCCCTTCGGTTCTGTTCTCGCGTGGAGAAGCCCGCCGCGCCGCAGGACCTCGACGCGCCGCCGCCGGTCCTCGACGAGCCGCTGACGGTACCAGACGCGCCGCCGCCGGCTCCTGAGGGTTTCGTCGCTGCACGCCGCCCTCGTACCAGATGCCGCCGCCGGTCCTCGCTGAACATGTGTTTAGTGTTATGTAGGGAGTCCTGATAGGATGATGACGATCAGTTCTTGAGGGGGTCGGAACAAAGAAGCAGTGTTTAGGTGGTATGTGTTGTTCAGTTCTGTTGGGAAGAGAACTCTGAAATGGGGATGACATGAACGCCTATGCCCGTTTGTTTTCTACCCTCCTCTCAGTCCTCTGTAATTACCTAGTGGAGTAGTACTATGTGCAAGGCAAAGCTTGTGGCTCTGCTTTTTCTATGCTCGATCATTTCCTGCATCAATTCAATCGCCTGGGACATGTTAGCTTCCGAACTGCTGCTGTTGCAGGTTCCGAACTGGATGCAGAGAAGGCTCCATGGCGTCGCGGGCGCCGAGTCCATGGCGTTGCGGCCGCCGGAGTCGTCCATGCCGTCGCGGTCGCGGCCGCCGGAGTCGTCCATGCCGTCGCGGCCGCCGGAGTCCAGGGCCATGGCGTGGTGGGTTTCCATCGCGGTAGGGGTGGCGGCCAACGCGGGAGGGGCGGCGGCCACCGCGGCACGGGCGTAGAACCGGGCGGGGCGGCGGCGACTTGAAACGACGAAACCAGGCTGCGACGGGTGGGGTTCCAGGCAGGGGGTGTTTAGCAAAAATTCCAATTATAATGGGTTGAGTGGGGGGTTAAGTGCAAAAGAAACCCACCTCCACCCCTATCCATCGGATCCAGATCCTGTGGCCTAGATCGGAGTTTTCATAGTTTGCATGGGTACCCTGGTTTCCATAGGATACGCCGCCACATATACCTCAATAGATTTGTCTCGCAGTTTAGTCCCAGTGTTTTATAATTAGATTTGTAATTAGATTTTATTTAATACTTTTAAATACTAAGATTTTTTTATTTGACATAGTCTAAAGTTTAGTCCCAGGAACCAAACAACATGTTAGTCTGTTTCACTGTACGCCTCAGCAACCATGTTTGGTTTGGGTGCGAATAAAACTTGGTGAAATTTTTCGCAGTTTCGACCACTAATTAGAGATATTAAATGAAGTCTAATTACAAAACCACATTCGCAATCATAGTATTGTATCAGTTAATGTATCTAATGAGACATTTGATCTTATAATTAGAGCATAGTTACTGTAGCATTATTGTATCTAATTGTGGATTAATTATACTTATTAGATTCGGCTAGCAAACTTGCAGCTATCCGTGAAAAAATTTATAAATAGATTTCGTTTAATACGTCATGTTAAATTATTTGGTAAACAATATCGCGGCGTAAAATTCCAAGGTCTTCTATCCTTCAAACAAGCCGGAGAGCTGCTGCTCCAGCTCCTCCGCGGTGCGTCCGGCGGCCGCTTTTACATCCTGGTGCTCCTCCAAATACCGGCGGTATGCCGGCACGACGAGCTCCGACACGGCTTCCCGGAGGACGCTCCGGAGCGCCGGGTCGGGCACCTTCCAGCACCTCTGCGCGCCGCACGCGTTCTCAAACGCCGCGTAGAAAGCGCTCAACGGGCTCCGGCGCCGGGCGGGCTGCTTGGTGAAGCGGCGGCCGCCGCCGCCCAGCCGCGACACGACGGGCGCCCAGGACGCGTCCATGTAGCTCTTGATGTGGCCCTCCATGCGCTCCTCTCGGACGCGGAGCCACTCGGGGGGCAGGAAGTGCCGGAGGTCGGAGCCCGCTGCGCGGCGCGCGACGGCGTGCGTGTTGTTGAGCATGAACACCTGGCGCAGCCCCGGGAACGCGAGCGCCGCGGCGTTCTCCTCGAGCGCGGCCTCCAGGCACGAGACCAGCTCCGCAACCAGCCCGCGGCTGCCCTCGGGGCCTGGCGCCGGCGACTCGCCGCCGTCGCTGCCGAGGACGACGAGGTGGAGAGAGGCGCGGCTGCGCAGCATGCAGCGGAAGTAGCCCATCCAGAACCTCACGCACGGGTGCACCTCGCCGCCCTGCGGCATCCGCCACGGGTAGTGGGAGCGCACGAACGCTCTGAGGTCACGCCCGCCGTGCCGCGCCGCGCCCACCAGCCCCGCGAGCGCGGCCTCGGCGGCCGCCGGGACGGGGTGGTCGGGCCCCCAGGAGAACAGCCTCGCGAGGACGGGGTACGTCTCCGAGAGCGGGGCGTGCATGTCGAGCGCCGCGAGCAGCTTCGACGGGGAGCTCCCGAGCGCGGCCACGGCGTCCACCAGCCTCAGCATCGCGCCTGAGCTCGCGGCCGCGAGCTCCCCCAGAGCGGCTGCCTGCGCGGGCGCGAGCTCTCGGCCGTGCCCGAGGCGGAAGACGCGCTCCATGCCGCCCAGCGCCTGCGCCCACGCGCCGACCCTCCTCCCGAGCTCCCGCCGCGGGAGGGCGCGCTCGTCTCCGCCGGACGAGCCGCCCGTGTCCAGCACCCAGGCGACGTCGAATCCGGAGAGCCAGCGCAACAGCGCCTCGGCACGCGCGGCGGCGTCGGCGGGAGAGGCGAAGGCCGGGAGGAGGAGGAGGAGCACGCGCTGCTGGCGCCCGTGGACGTCGTCGAGGGCGCGTGGCGAAGACAGGGAGACTTGGCGGATAAAGTCGCGGTCGTCGAAGTCGAGCTCGTCGCGGCGGGCGGAGGAGGAGAGCGGGGAGGCGGCGTGGCGCCGGAACTCGCCCTGCTCCTGGGCGCAGAACTCGTCGGCGCTGCTGGAGCCGTCGCTCGAGGCGCCGGGCGAGGCCGGGCTGCTACCGCCGCCGCTGCTGCTGTTGTCGTAGCCGCCGGCGCCGGAGTCCAGCCGGGCCTCGGCAATGATAGTCCTGATGCGCGCGTACATGGCGCTCGGCGGCGGCGGCCCGGATGATGTGGCCATGTCGTGCGCAGCTAGAGTCTACTCGCTGGAGTGAAAGCACGCTGCTTTATTCCACTTGCCCACCTTGGCTTCGAGTGAGCCGGCTAGTCGTGCCAAAGCCAAAAGCACCGGGGCACTTGCCCCCAGAAGCAGGTAGCGTGGACTTGAGCGAGCTAGTCGTCGTCGACGCCAAATTCTGAAATTTCTCTATCCGAAGGGACTGTCCACTCTCCAGTCTCCACTGTGCATTCGTCTCCGAGAAGTCGGATTTCTTAGCCGCTCGACTACTTGTTAGAGCCAGGGTTTTAAAAACCGACCGGACCGGCCTAACCGCCGCCCTCCGGTACCGGTTTACCGGACCGGTTAGGCCGATAACCGGTGGAAACCGGTTGAATTCAAATCCAAATTCAAATAAATTCAAAAACTCTCATGCAACCGGTTCCGACCGGTTTACCGGCCGGTTTGACCGGTTTACCGGCCGGTTTTACCGGTTTACCGGTCGGTTTGACCGGTTTGAAATTCAAAAGCTCCCGTGCAACCGGTTTACCGGCCGGTTTGACCGGTTTACCGACCGGTTTGACCGGTTTTCCGACCGGTTTGATCGGTGGGCCTTCATGGGCCGGCCCATTTTTTTCTTTTTCTTTTTTGATTTAACTTTAAATTCCCACAAACTATACTAACTGAATGATTTTTTGAGAAAATTTGATACCATTAAATTCATCACACCTTGAAGTATTTTTAGGAATTTTTTAGGAATTTTTCATTTTTTGAATTCAAATTTAAAATTTGAATTTTGGCCGGTTGGGTACCGGCCGAAACCGGAACCGGACCGGACCGGTTTGACCGGTAACCGGTCAAACCGGACCGGTTCCCACCGGTTAGGTTAACCTTGGTTAGAGCAAGTCTTATAGATTTCGCCGGTCGCTGGCTGGGAACACGCGCGGGATGGTGGTGGCCCCCGCTGCTGCTCACTGCTTGGCCAATGGAAGGGTGTGCAGTGCGTCTCCGTCGGCCTCCGCCGGCATTTTGCTTCTCGCCCGCTCGACTCTCTCTCCTATACCACGGCAGCTCCCCGCCCGCTCCGCGCCCACCATTATACCTGCTCTTACAGACTTACAGCCAGATTGTGCAGCCTGTGAGAGAACAGCGGCCGTCACGATGAGCGCTGTGCATCTTTCCTCATTGCCGGCGACAATCTCTACAGCCGAGCCTACCGTTCCGAACCGTCAGTGCCGCGATCGCCATCAATCCTCGCACCGTTTCGTGATGTAGTGTGTCTTTGTGGCCACTGTGAAGAAGGTGGAAGAACCTCTGTGCTATGATCTCTGTGTTTTCCACGTTTCTTATGATGATGAGCTAGTAGGCCAAGTCTTCAGGGGTGAGCCTCACAGCCCTCATTCCTGCATAGTTGTGTCTCATACTTTTGCATGGCCTGACTTGTAACAGTATGGTCTCTTGTAAGTTGTAAATTAGACCTTTTGTGGTTATCGCCTCTGATTTTCTGATGCAGAGGCTCTTGAGGGAGCAGTGGGCGATATGACCACAACCACCTACTGAACTGGAGAAGTGACCTGTAACCAATCCAGTGGACCTTTTTTAGCAATATACTTCCGATGGAACTTCGGTTTGCGACTGTGATCTTCACTGGTTTCGTTGCGTGGATGATTGAGAGGCCTGAAACCGACTGTACCAAGGATCAGGTTAGAGACAGTTCGGCACCGCTGTTTTCACAGTCAGGTTGACTTCCTATAAGTGGTTTAGTTATTTGTCTTAGATATAAATTTCATCTGGCTACTCTGAAATTATTAGAAACCAGGTGTCGGAAACTTTCATGGTGATTATGGTGCTTGTTTAATCTCGAAATTGTCAGAAAAGCACATTTAATCTTGAACCAATACATTTCTATTAGAAGAGAAGGAAGAAATAAAGTGTTTAATTTCTTTAAACTCATCCACAATCTTATGCCAATGCGACTGCTTGCTGTTCGCGTCCTACTTCAAATTCTCTATCAATCAGCCATTGCCATACTGTTTACAGAGACAATTTTTATTTGGTAACTGACTAACTGTGACTAGCTTTGCCATACAGTTAATACGAATACTTTTTTTTTCTTTTGTGTTAACATTGCCAATATTGAATACGTCTACTTTGTTCGGTTTGTAACCATCAAACCTAAAGCAACAGAAGGGCAATGTCTTCAACTCCCAGAATGTAGGAAATTAACAGTGGATATTAAGTGTTCCAAATATATGCAGATTCTGCAAAGGTGAGGGATAGTGTGGAAGCTTTCAGATATTCTCCATGACGTAAGGAGCACTTGAGCCTTAGAACGGATCGCCACAAAAGAAAGGTGGATCCAAGCATGCAAAACATAGAGCAAGGCTTCTCTGATCCTAATCGCCAATGCCACAACCACATCGTTTGTGCAACTTCTTCTATGTAACAATGCAACTTCTTCTAGCAATCAGCTAGCCCTGTTTAGTTAGCAAAAATTTTTGGCACCTTTTTCAACACTAATTACAAGTATTAAACATAGATTAATTATAAAACTAATTATACAGATGGACAGAAAATTGCGAGGTGAATCTATTAAGCCTAATTAATTCATTATTAGAAGTTGTTTACTCTAGCACAACATTATCT
The DNA here is from genome assembly GCF_016808335.1 of Panicum virgatum. Classification (NCBI taxonomy): domain Eukaryota; kingdom Viridiplantae; phylum Streptophyta; class Magnoliopsida; order Poales; family Poaceae; genus Panicum; species Panicum virgatum. The sequence goes on from NC_053148.1 coordinate 6,425,921, forward strand.
AATCATTACATAATTAAGTTCATTAGATTCATCTCGCGATTTCATCTAAGGGTTATAGAATGGGTTTTGTCAGTTATTCGTTAATACTTCTAATCAGTGATCAAACGTTCGAAGTTACTGTAGCCTGTGAAAAATTTTGGGAACCAAACGGGGCTAGATTAGACGTTATAGCTTGACCTTGCTACAGATCCAAACGTACCCACGCCCACATACATCAGTTACAGCCGCCCAACGTTCTCGACCTGCCATCGGCAGTTCGGCATAGACAGAGCAATTAGCAATGACAATGTTGGAAATATGTGTTTAAAAAATCAGATTTCAATTTGAGGCAAAATAGAAATAACAACGCTAATGCGATTCAAATAGAATTGAAAACTGATAGAGTAAATCGAGCCGAAACATACTCATATCATCCTTCTCCTCAGTGCACGCCAAAGGAAAAGAGCTGGCGACCAAGAATTCTTATAGGCGAGACTAACAGCTGTTCGTATGTATGAGCCGTTCGATGTGGAGGTTGTTCGTATGTATGTATGTATGTATGTGTGCTTTCTGGACATCTTCAAAAATTCTTATAGGCGAGAGAGAAGCTCACAGTGAGCTGACCGTTTTCGCTATAAAAGCATATATCTCAAACAAAATTGAAAACTGATAAATCAAGTGTAAATCAGCCCACTCTTCTCCTTTTGTTGTGTGTTCAAACACAAGGGAGAGCTCTTCTATTTAAGTTGGCTTGCACCAACTTGAACTAGCAATGTGAAACTAAATGATGTCATACACTCTTACTTTGGGATTTCTAAAATGGGTCTCTTCATGGGCCTATTTTCCCGCACTTCTCTATCAAAGAGAAGCCTCATACAAATCTTATTGGATTCACGGTGCGTGTTTGCTTGTTTCGACATATTTTGGTTTTGATATTATTGAAATATATTAGAGTTTGCTACCTTCGATCTGCGTCTCAAGGTGTGTGTAGGCATGTAAGGGCGGGAGGATTGGTTCACAACTTTTCCCTGATAATGGTAAGCTCGTCCATCGATTGTCAGATCTGCCAATCAAGTCCCTCAACTTTTGATTTTAGATTAAATTCATCCGTGTGCTAATGTGGCACTCCATGATGATATTATGAGACTAATATGAAAGGAAAAAGCTATTGTACGACTAGTCTCACTACACGCAAGCACGTGACCACGTAGGCATGTAGGCCTGCCTACGATCTATCATACGTCGGCGGCCCAACAAATTTCACATGTCAGACCGTCCTATGCATTCATAGCCTAGCGATCCACGCACCTCTGCACACGACTATTGTTGCAATTTTGCTTGCCCACGCAGGTAGCATCCATGGGAACCCTTTTACATGAAGCCATCCTAAAAAAATATATTATCTACTTCAGATTACCTCCATTTCGAGAACCGATTGCACCATTGTTTTCTACGCGATAAGACGAACAAAACTTGACCCCACTTGCATATGTTTTAATGATGTTTTATACTATAGCAATATATGTGATGATTTGCTCTCTTTCTGTATCAACTTATGTGTATGTTATATTAATGTAGTAACAACTTATGTGTATATCAACTATTATTTTGTGTTAACTCGTATGTACCAGTGCATGATCAATTTTTATTTGCAGTAATTTGTATCTTATATGTGGGGAAACTCATGTATGATAGATGTTAGTTGTATCTTGTATGTGGGGAAACTCATGTATGATAAATGTTGGTTTGTGATAACTTATGTAGATGACAGATTTTATTTGTGGCAATTTATGTTTATAACAGATTTTTTCTGTGGCAATATTTTTGTGATAGTTTATAAATATTTTTATGATAACTTTTATTCTATATGTGTGGCAACTTATATCTTATACGTGTGGCAACTCATGTGCATGCAACTTTCTGTTTTTGTGGCAACTTATTGTATAACATATAGCAACTTGCTACTTGGGCAAAATATCTTCAAAATATATGCAAGTGGGATCTAGTTTTGATTGTATCATCACGTAGAACACAACGGTACAATTGGTATTCAAAACGGAGCTCGTACGAAGGAGATAAAATATTTTTAAATGTCATTTTATAGTAAAAAAAGGTAGTGTAGTCTTAACTTACACAGTACGTAGAAGTCAAAGCGGAAGGGAGGGGTGTCGTGTGCTTCGCCTCCGCGCGACTGGTCGCGCATTAACCTCTTCCAATATGAAAAGTTATTTTTTCCCTTTTATTCTTTCCCCTTCTCGCTTTCAGCTAAAGATGAGACTTGGGTTGTGCTATTTTTAGAGCGTTACATCATGATTTTAGGCATGGCCCAAAGCACGATATGGTACAAAAAAAAATTAGACCGTGCCGTGCCTACAATCTCAACACGATGGTCTACGCGGCAGGACCCGTATTTTGGACCGTGGGTCAAGATGGCACTAAAATAGCCTGTCGACCTGTGTGTAGCCCATTGTTCTAATATCAATCAATTTATGCTACTTTCTAATTAGCAACCGCCATTCAAGAAAGGATTTGTTAAAAGAAGATGCTTTATGTGATCTTAGTTATGAGTAAATTTTACTGCCGGTCCTTAAACTTGGCCTGCGTATTCATCCTAGTCATCGTACTCTTAAAATGCACATAATAGTCCTTAAACGTGTCTCACACTCTCATCCTAGTCCTTAAGCTTGTTTCGAGTTCTCATCACGGCCCTTATATTCTCAACATGCACATTATCCCACACTCTGGAACAAGTTCATGTGCTTCCAAAATATTTAGAAAAAAACTTTACAAATTATTCAAACTTTTAGAATTCCAATCAAATTATAATCTCACTAAAATAAAATTGATAAAAAATTCATAAGGCAATCATCTTGGATACAATATTTGATGATTTTTAGAGTGGTTATTTTAATACATTTATTTAATAGTTAATTTTATTTTAGAGACTAAAATAATATTAAAATCATTTATACCTTTGCTCTAAAAGATCCTGAGAAAATAACAAAAAAAAGCTAATTCAAATCTTAGTTATTTAGGATTTTGGTATTTCACATTCAATTCGTGATAATTATTAATAAATTTTGGTTCCATTTTGTGTGGGAATTGAACTTGATTTGAAATCCAAAAAATTAAAACAATTCGTGATATTTTAAGAGTATGTGCATTTCAGCTTTAAAAAGGACTATTATGCAATATCGAACCTATGTAACTTTGAACTTGTTCTCCTTTCTTAAATGTATCTTAAATGCATTGGCAGTGCTCCCGCTTTTTTAAACAAAAATATGTGCTCAAAATTCCTTAAAAACAAATTTATGTTGGAACAGGCGAACAAAGAAATGCGTTATGTACAAATTTTAAAGCTGAATGGGTCCAATACATTTTATGTGCCCTGCACTATGACATGTCGGAACAGAGAGACTGAAAGTCATGAGATGAGATTCAGATGGCTCCCGTTCCACGCTGGTGAACAACAGATCTCTGAACCACCTCTCCTTGTACACTTATCAACATTGACTCCTGCCACAGTTGCCAGATGAAGTTAGATGGAAATCCAAAGGTTTCTCATTGATATTGGGGGCAATTGTCAGCATAGAACCATAAATAAGCTCACCATCTCTAGGGGTGTAACTCTGTGCAGGAAGAAACCATCTACACCTATTTGATCACCACCAGGGCTGGAATGTCCAATGTACAAGATTGAACTGTCATGGTGGAAGTATCCACAAAGCCCACCCTTGCTTACATATGCGTTCTGTATCATATACCATGAAGTAAGTTATAGCGATCATTAATTTGGAAAAAAAATCTCATCAACAAAGAGAACAGAATTTACCACTTCATATTTTGTGAAAATACGCTGAAATGGTGTGTAGAACTTCATTATCTCTGGTGCTTCTGCCTCATTGCAAACAACTAATGGATTATATCCAACAACTATTTTCCTGCCTTAAAAAAAAGAATGTGAGACATTATGGTCACAATCAATAGTCCTAAGGACTGAAATATTTGCTTCTGCGATAACTATACAAACAAGGAAATGTGAACAGGGGCAACTGGTAGTAAACGCTTACCAATTACCACTGGTGAGTGCCAATGATCGCTCCAACCATTTAGTTTGTTCCCTATATGAAGTGCTTATTTTTCCATCTTGTAGAGGATCCTTGTAAAAAAATTGACAAATCCATGGCTAAGAATCTATCAAAGTTAGCATACCTAACGTGATGTACTGCTAATTATCAGATAGGCATGATCCCAAAAGAAACTCAAAGTTGCTCAAGGTGTAATGCCTGCAGAGCCCCAGTGTCCAGACCAATGATATCTAGAACCTGATCATACGACATATTCACTTTCTTCACAAAGTTACCGAGTATCCGACCATGTGATGATGTTGTGGAATACCTGATGGAAAAGCAATGGTGCTGGTTCCCATAATGTACACTATAGAGCTAAATTATTAAAAGTAGCTGTAAATGTAGGAACAACTAGCTTACCAGGGTATATTCAGATCTTGGAAGTACATGGAACCCTGAAAGGGAAAAAGGAAACAACTTAGCATTTTGTTCAATTACAAAAACAAGATTCCTTAACCACAATACTGGTAATGGACAACGAGATACATTAGACAGCACCTCGATCTCATTAGTGCAAGTTAGTTACTTACATTTTGCCAAAGTGGATCATTCTCTCCAGACCGAGCAACATCCAGCACGAACTTGACTTCATAAACCTTTGCAATAGCCTCCATCTTCATAAAAAAAATCAGAATAGGAAAATCTAGATCAGATATGCGTACTTTGTGCAATTTCTTCAAACCAACAAGAAAGGCATAATTGACAATCATTCTAATCACAGGCAGTCAGACATTTCTAAGCCACACCAAGCACACAGACGTTTCACGCCGCTTAATTCGACATCAACAGCAAAATATGCCTAGACGGATGAGTAACAAAGCAGACCGAACCACTCACTAAGTCCACTTAACTATATGAACACATACTGCACTGTGTTGTTAACTAGTCCATAAGGTGGCGTAAGAATAGACTACAACACAATTCAGCAAAGACATCGTTAGTCAGGAGGCACATTGGCACATGTGCCTCATCAGAAAAGTTGCATGCTGCATGTGCCGTCATCCCAGGTAGCTCCAACGCCAAGACTCTAGAGTAATAGCAGTCTTAGATCTTAGATCTGCTGCAAATGTGCAGGTCATCACCACTCATTGCGTGAATAAGTGTCAAAGCATTGCCGCTTATATAGGAGCACGAGAGTTGCAACTAAATGGGCAAATCAAATCAACGATGACATCTTCACTCCGAATGACTACTATTGGTCCAACAAACCACGAATCAACAATTCCTAATGTTTCAAACTTGAATTACCATGCGCATTGCAACATTAGATGGGTGATTTAGGTCCTGTTTATTTTCACTTAGCTTATAATCTAAGCGTGGCCAAGAGAAGCGAAGTTTTTCTCGCTTCTTGATTCTCGCTTCTCATAGTTCAAATCTCTGAAACGGATTACCACATAAGCGAAAATAAGTCCGGCGTTTGGTGGGATTATCGCTTAAGCGCAGCGCTAAACGAGGCAATGCAATGCGGCAGTGCCAATTCGCCACAAGGCGGAAGCAACACTACCACGAAGAACAAAGAGAGTCCAAACAACACGCCAGGGGACCGGATCATGGGAGGGAGTAGAACCGCGCGCACCTGTCTCAGTAGCTTTGCCTGCTCGGCGGGCGTACGCGATCCGTCGGCGACGCTGAGGAAGGCGACGCCTCCACCGCGCACGCCCCGGCCGAGCGCGTCCACCCCGCCGCCGGCCCCCGGCAACAGCTGCGGCTCGCCGAGGCTGAAGGCCGCGTAGAGCGCGAGGCACAGCACAGCCTGCACGGCCACCGTGCCGCGCCACGGCAGCTGGCGCCTGCGCTCCGCCGTCGCTGGCTCTTCATCTTCCTCTTCCATTGCCGTAGCAGCCGCTGGCTCCGCGCGCGCTCTGTGGCGCCTTCTCTCAGCAGCCGTGCCGAAGTCGACACTCGACAGAGACTACTGCGGTTTGGTGGATATCGTGGCCAATGACGAACAAACCAACAAAGTGCCAATGATGATTCATAAAAAAAATGCCCATTTTTCCCTTCGTATCCTGGCGGCCCTGTCGTATGCCCACCGAACCTAGCCATGTGTCGAACGGTGACATGTTCACTGATTTCTCGATGTCGATTTCAAGGCAACATATGAATATCCCATAGGGCATAGGCTTCCTCGTCACGAAATGACAGACGTGCGTTGCGTGAGTAGAAGTTAAAAACATACCACAAAGGAAAACGAAACCGGATAGATTTTTTTTTTCTTTTAACCAGATAGTATTTAGCAGAACGGTTCGTCGGTAAGCATTAGAAGTAACCAGCATAAGGTTTACTTTGATGCTACAATATATGGTAGATCCTGATCACCAGTAAAAAGTAAATTAACGGGAGTTCCCTTTCCAATCACTCTGCAACCTTACACGTCAACCGTCGATTTCCATCATGTCTGGCTTGGCACTTGAAGACTCGCCATTCCCTGCCTCAGGGCCTGGATCTTGCGGAGGTGCAGCAGCTTCTTTGGAGTTGGCATCTACCGCTTCCTCTTTGATGGCACTAGCAGTGCCATTCTGTTGGGGTTGCAGGGCCTGAACGACACCCTCGCACAAAGTTTCAAACTGATGAAGGCTATTCGCCAAACTGGAAGATGCGGACTTGACACCAAAGAACGAATTGAGCGCAGAAGCACTGCTGTCTTCAAGCAAGCCACACATCTGCAGAGCATACACAGACAGGTTAAACCGAGGAAAAGAAACCATGTGTGTTCACTCATGGGTTGTGACTAATGTAAACTCAGCTCCACAACACACCTTATTGTAAAGATGGGGAACTTGTGACTGACCGCCGGTGCCATCAGGAGTCACTTCATTGGTAGCTGGAAACGAGGATCCCAGTTACAAAAAATAGAAAAAATTCATAGTACATGTCGACAACATCACATTTTTAAAGGTGGCAGAGTACATAGGACAACAGCCATGCTTAGCATATGATTAAAATGATGACAAACATGTTATCTGTCCCTTTCTGCATTGATGATGAAGAGAAGGAATATTTAGGGAATAGCAATGTTCAAAAAGGCGGAATTAGGCGGCCGCCTAGGCGCGCTTAAGCCCTAGGCGAGGGGGTCCCGCCTCGCCTATGGGGGTAGGCGGTCCCCTAGGCGGAGTGAACGTCGGGCGGCGCTGGGGGAGGAAGCGACGTCGGCGGCAGAGGCGCAGGTGGAGGTGCGGACGTCCGGTGGCGGCGGCGGAGGTGAAGGTGTGGACGTCGGGCGGCGGCGGACGAGGCGGAGGTGGAGGTGCGGATGTCGCGGTGGCAGCAGGGACGGCGTGCGGCGGCGGAGGAGGCAAGGCTGGCGGCAGCGGAGGAGGAAGAGGAGGCAGGGGCGAGCGGGCGGGCGAGCGGAGGAGGAAGAGGATGCAGGGGCGGGCGGGCAGGCGGAGGAGGAAGAGGAGGCAGGGGAGACGGCCGGAGGAGGAAGAAGGAGAGCAGATCCGATCGGGGTGAGTGGATAAGGGGAAGGCTGTGAGGTGGGCTGGGCTTATTTAGTGGGCTTTTGTCCAAATTAGGCCCATTGGCTGTTTATTTTTCCTTTTCTTTTAGAGATATATGTATGTATATGGCAAGATATACATGTATATGTGTGTACGTGCTACCGCCTAGCAAATCGCCTTGAAACGCCTAGGCCCGCCTAGGCTTGCCTAGGCTCTAGGCGGTGACCCGCCGCCTAGAAACCGCCTAGCGCCTACTTGAACATTGGGGAATAGGATTTCACTTACAAATTGGCTCAAGATTTTGCAGTTCTTGCAATTCCACCAATAATTCATTGATATCTCGAACAGCTGGAGCATGTCCAGCTGGAATACCTTGTTCGGCAATATCATCAGGAACAGGAGTATTTGACTTTATCTGCCAAAAAAACAGAAGTACACCTTAACCAATGTCCCGCAATTTAGGTGCACAATAGTAAAGGAACAGCTAGTGTGTGCTCCCAGGACAATTTAGGTGCGTGTGTTGAAAGGAAAGAAACAAAGCCCCAGCACCGTACCACAGCATATTCCAGATCCAAGCATCTCTCCAGGATATGGTATCTCTTTCTCAAGAACTCAACTATCTTTCTCTGGACTTCCTTGTAATGGGCACCTGCTGCATTCACCTGACCTTCCTGTGCGCCTTCCAGATTTCCCTGGAAAAAGAATTGAAAAGTTATAAGAAACACAATGAGTTACGTCACTTGAAAATTAGGAAGAAAAGACAGTGAGCACATACTAACATTTTCCACATTGCTTAACTGAGCACCCATTATTTCATTAATGGAAGGGAGATTCAGCTCTCGTCGTGCAGCCTCAAAAAGCCCATTATTTCTGTCATCTGATATATACTGCCACCTTGCGTATCCATGCCTAATGAAGGGAAAACAAATCAATTATGTTAATACCTTAAATAGTAACTTCTTTACAGCATAAAGACAAAACAAAAATTGGAAAAAAACGCATGCAAAATGATCTTAATATATGAAAGCAACTAAAGGCATTCAACATGCAGATCGTATATTGTAAAACTTATTGTAACAAAGTGAAATGTTAACAGATACATACTTTAGTATCCCTTTCAGTAACAGTAAATCATGTTCCGTTTTCCATATTCTTCCACCAGATAAGCCTTGGAACTCATAGAGTAAGTAATTAGGAAAGAGGTTTGTATTTTTTCCTTGTCCCATGGCAGCCACCTGGAACCACAGAAACATGACAATAATATTAGACAATACAAAGGTTGTCTCATTGATAACAGAATTGCACATTGAAGTACCATTATCAGTGAAATTCTATAAGGTCCAAAGATCTATGAAATTGTACAAGTAATATGCTTCCAGATTATGATAGAGAACAGTCTGAGTTCTTCAAAAGAACACACAAGATATAATACAGAAGTTTAGTTCAGCATCAGTTGCACTTTACATGCGAAAGTATACATAGCAAAGCTTCTTTTACGTTTTAGGTCATGGTAAGATGCCAATACCAACTGAAAGCCACAAGTACCTTCTCCTCAATAAGGGATATGTTTGCTATCCTGACCAAAACATCATCGACACGCATCCCTTCCTTTGGAACACCATCTGCATTCATGCATATAGACGATAAGAATATAGATGGAGTAGTAGGCAGCACTAAGCTCAACTCACCTGAAAAATAGTCTGAATCATTAATGTCCTCAACAAGATGGGCCATGACAAGTTCAGCATATCTGCAAGAAAAATTATAAAATAAGTAAATAAACTGTATGAAAGAAATTGCAAGAAATCAGTTTCAGGACAAAAAGAATTGCCTTAGTGCTTGCAAAATTTGCTTATTTGGTGTTTCACTTGGGAAGCCATTTAGTAATAACAGAAGAGACTTTCTGACTAATAGGCACTATACAAAATTAGGTGCATCCTCAAGTATAGCATATTCTTGTGGGTTCTTCTACAAGGAAAAGGCAATGCTAGAGCTCCATGAGGGGGCAGCATTCCAACAGCTGTTCTGTGTTCATGAGTTACTTCAGCAGCTTCAAGCTTACTCGAATTGCATCTGAGTAACCTTATCAGTTGTCAGTCTATCATTGGCAATTTGGCATTAATTTGCTACTAGCAGACATAGTCTGGCTTTGGTGGCACAGTTGGCTTAACTTGGCATCTTACATCATGATATCACGTCTTTTCTCATAGATAAGGATGCTAGCTATCCAGAATTGCAATATAACTAATAAAACATGAACCCACCCAAGCATAGTGTTGTGTAAGTGCTCAATCTCACTACCAGCATCTGACTTTGTCTCAATGTGTACCTGCCTACTCTAATTACCAATAGGCCTCTGCCGTCACAACATGTGAACTCTCAGATGTCAGAATTCCAAGTTACTGGTTTCTTCACCAAGGGACAAATTCTAGTTCATTATCTATATACCTAGAAGCTAATCAATAAAGTGTAAACTGATTTAGATAATGTCCAACTAACTTACAAAAATACACCTTATCCTTCCTAATTGATGCACAACTCAAAATATTTGGGATCCAATAATATGGAGAGTACATTTCGCATACCTCTGAATTTCCTCAACACTTTTTCCTTTCAGACGATGAAGATACTCTTTCCAGTCATAGTTCTGAAAACCGTATCTGCAATGTTGTGTGGGGTAAATTGCTGACCACAAAAAAACTACATGGTACACATTCATTTTGGTCTCAGTACAACTAGAGAATACCAAAGCATACAACAGCGGTCCCAGGGCAAATATATGCTTAAATTGGACAGGAAATAACTAATTGGTGATAAAGATACAGGTCAGCACACAACTATAGAAGAGAATAACAAAATATCAACACTAACCAACCAATATCAGAAATAGAACCTTGTTAGTGAAAATGTACCCATGGGCAAGAGATACAGATAAAACGGAAATTTGTGAGTGCTTGTTCTATCACTCTATGCAAATAACATGTCGACATCTGGACATAAACTATAAATTCACAGTATTCACTCACCCACAAGACAGGTTTCAGAGGTATCAGACTATCAGTTACTAACCTATTGAGTGTCTGTAGGAACAATGAACGTTGAGCATTGTTGAATCCAAGAACTCTCAAGGTACGTCCTTCACCCTCCATCAATGGAATCAAATCAACATTACCTAATGAAGATGTATTGACATAGTGTATAAAATACATAATATTCATCATGTAGCAATAACACAGTGACAGCATACTCAATATAACTGTCTTACGTGATTTTCTCTTATATTGGCCCCTCCTCCCAGAAACATTTCCTTGCAAATTTGTGTCATTATCTGACACATCGTCCTCAAACGAGTAATCCTCATCCTCTGAGCTTAAGTCATGAATGTCATCCTCATCAGCAGCAGCCATCTAGAGATGATGCGTAAAGAAACAGGGCTCATCAGTCTTTTCCATTACTAATAATGCATATACTCACTCTAAAGTTTAATCAAATTAAAAGAATTGCATTTGCAAACAGAAAATAACAGTACATTCACATATCTCATGGTTGATTAAGAGGTAATGAACTGATGATACTGTGCAGTTGCAGCAAGAAAGATCCGACATGGACCATATTCTGCCTTATTATCATGAAAAACTAAATTAAAAGATTACCTTGGCAAATAGAAGATAATAGTACAGTGAGGTTAGACCTCATGACTAATAACTGAGGTCCCATTAAACCAAATAAGGTCGAAGAAAATAGATTGGCTGTACTTTTGCCTTATTTTCATGCAAAATTATTACGGCTCCTATCAGAAATGTCTTATTAATAAAAATTCTCAAATCTTTAGCCACAATCATTTATAAGTGGAGCATTAGATATTAGGGGGGATTATTATAATGGGAACATATCTAGTGCAAACCAAACCACGGCAAAAAAGTCGTCTAAATTCACCAAAAAAATCACACATGTAGATGATATGATGATACACAACCTTGTAAAATTTCTTGTCCAAACTCGACTTTGTTTGTGAGATATAAAAATAACAAATTTCTACAAATCATCTGGACATGTTTCTGGCTTGAAATTTGTTATTTTTATATCTCACAAACAAAGTCGAGTTTGGACAAAATATTTTACAAGATTGTATATCATCATATCATCTACATGTGTGATTTTTTCGGTGAATTTAGACGACTTTTTTGCCGTGGTTTGCACGGGTTTTCACGAAGTCATGGTTTGCACCAGATATGTTCCCTATTATAATCTACTATCTTTGTTTGGGTATGGTACAGGCCCTATCTATACCACTTGGGGTTCTTACCCCTTCATTCTTCTTAATATATTGATGCGCAGGAGAGCTGCGCTTTCGAGAAGAAATTATAATCTACAACCATAGTATAAATGTTCTTCCACTAAACCATAAAGGGTCTTTTCTCAAAGCATGCTGTATCTTTTTCTTAGTCCCCTTAACGTAAGGAAATACAAAAGATGTGCTTAGACAAAAGAACCTCTGTGTTTATTCTGGTTTCTGTGTGTTGTGAAGAAAAAATAATTATGAGGATTATGATGCAATTTAATTAAAAGCAGCTGCGAAATGTTGGTGTTTTTTTTAGAAACTGTACAGCAGGTGAGGCCCCCACTGTGGTATTTTATTAAAATACAGAAAAAATAAAACAAAACATTACAAAGCACAGGGATGATACAATCCCCAGGGAGTAAGAAACTTCAGGCGTTACACATGGTAACTACTGTACAGTGCTGACCCAATTCAGAAAGTCATCCCTACTGCTAGAATTTAGTCTGTGAGATTGCAGCTTGGCTCCTCAACGAAGTGAGAGGCCCAGGAGTTAATGGAAGGCCTGATGCCCTCAAAAATTAATGCATTTCTCTGCTTCTAGATATTCCAGCAAGCTATAATAAGATCTCCATGAAAAAACTGTTGTTGTTTAATCCTGGAGCTGTCTTCATCATTCAGAAGAAAGGGAGGTTGTGATTCCATTGTATGCCAATTTTGCCCCAGCAAGCTCTAGCAAAGCTGCAGTTGAAGAACAGATGAAATGCTGTTTCTTCAACGTTCTCATTGCACATCACACAGTTAAAATTTCCCCCATCGACATGGTAGTTCCCTCAATAGATTACTTGTTGGTGTTCATTGGGATCTCTGTACAAATTATACAAAGACTGAAAGCTGCAAGAGTTCTTGCCCTCAACTTTACTTTCTTGTGCTGGCACATTTGGTACTTTGTTGTGCTAGCACATTTGGTTGCATAGAAATATTAGAGTTATGGAGGTCGGCCAAGCCAACCAAGTCCATTTTGGGTGGCACACATGAGGTAGCAGCCATCCTAAGGGCCACAGAATGCAATGAGAAAGTAGCATGCGTGCATATCTTTATGGTTAGATTATATGGCTTTGATACGTATATTACCAATATGATCACTTGCATCAATTGTCCTAGTTAGGCATATAAGCACAGTGCTATCATCTCTTTGAGGCACACTATTCGTAATATTAATTGCAACTACAACTGCTCTGCATGGAATCTAAAAGATCTGCTCCATGAGTACTGTAAATTATAACCAATTTGAATCCCTCTTGACAAAATTGCATCTGTTCCCACTTCCCAACCTCAAAACAAAGAATGCAGATCATAAAATAACGGAAAAGAAAAGAGGGCAAGATTAATAATGATAACACTTAGAGGTGACACCTGTTTGCGGCTTCTTTTCCCTTTTCCCATAGCGGTGTGTTCTTCCACTTTCTGTACATCGGATCTATGCTTCAATAGTTCGTCCCAATAGTTTGCTCTTTCAGAGTTTGCAGCTTCAGCTGCAGCCTTTCTCCGTGCCTCCTCCTTTTCTGCCAGAGCCTTTGCCTCATCAATATATTCAAAGTTCGCAACCTGGCATGGGTAACACATGAAGTGAGAACTGTGTTGCTTGCTAGAATATGCCAAATAATCAGAATGCGTTTTTGTCATATCAAGTCATATTATGTGGCATTTTTAAGAATAGACAAAACAAAAATAGTATGACTCTATTAGTAGTATACCATGTTTGTCAAGGAGGAATATTAGAATAAGCATGCCAGTATACATCTGGGAGAAGATGGTAAAACTAACAAGTTAATTCAAATGTGAATGCATGCAATGCACATGCAAGAATACCTCATTCAGCAACAAAAATATAACACATAGGTTAAAAAAAGGGCATACCCAGTGCCGTAGGCTTCCCGCACTGTGCGGGGTTTAATCCGATCAAATATTAATAGAGGCTTTGTTAGCAATTTAAAATGCATTAAGGTAAAATATACCAATAACATTGTACTCAGACCTCACTAGCTCACAGACAAACATACTTATGCAAAATAGAGATGATGTGCACTGCACTTCATCCAATATCATGTGCACATAAGCATTTCTTAGGCAATGTAAACCGCAAAGAATGTCAAGAGCATATAAAAACGAAGAACCTCCTCAAACATTATGCCAGTAATAAAAGAAGACCTTGGTACCTTGAATCCTTTTAAGAATTCATCATCTTCATCATCTTCCACAGATTCTTCATCATCAACTTGGTTACGATCTAACAACCTGTGAGGCCAGTGCAGAAATATATACAAATTGTTTCGTGTAACATTGAACACTGCAGCTTTATATACTTTAAAGAAGCTAAAAGTTGGGGCAGAAATCGTTCAAAAAAAGTTGGGAAGAAAAACTAGGGAATAGTGTTACATAATTCATAAGCACTGCACATAAACAGAATCCATACTATACTCTAAAAGGAGAAGAAAAAGAAGTCCATAATAAAATGAAATTAAACAAACTAAATTGATCACTCTGTATAGGATGATCTCGAGTATAAACTGCCCCTTTAACGCAATAATTTGAATCTTTCTAGGTTTGCAAACATAATCAAAGTAATCTCTGGGCTCCAGTACGTTTTGTAAGCCATTTCATAAATTTGGGAATACTATAAATAAAAATCTTCCCAAGGTGAAGTTAAGAAGTTTACTTCTCAATTGCAGTAAGCCATTTCATAAATTTGGGAATACTATAAATAAAAATCTTCCCAAGGTGAAGTTAAGAAGTTTACTTCTCAATTGCAGCGTCATCATAATGAATTTGGCGAGATTCATCATTCTCATCCTCAAAAAGCTCCTTTGATCCATAGCGTATAATATCATCTAGCTCCTCCTGACAAAGGTTAAAATGCATATTTATTATTTAGTACTGAAAATCAATATGAGAGATTCGCAAGTCAGGCAGAATAGCAAATTGGGTTAACTTGCTTTGTTTGTACATGCTAATGACATGTTCTAGAAGTCGGTAATTCTTAGAAGCTTGAAAGAAGAAACTACATAAGACCGGAGTTAGACCAGCGACTAGTCAATTACCAGCTCCAGCCAAGGTTCAGGAAATTTATGAGAAAAACTCCTGGGTACCGCATTCATGGCATCTTTTTATATTTTGTTGCCGAAGGGCAATTCTATGTAAAGGGACCGACAACCCTGTTATGGTAAGAACAGATAGTACACAGCTGGCCAGCCAAGGGCGAAAGTGGAACACCTGACCCTTGGTCATCATATCCTATCGCTGCCATGCACATAGCAAAGCCCACCAGATCACCCAACCTAAAATAATCTGAGCTGACACATCCACATAGATTATGGATATGAAACCTAAAAGAATTAAGCAACCTCACCCATGTCACACCACAGCTCCAAATCATAAATGTGTAACACCATAGAGGAACTAAAACTTATCTACCTTACTCATACCACCAGTCCCACAAAGTCTCATTACAATTATAAACTTCAATTGACATCAAGAGAAACTACAACTAAATTTACAGAATAATCACCGACCCTAGTACCATGTGGAAGGTTTAAAACCTTGTAAAATGCAATGCAAAGAAAGGGCCATCATAGTAACGGATGCTGCATTTGGGTTCATGCAATGTCAGTAACAAAAGGTAACATGTAACTCAGTCTTGTGGTCAAAACAAGAATTCACACGTAGGTCAGACCATAAAAGATCAACCAAAATTGATGCTTTACAAAATTCCTACCAACCATTAAATTGTAGTCACCATGGTTACCTGATTGACATTATTAGCTTTTGTGAGTCGACCAACAACTAAGTGCTCCAATATCATCTTTTTCTTTGTAAGCTGCATCATTCGCTCCTCAATTGTACCTCGGCTAACAAGCCTATATATCATGACCTGAAAAGAAAAACCGATGGAAGGGATATAAATAAAAATCACCATGAAAACTATTGAAGAATATGCGTTTAATTCAACATAACACTATTAAGGTAAAATACCTTGCTAGTCTGTCCTAAGCGATGAGCTCGTGCCATAGCTTGCAAATCCGCGTGAGGATTCCAATCGCTGCACATACAAAGGTGACAAGTTAAAGCAAACTCATTATATTGACTATTTTTGTCTAAACACAGAGATTTACTTACCTGTCGTAGATAATTACAGTATCTGCAGTTGCCAAATTTATTCCCAGACCACCAGCTCTGGTAGAAAGAAGAAAGCAAAACCTAGTTGAAGTCTTAGCATTGAAGCGGTCTATTCGTATCTGCCTTTCAGCACCACCTATCTTGCCATCAATACGCTCATAGCTCCATTTCTGAAACATGTTTTGTTCGTAGCACAATAAATGAGATGCATTAGTCCGCACCACGCAAAGCTAGCACTATTCACAATGGGAAGATAGTAAGTACCCTGTAACTTAAATAATCCTCCAGTAAGTCCAACATATGCTGGAACTGTGAATAAATTAGAACCCTATGGCCCTGCTCTTTCAGTTTCACCATCATCTTGTCCAGAAGCTGCATCTTACCTGACGAATCTAAAAGCCTCCTACAAATTCAAAGAAAGAAGATAGTCTTAACACCAAATAGAAGAAGTATGGAGTGCAAATACCAATCATAGATTTACTCAAGCTTGAAAGATGACTAAACCCAAATCGGTTAATCCAGTTCAACATCATAGGAACAAATTCAAATGATGTTACTCGGAGATATACTACATATTAGGAAATAAATGCCGTCATATAGGCATTCTATCAGATGGATATAGAAGTTACACTCGAATGAAAATGGCAACTGTATTAACAAGATGTTTATCCTAGCCAAATCGCTAACAAAACAAATGGCGACAATCTCACTTGCATTTCTCATTGACAAATAGAGCACATTCAATGAACAAAGAGAAAGAGGCAGTAGATAACTCCAATACAGCATGGTGTCTTCAGAGTCAAGAAAGCTTAAAAGGTTAGTGATATCAAGTATTCCTATGCATACACTGGCAGTTCCCAGTAATCATAATTCCCAATGCACCAGCAAGAACATTATGGCCTTGTTTAGATGCACTCAAAATTCCAAAACTTTACAAGATTCCTCGTCGCATCAAATCTTTGAACGCATGCATGAAGTATTAAATGTAGCTAAACAAAACAACTAATTACACAGTTTGACTATAATTTGCGAGACGAATCTTTTAAGCCTAGTTAACCCATGGCGGGACAATAATTACCAAATACAAACGAAAGTGCTACAGTACTTTACGCCCAAAACTTTTCGCATCTAAACAAGGCCTATGTAAAAGAACAGCAGCAAGGCCCTACGAGCAAATTAAGAAGAATAAGAATATGATGGAAACTAACATGAAACTACATGGGCCAAACAAATACAACTCAGGTCACTAAAACTTGTCGTTTCAGACAAGTATGATTGTTTTGTGCTAATTCTTCTTGTCTGAACATCATCTTTTTGACCAGAGGTATAGTAACAGCTACAGCAAATATATACTAAATACACATAGAGAAATAAAATAGAAGACAGTTAATAAAGAAGAAGCCTTGTGCACCTTAGACCTTCTTCTGGATTGGCAGGTTCAGAATCAGGTTCATCTGTCATGAATCCATGGCAACAGAGTTTGCGCAGCTCCATTACAACGTTTATTAAAGATATCTGTAACAAGACGATATAGAATTGTAAATTCAGTAAGGCAGATTCAATCGACTACACGAGAACCAAAGCAAGCTATTACTTGTCCACCATTACGACGGGCTAACACTTCATAATTCTTGGTGAGAATCGCCTTATAGTACTCCTTTTGTTTGCGCGTCAGTTCAACTCGTAAAATCAATTCCTTTTTTGGAGGAAGCTCTTTCATAACATCTTTCTTGAACCCTATTTGCAAATGAGTATGGTGATAAGCATTATTTAGAACCTTTTGTGGCAAAGCAAACCCATAGATGGAAGTTTTAACTACAGCATTCATGAATAAAAATACGACTTTAACAATCAATAACTTTGACATCCTTCCAACAGGGGCAGCCAATTAAAAAATCATTCGATTCATTATCAGCAGCACCATGTGCGTGGCAAAAAAAGAAAAGAAGAGAAAAGTGAATTGAAGTAGATTCGCACTTCGAAGAAGATGTGGCTTCAACATTCCGTGAAGCTTCTCAATTTGCTTGTCTTGGTTTATATCCTTGAACTCTTCTTGGAGCTCAGCTATACTCCCAAACTGCAGAGTACATACATAAGCATGTCACATCAGGCTATAGATAGTTTCAGCTTTCAGGAGAGAAACTGTTCTGATAGTAGAGTTAAAACATTTAATGTGACAAGGACTGAGGGGAAGGGAATGCTGCACAAGAGAACCAGGTAAGTGCAGTGCATTGTGCATATATGGCACGTTATGCATCATAATATTTCCTTTACAAGCAGAAAGGGTTTGGGGACCAACAAACTCAGTGATTCAATCAAAATTGTGCCAGTAAGAATTAAAGAAAGCGGGACATAGTCAAACTTGAACCTTATCTAGTCCTATTTTGCCTGCGCCTGCAAAAATGGCTTCACAAGTACTCCCTCCGTTCCAAAATCGTAGGTCGTTTTGGCAAATCTAAATACATAGGTTTTGCTATGTATTTAGACACAACGTACCTCTAGATGCATAGCAAAAGTTATGTATCTAGAAAAGCCAAAACAACCTATAATTTGCAACAGAGGGAGTACTCCAGTAATATATTTGTGAAAAACAATGACAGCAAACACTTCAATTTATGGGGGGTTTCTATCACAAGACTACTTAATAGTATTTACACAGCCATCTGCAGTTAAAAAAATAGTCAAGCAGTTATCATAACAACAATAGCTCCATGGGTGACAATCCATCAGAACAGGCAACCATGGTGTGGTTTACAGAGACAACCATTGCCATCCTAGGCCTTATTGAAGAAATTTCAATAATAGAGTTATCTGTCAGAACTCAGAATATGCTAAACTGCCAGACAACAACAACAGTGTTATTGAGACATTACTTTTTAAAAAAGAATTAAACGATCGCAGAGGACACAGAAGAAAGATCACCACTAACGAACTAAAGAGTGCCATGAACTAAATAAAAATGAGACAGCATCCGAGAAGCAGGAAATCTTACGCTTTCACCCTCAAGGAAGTGCATAAGCATGAAAAGCTCATCAAGGTTATTCTGAAAAGGAGAAAAAAAAAGAACATTAAATTAAACACTTACGACAAAATGGTCAGGATCAACAGACAACAGTGCAGCCAGAAGGAACTGCATATATGCCAAAAAAATCAAGAAGAAAATAAACAAATGAATTGAATGGCTGACAAGTGGGAACTGAAATAAATGAAGTAACCTAGTATAGGATCAAGGTTCACGCAAAGCTGCTACCTAACTCTCAATACGTCATTTGCAGTGCACAGACATGATATCAATAGGATCCCAAATTGCACGTGTGCAGAAAAGTACTCCATTTCTTATTTCACATAGGCAGTTTATTGTGGATTCAATAAAAAATACACTATTAGATAGGTGTGTCCTTTTATGTTTCATGAGGCAGATAGTACAAACATTACTTGAATACCCCCTCATTTGGAATCAGCAAGTAAAAATACAAATTTAGCTACCAACAAATTGCCAGCAAGGAGAGCTAGAAGGTACAAAACTCTGTCGAATTTCTACAGAAAAAGTAGGAAAA
The DNA here is from genome assembly GCF_016808335.1 of Panicum virgatum. NCBI lineage: Eukaryota > Viridiplantae > Streptophyta > Magnoliopsida > Poales > Poaceae > Panicum > Panicum virgatum. The sequence goes on from NC_053148.1 coordinate 6,445,485, forward strand.
CTTCAAAATGAGAAAGGAAGGTACAGGCAAATTGTGAACGGGCCTGCAGCCTGCACTGCTTTAGTAGCAACGTTGAGCGATTCTTTTTAAACAAAAGCCATGGAGATGATCTTACCCCACCGTTCGAGTTTTTTTGGTATACAAAAACTTTAAAATGTGAAAGTTTCCACTATAGCTTAGGCATGATAATGTGCATGAAATAGTAACCTGAACCGGGGTCCCTGTTAATAGCACGCGATGTCTGGTGTTATATTCTTTAAGTTGACCAAACAGCTTGGAATCTTTGTTTTTCAACCGATGCCCCTCATCCACAACCTGACACAATATACAGATTGGAAATAAGTTAACTAAACCTTAAAACATGCTATGTATGAACATAGATGGACAAAAATTCTGTCAGATAAATGATGCTGAGACATGACGTGCAAAAATAGAAGTACCAAGCATTCCCATTCTATGTTTTTTAGAACAGCCGAGTCCATGTTGATCATCTCATAAGATGTCAATAAGACATCAAACTTTATCCTTGACTGCTTCTTTTCTTCATTAGATGGAGATGATTTCTTTTTCTTAAGCTTCTTTGATTTATCTTTGGGGTAGTAAAACTCATACTTCCTAATAATTTCCCGAGAAGCAGCAGCTCCAAAATACATTACCTGTCCATAACAAGGGAAAAATTTATTGAGATATGTCTGTCTGAATTACAGACAATATAGACCTCAAATTAGGTTTGATGTACATACAACATTCATTTGAGGTGCCCAAGTTGCAAATTCACGCTCCCAATTTCGTAGAGTTGAGAGGGGGGCAACAACCAGATGCGGACCCCACTTGTCTTCAAAAAGGGAGGCCAGAAAAGCAATACTCTGTATCGTTTTCCCTGCAATTTGGATAATTTTATCTAGATCCCAAAACAGCATTTGAACAAAAAACTTTGTCCGTACAGTAAAGCATCCCTTACCGAGACCCATCTCATCACCAAGGATTACTCGTTTGTCATGATACCACGAATAGCGTAAGAAGTTTAAACCTTCAAGCTGATAAGGATGTAGTGTGCCTTCAATAACCACCAAAAAATAGCATTCATGGAAAAAAAACAGATCCATAAGATTTACAGTCAACTAAACATTAATATCCAGTAATAGTTTGTTAATTAATCGCAGCATACTGTTTATTCATAACACATACCACCAGAAGGAAATGTAGGGCTCTCCTTGAAATGGCGTGACTCACGAGTGGCACTCTTGCCACCAGATTTCTTACGCCTGGACTGGATATCATTAAAGCGTTCGATCTGAGGTTGGAATGCGGAGATGTCAGACTCATTTTCCCAAGTACATTCGTCATATGTAAGTTCCTTCCATTTCACATAGTACTCCCACTCGCCAGTGGAGCTTTTTCTGTTTATAGAACAATGTAGAAAATTTCAATACCAGACAACTTCTGCTAAATGGAAATTAATGTGTGCGTACAAGGAAGATGGTAAGTGGGCATATAAATGGACAAGACCATCATGAATGGAAAAATAGCACTATGAAGATAAAGTGGAAGTAATGGTTTTAGCATGAGTAATTGGGTACAATCACTTCATTCTAGATCATGGAATAAATTTCTTAGTGTCACATGACTTTCATTATTGCTGATTCACGGAACCAATAGGTAATAACAGCCCTACAAATGGAGTGTGCATTGAAAATAACATGTATACCCATTACCTGAAATCTACATGCATACGCTATTCAGTAATTCACCAAAGAAAAGCTGGAGCCAGGACATAGCATCACTAGCAACATAAGTCACTACAAATCTAAAACAAGATTGTATCTGTGTTTTTAGTACCACCAATTCACAATACAAGGTAAAAATAGCCCCATGTATGTAATTTGTCTGTTGATAAATTATCCTGCATACCTGCTAGAAAGGATCCTGTCAACAGTTGTCCACTCCGGTCTAATTGCAATAAAGTCATCATCAGATTTCTCCACGGAATCCATTTGCTTACGGAAGTTATTCAATCTAGTTTTCAACCGAGGGTGTATCTTGGCAGCTTCTAAATATTCTTTTTCTGAAACCCTGGTTTTAAAAGAGAGACGATAATTAATAGTCGATGAGTACAGAGAAAAACAGTTATGCAGAGAGCAAGTAACTACCAAGAGCAGTGAATGTGTGATAATCCTTTCCACTTTATAAGGTAATGCTTCATCTTCTTTGGTTCAGGCTCTGAGGAACTAGTATCTTCGCGAGGGGCATCCCGCATTTCACAATCTAGAATCTTCTCCATCTCTGTCAATGGACTTACCTGAATACAACAAACAAGGTGAATTGTTACACCAACAGTATCATGCACGAATTGAAACTGAGGTGTATGCTGAAGGCAAAGACATACACATTCCGGGCAGCTCCATTTATCAGATGCAATGTTTAAGCAAGGAACCAAGCATTTTCTGTGAAATGCATACGTGCATGTTGAACAAGAGACAAGGTTATCACTTTTTCCGCATCGCTGGCAAGCTTCTTCTTTCTGCACATATACAATAAGGATGAACCAACTAAAAACTACAGGACCATGTAGAATGATATGAAACAAGAAAAAAATACAAAATCACATGAACTAGAGGGGATCAGGAATTGAAGATAGTGCATAATAAACATTTAGAGCTCTAGTGTATAGACACAACAAGGTTCGTTTTTTAACAACATGTCTAAGAATTCAAAATGGTAAGATTGTTGCCTTATTGTTGTTCTGGATTTGATGTAAACTGACAATAAAGTAATAACAAATATGTCCTCTCTTATGATGATTTCATATGGACAGTCCTTACTGAAGCTTGTTATGGAACACCAAGGCCGCATATTGTAGAGCAAACTACTAAGTACTAACATCCCTGCGGGACATGGAAGAATTTACCCAGTTGCACCAAGACAGTTAAGGAATGCATGTTGTGTGTCACATCTGAACTTCCATTTGATTTTGAATTCTGGTAGCACAGTACCAACCAAATTCAACAACATTTAGAACGCAGAACCATAATTCCTCTTCAGAATGCACAAATTTCAATCAGTTAACTTATGCTAACCTAGACGCGGAGTCAGGGTTATTAAAACGATAAAACGACGAAACGAATAAAGGGTAGATTTTAACGAAACGATGGACGTTTTATCGTTTAAACGGACGTTTTAACATTTAAACGTCGATTTCACAAGAACGTTTTCTCGTGAAAACATAACGTTGTTTTAATAACCAGGCGCGGAGTTAGTGTTTTATTACATCTAGAGCTGAATTCAAGTGTCTACGACTAAAATTGTTTGAAGTCGTCTTGAAACTTAATAAACTTTTATAGATCTGTCAAAGCTACACATGGGCCCATAGGTTCAGCTCCGCCACTGTGTGGACCTAATCTCGTGTACTAAGTATCCAACTTGTAGCATCGGATAGCTAAACTCAGCAAAAAAAAAAAGAAGATAGGAAGCGCAATATCACGATTCAACCGCCAGAAGGCATAAAGCAATTATACACTGATAGAAACATTCCAGCACCAGTCAGGCTACCTCAATTCTGAATTCCACGTGGAATTGTAAAACTTATTCCTCCGTCTTTGCAATAGTTGAGCCATCTAGCAACCTAACCCAAATATCCAACCAGAAACCCTAGCAAGACAGCCTCAGCAAAATTGTAGCAAAAGGCACAGAGAAGCAAGGCCCGATCAGCCATACCGCATCCTCGCGCTCGATCCGCTCGGCAGGTGCGTCGTCCTGCCGATCCTTCCCCTTCCCGGCCCCGCCGCGCGGCGGGAGGTCGTCGTCGGACTCGTCAAGCGTGTACAGCGGCCGCCTATCCGACCGCACGCGCAGCCGCTCCACGAGACTGCTCATCGCGCCGCCTCCCCAGCTCGACACGCGACGGGGTCAAAACCCAGCGAGCGAGCTAGCGGCGCCACTCCCTCTCTGCCTCCGCCAAGCTCTCCCTCCACCCCTAGCGCCGCCGCCTCCGAGTGGGCTAGGGTTTGTTTGGGGAGCGGAGAGGGGTGGCGGGGGGTATTTGTACCGCCGGGTGGGTCAGGTGCCGTGTGGGGGAAGTGCGGCGAGAAGCCGAGAATAGAAGGTGACGCTCGGCGTGAGCTGTGGGCGGAGGCGCGAGGGCGGCGAGGGGGAGCCTCTCTCTCCTCTGCACAAGAGAGAGCGGTGGCAGTAGTAACGGCCACTGCCCAGGAAGAGGAGGGACTAGGCCGGTTTTCCGATCTGGACCTTCAACTACACTCAAATTATAGGAGACTCAGGCTCGGGTAAACGTGACACATACGTTCTAAACCAGACCGCTGGGGACGAACAACTCTGGAGTCTTCCCACTTTCCCCTTGCTACAGTTGAGAGGGGCGGAAAAGGGGGGAGCGCTACGGCCTTCTCCCTCTCCGGCGGCCGCTACGGCTCCGGAGAGGGGGATGGGCTCCGGAATCATTGTGCGGATGTATATAGACTAGGTAGTTGTCCTTCTAGGGTTAGGTTTAGCTCGTCGCCGTTGCTTGGCGGCGGAGCTAGGGTTTGCTCGCCGGTAGCGGCCGGTGGAGCTTGGTTTCCTGGCGTCGACGGCGAGGCGGTGGCGACGTCGGTGTTGTGGAATAATTCCTCTCAGACTCGTCCCCGTCCCTGTGGCGTTCCTCTCCAGCGCTGCTGGTGGGTCTGTGGAGGTGGCACTCCCATGGTGGAGCCGCTGTTTCAGAGTCCTAGGCCGGTGAGTCTGCTGGCCTTCTTTTGCTTCAAGGACGCAGAGATGGCTGCGGGTGGTGTGCTTGCTTGGCGGCTGGATCCGGCCCGGTTCCCCCTCGGCGACGGTGGTCATCGATGGCGAGGTTGGATCCAGGAACTGGAGGAGTCGGGGTGTGTCCCCGGTCGATGGGTCTTCGCCGATGGCCATTTCTACTGCGACTCCTTCAAAAGCTTGCGACCGATGGGCCTTCTCCAGTTCTTGGGGGTGCTCGGCTTCTTCTCCAGCGGCGACATCTGGCGGCGAGGAGTTCGTGACCTGGTGGTTCGCGAAGGATCTAGGGGTGTTTTTGCTTTTTTTAGTTTGTTTAGGGTCCTTTGCGTAGTTTGGCGGAAAAAGCTGTCCCTGTATCCTCCTTGTATGCTTCTGTTTCTCTACGTGTACCTGTACGGTATCCTTATCTAAGGAATACAGAGGCGTATTATCAAAAAAAATTATAGGAGACTCGTTGGGATAGTTAAATCCAGCGTCGAGTAGGCAAAAAAAAACTCATGCGTCGTGGACTTGTTTGGAAAACAAAAAAAAAAAGAACTTTGTTGTAAAATATAAGTTTTCCGGTATTGACCTGATTATAGTGTAGGATACACTATGTTGGATGTGATATGTCATCATTTATGTCATTTAATATCTTCTTTTCGGGATGTACACAACGTTGGCTAGAATTCAGAGTATATCTCAAAAAACAAGAAATATTTATTGCAGGAAGAAACAATCTATGATTTTGAAAAATTGTGTACCTTTAGCCATGTACATGACCATACACGCTTCACCTATATTTTCCTCTACTTTAATGTTGACACGAGTATCTCTATGTCATACTTACTCGTAGAGACATCATTGGTTCCATCATCAACACTGCATATCATCCTTACTTATTTTCTACTACCTCCATTCCAATTTATAGATCATTTTGGCATTTCTAGGTGCATAGGTTTTGTTATACACCTAGATATACACAATGTCTAGATAGTGGCGGACCCAGAACTTTTTTAGAGCATGGGCCAAACATAGCTAATAATAAGTTGATATGGTGCTATTCTTTGCTACCTTAGGTCGTTCTGGTGATATAGTTTTATGTTACACACAAGATCATATACTGGACGTAAGCTTAGAGGTACACAATAGTAGAATTATCATGTATGGGCTTCTCCACGTTGCCTGGCCATGCAATTTGTGCTGCACATCTAAGCACCACTCAGCAGGGAGCCCGGGCACGTGCCCAGGGTGGCCGGGCCCTGGGACCGCCCATGTGTCTAGATACATAACAAAATTTATGTATCTAGAAATGCCAAAACAACCTAAAATTTTGGATGGAGGGAGTACTGACCTATCATGATTGTTATTATACACACGTCTTATCCCGTTGTAGATATACAATCTGTTATAATGTGACACAATCGTCTAGTGCAAGAAGTCGATAACAAGATCCACTAGTAAAGTAGTAATATTGTTTGCATGTTTAAAAAAAGACCAAATATTGCAGGTATCTCTTGTAGACTTATACAGACTTTTTATAGTTCAATGAGCTCCGAAAACTTGCACATAGACCCTTCTAGGAGAGGAAAAATGGAGAAACTAACTTTAAGGAGCAACTCAGCTATATTCGAACGATCAGAACCACCAAATGAGATGAGGCAAATAGGACAATTCAGTAGTTGTTTTCTGTTTTAGAGCTTCATAACAAGATAGGGTGCAGAAAAGACTCCAATGAATCTCATCAGGAGCGAGGGAATCCGATCGAGGATGAAAGAGTTGTGGGTATTTATATGGCTTGTTTGGAACAAAACTCCAAACTACGACACCAGCTCCGAAGGTCCAAGCTGAATCTGCAATTTGCACACTAAACTAAAAGGTTTTAGCTCTCTGCTTAGCTCAAACTGATATCCAAATTTTCTTAGAACCACTACTCCAAGAAATCTTGGCTATGAATCCCCACCAAATGCACGCATTGAGCCATGAGGTGGTTGGTGATGCACCAGATACATGGTTAAGAGAGAGAGAAAGTGGTAGCAAGTGGATATTTCCTATTTTACTATAGCTAGGGGGAGTCGGGTCATGAGGTGATAAAAAAACTTCTATTTTAACCTATTAGTCTTCCAATATGCTACTAGTAAATGTTTACTACATCTAGAGAAGTCATGAGGGTGGCAAGTTGATATAGAAAGTATTAGAATCATGGGAGCAATAAGGGTGGGTTGACATAGAAAGTAGTGGCAAGTGGACATTTCCTTATTTTCTATGGCAAGAAAGGCGTTAAAGTCAAGAAAGTACTGGATTGATATAGAATGGATTAACAAGTGAATATTTGCTAATTATTGTGCAAGTTGACATAGAATTGGTAGCAGGACAAATTTATTATGGACAGGAGTTGTAAGGATGCAGAGTCGATATACAATAGCAACCCAATGTCTTTCTGTCTTACTATATAGACCTTGGTACTCATCAGTCATCATTGACAAATATCATAGTAGCATGTGTGAGTGCACGCATGTGCAAGTGCGCATATGCACCTCCATCAAGCTTTTGATCCATCTCTAGTGTCACTGGATCCAAGTGTCCTAGGGTTTGGTAAGATTGGGGCCGACAATAAAAGAAGGAGGGCTATTCATAGTGCAGGAGTCGCAAAGATTGACAAGTTGATATCGAAAGTAGTACTGAAATGAATATTTTATATTTTTCTATATGAACATTGAAACTTATCATTGTCAATATCAGTGTGTGTGTGTGTGTGTGTGTGTGTGTGTGTGTGTGTGTGTGTGTGTGTGTGTGTGTGTGTGCCTCCATCAAGCTCTTACTCCACCTCTAGTGTCGATGTCTCCGAGTGGTCTAGGGTTTGTTGCATTAAAGTGGCGAGGACATAAGGGATGGTTCATGGTTGTTTATACCGCCGCCAGATTTGAGCATGTTATGGGCAAGAAGTGCATCAAGAATTGAAGGTAGTGACAAGGCGACACTCTGTGTGAACAATAGGGAGAGGAGGTGCTAGGGTTGCTCATCTATATTTGGAAGGGAAGAGATTGCAATAATGGATAATACTTAGGAAGATCAGGGACTAAGCTAGCTTTAATATTTGAACCTTCTTATGTTCTCAAATTATATAAGTGTTGTCTAGAATAATTAAATCCAATGTCAACGGTGTAAAAAAGGCATGCTTTCTTCTAGCTTCAAAAGAAACTTTCTTTCCAAATTATAATTTTTAAAGTATTGACTACTCCTAGACTAATCTATTTTTATTATTATGTATTCTATGTTTGCTAAGATTTTGATTACTGAGTACTTGTGAATAACCACCCAAACCAATCAAATTAGACCAATCTATCGACCAACAGCTTAACTTATTTAATAAATCCATTAATCCTTGGTAGTTGTCTGACCAGGCTCTCAATCCATCTCCATTGTTCAATCCATCTCTATTGTTGATGCTTTCATGTGGGCTAGGTTTGGTGGGATTGGGGGCGGCAAGAAGATGAGTGGCACTATTTACACTAAAGTCGCAAGGATATCAATTTAATATGGAAAGTAGTAGTGAGATAATGTTTTCTACTTTTTAAAGCTAGGTAAACTAATATGGAAACAAATAGCAAGTGAACATGTTGATTCTTATATGCCTATTGCACCACAAGCACGGTTGACATGGAAAGCCCGCATTTTTATGTATAGGGGTTATTAAGGGGGTGAGTTGATATATGAAGCTACGTGTGGGTGTTTGTCTTATTATGACAAAGGGAATCACAAGAAGTAGGGATTGGTATAGAACATTTTTTGTTTCATTACATAGTGTTTGATACTAATCATTCTCTCTCTCTCTCTCTCTCTCTCTATATGTGTGTGTGTGTGTGTGCAGCCTCTGTCAAACTCTCGCTCCACATTTAGTATCGCTACCTCCGAGTGGGCTAGGGTTTGGTGGGTTTGGAGTGGCAAGGAAATAAGGGATGGCTACTTTCGTGGGATGTGAGCGCGTTATGGACAAGAGTATCAAGAATTGAAGGTAGCTACAAGATGACACTCTGTGTGGACTATAGGAGGTGCTACAGCGGTAGGCAGGAGTTTCTACATAGTCTACATTAAGAAGGGGGTGATATAATAGTAATCAATAGTTTTCTTAATAAAAATAGTAATAGATAGTACCTAGGAAGAGTAGATACTAGACTAACTTTGCTCTTCGAATCTTCTGCTGTAGTCAAATTATGTAAGTGTTATTCAAAATAGTTAAATCCAACGTCAGCAATGAAAAAAATACATACTTGCTCAGTACCAAGAAAAAAAGTCATTCCAAAATATAGTTTTGGTGTATTGAGCTTATAAAGTTGGATACACCATGTTTGGTGTAAATATGTCCTAGTTTAGATTATTTTCCTTAATATGTTGATTGTTACTAGATTAATCACTTCTTTTTATGTATCCCATATTTGCAAGCTAAATAGAACTATCAACCAACAGCTAACCCATTTAACATTAGTAATCCTTGTTAGACGCCACATATATGTCTCACAAAAGTATATGAGTTTATTGAGTTGTAGGTCATACACAAATACACACAAACACATAAAATTACAAAAACATAGTTAAAAGTGTGCAAAACATAAATCAAGATTTTACACAGCACCGGAAGAGTTCGCATCATCATATGCGTCTCGTTAGTATTGCATATGGTTTTATTGTTCGTGTCATCTCAAAGACCACGGTACGGGTGGGCGAGCGGGCCATTATTATCCTTGCAACTATTGGTAGACACCACAAATGCATTTCATACCTTAAAAGATGTGTCCATAGTACTATTATTTTGGTGGATGCAAGATTTGTAGTAACATATGAGGGCAATAATGTACATTTGCATAAAAGAGTTTCATGAAGTGAATGAGAGCAACATATGGGCAGAGTGAATTGATACTTCTATCATTACTATTATTATTTTAGTTTTGACAACTTTAATATGGGTCGCCATCTGATTTAGTTATTTTGGTCACTTGTTTAGGTACAGAAGTGTCATCTTGCTTCATTGCAACTAGAAGGTGAACTTCAATTGATCTTTAGTTTACTTGACTAAAAGGTGTCATCTTGCTTCATTGCCTAGAATGTGAACTTCAGTTGATCTATAGTTTACTTGACTAAAAGATATACTCAGAAGTCACCAAGTTTAGATAACTAGCTAGGAGTCATATATAAAAAGTTGTAGAGTTCAAAGCGATCTGTCATACAATGACATTAGATCTGAAAAATGTATATTTGGAGTTCTCATGCAATCTGACATATGATGACTTGGACATAAAAGAATGTATATTTAGTGAAGTACTCATCTATTTATTCTATTCCAATAGCTTCATGGATGTCAAGCTTGTATGTATGTTACATGTAAATAGAATTATCAAACAAGCTGAGCTGACAAATTATAATTATAGATGCATGTCTTTTGTGTATATTATTTTTTCTTCATTACTTGGTTTCGTGACAGTTCAACCGTCAGGAATTAGTCAGCGTTTCCATCCCTAGTCTGACCGTCAGAAACTGTCATCAGAAAAGTATTCCTATCGGCCAACCGTCAGAAAAAAGTGATATTTCCTAACTATTGACTCCTATCAGCTTGCTCCTGACGGTAGGCTGTCAGGAACAGTAATCCTGACGGTTTTCAGCCCTTTCTTGATGGTTTTCAGCCATCGGGAACTTCCTGTTTTCTGGTAGTGCATATTGTCGTGGGCTTTTGAGGGTACCCACAGCCGGGTGGCGGAATGCACCCGCCTAATCCCAGAGGGAAAGTACTCGGGAAAGTGCTTGAGCGATTCGGCTAATCTAGCTTGGGGGCAAGAACACTCGGGTTTAGAGTGGTTCGGGCCGCCGAAGCGTAATACCCTACGTCCACTGTGAGATATATTGCTCTTAGTATGAATGAGTCTATCCTCTGCCCAGCCGAGGGCCTTGACTGAATCTTCCTCTAGCGAGCGTCTCCCTTTTATAGACCAAGGGGGCGCATACACAGGCATTCCGACCCCGACAGGTGGGTCTAACGTGGATATATAGTGTACTGCGCAGAAAGCTTCAATGGAGCTACAGCGGTTGAGAATCTCTTCTTGGATACGCTTCATCGCCCTGTAGACTCTCTTGACCGAAGGGAGTCTTTATTTGTCCCATCAGCAAGGCGCCCGTTGGGGCAATGTAGCATGTGGCGTAGTCTGTCGAGGCTACCATGTAGGCGTCATAATGGGCGAAGCCGAGCCGTCGTGCCCAACTGGCTTCGCAGACTGACATACGCGGCGTGGGCGGCTCCAGCGACTGCACTGTGCGCCTTGGTAACACGCGACCAACAGTGCAATCTGGCAAAAACCGCCTCGGGCTCTGCTGTGGCAGAGCGCACTTCCGCCTACCGCATTCAATGCGGTAGGTAGGCGAGTCTTCCAGTGGAAGCCACGCGGCTCCGCGCACGTGCCCGCACCTGCGGACACGTGGCGGCTCCGGACCAGCCCCAGGCGGGGTGTCGGTTCCACCCCGCTGAGGGGTCCGGATAGTATATGGGGGTCCGGGACTCGGCGGGGGTCAGGTACTCCCTGGGAGGTCCGGGACTCCGCGGGAGGTTCGGGGCCCCCAGCTGTTTTGGCTGAGGGCTACCTCCTCCGGGACACGTGGCGTCACCGGACCCTCCCCAAGCGGGGAGCGGGGAGCGGGTTCGGGGCCGTTGCCGGGAGAGTAGAGCTCCGGACCACAGGGGTTCGGCTGCTCGGCCGTCAGGGCGTAGTTAAGGATAACTACGCGACCCTTGCCTAGATACAGCAAGAGGGGGTACCCCAGTCCTGGGGTACCGATAGTGGCCCCCGGGCCCACCTCGGGAGAGGTACGAACCCGCGGGTGGGGCCACCATCATGATGTGTTTCCACGCAACTTGATTGTGTCGGTGTGCTCATGTCGAAAGCGGGTGCTCCGAACCCCTTGGAGGCCGGAACACCTGTTGCCAGGTTCAGGTACTAGAGCGCTTTCCCTAGGGCGGCGAAGGTGTAGGCTTGGGGTACGGAACCAAGCCAAGCGGCTACACAGACCTCGGACCGCCCAGGGAGCAAGAATCACTTCCCCGGACCTGGCTCCTGGCGACCGTGGCGAGCGGTCTCTGCCGGAGCGGGCCACCGGAGTGGACTTGAGTCGACCGTGGCGAGCGGTCTCCGCCGGAGCGGGCCACCGGAGTGGACTTGAGTCGACCATGGCGAGCGGTCTCCGCTGGAGCGGGCCACTGGAGTGGACTTGAGTCGACCGTGGCGAGCGGTCTCTGCCGGAGCGGGCCACCAGAGTGGACTTGAGTAGTTGCTGACGATCCCATGAATTACGCCACCGGACCTTGCAGCAAGGTGTAGGAAACCAGGCCTTATACTAGAAAGGAGCCCGGGACCTCTAGGGATAGCAGTCTCGGATACTAGGAGACTCGTAACAGGGTAGTGAAGTGCATAAGCTTAGGGTACATTACCAGGCTAAGTTACGCGAAGCTTCTCTACCCCAGGATACGGGAACCACTTCTCCTGAGCATGTCCCTAGGGGTCCGAACTGTCTTCTAGCTAGAAGGGGTGTCCCCACCTGACCACAAGCCAGCAACTCAACTTGGATCGTTAGTAACTAAAGAAAAGACTCCGTTTGGGAGAAAAAAAATGGATAAGTGTAACCAATGTAAAGTTCAGATAAGACCGAGAAAGCAATTCTCCTTTATTGTGGTTATCGTGGTGTACGTCAGAGGTCGGGATTACGAGGCCGGACCTCTACCGCTCTGGACCACTTGCTGGCGTTGCCTGTTTGTGCGATGAAGTCAGAGATCGGGTTTACAAGGGCGGACCTTTACCGCTCCGGACCACACGTAGGCACCATGTTATTACAAGGATGTACTCTCTTAGTCCTATCTAGGGGTAACCTACGGCCGCCTTCTGTAAGGCATGCATACTCCCAGACGGAGTGGAATTGCCACTTTTGAGTTCTCCACAGTCGTCGGAGGCGGAGGCATCCTGGACATGCCTGAACTGCATCATCCAGCATCACCTCGGGTGCTCGGGGGGGGGGGGGGGCTTCCCTGCCTAAGAACTGTCATATGCATATGTAGCATGGAGACGAATTCTTTGGCTTTGAATGGGAGTGGCCCAGCCGCCGCCGTCTGCCGCTGGAAGCCAGCCCGGTGATCGCTCATCACGAGCTGGGTGCTCATTTGGATGAGCACGGAGCGTGGAGAAGGGCGGTCGTTTGCCGGGTCGACCTTGGTGCTGGCGTTAGGCCCCCGCGCCTGGTGGCGGGATCCTGTCTGCAGCAGCACCAAGAGAGACTCGGTCCTGGCGAGGGAGGAGACGACGGTAGACTTCCCCCGGGCCACAGCGGTCGGCTCCAGGCTTCATATTGAGAGAAAGCCTTGAGCCGACGCCATGTCGCTGCATGGGAGTCCTGGTGGTTGCTTGAGAGAAAACCTTGAGCCAACGCAGAGGTGTTGTAGGGTAGCGCACAGCAGGTGTCTCCGCTGCGCGCCGCCACGCCGGCTCCGAGGTGTCGCAGTGGCGACGCACAGCAGGCGCCGCTGCCGTGCGCCGCCGCACCGAGGGCATCATTGTCTCGGCGACGTGGCATGCGGCGTTGGTGACGCCATGCCCCTCTTCATCTTCTCGTCGAATATGTTGCAGAGGATGAGCTCAGCCTCAAAAGCCTGGAGATCTAGCCAACGCCTGCACCCTCCCCACGAACGGCGCCAAATGTCGTGGGCTTTTGAGGGTACCCACAGCCGGGTGGCGGAATGCACCCGCCTAATCCCAGAGGAAAAGTACTCGGGAAAGTGCTTGAGCGATTCGGCTAATCTAGCTTGGGGGCAAGAACACTCGGGTTTAGAGTGGTTCGGGCCGCCGAAGCGTAATACCCTACGTGAACTGTGAGATATATTGCTCTTAGTATGAATGAGTCTATCCTCTGCCCAGCCGGGGGCCTTGACTGAATTTTCCTCTAGCGAGCGTCTCCCTTTTATAGACCAAGGGGACGCGTACACAGGCGTTCCGACCCCGACAGGTGGGTCTAACATGGATGTATAGTGTACTGCGCAGAAAGCTTTAATGGAGCTACAGCGGTTGAGAATCTCTTCTTGGATACGCTTTCATCGCCCTGTAGACTCTCTTGACCGAAGGGAGTCTTTATTTGTCCCATCAGCAAGGCGCCCGTTGGGGCAATGTAGCATGCGGCGTAGTCTGTCGAGGCTACCATGTAGGCGTCATAATGGGCGAAGCCGAGCCGTCGTGCCCAACTGGCTTAGCAGACTGACATACGCGACGTGGGCGGCGCCAGCGATTGCACTGTGCGCCTTGGTAACACGCGACCAACAGTGCAATCTGGCAAAAACCGCCTCGGGCTCTGCTGTGGCAGAGCGCACTTCCGCCTACCGCATTCAATGCGGTAGGTAGGCGAGTCTTCCAGTGAAAGTCACGCGGCTCCGCGCGCGTGGCCGCACCTGCGGACACGTGGCGGCTCCGGACCAGCCCTAGGCGGGGTGTCGGTTCCACCCCGCTGAGGGGTCCAGATAGTATATGGAGGGTCCGGGACTCGGCGGGGGTCAGGTACTCCCTGGGAGGTCCGGGACGCCGCGGGAGGTCCGGGGCCCCAGCTGTTTTGGCTGAGGGCTACCTCCTCCGGGACACGTGGCGTCACCGGACCCTCCCCAAGCGGGGAGCGGGTCCGGGGCCGTTGCCAGGAGAGGAGGGCTCCGGACCACAGGGGTCCGGCTGCTCGGCCGGCAGGGCGTAGTTAAAGATAACTATGCGACCTTTGCCTAGATATAGCAAGAGGGGGTACCCCAGTCCTGGAGTACCGACACATATATAGCATCGATAGTTCCTAGCTAGATCAAGCATCAATTATAAAATCCATGATGTTAATCTTGTCATGAGCTCAATCTTCCATATGCTAGCATATAAACCTCTACAGTGAAGTCTAAATCAAAGACCTTGCTATAATCGAAAGCGTAACAATTCCAATTAATTCATAACTCTAAAGGGGATAATTAATTCATAACTCTGAAGGGGATAAAATGGTACTCACATTACATAAGACCATATACTATAGAATTTGTCACTGTAAATAATGATTTACATATCAACCATTCCTACATCTACATCTGATTTTAAACGATATCTACATCTGAAGTTAAAAGAATGACTGAGATGGCCACGAGCAATGGAACCATCGACAGCACCTTTTCACAAAACCGTGCTGAATCCACCAACAAAAATATGTAACTTATGGTACTCAGTTTACCCATCCCATAACAAACATATGTATTTTACAAAAAGGTGCTCATCACCGAGCAACAGCGATACAGTCGTCAACTAATGTAGCTGAATCTACCGTACCATACAAGTTCAATTTCAGGTGTCTCCCACATTTTATCCTATCCTCATCTACATGTTGTATTAGACAAATACTCCATCAGTTCCAAATCGTAGATCGTTTTGGTAAATCTTAATACATAAATTTTACTATGCACCTAGATAAACATTATATCTAGATACATGACAAAAACTATATATCTAGATTTACCAAAACGCCCTATAATTTGGACAGAAGGAGTATTCTTATAGCCCGCGAGTAGTGGGGACATTACCACCGCTCAACTTTCGAAAAGGCATGCTTAAGTGACTCACATGTCAAACATACTTCAAGATATGCAGACGACAATACACTGGTAATATGAGAGACATGTTGCACATGCGGCACTGAAACAAAGTGCTGTATACAGCTCACTGAATCATGAGCGAATGGCTGTACAATGCGTTTCCGCTTATACTGTGAAACAATAATATGACAGGTGCCAATTTCAAACAAGAAACAACAAGGCACCTAAAGCATCCTTCGTTACAATTACAAGGCGCTCATTGCTGTCTCAAAGTCTGAGGACAATTCTGCGTCCTGGAACAACACTTCTCTCGGTCATTTCCTGTCTGATTGAATCAATAATCAGCACAATGATGTATCAGTTTAAAACTCATAAGGCTGATTTTTAAAATATATTTAACCACCCAGAAATGCAATGTATCTTTGCAATTCATTGGTAGTTTCCATTCATCAAATGGATGGACATATAAGTGTAACGAAGATTATGTCTGAAACTATTTTGACGCATACAGATAAAAAGAAGGAAAAAAATCAAGCCATCAGAATTCAGAAGCTAGTAAATAGGAATCCTCAAAGATGCACACATTTCAACTTCAAACAAAATACACGGTTCTAACAAGGTACTAGCATGCCATGAGCTTTGGCAGGATTTACTTAATATGTGTACATTTTTAAAACTAGTGTTATCCTAGGCAGTGCTTCCAATAGTTTACAAGAGGTGCATTTCACAAGCCTGCCACAAAATCTGCACATTATAACACATTAACATTGGTTTTCCTGCTCTGCAATGTTGATTGGGTATTTGGAAAGAAGAGCGATGAAAACTGACTTCGCTTGCAATATTCATGTCGCACTGACACTAATTGTTTGCATTTTCCATGGATTACATTCTTTGTGGATGATGTATGAGAATCAAAATAAGTACAATGCGAAAATTACATATGAACTAATTGATCTAATTGTATGCAGAGGTTACAACCATGAAAGCTCCTCTGCAAGCAATTGTTTTAGGAACAAAGCTTAGCACCTTATTCAAGCAAATTGCTGCACAAGATTCAGTACTGCATATTTCACACATCATTCATGTGAACTTAGTGCTGTTCTATCATTTGCTCCATCAAAGATCAGACATACATAACATCAGCAGCTGAAACAACCCCTGGAATTTGTGGGTGAGCCATAATAAGGAGCGAATTGATAGAAAAGGGTCACCTCCATGCATCCGCTCCAACCAAGACATCAATTCCTTCCCAGTGGAAGCGACCGGCACGAGTATGTCTCCTGGAAATCTGACTTCCTGGAGGATGTGAAAATCGACGCATACACTTCCTTATTTGCATGGGCTGGCGCATGGTCCGCAGCCTTGAAGCGCTTTGCCGCAGCAGCCTCCCCCTTCTTTCCGTTCTCCAACTTATCAGCCCCTGCCACCGCCATAGCAGTGGCAGCATGCTTACTGCCGCTCAGCCCATTGCCCACCTTCTTGTCCTTCTTCTCCTTCACCTTCCCCCTCTCCTCCTCCATCCTCTTCCTCAGCACGGCCACCTCCTCTTCGGTGCCGTTGATGGGCATCTTGTCCGCCTCCTCAAATTCCTTGTGGCAGACGAGGCACGCGGACGTCTTGACCTCCTTGAGCGCCTTCACGCTGAGCACGTGGCCGCACCCGCGGAGCGCCAGGAACTGGTACTTCCCGTTGAACTCCAGCCCCGTGACGGGGCACTGGAACCGGACCTCCTCCCCGGCAGCCTCCGCGTCCGGCCTCGGGTGCAGGTGGATGGGGATCATGTCGCGGAGCCCCCGGATGTGGGAGAGCGCCTTGGGCAGGCGCTTGTGGAGCAGCGCCTCGACGAGCGCCTCCTTGTTGTAGAGGTTCCCGAGGCGATCGGCGACGGAGGGCGCCGCCAGGGGCTCCCCGGAGAGCGCGCAGCAGGTGAAGCGCGAGAGGCGGGTCTCGTTGGGGTCCACCTTGTCGGGCTTCTTGGCGAGGTACATGGAGAGGTAGCAGTCGCGGGACTCGGCGCCCGTGGCGCCGCCGTCGCCGCCCCCGCCGCGGAGCGCGCGGAGGCGGAGCTGGACGGAGGCGGAGGGCGGGAGCGTTGCGACGCGGGAGGTGGCGGGGAGCGGGCGGCCGCCGGAGGTGAGGTAGTAGGAGGAGGAAGGGAGCGGGAGGGAGGCGAGGAGGTCGGAGACCCGGAGGTGGGAGGGGACGGTGAGGTACCGCGGGGGCAGGGAGAGGTCGTCGAGGCGGAGGACGACCGCCCTGGCGGCGCCGGAGGAGGATGCCGCGGGGCCGGCCATGGCGGGCTAGGGTTAGGGTTCCGGCGACGTCGAGGCTGGAGATGGATCGGGAAGCGGAAGGGGAGCTCGGAGTCGGACGGAGAAGATGCGAGAGAAAGGGGAATTGGCGAATTGCCGATCCGAGAATTCGAGATGGTCCGGTCCGGTGCGCGTCGGCTTCGTTTTTTTTTTTTGAGGGGTGCGTCGGCTTCGGCTGGAAAAGCTGGCGCGGAGTCGGCGGGCCGCGGGGTGAAACCGACGTTGTTGCTGGGCCGCTGGGCCGGAAACGGGGACGGGGTGAAACGAACGTTCGTTGGGCCGGCGAGAACCGCCTCTTGTCGTCCTCGTCGGTCCTGCAGCTCGTTCCATGGCGAAATCAGCGGGGCTCGGGTAGATGAGAAACTCATAATCATCATCAGATGCCACGGACACGATCTCGGAGATGCGATTCCCTATGTTTATCTTTTTTGTAGGGAGGAGCCACCAGTTCTTTGTTGCAGGCTGCAGTAGCCGGGGCCGACCGTCCAGCGACTCGCACACGGCCGGCCCCGAGTTTCTGCGATCGCATTCCCATGATCCCATCCATCCATCGCCTCGTCCTTTGCCTAACCATCAGAGTTGACAGACACAAATCTTTAAGCACGGTCGAGTTACGGGAGGCCAACTGTACGCACTTCACCCATCCATCGCCAACGTGCGAATCTTCCAGCCCCGGCCCTTTGGTAGTCGTATCTCGCATGATCATGCTCGCCCTTGTTCTTCAACCTTTCACCATTTGTTTTTTAGTTTCTCCATCCAACAATCACGACGACGTGCGCGCGATCGGACCAGAGGAGGAACCACCAGTTCTTTGTCCACCACGCTTAGTAGTAGCCTGCACATCATCAGATCGAACTCGATCGTCGTCGTCGTCCTGGCCGGCATCTCAGTCATTGAAAGAACACCGCACCTCAGTTCTCGAGAGGGGAATGGAAGATACGGTGTTCCTCCTCGCCAATCGCCTAGATAGTTGCGCACATGGTACGGTATCGCTGTTCCACGAAACGTGCAATGAAGAAAGGGAGAACCAGCCCACGAACCATGCACAAAGGTCAAAGGGCGGCAATGGAGGAAACTAAAGGGCAATGGGAAATACTTATATTGGAGGGGAAACGAAGGTATATGATGTCATGACAGGATGTACGACGTCACATGATCCTAGTTACACCCTTTGTTTGATACAGCACAGTTGTCGGTTTGTCGCCCGGCCAGGATCCTCCGACGATCCCCCCACCGGGCGGTCACTGCTTACCGCCGCCACAGACGGCGTCCTTGGTGGATCGGGGATCGTCGCCGCCTCCTCCGGCGCTGCTAGCGGACGCCGGGGACGTCGCCGCGTTGGCGGCGGCGAAACCGTTGCTGCCGTCGTGCAGTTGGCCGGGAGGGGCGGGGCTGGCGGAGGCGGCGGGGTGGCGGAGGACCGGCGGCGGGCGGGAGAGGAGCGACGTGGAGGAGGTGGCGGAGGAGATGGCGGACGCCAGGGAGATGGGCATCAGGCACAGGCCTTTTCCCTGCAGGTACTGCATGGCCGTGCCCATGTCCTCCTCCATCATCTTCGCCACCTGGTTCTCCGCCACGCGCAACCCGCCGTTCTCGCCGCCGCCGCTGCCATTGGCCTTGGTGGCAGCGCTGCCCTTTGCACCGCCGCCGCCGCTGTTGCTGCCGCCTCCGTTGCTATTGGCCTGCGGAAAACAAGTAGTAACCCGATCGATGCTTCATCCTCAGAATTGATCGAAACTACAAGCAACTGATCTCTGATCTGCAGCCAATGGCATCGAGCGTTCCAATACCTCCGAGGACATGCTTGCAACCAGGGGTGCCAAGCCGGCCGCGCCGCCCAGCCGGCTCATACTCAGAACCTGCAAACACAATGCGCATCAATGCAAGCAGTCAGCAGATTCAGCACTGGCACTGCGGCAAGCCTAGCCGGGATCAAAGACACCTGAACTATCACTTGTTGGCAGCGATTCAGCTATGTTCAGAAATCAGAAGTAGCATCGTCACCTTTACTTGGAGCTGCAGGAACTTCACGTAGTCGATGATCTCGTCCAGCATCGACGCCTTGTCCGTCTGCAAAACAAAAACCCCACGTCGCCATTTCAGTATCCACAGCCACACATCTACGTGACCCCAATACTCCAGAGGAGGTGCGAATTATGTATTGGATACCGATACGCGGCGGATACGCGACTGATACGTATCGGAGAAGTATCTATAAAAAAATAAATGAAACATAAATCGGATATTTATTTGGGTACGTATCGGATACTCCGTGGAACGTATTGCAGAGAAAGAGAGTAGAGGATCTGCTTCCGATGTGACCGGTCCATAAAAGGGAAGGTTATATGGACTGTTTGGTGGTCTTTTGGGCTGGACTTTCTTAGTTTCTTCTTCTTTTCTTTTTTATTTTCCTTTTGCTACCATTAATATGCATTAATATTTATTTTATAAAAAATTACTAAAATGTATCTGCGTATCGGATTTTTTGAGAAAATGACGTATCCCCGTATTCGTGCTGCATAGCCACACATCCCCCGCTCTTCATGCTATAACGTGTTAGTCCATTATTTGCTACCAGACTCCTCTTCAGAAATTCAGGGACAAATTGAGCAAAACAAGGCATCCAATGCTCCCACATGCCCATTTACTGCGCTTCAGAGTCCACATATAGTAGTAGCTGGCGCAAGACTAATCTCCCAGTTCATTCAAAGTTTTCAGGGCGTTGCAGACTTGCAGTACCAAGCATCCAGCAGATCGATCGCATCACATCGAATGAGCTCGACAAAACAGGAGCAGCGCGCTACCCTCACCTACCTGCCGGCCCCGTTTCTGCTGCTAGCTATTAGCCTATCGCTGCCACCCGATCGCGTACGCAGGCAAGCGTCCCCGTCGGCCGTCGCACGCGCGCCTGGGTCGGGAAAGATTCCCGCTTTTCCGCCGGAGAGCGAAACGACGAGATCGATGGCGCAAAAAGCGGCAAAAGCAGCAGCGGTGGCGACGGCGACGTTGAAGACGCGAGAGAAAGGGGAAAGGACGTGGAGAGGGGGGGGGGGGGGATCGAGGTTGCCGACCTTGTTGGCGTTCGGGACCAGCTCCTGCAGCGACTTCATCCGCTCCGCGATCCTCTCCCTCCGGAGCTGCGAAATGGACAGTGTGAAGCTCAGATTCTGCTTCTAGAAGTGTAGGATCAAACAGATACGTGTTCAGATTGTGGTCATTAGTTACAGGTCCATCAACGGCATAAAATTGTATCATCCAAGTTAAATAGTGGCTTTCAAGGATGTGAATTGCATTGCAGCGAAGTTGAGGTTATGCAATGTTTTTTCTCGCTTCTGTGAATGAGCACGTTGAATTTTATTCTCTTGGAAAAAAAGAGGAACAATTCAGAGAACGGAAAGGTGGTGGGCGGAGAGTGGCGATGTGGCATACACGTTCCGCTATGCTGTGGGGGTCGGTGGCTTGCCCTCTCCTCGCCCGCTGCCGGACCTGCCGCGGCGGTGCTGCGCCGCCAGCGGGTGTTGTCGCGCCGCCGCTCACCGCCGGTCCTCCCAGGCTCTGAGGCGACACCGATCCTCCTCCCTGCGGCAGCCGACGGCAATACATGAAATCAAACGAAGGTTCTTGGCATATTGTATATTTGGATTACATGTCGTGAGTGCGGTGACCTTACCTGGCCAAATTGTGGCTGCACGGCGGCCGCGCCGTGCATCCCGAACCCGTTGAACAGGGAGTGGTCGCCTCCCTGCTGGACGCGCGCGCGCAAGCGGCCGGGATCCATGGTAACGAAACGCTCACAAGGTTAAGGGAAGATCTAGACGAGGAGAGTTGGGTCCAAGGTGACGAGTCTTACGGCGGAGTTGGGCGACCTGAAGCCGCCCTCCATCTCCTCCCGCGCCGGCGCCGACCGGTCTGTGAACAGCGGCAGCGGGGAGAACCCGGCGCTCTCCTCGGCCCCGGCGCCCGCCAGGCCGCCGCCGTGGCGGTGCAGGTCGCTGAGCTGCAGCATGACCGGGGAGGAGGAGGACGGCGACTTGACGTCGCCGCCGATCTGGTGCTGCCGGAGGCGCGACACGAGCAGCGCCGACGAGTCGTCGCCGAAGGCGGCCTGCACGGCGGCGTCCTCGGCGCCTTCGGAGAGCTCCCAGGGCGACTTGGTGCCCCCGGCGCCCAGGTCCGCCCACGCCGACGGCAGCGTGGAGAGCATCTGGTCGAAGAAGTCGTCGGCCTGCTGCGGCCCGCCCTCGCCGCCGGCCATCTCGCGGCCGCTCGGCTGCATGGCGCTGATTGATGCCGCTGCGTGGTCTCGGTGACGGAGCTGAGTAAATGAGCTTCGGAAATGCAGGGTGGGAGGAAGGAGGGAGGGATGGGGAGCTCGCGATTCGCGCGGTTTTATAACAGGGTCTGCCAATTTTAGTTTTTTTTTGAAAAAAAAAACAAAACTGAGCTTTGTTCCTGCGACACATTGGCATTTTAGATTTAATTTGTTAGGCGAACCGAAACTGGAATTCAGCCACGTAAACTTGTGAGAATCCATAAGAATATTCAAATATTGGAAGCGAGGTCGAGCAAGTTCGTGTGGGACAATCTTGGCACACATTCGTTCTCTCCGCAACCAAACCTGAAGATCTCTACCATTTTCCAAAACTTACAGGAACTTTGCAAGAATATGTGCAATTCCAGCAAAATTTGAAAAAAAAAGTGTTCTAGAGCGAGCCTTAACGAAACTAGACACTACAATTTAAACATCTTCTGTTCTATTCTGCATGATCTTGATCATTATGCTCACGTTCTCATAATGTCACAGCTGAACGGTGATTGTTCAGAGCTCATGCAGTTCGACCTCTCCCAGTTCAGGCTGCAGTTCTGGGCTGCACACGTGCGGCAACATACACATTGGAGACTGGACAAGGCAAGAAGTTACGACACGCACGTGCTCTCAGAGTCTCAGGCTCAGCACCGTGTGCGCGTGCGGACTGCGAAGAGTAAACGACCCATATGACAAAATGGCATCCGATGGGAGATCGACAGGTAAATGCAGTTATCAGTAGGGCAAAAGATTCAGAGTCAGGATTAGACTGATTAAGAAAACATCAAGGAAGAACAGGGTCATTAACCACCGGGAATCCGGGATTATTCTGGCGCCCCACTACGAGCCATGTCTGATGTTCTTTTAACTAAAAAACAGCACAAAGTGCGGGTTTTCTATCTGGTAATGCGATATGATTATTTACTGCCAGCTTACTAGTAATGAGGATCCTATGACTTTGCATAGCAAAATGCTATCAGATGCTTTGGTAAAGTGAGAAAAAGGTCTGGCTGATTGAGAAGACCCTGCAACTTGTAAAAGGTAAAGACAAATAAGATCAAGTTAATAACTGCTCAAAATAGAAAAGATTAAGATCAGTATCAGCTTTACGCACCGGCTTTTGCAGATATAAGATTAATACTTAACAGTAACTACGAAAGAGGTTCGTACTGGTACAAGCTAACTATTGTTATTTTGCAGAGCACTGATGCTAGAGGTGAACACACTGGGACTTCAAGGTTCATCTGCAGCTAAAGCTTTCATATGAGACACAGTATTAGAGACAGTTCCCAATTAATCTCTTAGAACTTCTTCTAATAGTTACCCAATCCATCTCTTAGAATATTTTTCCATGGATTATCTCATAGCAGTAATAATCACTATACATCAACACCACAGTTATGTCAATTCCTACATAAACACTTCTACCAGCATTTTTTTAGTTGTTGATTCATCTATGTTCTTTTGCCCATGCTGCCTTTTGTGCAAGAGACAGACGACTCAATTCTCCTCCACTGCGGATCATAAAAAATCATGATAGCAAAAGCATAGACACAAGATGTAGTAAAAAGAATAAAGATAGCATGATGCAGAATTGGTCAAGGCTACCCACTTAGTGTGTATGATTATTTAGGATCAGATAATCCGTTGACAAGGGGCTAAGAAGAGCGCACGATCGCACAGTTTTATTCTCTCCTCCCTCGTCTAGAAAAAGAAGCGTACACGGGGGTGGCACGAAGTCAGCAGGGAGCAATTAACTGCTGACACATTCCTCTTGCAGAGCTGAAGATCCAAGGGGAATGGACGGATCAGTGGAGAAGCAGTGGCAGGGTTTAGGTCAGTCAATCCCCGCATTAACTGCACTAATCAAATCTGGTTGCAACATTAATGGCCCCTGGATTAGTTTAATCTGCCTGCACCCGAACTCCCCAACAGCCATGGATGGAGATGATAGAGGAGATTAATGTCCTGTCTATACTATAATGGAATGGAGAGAAATGTCATCCATGGACGTCCATGTTTCTAGTGAATGCTGCAAGTATATTTGCACAATAAAGAGGGCACAAATCCAAGAAGAAACCAGCCCTTTCGGGGAAGGAAAATGTAGTACCACAAAGAACATGAAGACAGGGACCGGAGCACTTTCTAAAAGAACATGAATGGCTTGAGTGCTAACATTCTATAGGAATCAGAATACTTAAATTGCTGCAATATGAATTAGCAAGCACAGCAAAAAAAAAAGGGTTTAAGATCACAACAGATCAAATATAAAGCAAAAAAATATGAGTACCCGTAACTTATGCATTTTACGGCTAGTAAATATCATGGGACAATGATGGTGGTTTATTTGGTAAGTCCATTTGGTGCATCAAGGTTGATTACTCCCTCCGTCCTGAAATGTAAGGCATTTTGCTTTGTCCTAAGTCAAAGTGGTCTAAGTTTGACCAAATTTATAGAGAAGAATACTAACATCTAACATATCAAATAAGTAAATTAAGAAAGTATATTTCATAATGGATATAATTATTCTCATTTGACATTCAAAATGTTATTACTTTTTTCTATAAACTTGGTCAAACTTGGAACAGTTTGACTTAGGACAAACCAAAATGTCTTACATTTCAGGACAGAGGGAGTACCCATTTGGCTTTTGGTCCTAACATTGATGTTTATCTCAATTTGGATTGATCCAATCTCTGAGAAGATGACAAAAGAAAATGCCCAAACAGCTTCTGGTCTTTTGCCTATGCACTAAGGCAAATGCATAGTAGTTCGATACTTACTTTTGTCAAAAAACAGAAAAGAAAAAAGGACAGTAAGAGTTTGTTGCACACAAATGAATGAATTCTCGCATAATGGCAGATGCACTGATTGTCAAATCCGGCCACAACATGCCACTTGACGGCTGGAAAAACCACAAAGACATTCAAAGTAATGCTTACCAGTGCACTAGTTATGATGTCTCACAAAATCCAAAATCTCTATGAATTGCAGTTCTGACACTTTCAGTCTGCTTGTTTAATGAAGCTTGGAAGTTTGGAGCACCATACTGCTATTACACAGATGAATCCAGATACAGAAGCATACCCAGCTCGCCTTGGGAGCCAAACCTTGTCGCCTAGGCGTCCAGGCGTACCCAGGTCGCCTTTAAAACAATGCAAGGCTGTGTTAATTTGCACCAGCATTTTCAGAGTTAGCTATCTCCACAATGGCAAGGGAGGTTTTACTGCATCAAAATGTGCTCCATATCACTTATCCATCTCCCAGATGATGCCACCATCCTCTGAATGCAGCAGTGAACAAGAGTATGAATGTATGTAGTAAGAAAGCGAAGTATACAACAATGTTCTTAAGGCGTTAAGGCGAGGCACGGCGAGCGACCCCGTCGGCATGGCGAGGCGACGCCTAGGCGGACGCCTAGGCGAGCAAGGCGACGCCTTATAGCAGCAGGATGTAGGGAGAAAAAGAAAAAAGAGAAGGAAGGAGAAGGGAGAAAAGGAAAAAGAATAAGAGAAAGGAGACAACTTGGCCCAGCCCACTAAAAGCCCAAGCACCACCCCACATCCCCACCAGGCCTGACCTAGCTCCCCTCTCCCGAACACTCTCAAACTTGCCCACCCTTCGCTCGCGAGTCACTGCCGGCGGCGGCGGCTGCCTTCCGCTCCTCTCCCTCCTCGCCCTCGCCCTCTCCCTCCTTCTCCCTCCCTCACCGGAGCTAGCAGGAAGCTTCCCCCTCCTCTCCCTCTCCCTTCTCCCTCCCTCAAGTTCTCCAGGTGAGCCGCTGCCTGCTGGATCCGCGCCAGCCGCCAGAGCCAGCAGGGAAGCCTTCCCTTCCTCTCCCTTCTCCCTCCCTTCCTCACGCTCTCCAGATGGCTGCTGTCCGTCGGATCGACGCCAGAGCTAGCAGGAAGCTGTTTCTCCTCTTCCTCCCCCTTCTCCCTCCCTCCCTCTCTCACTTTGCTGCTGTTATGGTAAGGCGACCATGGACACCTCATCCCGGTCGCTCCTTCCCCTTACTCTTCCTCTCTTCTGGCTGGGCGTCGGCGACGCCTTGGCCTCCCTGAGCGCCTTGACGCCTTGGCGACGCCTAGGCGACGCCTTAAGAACCATGGTATACAATCTATGCTATCGGTGCTATAACTCATAATTGGCAAGAAAATCAATTGCTCCTGCCATGAAATCCAGGAATATACCTTTGATCTTTTTGTTTATCCACACCTCAAGAAGCATCCCTGCACCAACCCCAGCAGCACAAACAGCACCATAGATGGCCAGTGCAGAAGGCCAGGACCGCCGTGGCAGAAAATAACAGTCAGGGACTTGTCTGATTTTCTTTGGGAGGCGTTTCTTAACAATCGGTTGGCTAGATTCAGTAATCACTGAGCCACCTACAGTCTTCCAGTCCACATTTTTCAGGATATCTTTCGAGTCTTCACTGGCCATTCCGAAACTGTATATGTATAAATGCTAATCAGAATTCCACGAATAGCACATGTTCACACAATAGAAATATATTACATTCTTCAGGATATCCTTTGAGTTTTCAGCACCATTCGAAACTGTATCTTTATGTATAAATGTAATCAGAATTCAACGAATAGCACATGGAAGACAGTCACACAATAGCAATATATTCAATTCTTCAGGACAAGCCTCTCTGCAAGTTTTGAACATATTCTAACAAGCATATTCTGAAACACAAACTTATGGGGTGCATATAGTCACAATTCCCCATATATGCAACAAATCACCTACACACTGAGGTCTCTCAAGAAATGATACAACCTTACGCAGCTGATAGATGCATGTACAGGGGAAACTAGAGCTTATCAATTAAATCCACCGAACTCAATACCTAAAGTCATCAAGGCATAACCTAACGTAACCTTCGAAATGAACACAGCCGTTTTAATACGGAATGAGTCCAAAAGAGGACGGGTAACAAGAGCTCAACTGACAGGTTACAGAATCAGCTTAAGGTTCCATATTTCACCCCTTAATGATATCAGCATATGGGTACCGCATCCACACCGCCCCGCTGATTCAGCGACGCACTAGATGAACGGAAGAGCCCAATCCAAGGCAAACGCAGCTAAGCGCTTGATCTACTCGCGCGGCACAGGATTGCAAACCGTCTTCTCCAGAGCGGAACCCAACTAGTTTTGTTAACCAGATAAGACAATCAGGGGAAGGGAACTTCCAAACGGCCTGCTAAAAATTATTTCTGCTAAAACTGTAGTGCAACCAACGGCGAAGCGCACAGCAGCTGAACTAACGGCGAGAGAGAGTGTGAGAGAGAGAGAGGGTAGGGGAACAGATCTAGAATTACCGCGTGGTCTGGACCTCCGGTGCCGGAGGGCAATCGAGGCGGCGGCGCCGGCGTTGTGGATGCTGGACGGCTGGAGGATGGGGACGGCGGGGGCCGGCCGGGAAGGAGGAAGCGGAGAAGCCATTCGTGGGCCTGTGGCCTAGTAAGTGCAAGAGGTAATCGCCGCCGCCTTGGTGGGCCTGTGGACTAGTAAGTGCGAGAGGGCCGTATGGGATTGCCCCGTGACAAGAGCAGCCCAGCCCGCGAGAGATTTTGATATTTGCAATCCAATTCATGAACCCTTGACAACCATGTCATTGTGATATGAGTGTGACACTCAGATTGACCCCACATGTCATTGTGATATGGGAGTCAAATCTTGAAATCCTTACTAATTGGATGTCAATTTTAGAAATTTCACGCAGCGCGCCGCCTGCATTTGCGTGGTGTGGAACACAGGAATGTCTTGCCTCTTTTTTGCACTGCCGTCTGAATTCTGATTAGTATCAGACCATATAAATTGTTCTCTTTCATTAGCTGGGAAATATAGTCTTGAAAATTCTAATTGAATTTTCTTAACGGAGGACATCATACTGTAAGTCACCTGGTAGAATCTGAAATGAAACTCAACTTATACGTGATGAAACGAAAAAAAAGAGAAATCTCATTAGCGGTAAATTGGACCGTTGGTATTGAGCGAACTCTAATGCGCCCACTATAAGCTTGTCAAGCACAAATCTTGTCCAATTCAATCAACTTAACTACTCCCCAAATTTACTGGCTTGGATCGCTTGATTTGGATATCAATGATTTGGAATCCATCCTTAGAACCTACAGAGTTCGCTAACAAATATGCCTATATAAATCACATGCTTAACAAACCCGTCCTAATGACTATGTTATCACACAATTACTAAAATTATAAATAGTTTGGACGGTTAGCAAAAGTTGTTGCGTACCCTGTCAACCATGGATCAAACTTTAGAAGGGTGATGTCGCGCGCGCGCGTTATTAGTGCAGTTATCTCTTTAGTGACACATGACAAACTCGTCTATCTCAATATGCTTATGTAACTTATTATCAATCTTAAGATTTGGCGCTCTAGTCTCCCACAAGGAAGTACTACAACACAAAGCTGCTACGCATGAGAAGAACCGGATGCCACGCAAACACCTTTGCAATTTGACATCCCTTTTACTACATACGGAGTATGTGAGGTTGTGATCGGCTTCTGTCGCCCGGCGTTCATCCGGTTGTCCTCGAAAAAAAAGAAAAGGCGGCTATGGGGGTGAAGAACCGGACACCTCACGCGCCGCGCTGCATTCGAGATCTCGTCGCGGTATGGGCCCACCCGGGGACTGGGAGAGTGAGGAACAGTTCCGGCCGAGCCCGTCATCAATTTCATTCAGGGGCACTAATTCTGCTGTTTCTGAAGAAAGCTCAGCTCGTCAGCTGCCTAATTCTGCACTGCACACGCTTCTGCTCTGGCGCCGAAGCAACTGCTGCGGTAACAGCCCCTGCGCCTTCTATTCTACCACCCCCGGCCGTGTGTGCTGCTGGCTGCTGCAGTTTGTTCTTTTTACCGGTGCCAGTCCTGATGCCCAGGCGTTAATGCCTCTGCGGTGTACTGTACTGGGTACTGTAGCGCAGGCCCAATGCGAACTGCAGTGCAAGTAAATTCAGTCAGAGGCAGGACGTTACTGTTGCTCGGGGGCCCAAATGCTGCATGGTCCCCCGGTTTGGACATTGCACTAGCCACTAGTATTTGTAGTGTTTCCCTCCCTGAATTTGGAACGAAACAGAAACTGGAGGTATAATCTAAAGACTGACTGTGAGAAGAGAATCTTTGTGAAAAGGGCTCATTCCGTGTATAAGGTGTATTTCTCTTCTAATCTGTATGGCAGGTTGGTCTATACCTTAATGTGTGCCAGGTGGTTTCTTTTAAACAAATGAGTTGTTTTCTTGAAACAAAGATGTTGTCCTACAGAACATCTGAAAGGAACACACCTATATGAGTTTGACCACTGGTCATGGTCTATGAGAATTGGGTATTCTCTAGAAACTCATGAAGGGCCTGGAGTATGACTCATAAGCTCCAAACCGCGGGGATGCTTTTGCAGCCTAGTACCAGTGTAGGGCTCTGGTCAAACTTGTTTGCACAAAACTGGCAATTCAAGGCATAGTCCATTGCACAGTTGTGAATAAGTGTAGCCTTTGTCCTAGATGGAAGTTCAACTTAACAGTCTCTGTCGAATACTGGTATATCAAAGAGAGAATGAGGGTATTTCTAGTGTGGCTTGAATTTCTTGGTGGGGATTGTTGGAGTAATGGGCTTGGCCCATTTATTCTAAAGCAATAAAAGAATTTAAAGCCCACTATTAATGCTAGGGAATCAATGTTTAATTCCGTACCGAGAATTGAGGAGGATCTCAACCGACTTAAAAGGTGGACTTCTTGTACACCACTTGTGAAGCCGGTAAGAGGAGGACGGTGAACCACATGCGCGCGCGCTCGCTCGCCTCGCCGAGCCGGGCCGGGCCGGGCCGTGGCCGTGGCCGTGGCCGTGGCCGAGGCCGAGGCCGAGGCCGAGGCGAGGCGCGGCGCGGCGCGGCACGGCACGGCCGGACGGGCGGCGCGGCGTGGCGCGGTGTGATGTGATGGCTATTTTGCCGTTGACAGCAATTAATCGTGCGATTAAACGTGCAATTAAATCTGTAATTAATGGCCATAACCGCATCACCTAAATGACTCTGATGGTGTCCAGGTTCAACGAACCTGAGCACCTGAGTCACTATATAAGGAGTGCCATGCCCCTCATCCATCCTGCACCAGAGCACTGAGGCAACTCGGCTCCTCTCTTCTCCCTCTCCAGTTGCAACAACTGAGTTCCCCAACGCTAATCTCTGCGCGCACAGAATTAGCGTGAGCAGGCCTCCGAAACCTTGCTCGCCTTGAGATCCTGCACGGGATAGGCGGGCAATCAGGTTTTTGGGTAACGCTTTAGCGTGACTGCTCAAAAA
Source organism: Panicum virgatum (assembly GCF_016808335.1). NCBI lineage: Eukaryota > Viridiplantae > Streptophyta > Magnoliopsida > Poales > Poaceae > Panicum > Panicum virgatum. The sequence continues at coordinate 6,475,795 of NC_053148.1, forward strand.
TACTAAGGCTTTGCCCGATTGTACGACTACTTCCTGGTGGACGAGCCGAACAACTACGTCGACTACATTCTGGTGGCCGAACGACTACGTCGACTACATCTTGGTGACCGTTCGTGGGACTGCACTGCGAACATCTTCCTGCACCGATTTAGTTCGACTACTTCGACTGAGGCCAACCGAGTAGATGTCTACTCCAGTTGGTAACAGCGCAGCCAATGCCTCCGGCAACGGCCCCGCTTTAGGGTACTCCCTAAAACTTTGGTTATTTATATTGTTTATGCTTATATGTGTGATAAGTATAAACATGTTCACATGTTTTCTTTTACTCCTTAAAGTCATAGAAATATTGCTAGTTTATACATCTAATTTTGGAATTAAAATATACCGAAAATTGCCTAGATTTCTAACAATCCAAAAACCTGATTGTGTTAATAGGCTTTCGGTATCTAGCTTTGCTGCATCAATCAAACCATCACCTTTTGATGGTTCAAATTACAAACGTTGGCAAGAGCGGCTTATACTGTGGTTAACACTATCGAGAGTGATCCATGTGAAAGAGGGTAAGCCTGAACAATTCTCTCCAGAGGAAGGGAGTGCGTTCGATGAGGCTGATATCCTCTTTCGAGGCTTGATCATTAGTGTTCTCGGTGATAACCTGGTGGATTCTTATATCCGGCTGCCAACTGGCAAAGCTTTGTGGGATGCTCTTGAGGCTCAATATGGAGTATCTGACGCCGGGAGTGAGTTGTATATCATGGAGCAGTTCCTTGAGTACAGGATGGTCGAAGACCGTTCTGTAGTGGAACAGGCTCATGAAATACATACTCTGGCAAAAGATCTCAAAAATTGCAGCAAAGAGTCCCCATGTGTGTTACCCAATAAGTTTGTGGCTGGAGGTATAATCTCTAAGCTGCCACCTTCTTGGAGGGACTTTGCTACTTCTCTAAAACATAAGAGACAGGAGTTCACAATAGATGGACTCATAGGGACTCTTGATGTTGAGGAGAAGGCGAGAGCAAAGGACATACGTGGGAAAGGAGTTGTTGGTGCTTCAAGTGCCAATCTTGTTCAGAAGAACAACTCCAACAAGAACAAGAAAAAGCCACCGCAGAACCAACCAAAGACTAAGAAGACAACCACTTTTAAGAAGAAGAAGAAGACGGGAGCTTGCTATGTGTGCGCTAGTACGGATCACTTTGCTGCAAAGTGTCCGAACCGCAAAGGCAACAACTCCGCTAACATGGTTATTAGCGAGCCTGGAGGAACTTCGGGGTACGGTAATTTATTACCTACTGTTCTTTCAGTCTTTGATTCACCCGAGTGGTGGGTTGACACTGGTGCTAATATTCATGTTTGTGCTGATGCTTCTTTGTTCTCTTCTTACCAGACCGGCGGGACTTCCTCCTTGCTGATGGGGAACGGATCACATGCGCGTGTTCTTGGTGTTGGTACGGTAAATCTGAAGTTTACTTCGGGGAAGACCGTGCAGCTGAAGAACGTGCAGCATGTCCCCACCATCAAGAAGAATTTAGTCAGCGGCTCTCTACTGTGTAGAGATGGTTTCAAATTAGTCTTTGAGTCCAATAAATGTATCTTGTCTAAGTTTGGTACTTTTGTTGGAAAAGGTTATGAAAGCGGAGGTTTGTTCCGTCTTTCTTTGTCAGATGTTTGTAATAAAATTGCATACAATGTTATTAACGTTGATGAAACAAATGTTTGGCATTCGAGGCTTTGTCACGTTAATTTTGGTTGTATGATGCGCTTAGCTAATTTGAGCTTAATTCCAAAGTTCACTTTTGTCAAAAATTCTAAGTGTCATGTATGTGTTGAATCAAAACAAACTCGTAAGCCTCATAAGACCGCGGAGGCAAGGAGCTTGGCACCCTTAGAATTAATTCATTCCGATTTGTGCGAAATGAATGGAGTGTTGACAAAAGGTGGTAAAAAAATATTTCATGACTTTGATTGATGATAGTACTAGATTTTGTTACATCTATTTGTTGAAGTCAAAAGATGAAGCTTTACACTACTTTAAAATCTATAAAGCTGAAGTAGAAAACCAACTTGAGAGAAAGATCAAAAGAGTTAGGTCAGATCGTGGTGGCGAGTATTTCTCAAATTTATTCACTTTATTTTGCGAGGAACATGGTATTATTCATGAGAGGACGCCTCCCTATTCACCTCAGTCAAATGGGGTTGCCGAAAGAAAGAACCGCACTCTAACGGATTTGGTTAACGCCATGTTAGATACAGCGGGACTTTCCAAGGAATGGTGGGGTGAGGCTATATTGACTGCATGTCATGTCCTAAACCGTGTTCCTACAAAGAATAAAGAGATAACTCCTTTCGAGGAATGGGAGAAGAAAAGGCCAACACTGTCATACTTACGTACATGGGGTTGTTTGGCAAAAGTGAGTGTGCCAATAACCAAGAAACGTAAGCTTGGACCTAAAACTGTGGATTGTATCTTTCTAGGTTATGCTATTCACAGCGTTGGATATAGATTTTTAATAGTGAAATCTGGAGTACCTGACATGCATGTTGGTACTATAGTGGAGTCCAGAGATGCTACATTTTTTGAAAACATTTTTCCCATGAGAGATGAAACAAGTTCATCTAGGCAAGAGTTCATCAAGGATGATGGCTCTGCTGAGCCGATAGAACACAATGAACATACACTTGTAGAAAATTCTGAGGAGGATAACAATGATGCTCCGAGAAAGAGCAAGAGACAAAGGACTGTAAAGTCTTTTGGTGATGATTTCATTGTATACCTCATAGATGATACACCCAGAACCATTGAAGAGGCATATTCATCTCCTGATGCTGACTATTGGAAGGAAGCAGTAAGGAGTGAGATGGATTCTATTATGTCTAATGGAACCTGGGAGGTCGTTGAACGTCCTTATGGATGTAAACCGGTTGGATGCAAGTGGGTGTTCAAGAAAAAGCTTAGGCCAGATGGTACTATTGAAAAGTACAAGGCTAGGCTTGTGGCCAAGGGTTATACACAAAAAGAAGGAGAAGATTTCTTTGACACTTATTCACCAGTTGCCCGATTGACCACAATTCGAGTGTTACTTTCCTTGGCAGCCTCTTATGGTCTTCTCGTTCATCAGATGGACGTTAAGACGGCTTTCCTCAATGGAGAGTTAGAAGAGGAGATCTATATGGATCAGCCGGATGGGTTTGTATTAAAGGGTCAAGAAGGAATGGTTTGTAAGTTGTTAAAATCTTTATATGGTCTCAAGCAAGCGCCTAAGCAGTGGCATGAAAAGTTTGATAGAACTTTGACCTCTGCCGGCTTTGTTGTGAACGAAGCTGACAGATGTGTGTACTATCGCTATGGTGGGGCTGAAGGAGTGATTTTGTGCTTGTATGTGGACGACATACTGATCTTTGGCACTAGCCTTAATGTGATTAAGGAAGTCAAAGAGTTTTTATCTCAAAATTTTGAGATGAAGGATCTGGGAGAAGCTGATGTTATCCTTAATATAAAGCTGGTAAAAGAGATTAATGGTGGGGTGATTCTTACACAGTCTCACTATGTGGAGAATGTGTTAAGTCGCTTTGGTTATAGTGACTATAAACCTGTCTCAACACCATATGATGCCAGTTTAATTCTTAGAAAGAACAAAAGGATAATGCGAGATCAGCTGAGATATTCTCAGATCATTGGTTCATTAATGTATTTAGCGAGCGCTACAAGACCTGATATCTCGTTTGCTGTAAGCAAACTGAGCCGGTTTGTTTCAAACCCGGGAGATGATCATTGGAAGGGTCTTGAAAGAGTAATGCGCTATCTGAAGGGGACAATGAACTATGGAATTCACTACACCGGGTACCCAAGGGTACTAGAAGGGTATAGTGATTCAAATTGGATTTCTGATGCTGATGAGATAAAGGCCACAAGTGGATATGTGTTTACACTTGGTGGTGGAGCTGTTTCCTGGAAGTCTTGCAAGCAGACCATCTTAACGAGGTCAACTATGGAAGCAGAACTCACAGCATTAGATACCGCCACTGTTGAGGCTGAGTGGCTTCGTGAGCTCCTTATGGACTTGCCGATAGTTGAAAAACCGTTACCGGCAATCCTAATGAACTGTGACAATCAAACGGTAATTGTCAAGGTGAATAGTTCAAAGGATAACATGAAGTCATCTAGACATGTGAAAAGGCGGTTGAAATCTGTCAGAAAATTGAGAAACTCCGGAGTTATAGCCCTGGACTATGTTCAGACGGCTAAAAATCTGGCAGATCAGTTTACAAAGGGTCTTTCACGAAATGTGATAGACAATGCATCTATGGAATTGGGCTTGAGACCCACGTGAGTCATTCTATAGTGGAAACCTGTCCTATGTGATCGGAGATCCCGTGAATTAGGATGGTGAAACAAACTAAAGACTGACTGTGAGAAGAGAACCTTTGTGAAAAGGGCTCATTCCGTGTATAAGGTGCATTTCTCTTCTAATCTGTATGGCAGGTTGGTCTATACCTTAATGTGTGCCAGGTGGTTTCTTTTAAACAAATGAGTTGTTTTCTTGAAACAAAGATGTTGTCCTACAGAACATCTGAAAGGAACACACCTATATGAGTTTGACCACTGGTCATGGTCTATGAGAATTGGGTATTCTCTAGAAACTCATGAAGGGCCTGGAGTATGACTCATAAGCTCCAAACCGCGGGGATGCTTTTGCAGCCTAGTACCAGTGTAGGGCTCTGGTCAAACTTGTTTGCACAAAACTGGCAATTCAAGGCATAGTCCATTGCACAGTTGTGAATAAGTGTAGCCTTTGTCCTAGATGGAAGTTCAACTTAACAGTCTCTGTCGAATACTGGTATATCAAAGAGAGAATGAGGGTATTTCTAGTGTGGCTTGAATTTCTTGGTGGGGATTGTTGGAGTAATGGGCTTGGCCCATTTATTCTAAAGCAATAAAAGAATTTAAAGCCCACTATTAATGCTAGAGAATCAATGTTTAATTCCGTACCGGGAATTGAGGAGGATCTCAACCGACTTAAAAGGTGGACTTCTTGTACACCACTTGTGAAGCCGGTAAGAGGAGGACGGTGAACCACACGCGCGCGCGCGCTCGCTCGCCTCGCCGAGCCGGGCCGGGCCGTGGCCGTGGCCGTGGCCGAGGCCGAGGCCGAGGCGAGGCGCGGCGCGGCGCGGCACGGCCGGCCGGACGGGCGGCGCGGCGCGGCGCGGCGCGGCGCGGCGCGGCGTGGCGCGGTGTGATGTGATGGCTATTTTGCCGTTGACAGCAATTAATCGTGCGATTAAACGTGCAATTAAATCTGTAATTAATGGCCATAACCGCATCACCTAAATGACTCTGATGGTGTCCAGGTTCAACGAACCTGAGCACCTGAGTCACTATATAAGGAGTGCCATGCCCCTCATCCATCCTGCACCAGAGCACTGAGGCAACTCGGCTCCTCTCTTCTCCCTCTCCAGTTGCAACAACTGAGTTCCCCAACGCTAATCTCTGCGCGCACAGAATTAGCGTGAGCAGGCCTCCGAAACCTTGCTCGCCTTGAGATCCTGCACGGGATAGGCGGGCAATCAGGTTTTTGGGTAACGCTTTAGCGTGACTGCTCAAAAATACTAAGGCTTTGCCCGATTGTACGACTACTTCCTGGTGGACGAGCCGAACAACTACGTCGACTACATTCTGGTGGCCGAACGACTACGTCGACTACATCTTGGTGACCGTTCGTGGGACTGCACTGCGAACATCTTCCTGCACCGATTTAGTTCGACTACTTCGACTGAGGCCAACCGAGTAGATGTCTACTCCAGTTGGTAACAGCGCAGCCAATGCCTCCGGCAACGGCCCCGCTTTAGGGTACTCCCTAAAACTTTGGTTATTTATATTGTTTATGCTTATATGTGTGATAAGTATAAACATGTTCACATGTTTTCTTTTACTCCTTAAAGTCATAGAAATATTGCTAGTTTATACATCTAATTTTGGAATTAAAATATACCGAAAATTGCCTAGATTTCTAACAGTTGTGATCGGCTTCTGTCGCCCGGCGTTCATCCGGTTGTCCTCGAAAAAAAAGAAAAGGCGGCTATGGGGGTGAAGAACCGGACACCTCACGCGCCGCGCTGCATTCGAGATCTCGTCGCGGTATGGGCCCACCCGGGGACTGGGAGAGTGAGGAACAGTTCCGGCCGAGCCCGTCATCAATTTCATTCAGGGGCACTAATTCTGCTGTTTCTGAAGAAAGCTCAGCTCGTCAGCTGCCTAATTCTGCACTGCACACGCTTCTGCTCTGGCGCCGAAGCAACTGCTGCGGTAACAGCCCCTGCGCCTTCTATTCTACCACCCCCGGCCGTGTGTGCTGCTGGCTGCTGCAGTTTGTTCTTTTTACCGGTGCCAGTCCTGATGCCCAGGCGTTAATGCCTCTGCGGTGTACTGTACTGGGTACTGTAGCGCAGGCCCAATGCGAACTGCAGTGCAAGTAAATTCAGTCAGAGGCAGGACGTTACTGTTGCTCGGGGGCCCAAATGCTGCATGGTCCCCCGGTTTGGACATTGCACTAGCCACTAGTATTTGTAGTGTTTCCCTCCCTGAATTTGGAACGAAACAGAAACTGGGAGGAAACGCCAATGCTAGAATCTCCTCTCCAATAAAAATTTTCTTAGTAAAATCAATTATCTTCATTTAACTATTTTGCTTCTACTGCTAGTAATACTATTTTCTCTCTTTCTCCTAATCTGAACTCCTTCCCGCATTTCCAGTTCGAATTCGAGAGGCCCCGATCCGTCAGTACCACGAAAAGTTTCCCGCCTTTCAGAATTTCACCCACACATGTTTGCATTTCGGCACGAATCCCAACGATCAGCATTTATTTTTTTGGTACAAGGAGCGATCGACATCGAAATGGTCTGACCTTCCAAAGTTCCTACTTCCTAGACACGAGCACGGACCCAAGTACAGACTCTGCCTGCCTGCCTGGAATCACGAAAGATTTCGTCCGGCGGAACCGACCGGACAGCAGCACGACACGGACACGACCCCCTGCAACAGCGGCCGGCGCACGCACGCACGCACGCACCGAAACTTCCGGCTCCAGCGCCCGTGCACGCACGCACGGGCACGGCAGAGCGCGGCAGCCGGCAGGACGCCGCAGAGCAGAGCCGCGTCGTCCCGGCTCGCAGCAGTTACACCGCGTTACCCGCGCAGCGTGACGCCGGCAACCGCCCTGACACCCCGCAGCCGCTGCAGCAGCAGGCGGCGGTTGGGCACGTGCCACACACCCGGCCTGCCAATGCCAACCGAGCCCTTCGCACGCGCGCGCGCGGGAACGCGTTTCGCGCCACGCCCACGCGCGGGAAACCTAGCTACTACCGGACGAAGCGGCGGGACTCGTCGCGGCGGGACTCGTCGCGGCGGTGGGAGACGAGCTTGGCGGCGTCGCGCCACCACACCACCTCGCGCTCCTTCTCGTGGAGCCGCCGCTGGGCGGCGTCCAGCGCCGATTCCAGCTCCACGATCCGATCCTGCTGCCGCTTCTGCAGCAGCTCGTGCAGCCGCCGCTCCAGCGCGCGCGCCGACACGCCGGCGTGCGGGGGGCTCGACCGGTCCTCGTCGTACCCTCCCTCCTCCTCCTCCTCCTCGGCCTCCTCGTCGTCCTCCTCCTCCTCTTCCTCCTCGGCATTGCCGTCTACTACTTCCCCGTCGTCCTTGGCGCCGCCGCCGCCGACACGGCTCCGCGACGCTCTACCGATGGCGTTGTTACCGGCCTTCGTCTTCACCTTCAGCAACGGCAACTGGAGGCAATGTCAGACACAGACACACGACGATCACCAAGCTGCAAACGCGTGCACGTACTGCTGATTTATCGCGAAAGGTCGTGTGCTGCGACTGCGTACGTACCTCGAGTCCTTGCATCGGGGCGATCATCCGCTCGTCGGCGTCGCCGCCGCCGAGCGCCGTGCGGTCCGTGCCGCGCTGCATGCGGCCCAGCTCGGCCTGGAGCTCCGCCTCCAGCTGGTCGATGACGACGGCGGCCGCGCGGCCGGAGACCGCGTTGTCGGCGGTCGTGCGGGAGCAGTTGGACGCCGCGTCGGCGTCGACCGCGGGGAAGGCGATCGGGTCCTTCACGTTGGCGGTGGTGGCGCTGCTGCCGTTGGATTCCCGCGACGTGGAGGCGGCGGGGTGGTTCGCGTTCTCCTTCCACTGCGCCGCGTGCCTGATCTCCAACACCAGCGCCTCCATCTGCGCGCGCAGCTCCACCATCTTGTTCAGCTCCACGGCGCTCCTGGACAGCAGAAGCACCAGGCTCGCGCCCAGCCCAAGGTTCATGGACACCAGCTCCTCCTCCGGCTTCTTCCTCCCTGCAGAATTCAGCATTAGCGTCCATGATCTCTCCACGATGCAGCACGATCCATGCAGTTTCTCTGAATTGTACTGTACCTAAGGAACTCCGCGGCGTCTCGAGGGGCAGCTCCGGCAGCGGCGGCGGCTCCACGACCTTCACGCGGGGAGTCTCCCCCTGCTCGGAGACGGAGCCGTCCTTGCGCTCCTCCCTCATGCCGCCGCCGTACCGCCGCGGCAGCCGCACCCGGCAACCGAACCCTCCCCCGCCACTCCCGCCGTCGCCGCCCCCGCGCAGCAGGATGCGCGACAGCAGAGACCGCGGCGACGGCTGCGCGTCCACCCCGCTCGCGGTCCGCGCCAGGTGCGCCCGGATGGACGCCGCCGCCGCCGAGGAGTTCGCGGCCGCCATGCGCGGCGGCGGGGGCAGGGGCAGCGACGCCGCCTCCTGCCCTACCCTTCCCCCCGCTCGACCTCTCACGCAATTCTCCATCGCCGGCGACAAAGCAACCGAGCTATACTATCCGCGTGGGCGCGAAGGCGCACGAGCCGAGGAAGGAATTCGAATTCGGACACTGCTCGTGCTCCGGCGGCACGCCGCGTATTTATAGGAGAAGACGCCGAGGAGGAGGAAGAAGAGCCATGGGGGGCGGGGGCGCGGAACGCGCGGCAACCTTGGAGTGGAGGGAAGCTCGGCAAGTTTTAAAAACGCGGGATTAAATGTGGGTACTAAGCAAAGGCGATGAATGATCTTGGAAGCTTGCTCAGGCCGCGCTAATGGCGATGGTCCCGGCCGATTTGGGCGCAGCAGGGGGGGAATTAACTGCGGGGGCGAGCAACCCATGTTGAGGCTGCCGCGGCCTGCAGGCGCAGGGAAGGGAAGAGAAGCTGCTGCTGGTAGTGCTACTGGTAACTGCGCACTGCGCCGTGCTGCCATTTTTACCTTCTGCAAGCTCTTGAAATGGAACTGTGAAATCCTGAGTGTTACTGACGGCCGAACCGAGCAGAGCAGTGGCAGGCCAGGGAATTTCGCTCTGGGGACTGGAAGGGTGTCCTCATGGCAGTTGCGCTGTGCTTGCGGCTGGGCGTTGGAGCTGCAGAGCAGAGGCAGAGCAGCAGCCTGCAGGTGGGTATAGGCACGAGGCAGGCATGTGCGCATGGGTGTTTGCGTGGGCAGGAACGAGGTGACGAGAGCCGTCGGATCAGGCATCCGACGGCTGGGATCGAGACCGGCAAAACGAGTGGTGCAGCGTGCCAGCGTCATGCGAAGTGATCCCGGCGGGCCGCAATCCCAGCACGGTTGTTTCTTCTGAGAAATCGAAATTTTCACCCCCAGCAGGGTTGAAGTTTCGAAATTTTGCGTACTGTGCTCACGGCAGGAGACAATCACACCTGTCCTAGCTTCGGCAGAGATCTTTGCCCCTCCTGATCGGAAGCACGAGTTGCCCTAGCTAGAAACCACGCCGATTGCACGTATTCGGTTTGAGGAATGAGTAAGTGATGAGTTTATTTGGTTCAAGAAGAAATAGGTCAAGTTTATTCATCAACATCTCATCGCTCACAAGCACATGATTTCTTTAACTAGTAGAAACTATCGATCCAATTCCATGAAAACTCGTAGGGTGACTACCCATGACGATGGACCACTCTGTTTTACACAAGTTTGTTCCTCAGTCAAGCTCTCAATCTTAAGCACCACTTGTCTGTGACTAGGCGAGGTATTGGTAATTGTTGATGCGTAGTGAAGCTACGTATACGTAGTTTTCGTGCGTGCTGTTTTCTGGGCGGGGGGTAAAATCTTGGAGCATGCATGGCCACGCCCACGCATGCATGTCACAAATCAACCACGCCATGGCGATTAGAGGCACGTACTCTCGTACTAACACCCCCGCGTTAATTACTGTACCCAGCATGCGAATTCAAATTGAAACCCGTCGACGAATTGAATGGAAGCCACGGGAACGTTAATTTTACTCCCAGGTTAAAATATATACTTTGAGGCTTTGACCGTTGAGTTTGAATTTGTTCGGTAACACAGATTTGCCTACAAACAGTAAACACAGGAGTAGAGCGTTACGACTTACGTACACTCCTCCGTAACATCACGTATAAATTAACTCGGCCAGTCTTACTGACGACGACTGAATCATTAACAGGGGGAAGTCATCAAGTTAACTGCATTGCTTTGGGGAGACCAGTCTACAAGTACACGGCCACAGCCTTTCCAACAACCACGTTACGGCATATATACTACTCCCTCCGTTCCAAATTATAAGTCATTCCAAAAATCTTGGAGAGTCAAACCATCTCAAAGTTTAACCAAAATTATAGAGAAACACAAAGATTTATGACATCAAATAGGTATACTATGAAAATATAGCTAACAAAGAATCTAATGATACTTAATTGGTATCATAAATATTATTATCTTGTTATATAATTTTGGTCAAACTTGAAAAACTTTGGCTCTCCAAAATTTTTGGAATGACTTATAATTTGGAACGAATGGAGTACTACAGATAGAACACAGTAGTACATGCAAGATGCAACCGCTACGACACTACTCGTACATTCTCATCAGGTCGCCTAAACACAAGTACTGCATCGCTGTTGGCTTAGACATGCACTGCAGAGGAGAGGAACCTAAACACAAGTAGATCAGTGATCATTGCCTGGTCGTCGTCACAACACGAATTGAAGCGGCAGTGTCGACATTTTATCCGGACACGTGAAAGAGTTAAAATTATCAAAATTTTGGATGCTGCAGCACACACACGTACGCGTACCAGATCGCACACCCTGAACTACCAGATGTACCAAAACCGTAGCATTATATATATTAGAGGCACTTTTTTAAAAAAAAATACAGCAAGGATGATGGCGTGTGGCCATTATTCATGCCTAGCTAGCGGGCGGTACAGGGCAGAGTGGCGTACCGGTCGGGCGCCCCAATTAAAGATGCCTACTATTCAATGGATCGATCCGGCTGTACGTGCGCGGGAGAGAGAGAGAGAGAGAGAGAGAGAGAGAGAGAGAGAGAGAGAGAGAGAGAGAGAGAGAGAGAGAGAGAGATGGTTCCATACGTCCATCCGTATGGCGCCCCGTTCAAATTTTCCCTGGTTGATGAATGCCCACTTCGTATCGTACTGCCGGCCACCGCGGCCGTCGCCCGTCGGCCAGCACTAGCACCACTCGCCGGCCGGCCGCCGATGATTGGGAGGCTCCACCTCCAACGTGCTCTGCGTGCGTGGCTCAGCGTGCACGCGCGCGGCAGCGGCGGCATGCACCGCGCGCATCACGTGCACGCAATTCAACCGTGGAAATAAAAAAAAGCTTCAAAGAGTTTCGAAACTGCTTTCAATTCTGACTCTTTTCTTAAGCTGCTTTCTGACGACACTCCAATAATCTTGAATAAGCTGCTGCCTTCCGGCAATCATACGGCAGCCTGCATGTCCGATTCGCCGTCGGGTCGGATCGATCGATGCATGCATGGTGATGATCTCACGCGCGCACGCTCATCATCGCATCCATCAATGCGCGCGTGAGTAGCTATAGCTCGTCGAGCCAAGGTAGAAATCGCGCGCAGTAGACGACGACGGCGCGCGCGTACAGGTGTGAAAAATTCACCGTTGGTAGAATGGTAGCTTGCTGTACGTAGCAATAGGAGCGAGGCGGCGCTACATGCTGGGCCGACGGGGGCCGGCCGTCGTGCCCTGCAGCCGTGGATCGGGGAGAGCCCCCGTCGCCGTCATAGGGAACGCGTGAGGATCGGAGGCGGGGGCGGCAGTACATTTACTTGGTACACGGGCACGGCGCGGTTTAATACCGGGACGCTGAGTCTACGGGTGACTGTAAACTCAGCAACTCACGGTCGATTTCCATTCCCTTTCCTTCCCCCGCAGCCTTCCACCTCCTTCCCCCTTCCACATTCTCCCTCACCATTTTCTCCTGGATCTCGGCTCCGGCCGTGGGAGCTCCGCTCCCCATGGCGACCGCGCCTCTCCCATCCGCTTCCCCTTCCCCCGCCCCCTTCCCTTCCCCTTTCTTCCGCTAGACCAGATCCATGGCGGCCGCCGCCTCCCCTTCCTCCCTCAAGCCGCGCTTCCCTTCCCTCGCTGAGCCGGCTCCTCCCCCTCCCTGAATCCGCCGCGCCTCCCCCGCGCGCCGGCGAAGGACCGCCTCCCTGGGCCGCCGCGGGCTCCCCCGCCGCCGCGCGCCGCCAGATCCGGCCCCCTGGGTCGCTGCGCGCTCCCCCGCCGGCGTCACCGCGAGATCCGTCTCGCTGGGCCACCGCGCGCTCGCCCGCCGCCGCCGCCGCTCGGATCCGCCTTCCTGGGTTGTGCAGCGGGGATGAGCGGCGCGGCGGGCCGCCGACGGGAGGCGGTGCCGCGGGCCGGCGGGGGAGGTAGGTTTTTTTTTGATATATCAAATTTTTTTTACCGACCAAAATTTTTACCCAAACTTTTTTGATTTTGATGTAATTTTTTTATTTTATAAGCATTTTTTGTTTTCGGATGCAAAATTTTTTTACTAATTTTTTTTTGTTCTGAATGTAAAATTTTTCTTTTCAAAATTTATCAATTTTTGCCTCTCAAATTTTTGTTTCTAACTTTTTCTCGTAAAAAAATTTCTCTCTCGAAAATTTCTCTTAGAATTTTTTTTTCTAAAATCGGAAAATGACAAAAAAATTACTAAAAATGAAAAAAATAGTCGGGAGATCGACCGTAGGGAGCCCCTCCCTAAGGTTAACCGTAAATTAGCGCCCGTTTAATACGCCCCCGCTCGAGTAATTTTATTCATCGCGCGCGCTAATAGGACGCAACCTATCGCAGAAGCGAGATAGTACAGGGACACAGCCTAGGCTCGGCCCACGAGGCCTCCTTTTCTATTCGATTATTAGATCATTGTATAGAGTTTTCTATTTGTTCCGGAACATTTATTTCGGACAGAACATTTTGTCTTGTTCGTGGAACATTTTGTTTTGTTTTCTAAATTAGTATGTTATATTTTTATAGAACATTTTCATTTGTTTCAGAACAATTTTATTTGTTTGAAATATTTTATTATTTTTAATATATATTGCACACTAATAATGATCCGTTTACCTTTTCGTTTCGTCATTATTACCTGGATCGTGCACTGATTTTTCTCTCTCGACTTGGATCGAAGTACTATAGGCAGGCCAGCTGCCTTCTGTGACGTCACGGCAGCCAATCGCGTGCGTTATATATAGACGCCCCCCGGAACCGGGATACCACTACCCTGCTGCATTTGGACGCTGCTACACCAGCACGGACTGACGTACACGTGGCGTGGTACACAGTATGCTATACGTCTATACGTATATATATACATCTCTTTTTATTTGAAGATTATATACATATGTTATAGCTTTCTACAATTCTACTATACTAGGCCGAGCAATAGCTAGCGAACCAAATCATTATTCATCTTCATGTCTCGAAAGCGACCGCGAAGATTGTGGGCAGGAGCCGCGCGCGCCGGCGACCGCGCCACGATTCAAACGATCGGGTACGGTGGGGGCTAGCTGCTTCGCGGAACAGTCGTAGGAGTACGTACGTACGTGTATGTTCAGTGTACACGATACGTACGTGTGCTCGAGCGTATGGCATTGATACGTTCTGTACGTGCAAGGGCCGGCCGGATCTACCTGGGGGCGTGGAGGGAACTACGAAAACGCCTACGATTTTTTTTATGGTCGGGGGGGGGGGGGGCGGGGGTGAGCATCCCCACTTGAATTTTATTTAAAGGGCTTTTTGCAAGTCAAAAACGTTTACAACTTGAGAGTGAGAGAAAAAAAAAAAGAGAAAACGCCTACGATTGCAAGTGGATGGCCAGTCTTTATATTTGGAAGGGATCCTAGTGCACGAGAGATGGAAAATAAAGCAAAAAGATAATAGATCGGGCACGTGTACCTGGGCTTCTTCTCCGGTTCACGTTGCAAGAATAATACCGGCCTGATCCGAGCTGAGGAAACTAGACCCTGTTAGAGAACTAAGCAATTTTCGATATATTTTAATTTCAAATATTACTAGCAATTTTATAGCATAATATAGTGATAGTGTGTGGACAAAATATGTGCATGTATTCATATTATTCTCACTAATAAGCATAAACGATATATTAAACCAGAATAGGTTTAGAGTGTACCCCAAGACGGGACCAGTGCCGGAGGCACCGGGTGCGCCGTTACCAGCTGCAATAGACATTCTATTCGACTGGCCTTGCCTGATGTAGTCGAACGACGTCGATGCAGGAAGATGTTCGCAGTGCAGTCCCACGAACGGTCACCAGGAAGTAGACGAAATAGTCGTTCACCCCGGTCGACGGGATGTAGACGAAGTAGTCGTTCAGAGAGCGAGTAGTCACGTCAAGATGCTCCCCAAAAACCTGATTGTCCACTATCCCGTGCAGGACCTTCAGCGAGCAGAGGTTCCGGAGGCCTGCTCTCGCTAGAGCTGTGCGCGCATCGCTAGCGATGGGAATAGCAGAAAGCAGCAAAGGGAGAAGGGAGAGGTCTCCTAAGCAGGAGTACATGAAGCAAGTGTGCTTGTGGTGTGAGGATGAGAGAAGGAGTGGGTGGTTTATAGAGGCGTGGAGGTGGCTCAGATTCAACGAACCTAGACGTTATAATGGATTTTGATGAGCAGCAATTACTGGTGCAATTGAGTCACAGGAATCTAATTAACCGCAAAGGTTTTATTCTGTGTCATCATTCACCTGTTAATGCCAATGTTTTATTGTCTCTGATTTAATGCTTTCAACAGCAAAATGTTCTCTCATCTCATCACGTCGCACCGCACCTGCACGTCACGTCCGGCCGCGCCACGCACATGCACACGCACGTTCGCTCACGCCCATGCCCTCGGCCTCAGCCTCGGCCTCGGCCTCAGCCTCGGCCCGGCGAGGCGAGGCGAGCGCGCGCGCGCGTGGTTCACCGACCTTCTCTTACCGGCTTCACAAGTGGTGTACATAGGGTCTACCCTTTAAGTCGGTTGAGATCCTCCTCAATTCCCGATACGGAATTAAACAATTAATTCCCTAACATTTAATAGTGGGCTTTGAATTCTTTTATTGCATTGAATAAAATAAATGGGCCAAGCCCATAATTCCAACAATCCCCACTAAGAATTTCATTCCACACTAGAAATGCTCTCATTCTCTCATCGATATACCGGTATTTGACAGAGACTA